>NC_133658.1:160152419-160789765 GCF_037893015.1 Macrotis lagotis | reverse complement strand
GATCTCAAACATTTAATAATTGCCCAATTGTGTGACCTTGGGCAAGTCACTTAATCCCATTGCCTTAAATAAATAAAAAAATTTTAAAAAGCTTTCTTCATGACAAGAGAAAAATAATTAAATATTCACACTTGACTACTGTTTTAAACTGATATATTTTTTTAAATTTCACCTTTTAATATCTTAAAAAATACTTGTTTTTTTTTTTTTTGGCAAGGCAGTGGGGTTATGTGACTTGCCCAAAGTCACACAACTAGGTAATTATTAAATGTCTGAGGTCAAATTTGAACTCAGGTCTTCCTGACTCCAGGGCCATTGCTCTATCTACTGTACTACCTATCTGCTCCTTTAAAAATACATTAAAAAATTGTTGGCCCATGGGATCATTGAATCAGAGCTGGAAGACATTAAGGCCAGCTAGTTCAATCTCATTTTATAGACGAAGAAATTTAGAAAAGCTGGGACATTTCTAGGCTCAAGACAAGACCCTGGCTTGGGCAACATAGCTACAGACTTGCCCCTGGTTGGGGCTCCTGTAAAACTAATCTATATCTTTGGCATATATGAGTTAAGTAGAAGACTTTAAAGGTTCATAGTGACAGAGTCCCCAAGGAGCTGAATCTGAGATGCTAATCTTTCAAAAGGATAATTTCAAACTAGCTCTCCTCTGAGCCTAGGGGGTGAAGAGCAGAAGTGATTCTATTCTCTTTATTAGCTCTAGCTTTGCTAGGACATGATATCCTTTCCTTTTGTACTGCCCTCTTTTCTTCTCCTTGGCCCACTCCTGATTGCAAGGTTTTGCCCTTTTTTACCTTTTAATTCTCTCTTCATATTGTTTTATGATGTAAACCCTTACTATACTGTTCCATCTACTTACCTGCCCCCCATCTCTCTTTCCCTATTCTACTAATTAATTTCTACAATACATGTTATGTGTGCACATGCTTGTGATCCATTTTCCTTTGTACAATTCAAGTAAAGGCATCATGGAATGCCTGATCAGAGGATGCCAATATACTAGTCTTCATCTCATGCAACCCTATTTGAGATATTTCAGTTCTTTCTCTTTATCCTCCTTTCCTTTTTCAGTATAATTGCTAATCCCTCCTATTTCCCTATTTCCCCAAAGATAAAACTAATCAGATGTACTTTTTTATGTTTCTTTTGTCTCATGGTACTTGGAAGGTAATAGGTGTTATGCAAATGTTTATTCCCTCCTGTGTTTCCATTTCAGAGTATTTATTCAGATTGGGTCTTCACATCAGGAATATCTGAAAATTCTCTTTCATTTAAGGTCTATTTTCTACCCTTGCTAGGATTCTACTCAGTTTTTTTTTCCCAAGGTAGGCTATTTTTGATTGTAAGCCTTTATTATATGTTTTTTGGAATATATTATTCTAAGTTCTCTTGACTTTCATGGTGATAACTGCCAGATCTTGTGTGACTCTTACTGTGACTCCTTGGAACCTTAACTCTCTTGTTTTAGCAGTTTGCTTCATTTTTTTTTTAACTGGAAACCCTGGATTTTGGCCTGGGAGTTTTTATTTTGAGGTTCTTTGCAGGTGGTAACCAATATATTTTTACTATATTCACTTTGTTCTCTGTTTATAAGAGATCTGGGGAGTTTTGAGTTATGATTTCTTAAATATAATATCAAAGGTTTTGAGGGGTGGGACAGAAGGAGTGTCATCATTTTCAGATAATCTGATGATTCTTAGGTTATCTTGAGGTCTTTTTTCCAGATTAGTTCTTTTTGATATAACCCTTATGTGAGTAATATGGGGGTATTTGGGTTCCACAAAAATGTGAAGGGAGAATTTGTGAGTTTATATTATAAAGACTGGGGTCTGCCTGTATTGTTGCCTATGGGCAGGTACTGGGTTAAAGTGAAAAGATTTAGCCTCAATCTGATCAAAAACTGAGATTAGGCTGGGTGTGCCCCACCTAGTTCCAAGTTAACCTAGGTCTTCAACCTTCTCCTTTGCACACGCTCAAGGAGGTAGCTGTTCTTGCTCATTAATATAATGGCCAGGGTGGGGAAATGTATGGGGACCAATATATCAATCAGATTGTGACCACAGCCAATGATGGGCATGAAGGGGCAGGAACAAGGCCTTTCAAAGTGCATAAAAGATCTAGCATTTTGGGATTTCTCTGCCTCTCTCCCACCTTGAGAGGTATGCCTTTTATTGAGATGAATAAACCAAAAAAACCCAACATCTTAATCACTCTGGACTAAGTCTTCATGAATCATTTATAACAATTTGGGTTCTCTTATGGGATTTTATAATTGTAAATCTCTTTTCCCATTATTTTCCCAAAAGAACACAAGAAAATAATGTGTGCAAATGGCTTGATTTCAAGCGGTGTTCTCTGTGAGGAAAATATTTCAGAGATTCCCGGGAAGATTGGAGCCAAGAGTGATTAAAATGTCTGTGGGTAAGAACCGGTTTGGGGTTATCTCCAAGATGGTGGTTGCCAGACCCACCTTGGCTGGCTGAGAAGTCCTCCAGGTGGGAGATCTGTCCTGAAGGAGAGGCTGCCCTGAAGTGGGAGGGGGGGATTTGGGACCCCCCCCTTAAGAATTTTTCCAAGGTCTTAAAGCCCACCAAAGGGAAGGTTGCCTTAAGACTTGGGGTGGGGGGGGCGGCAAGGTAGCCTCATGGTTGGTAGTCAGAAGCCAGAAGCCTGAAGGAAGGAAGCCAATTGGATCCTGTCTATATAAGTGAGTTTGAATGTTCCCTTGGGGGTTTGTGTGTTTCGCATACATCCTGTCTTGTGTAAGTGGTCTGTTAGTTATTTCTGGGTCTGGGGACTCAGCTTAAGTTTCATACAGAGTTAGTTGGGCCCAAGAGAGGGTGGAGGAGGTGGAAGTAAGTCTGAAGCATCCTCCTTGTAGAGCTCAGCCCCTCCCACACTGAGCTGGCCCTGTAGCTGTGCTAGTCTGGAGAGTTAAAGAGAGAAAGAGGAGGGGGACTCTGAAAGAGAAAAAAAGTTATTCCTGGAGAGTTTATTAGAGTAAGAACTTTTAAGGGAAAGATTGGGAAGTTATAGGAGGGAAATTTCTTTTTTTTATTTATTTTTATTAAAGATATTATTTGAGTTTTACAATTTTCCCCTAATCTTGCTCCCCCCCCCCCCACAGAAAGCACTCTGTCAGTCTTTGTTTCCATGTTGTACCTTGATACAAATTGGGTGTGATGAGAGAGAAATCATATCCTTAAAGAGAAGTCTAAGAGGTAACAAGATCAGACAATAAGCTATCTGTTCTTTTCCTAAATTAAAGGGAATAGTCCTTGCACTTTGTTCAAACTCCACAGCTCCTTATCTGGATACAGATGGTACTCTCCTTTGCAGACAACCCAAAATTGTTCCCGATTGTTGCACTGATGGAATCAGCAAGTCCTTCAAGGTTGAACATCACCCCCATGTTGCTGTTAGGGTGTACAGTGTTTTTCTGGTTCTGCTCATCTCACTCAGCATCAGTTCATGCAAATCCCTCCAGGTTTCCCTGAAATCCCATCAGGAGGGAAATTTCTTATCCTTATGACTGTCTGGGAAAGATTCCATGTTTTCTCCCTGAGTTGGGGGGGTGGGTTGGACATGTGGTAGTCTTGATCCCATCTGCCATCTTGTTAAGACTTGAACTCTAAATTGAGTTCAGCTGAGGAGTGCCCCACCTGGTTAGGAGACACATTTATTGAAAGGATATCATGTTTAATGAATGTCTCTGCTCTGGCCACCTGACCTAAAAGTGCTAACTCCATTTTTAAGGTTGACCCATTTCTTAACTGGAGTTTTGGGAATCACTCTGAGGGTTTTAAAAGAGGTGAATTAGTGTTGTTACATTCTGACAAAATGTGTACAGAATGGGAGAAATTAATTTAATCTAGATTGTTAAAATGTTTTTGATTTTTAAACTTTATTGTAACACCTTTGAGTTAAAGGACAGTGGTATTGTGTTACTAAGAAAAAAATACATAATTATGTTATCATGGATATTACTGATTTCTTTTGGGAAAAAGCTCTAATTTCTTTTAAAGTTAAGCCTAATAATAACAATTGTATTTTTATTTTGGAATGTGAGTGCTGGATTCTCTGAACAAGGTACTCTAAAGCTTTCATCAAACTAAACTATTGGACAAAGCTAGATGAACTGAGGCTTCATCTGATGATTTAGTCCTTTGCCATTGGATTAACCATGGCATAAATAAGAATCATATTGGGATTTTTAAATGTAACATATATGAAGATCTGGATACAACTGATGTGGGGGTCTCTGATGGATGACTGAACAAGTAGCCATTGTGCAGTCCCAGTGTATTGATGTTTATCAGTTATATTATAGTCTTTTATAACTGCAAAGAGATTATATTTGCAATATTTAGTTATCTCTTCTGAATATATAAGCTATTTAAATATTGTAATGTTAAAGCTGAAATTAACATATGATTGTTTTGAAGGGAAATGAGGGAAATACCAAAAATTATGACCCCTTTTGGGACAGATCTGTGAGTTCATGCATAATGTAATAATGGAAGGATTGTTTTGTACAATCTAGTCATTTGTGTGTTATTCTTATTGCTGTTTTGTTATATTGGAATTAATAGCACATGTTGGAAATTTAAAATCACCTAAGATGTTCTAATGGTTTTAAATAATTCTGAAAGTAATATTTTGTATGTTAGGGGATAGTTAGGTGGCGAGGTGGATAAAACACTGGTCCTGGAGTCAGGAAGACCGGAGTTCAAATTTGGCCTCAGACACTTAATGATAACCTAGCTGTGTGACTTTGGCAAGTCACTCAACCCCAATTGCTTTGCAAAAACAAAAATAATAATTTGTATTTAAGAATGGCTAGTAGCTAAACAAATTTATGTATAGAAGCTTCAAATAAATATATATATGCCTATATATGCCTATATATATATATATATATATATATATATATATATATATATATTCCAAAACTGTGATTGTTTGTTTTGAAGTAAAAGCACCTGTGTAATATGAGCTTAATTGCTACATGAGACTTTAGGAGATGATAGGCAATCTCCTGTCAAAAGGAGGTGTTTGTTGTAAAATGCAACAGGCTAGAAGGAGGGTTCTCCAGCCAAGGAGAATCTAATACACCATCTTTATATAGAGATAGAGTACATATGATTTCAGACAAAGGCACGTGGGTCTGGAGATCAAGTAAGAGGTAGGAGATGAGGCATGTAGGGTCAGTCATAATTAGAATTCCTGGTTTTAGCAAGGACCTAGGAAGGACACTTAGAGCTTTAGGTAGGGGATTCATTAATTGGGATCCCATTAAGACTATAATTGAAATTTAGTGGATTGGACTCACTTGAAATTCTAATTAATTACAACAACTATTTTAGATCATGGGATTTTAAATCAATTTTCTCTTTTAATGTCAGATATTAGGATAGTTAGCAAAAAGGAAATATTACTGGCTCAATGTGTTGTTCTTGGAGCCAAGTGTTAGGGACTGTTGTATATGAGAGTGCTATGAACCTTCATCACCTGGTGTCTTGAGTATCAGAGTCTTGTTTTATTAAGTGGCATGGGAGTGGGAGTGGATTAGAGACTGGGAAAGATATTTAAGCACTGGTATTTGGTTCAATAAACAGAGTACTTGGGGATTTTGGAGAACTTGTCATCCTTATCTTCCTTGTCTCCCACCCCCTCAACACTCACCTGGGGAAGTTTGAGGGAGTCCAGAAAGGGACTCAACATATGACATTCGAACTGGGACTCAACAGCCAAGGAAGCTAATCCGCTGAAAATGTCAGGTGATAAGGCTGTATAATCAAAGGGGCAGCTTTTCAGTATGGCCTGAGGCTGGAACCTTTTGGCTTGATTTCCCCAAAGAGACATAAATAAATAGAATAAATCTATCCTAAGACAAATGACTATCCACATGACCTCTGCCTGGACACTGACATTCAAAAATTATCTATAAAGGAATTTTCCTTTGATGCCCTGGATCTTTCTAGTAAGAAGTGTTAGGTGAATTGGATTTAATAGCCAGATAGGTTAGGTGTGGCTCTGACACCTGCTATCAGCTACATGTTAAGTTTCTTTAATTTTTATGTTAGAGGGATATTTAGGTAAGAAGAAGAAAAGGAAATTTTGAGGATAATTATAGTTTCAATAGTTTCAAGGTCTAGTTTGAAGAAAGAAATGTGAGTCAGATGAGTGCATCTGGATAAAGGAAAATCTATGGTATCTCTATGGAAATATTTTGGGAAAGAAAAATTTCATTTTAGTTAAGGATGTTTGAGTCATTATTGTAATGAGTGCAAAAGGTTAAGAAAGGTATATGCTACAAGCTTAAATTAATGTGGCAATTCTCAGTGGAGTTTACTCATGTAGTAAATCACCTAGGGAAGTTTTATTATGTTAAGTGAAATATGTGTGTCAATATGACAGTAAGCAAGGCAAAATGTAAATTGAAATAAGCTCCAGAATCTCATTGTCTTGTGATGAAAACATGTATTTTGATCTGAGTAAAATGTTAAGCAGTTTCTTTACCAGAAGAGGTCTCAACAAGTCACCTGATTTGGAGATGACATTTTGGAACTGTATCAGAAGATACAGGACATCAGATGTCTCCAGGGGAGAAAAGACACTGGACCAATTCATTTATACCATCTCTCACTTATGTGTACATTGTTTATTTTTTCATTTTTGTTTTTTTAATGTAAACAAAATTGTCTTTTATTAAAACCTATATAAGAATTTGAACTTTTCAAAATGAGTGGGGTTTTATTGGGTTTTCAAAGACAATAGACTTTTTTTAAATTTATTTTTTATTCTCATTTTGTACAAATGTTTTTTTACATTAATAAAATATTCTTGTTTACAAGTAAACAAAATACCCCTCCCCCCCGAATATAGATAGACTTGTTTGGGTGGAAAAAAAAGTAAAGGGGAGAGAAAAAAAATTAAAATTTAAAAAATAGTAACAATTGTAGGTATGGCCAGGTGGCGCAATGGATGAAGCACCAGCCCTGGAGCCATGAGCACCCGAGTCCATATCCAGCCTCGTAAACCCAACAATCACCCAGCCATGTGACATGCAAGCCACCCGATCCCCACTGCCCTGCAAAAAACAAAAAGAAGGAAAAAAAAGACCCAAAATAAAATAAAATAGTAATAATAGTAGAGGTGGCTGGGTGGCAGACAGAGCATTGGCCCTTGAGCCAGGAGCACCTGGGTCCGAATCCGGCCTCAGACACCCAAAGATCACCCTGCTATGTGGCCCCAGGCAGGCTACCCAGCCCCACTTGCCCTGAACCCTCCCCCAAATAATAATAACAAAAAATGTGCTTCAGTCTTTGTTCCAACACCAACAACTCTGTCATGGGTGGATTGCATTCTTATGGTAAGTCCATCACAAAAGTTGCTTTCATATTTTTCCAACATTGCCATTGCTGATCACAACTCCCTCCTTTCTTATTTCTCCACTACCATGTACTATATTTTCTCTCTCCTTTCACTCTGACTCTGCTGTAGGGTCACTGAGTGGCACAGCAGACAGATCCCTGGTCCTGGGGCCAAGAAGCCCTGAGCCCCCATACCACCCCTTAGGCCCAGAATCCACCTGGCCCTATGGTCCTGGGCAGGCCTTCCAATCCCAGGCCCTTGCAAGAAGTAAAAAAGAAAATATGTTATATCTGACCACTCTCCCCCCATGGTCCATCCTCTCCTCCTTTATTCACATCCCCACCCCTTCCCCCTGCTCCCCCCTCCTTCTTACTCCAGATGTCTATACCCCATTGAGTATATTTGCTGTTTCCTCTCCTAGCCGCCTCTGATAAGAGCAAAGTTTCCCTCATTCCCCCTTGCCTCCCCCCTTCCATATCATTGCAATAGCTCATTGTAATAAAAAAAAATGTGAAATATCTTGGACTATTCCCCCTCTTCTTTTTCTTTCTCCCATTCCATTTCCCTTTTTTTCCTATTGACTCCATTTTTATACCATATTTTATCTTCAAATTCAGCTTTCTCCTGTGCTTCAACTATAAAAGCTCCCTCTACCTGCTCTATTAACTGAGAAGGTTCATATGAATATTATCAGTATAATTTTTCTATACATGCAGTTCATCCTCATTAAGTCCCTCATATTTCCCCCCTCTCCTCCAATCTCCATGCTTCACCTGAGTCCTGTATCTGAAGATCAAACCTTCTGTTCAGCTCTGGCCATTCCAAAAGGAACATTTGAAATTCCCCCGGTTCATTGAAAGTCCATCTTTTTCCCTGGAAAAGGACATTCAACCTTGCTGGGTAGTTCATTCTTGGCTGCATTCTAAGCTCTTTTGCCTTCCGGTATATTGTATTCCAAGCCCTACGAGCTTCCAATGTAGTTGCTGCTAAGTCCTGTGTGATCTTGACTGCAGCTCCACGATATTTGAACTGTGTCCTTCTGGCTGCTTGTAATATATTCTCTTTGACTTGGGAGTTCTGGAACTTGGCTATAATATTCATAGGGGTTGGTTTTTTGGGATCTCTTTCTCGGGGGGATCGGTGGATTCTCTCCATTTCTATTTTGCCCTCTGCTTCTAGAATATCAGGGCAATTTTCCTGTAGTAATTCTTTGAAAATGATGTCAAGGCTCTTTTCTTGATCAGGTATTCCAATAATTTTTAAATTATCTTTCCTAAGTCTGTTTTCCATATCAGTTGTTTTTTTAAATGAGATATTTCACATTTTCTTCTAATTTTTCATTTTTTTTTTTTGGTTTTGAAGTATTGATTCCTGATTTCTGGTAAATTCATCAATCTCCCTGAATTCTATTCTTTGTTTGAAGGATTTGTTCTCCTCAGAGAGTTTTCTTATCTCTTTTTCCATCTGGCCAATTTTGCTTTTTCAAGCATTCTTCTCCTCAATAACTTTTTGAACTGTTTTATCCATTTGACCTAAGCTGGTTTTTAGCATGCTATTTTCTTCAGCATTTTTTTGGATTTCCTTGACTAAGCTGCTGACTTCATTTTCATCTTTTTCCTGCATCTCTCTCCTTTCTTTTTCCCAGTTTTTCTTCCAACTCCCTCATTTGATTTTCAAAGTCTTTTTTGAGCTCTGTCATAGCCTGAGCCCAATTTCTGTTTTTCTTGGAGTCTTTAGATGCAGGAGCTTGTGCTTCCTCATCTTCAGACTGAGTATTTTGATCCTTCCTGGGCTCATTTGCAAAATATTTCTCAATGGTCTTCCTCTTATTTCTCTGCTTGCTCATTTTCCCGGCCTGGGCCTGGTTTTGGGGTGCTTCCTGAGCCTTTAGGACACTCCCACAAGGGTCTCAGTGTGTGAGGCTCTGTCCTCCCTCCTGGTCTGGGAATGACCATAAGCGCCCCACTCTGCCACTGGCCGAGTGGGGGGGGGGCCCTGTTGTTCTATGGGGGGGCCTAGATTGGGATCAGGATCTGAATGTGGTCAGAGCCCCAGAGTCCTGTTCCAGGGGGCAGAGCTCTGCAGTCTCTCTCTCTCTCTCTCTTCACTCCCCTTCCTCAGCTCAATGGGCTCATGCCCTGGGGGCTCCACCTGCTTCTGTTTCTGGGTCTGGGTTGCCAAAAGACCAAGCTGCTTGCTGTGTGCCCTGAGGGCTGGGCTCCACGTGTTCACTCTGGCAGAGGTCCCCTGCTGTTCCCCCACTTTGTGCCCGGTGCTCACCGGGGTGCAGCTCAGGAGACTCCCCGGCTGCTGTGAGCCATGGTTCCCAGCGCCCTGGGGCTGCCTCTGGGAGGCTGAAGTTCTTTCGCTCTGGCGGGCCACCCCTCCAGTAGGCTGCCCCTCTGACCGGGGGAGCAGAGCCTTTCTGCTTTTTTCCAGGTTACCTTGAGTAGAAGAACTGCCTCACTGGGTCCCTTTGTGGGTTCTGTCTCTCGAAAGTTTAGTTAAGAGTCCTTAGCTTATGAGTTTTATCAGAGAGCGCCTAAGACTTGATCCCTTCATGTGGCCATCTTGGCTCCGCCCCTCTGTACATTGTTTAGTCAGGGGTCTGTACCTGTAACTTCCTCTTGATTCTGTAAATGTGATACTCCTACTTATGCCTCTTTCCTTATGGAAAGGAGAAGGAGAGGCAGGGTGAAGATGTTCTTCAATGAGAGAGAAGGAGGTCTAGATTATTGGGTGGCATGATTATATCCTACACGAGTCTATATCCTATCTAGGGAAAACCCTATCTTTGATTTAGAGGATGGGGTATCAGTAATGGTGGGAAGAGAATCTAGCTGATAGAAGTCATTGCCTAGTCTTGTGGTTTGGCTGATTGTTCAACTTGCAGTGGTCCACAGCAGTTTGAGAGTTGACCTTGGGTGCCAGTCCCCTGGGTCTGGCCTAGATTCTCAGTCCCTGATCAGAGATGCACTGTGGCACAGGATTCTGATCCAGAGGAGAGAAACAGCAGCGGCATATGACTGAGTCAGTTCAGGGTGACTGTTTATACCAGTATAGCCAGGATACTTTCCTGGGGAGTAACAAATGATTGTGGACTTATGTCCAAAAGCAGGCTATGCATGTTCTGGACTGTACAACTTAAAGAGATAGGTGGACTGAGATGCATGTGAGATGTAATGATGATGATACCTGGATCCCTTGTCAGGGTGCATTATGGTAAAGAAAATTGTGATTCCTACTGTATATACCCATCTGCCAAGGATTGGTCTGGGAGTTGTTATCTAGACTTAAGGATCTTCTACCTGGGCACAGGATGGGAGTTGGGACTATGGAACCCCAGTTTATATCCTGATTAGATTCTAAACTGTAGTGGAAACAATTACCAATTAGACAGCTAGGGTCCTGGACTTGCTGTCTGGCTAAGCCATGCAAACAAGAGAGTTATTTAACATAGTGTTATATTAGACAATCTGTTGATTGGAGGAGGAGTTTGTGGTAAATTAAATCTATCAAGTTGCTGCCTAAAAACATATGACAATAGGCAAGGAGTAAAGACACCAGAAAATTGCATGTGCTCCCACCCAAACCTGGAAAGTAGGACAGGTCCATGTCTCTGATAATAAAGTAAAAATCATGATAGAAGAAAAAAGTCAGTAGTTATGTCAATAACAAGGGTTGTGATTTAAGAAAGAAATCACTAATAAGGTGTGGAATCAAATTCTTATTATAAAAGAAAAGGGGGAATTGTGAGGAATATGTGGATGTTTGGGGAGAATTATTAGTTTACATTATAAAGACTGGGGTTTGCCTATATTGTTGCCTATGGGCAAGTACTGAGTTAAAGTCAAGACTTAACCTCAATCTGATCAAAAACTGAGATCAGGCCAGGTGTGCCCCATCTAGTTCCAAGTTAACCTAGGGTCTTTGACCTTCTCCTTTGAACATGCATGAGTAGGTAGCTGTTCTTGCTCATTATTAGGGTGGGGAAATGTATGAGGACCAATGTATCAATTAGATTGTGACCCCAGTCAATGATAGGCATGAAGGGCAGGAATAAGGCCTTTCAAAGTGATAAAATATTTAGCATTTTGGGATTTCCCCACCCCCTCCCACCTTGAGAGAGGTGTGCCATTTATTGAGATGTTTTAATAAAAAAAAATTTAATCACACCGGATTAAGTATTCATGAGTCATTTATAACACCTTATGGTTTCATCTGTAAACCTTTTAATGGTAATATTCCTTGTTATTTCATGTACTTGTTTCCTGTTTGGCTTATTTTAATTTTCTGGGAGTTCAATTCTTGGGCAAAGTTTACACCTTCTATTTGTGGGCTTTATTTTTCCTTGCCATTCTATCCTTCCTAGTTCTTCCATTTTGTATCCTTTGTATTGTAGTCCTGTGACCAGGACATTCTTTTCTCCAAGTCTCCACTTGGACTCATGGAATTACTTCTTTGGGATTTTTGCGTTGGGGACAGGTTTTTTTTGGACATTGTTCTAGCCCTATCTCTTGCTGGGGTACCCAAATTACCATGTGTCAGGAGCCTCTCTGTCCCTATCTACTGGGTTGCTTTGTACTGTCTTCCATCTATTTTTGCTTGTGTCTGTATCTCTACAGAATTCTGGCAGGTCTTTTTTTGTTGTTTGGTTGGGTTTTTTTGCTGTTTTGCATCAGATACAGGTATTTATAGCCAATGCTCTTTGGTTTTTGGATCAATCTAGAGAAAAGAGAGTATGAGAAGTTAAGATAAATTAAAGGCTGTGTTGATCTTCAGTACATCTATGCTATTGCCTGTACTCAAAGCAGGAAAACATGTTTTTGCCTTATATTTTACTTAATACTGAGTTTAAATGTATATTGCTATTGCACTCCACAGTACAAGTATTTTTAGTCTCCGTGTGTGTGTGTGTGTGTGTGTGTGTGTGTGTGTGTGTGTGTGTGTTAGATACAGGAAAACCTGGGTTTAAATTCAAATGCTTTGTTTTATAGATAAATGGGTCCAGGGGAATTAACCCAAGTTTACAGGTTAGGAAGCAGAAGGGCTGAGATTTGAAACAAGGTATTCTGATGTCAATGCTGATTTTCTTTTTTACTATACTAGTTTTTTTTTTTAAAGAAAATAGCTTTAAATACTGTTTTTAGTATCTAGCAAAGCACAATTAGGGAAAGCAATTGAATAAGCTCTAAGAAATATGGTTAATAAGCAGAAGCTGAATTGTTGAGAAGCTTCTGATTGTGATCTAAAGGAAGTGGAGGTGACTAGTTTTACTGATGGCAAGCAAATAACAGAACTAGGAGAGAGATTAGAAATAACTTTATTTCAAGTCAAACAATGGAAAGTGTTACAGGAATTTACAGAAACTTGGAACAGAACAAGATGCAATCTGGAAACAGTGAATAAGGAAAAACAGAAGGTTTTAGTTTTTTTAGTCATATTAATTGCCTTCAGTTAGGTCAGAAGTAGCATAATGACCTGTTACCAATGTCAACAAGGGTCAAAATCAAATGATGATTGCTTTTGACTACCCAGAAGTTATCAGTTCACAAATATGTAATCAATAAAAGCCCCTAAAGAGAAATGTATGTAGGGATATGGGTCCAGCATTTGCTAATTTGGAGAACTCAAATAATGATAGTGAATGTCAGGAATACCTAATACTGAACTGGAGCAACTTGTGTTTGCATAGCAAAAAATGCTTGTGAAACTAGCACAGAAATAACTATCCTGAGTCTAAACACACCCACTATATCCCAAGAACAAATGATATTAATACATTTTGGATTTTGGAAAAGCTAATAGCTCAAATCAAGGGGAAAAAACTAAATTCACTATTGTGGAATTTTACATCTGAGCCCTTTCAGAGTTTTTGGAAGAGTAATAATATTAAAAAAAAGGGCAATTTGGCATACTGAATGACTTTTTGATTGTCACTTTTAAAAGGGAATGTCATTCCATTAACTGAAAAAATCTCTCACATCATGACTTCCCTCTTAAGCATTTGAAGTGCTAATGCTAATAAATTATAGATGGATAAAAACTCTGATAATACTTATCCTGTATTTAGCTTATTTTCAGCATCCTGTGCTTTCTTCCTCCATGTCCCTCCCCCAAAAACCTTCAAGATAGTATCAATTAACTCTCAAATATTGGATATTGCAAAATACTAATTTTGTTCTACTATATTACAGCAAATTTTGTATCTACTGACAATGTAGCAAAGTAAAAACCAAGTTTCACCTCCTCTCAAGATTTTACCAGGGTAAAG
Organism: Macrotis lagotis; assembly: GCF_037893015.1. Classification (NCBI taxonomy): domain Eukaryota; kingdom Metazoa; phylum Chordata; class Mammalia; order Peramelemorphia; family Peramelidae; genus Macrotis; species Macrotis lagotis. The sequence continues at coordinate 160,776,096 of NC_133658.1, read as the reverse complement.
GTGTTAATCATGAATGAAACGCCTAAATGGTGAGCCTGAAGGGGAATATAGGGGCTGATAATCCACTTAACCGCTGCTAACATGCGAAGCTTGCTAGTTTTTCCTTAAAAACACAACACTGAATGCCTACTAACTAAAAGGAAAATGTTAAAATGTTATTCCAAGAAATGACAACACAGTTTGAGACCCAGAAGAAAATCAATACTTTCTTCATATATACCTGTTACATAAATATCCCACTAAAATAGCAATGATAGTCAAGGAGGTTTTTCAAGTTTAAAAAAATTAGAAAATTTTTGAGTTTGAATAAAGTGATATTGAATTTTAAAATTTCAAAGGGAGAATTACTCTTCCTTGTGAATGCTGATTGTTGTCAATGGTGTTATCTACCAAGGTGCTAACCTACACAGTGCTCATTTTTTTTTTCAGGAATATGGAAATTTAAAAGGATGCTGGCTTAAGTGCTTGAGAAAATTTGGAGACATTACCCAAGAAAGGCAAGGGATATGTTTTATAATAAATACTGATATGATTACAGTTGTTTCTTTTTTTTACATATACCAAAACCAAAGGGGGTGTTGTTTTTAATCTACTTGATGTGCCTGATCATCCACAGATTGTCTCAGTGTATTCCATGAGGTGGTACCACAAAATAGGATGCAGAGGAAACTGGAATTGACCCTATGACCTACTATATTCAAGCGATTTATTTTGGGAAAGTAGGGATGGAAAAAGTGCCCTATATTTATGGGAGAAAAGAATTTACAAAGTAGCTTGCCCTTACACATAATCAAGAGTAAATAGCTGCCATAACATCATTTTGTTCCTATTATTCTGATAAAATGTTATCACAATATTATCCATTGGGTTTAATGCATTAAGAAACCAATCAATTAAGCATTTATAAAACACCTACAATATGGCCACTATTGAGCTTGTTCCTGTGGAGTATATTAAAAAAAGGATAGTAGATGTGTTTCCTGCCCATAAGCCATTTATAAGCTAATTCCAAATGTGCTTTTTATTCTCATTAAAATATAGATTATCCTACATAAGAATTAAAAGCAGAGTCAAGATGAAAAGCCCTTTCTTAGTTTTGTACCCTTTTAAGGAGAAAGTGGCCAAAGAGATAAATTAGGCTGTGATGCAACTAGTAAATACTGCAAATCTAAGAAATATGCTGTTTGTTATTGGAATTTTGTGAATGTCAGGATCCATTCAGGGTTATGCAAAGCATATTAAGCTACTTGTAGGAAAGTATGGAGTGGCCTCTCCACTAAAATCCTATCCTGATGATGAATGGTGGCATGGAGTTGACTGAATTCTCAAAGGCTATTCCAGTAAAAGAACAAGCTCTGGCAGGTGGATCTTGCCTAGCTAGAAAGGCTTTAGAGATGGGCCTGGCCCAAGTATCAATGCTGAAAGACTCATCAACAGAAAAATGTTTATCAAGTGATGATATTTTTAGGTACAGAATTTCAGGGAATTTGGCATGTGGCTGGATCTGCTTCAGGGGATGGAGAACTTATACTGATGAAATTATAAATCTTTCAAAAGATTAAGGTATTCTAAAAACATTGGATCTCATTTGAGGAGTGTACTTTTAAAATATTCAGTTATAGGCCTTCTTTGCTACACAAGGATTATGTTTACTATACAAAGATTTCTTTGAACTGATGTCATTTTACTAGTGGCCTAGATATTCTATGGGTAGAACTTCAGAATCATTTCTAGCAAATTGATTATAAAGAGCAGCAAGAAACATGGAAAACCTACATTTCAGCAATGTTCACAAAAGCAGTCAACTGGAGGAAGCAGAGATGTGATAGTTTGAAAACCACTTGAATAATGAGCCTGTCTATATTTCCACAGATAAGAACTGAATTAATTCACTAAGCACAAGGAAAAGATTTTGCCATTATAGAGCAGATCTTTTCCCATCATATCCAAGACCTCAAGATCATAAGTTCAAGAAATCTCCCACCTTCTAAGCAATCTATGGCTTTCACTGTATTTGACAGAGGCAATAATACTTGTCTTGATCAAATGATCATTCTGTATGAGTGGCATTACTTTTCTGAAATACTTAGCACTATCACAAGCTTCACATATACACAGAAAGTAACGTACTGCACAGAATGGGACAAGCTGGTTTCTAAGAGTCATTGGCAAAATACATTGAGCTGGTTACCTTGACAAACTTTATATTACCAAGTACACCACATAGAAGCAGCCTTTTATAGTAATTAAAAAAACACCACTTAGAACATTCTTTGTAAATTTGTATAAATGTCCTATTTTTAACGCACGCACGCACACACACACACATACACACAATGAAAACCCTGGAGCAAGGATTTTTTTTTCCTGTTTATAAATTATACAAACTATAACTTAGGAAACTGGTACTTATCGAAATTATTTGAAGCAAATTATTAGGAAATTGTGACATTACAAAATCTGAATGAAGGTTCTAAAATAACTTCAGCATACACCAATGGAACTTTGTAAATTGCTTTCTAAATTGCGCAACTTAAATCATCCCTGTTGGTATAGATGGATTATTTTTATGAAGCAGTTATAAAGCAATGTTCTATTTACAAAATACTTTACAATAATTATTATTTCTTCCAACATCTGTGAGCAGCCATATTACCCTCATTTCATTAAATGAGGAAATAGACATAAAATTAGTTCATTTAGGGTAAATACATTTAGAATGAATACAAGAATTCATAATTTTTAAACTCTCAGCCTGATGTGTCACACTATACCACACCACCTTTTTTGAAAATTGGCTTCAGTGAACCTTTTCTAATCAAATATCCTTCTACTCTCAAAATAAAGAGGACAGTAAGAAAAGTGGAAATCCTAAAACAGATCAAATATAAAGAAGCATTGGGAAAACTTGACATCATTATTTCTTATTCGTTAAATTTGATTTCATTCTACATTTTAAATAAAATATTAAAAACTTTGGTGTTTGCAATCTGCAAAGGGTGAAATCTGGGGATGTGAAACGCTTCAAGCTTACAGTGTGAGGGGATCCATGCCCTTAGAGTAAGACTTGAGACTAGTTCAAAATTGGGTAATCCTCCAAAGATAGAAATCTGAGGCTATATGCAATAGCCAAATCAGATTTGAGAAAGAGAAATCTTCAAATATATTATGGTCTATTGTACCTCAGCTCAGAATCCTGATCATAACAAGTAACAACTAAATCCATGTAACTAAGAATTAAAGCACATAAATGTGCAACTATGAAAAGAACCTTTAATGCCATAAAGTAGTATAGATGGAGAAACTTCTGAATCACTTTCCCCAAGGTCATAACCTACCCTAGTTGCCTCTGGAATTTTCATGGATCAGGAGGAAAGATGTTATTAATTTGTCTTACAGGTTGCTAATGGCTTAACTATCTAACTCAACCCTATAAAGTGGTTTACACATTAGAGAACATTGCTCTATATGAAGTTTTGATGAGGAAAAAAGGTTAAAGTAGTCATCACATCCCACAAGTTGTGCTTTCCTAAGAGAACTTAATTATTAATAAAAACACTCAAAAAGAGTATAAAAGAAAAAATAAAAATACTAAATTTTCTTTTCTGGTAGCTGATTTTATCCATAATTCTCTGTTATAAGATTAGTTCAGGTACTGTCTATTTTACCCATGTTGTAAATAAAAATATACAGTACCTGTTCTTTTAGAACATGATCAGTTTAACAGTCATTAATAGACTCTTTTTTATAATTTTGTTTAAAATGTCCCAAACATAATTAATGAGCTACATTATCAAATCAATATATCAATATCAAAAATACATTAAAATTATCTATGTTGGCCAGTGTATTTGACATGCCAGTGTGAGGAAGCAACTTCTTTCTCAGCTAGATATGTCTCAATAAAATTGTCATTACAAGTGAAATAATGCATTTTAAAACTTAAAGTATTCTTTGTTATAATGTATTCACTTACATTTTAAACTGTGACCAAAAACTGACCTATGCAACAAGTCCAAATAATCATCACATGAGCAACCTTATTTACATTCATGAATGTTAATCCTTACTGTTGGTAACTTTTTAGAAGAAAGGTTCTCTATTATTCAAAAGGGTGGAATCAAGAGTACTGGCTTAGATTCCATCTTAAATATGAACATATATATTTTCATGTATTATTAAAATATGTGCAGTATTTAAATATATGAGGCATTTTGAGATATAGGGATGAGCTAATTATAGTTATCAAACAAATGAAAAGGTTCAAAAATGCAGAGACACTCTTCATGAAGCTCAATATAGCAAAACTATTATTCAATTTTAACCACGCAAAAATAAATGTGTGCATATATATGTAGATATATTTAGATAAATAGATTTAAAAATATATATGACTTAAATCTTACACCCTCTACTGAGTGTTTTTTATTAGACAATTGTTTCCTTAGTTAGGAAAGCAGAATTTGTAATATGATGACTACTGTCACAGTGGCTTAAAGACTGACTTTTTATTTTTAAACCCCAAATAGCTGTCTATGGCTATCAAGCAATCAAAAGAAAATCAGTAGGCAATCACATTTCTATCTTAATAATATAGTACCTCTCCTCCCATTAAAAAAAATTCTTATCATGGAATAGACACACATTTGTTACTCTTAACTGCAACTCAGTTTCAGTATAAAATGTAATCAGATTAAATAAAAACAAATAATGAACAAAAAGAAAGGAGTGTACATGCATTAATATTAAGCCTTATGCTATTATCTGAGTGCCTAGGTACAAAGGTGACAGGTTCCCACAGAAACAATTAGCCATGTAATTTTAAAAATTACTTAGCAAAAGTGGTCATTTTTATTTGAGGACCAATTTTTAAGCTAAGTTTAAAAATCCTAACTTTTACTTTCATTATGTTTTATAATGAAATGCTCCTCTCAAAGTTACCTACTGAATTTGCTACCAGCAAACACTATCATATATCTTTAGCTTAGGACATGAGTATCAATGTAATACTTATTTTTAAATTCTAAACGGTATGTGCATGACAGAGTTTGAAACAAATAGGCTAGCCATTATTTGTACATTATAATAAATACACAAGAATACAAGGCTTTATAAAAATACAATTTCTAATCAATTTAGGAGATTTACAAACCATGAGAACATTAAATACTCAAACACAAGATAGTCCCTTTTATGGTACAGTGCCCACTGGGCTAGATTTAAAAGAGGTTCTTCTCCGGTAGTTGTGTACAGTTGATTGTATCAGTAATCTCTGTTTAAGATCAGTTCAGGTAGTTTCTATTTTCCAAGAGTTAGAAGTAAAAATACGGTACCTGGTCATTTAGAACATTATCAGTTTAATAGTCACTAATAGACTCCCACTATATCTTTTTAAAATTTTGTTAAAAATGCTGAAGACACGATGAATACAAGTACTGCAGTAACATCAATACAAAAAGCAATACAAATTAAGCTGCTGAATACAAAAATACATAAACACCACAATGTAACCTATAGCACTAATTCAGAATTGTTTTATGTGTAAAATTAAATAAAAAGTTTTGTATTAGACAACTTAGGTATTCTCACCTCTTAACAATATTTTAGTTACATACTTCATAATTTTTATATACAGTATAGAAGAAAATACTTTGAAAAGATACGACATTTTAAATGCTTTAGTACATGATATAGTTATCATTTACACAAAAATATTGACTGAATGAATAAAAGCAATATCCTATACATCAGTTGCTCTAAAAAATTGAGGATTAATTTTTTTAACTTCATTTGCTTATATTTCAGTTAGCAGATTTGGCCTGATAAATTCATATGATCTTAGTCTGAAATATTTATTTCAAGTGATGTGCACTGTATTGCTTGAAACTATTTATCATACAAAAGTGGCAATTATTTTTCTAAACATTGATTATGAAAGACAGCTTGCACATATACAGGTTGAGAGTGCCAAGTTCATGATGCTTTATTTACAATGAAAAGTGCTTTCATCAGCTCTAACATGATACATCTGTTTTTATGCGTCAATTATTACAGTCTCCCTGAAGTTGAAAAATATGTAGAAAATACCACATCTTTGCAAACACTAGAGCATATATAATTGCATGTGGTTCTGGAATTAGCAGCTGAAAAAGTGTTGATAATTATAATTTAAAAATAAATAAAGCATAGAGGTAAACCAGTTACAAAACAGCAGAGAACTGCAATAGTCGCAAAAGTAAAAAGAATTTTTTAATAAAGCAATTGCTAACAAAATGGTGAAGCTGTTGGATCAAAAGTCTTAAAAACCTCCTTCAGGGATTTATCATCTGATTCTCCATTTGGATCATTATCTGGTGTTTGATTCACCTGTCCTGGCTGTCTTGTTTGTCTGGGATCATTGTACTGTGGTCTTATTAATCCTGTTAAAGCCTGGATTGGAAGGTTGTGCACTGCTGGTGCAGTACTGGAGTGTGGGGGCTCAGGTTTAACCTGAGTCTTAACAGTATTATTCTGTTTATCTGACTGTGGGTCAACTGGCCCATCAGTAGTATTTTCCAAATTTGGAGTGGTCTTCTGCAAAGATTCTGCAGGAGAAGGATCATTTTTGCCATTGCTTTGTAAGCTACTGATTTTTTTCTGGTTCTCTCCATTCTCTCCTAAAGAAACTGGTCCTGAATCTGATAAAGACAATGAACCATGTTCCCTTGGGTCATACAAACTAATGCCACTAAGAATAGAGCTTGGTGTTCCTAGTCTAACACCAGTAGAAGCTGATAGTTTAGGAGCATAAGGAGGAAGAGAATCAGGCTCAGATTTATTAGTTACTGACCCTGAGGTCTGTGATGAACCAGGACTAGGTCTGGTCAAACGTGGATCAAATTTTGATGGATGAGGATCCTTTGCAATTCCATGATGAGAGTCTGTACTAGAAAGCCTATGAAGTCTAGGATCAACATTTTTTTGCAACCTAGGATCCCCTAATTTATTTCCTGGATTATGTGTTTCTCCAGGTTGGTCCAAGAATCCACTTCTTGTAGTATTATTTTTGGCTTTTGCTGCTAATCTTGGATCAGCTGGCATTGTACTTTGAAGATGATCACTATTTATATTACGTAATTTATTTAGCCTCTGATCAGCTATAAGTGGGGGAAGAGGTAAATTGATTGATGAAACTGGGTCAGGTTTGGGTAAGGGTACTGGAAGTAAATCTTCAGGAGCCCATATGATGTGTTTTGCAAAATTTGGTTTGGTCAAGATAATATCCATTTTAATATGGCTGAATTGTCTAAGCTGTGACCTTGGATCTTGTAGTGTTATTCCAGGTAAAGATTCCAAAGGTATTAGGAAAGCTTTTTCTCTCAGCTCTCTTTCTGTTTCTTCTTCTTCATCATCTATTCCTTTTTGTTTAACTTTTATTCCAGAATTTGTATGATGTAAGTCAAACTTTCCTCCACCAACAGAAGGACTTGCATGGCCACTTTCATTTAGTTTTAATTTCCTGGGATCTCGTGCAAGTCTAGGATCAAAAGGGGCAGAATCAGAAGGTTTTCTAGCATTTTGTCTTGGGACACCCCTAAGTCTAGGATCAACAGCTTGGCTTCCTATATTTTTGTCTTTAGCAAGTCTTGGATCAGTAGGAGTACCAAGTTCTGTGGAATGTAGCTGTTGATTCCTTAGAGTCTCTGTTTGTTTCTGTAAAGTTTTCAATATTGACTTGACACTATTTCCCTCTTCTTCTTCACTACTGGAATACCAGTTAACATTATCATCTAAAAATAAACAAAATTTAAAAAAGGTCACATTTAAATTTAAAATATCAAAAAAAGTACGTGCTTTCTATAATAAACTATTCACTTAAAGTTGAACTAATAAAGAAAATGAAAAATAGAAGCTATAGAAAGGTACTTTTTTGAGACTAAACTGAATATACAATGAACATATGTGGTTGCATAATTACTAATTATAATACTAGAGTCAATGACTTCCCTAGAGTAATGTATGTCAAAATCAAATAGAAATGTGGGCCAAAACTGTCCATAGGGATCCTTGTGGATGCAAATTGATTTAGAAAAATTGCATATTAACATTATCTGGATTTAAATAATTGGAGAGATATTAATTCTTCATGGTTAGGCAGGGCCAATACAATAAAAATGACAATTTTACTCAAACTAATCTACTCAACACCATTCCATTTAAGTTACCAAAAATTATTTTACTGAATTAAAAAATAATAACATAATTCATTTGGAAAAACAAAAGGAAATAATGAAAAATGGTAAAGGAAGGAGATTTAGAGTACCAGAGCTTAATTATTATATTGCATTATAAGGCAGTTATTATTAAAACTATCTGGTTGGTATTAACTAAGAAATAGAAAGGTAGATCAATAGAATGGAATAGTCATAAAATTTACAGTAGCAAATAAACATAATAACCTTGTATTTGACAAATGTAAAGACTCTTTAAGATTTGGGGTAAAGGGGCGGCTAGGTGGCGTAGTGGATAAAACACTGGCCCTGGAGTCAGGAGTACGTGGGTTCAAATCCGGTCTCAGACACTTAATAATGACCTAGCCGTGTGGCCTTGGGCAAGCCACTTAACCCCATCTGCCTTGCAAAAAAAAACCTAAAAAAAAGATTTGGGGGTAAAAATTCATTATTTGGTGGAAAAAAAAAACTGTTGGGAAAACTGGAAGGCAGTGTTAGAAGAACTGGGCATGGACCAAACCTCAAACCATTTACCAAGATAAGGTCGAAATGGATACTTGACTTAGATTATATATCGAGATTTTACAAGAAATTTAGAATATAAAATTTAAATAAACTTGTTTATCTATTTTCTCACCCTAAAATAGATTGGAAGTCACAATTTAGAAGGTGGGGACAGAGAAAAACCACTGTAAGTAGGAACATGAATGATCATGAGAAGTGACTACACTTTTTTTTTTTAATGGGGCTAAGTGGCTTGCCCAAGGCCACACGGCTAGGTCATTATTAAGTGTCTGAGGTCGGATTTGAACCCAGGTACTCCTGACTCCAGGGCTGGTGCTCTATTCACTGTGCCACCTAGCCGCCTTACAACTTTATTTCAAAGGAGAAGTTTACTACCCAAGGAAAAAAGATTCAATAAGTCGAAAAGCTGGGGTGGTTAGGTCGCGTAGTGGACAAAGCACCGGCCCTGGAGTCAGGAGTTCCTGGGTTCAAATCCAGTCTCTGACACTTAATAATGACCTAGCCGTGTGGCCTTGGGCAAGCCACTTAACCCCATTTGCCTTGCAAAAAACCTAAAAAAAGAAGTCAAAAACCGACAACGGGGACTGAAAATAGGGGAAAACAACTTAATTTTCCCAGAAGGCTTTACTATACTTTGGCAAACTACAATTACTGATATTCATAGTGATGATCTTGAAAAATAAAAATGAAGATTTATGATCCATACATTATTTCTAATGATAGCCCTGATGAATTCTGAAAGTTTTCCATCAAAAGGTCAAATTTTCAAGCTTAAAAAGGATTATATTCCAAAAAAATTTATTATAAGCCCTTGATTGCTACAATTAAATTAAGTATTATTTTGTTATGATTCATCAAGAAATGACAGACAATTAATTATCAAGAAATTTCAACAGTAGAGAAACAGAAATAGAGAAATAGAAATAACAGTAAGTGGCTACTACCTATGAAGTTTCTACAGGATAGAAACAGCAATAATCACCTGCTGGCAATGAAGTTTTATTTGGTTATTTAAATATTTTATGTAAAAACATCTCTCCCCAACCACCAAGTTTATATGTATATAAATTATATTTTATATATTCCTTTTCTCTATTAGAATGTTGAATTTTCTAAGAGCAAGGACTATTTAGTTTTTTCTTTTTGTATCCACAGCCCTTAGAACAGGTCCTGGCATATAGTAAGCACTGAATAAATGCTTTTTTATTCATTTGTTTACTCACAATACACAAAGAATAGGAAAATTTCCTAAATATTCAACAAGCAGAAGAAATTATTACATGTTCACTATCCTAGAAAATGAGGTAAATGAACTCACACAAGTACTACAACTTAAATACTGAATTAGTATTTATAGCACTGTTCAGCAGTCTTTTCTTTAACTGGAGATGTTTGGATTTCCTGATTAACCAGACAATTTTGAAAGGAGGCTAGAAGTTAAAGGTCCATTTCTTCACATTTTACTCCAACTTGATCTATCTGATATTGGACCTGGGCTCTGCTCTTTACCCTATTCATCATTTCACTTGTAAGCATATCAAGTATGTTACACAGGCTATCCATATGTCAACACTCACTATCTGGTATCTTGTCATCCCACTTCCTTTTTCTATCATCCTCCACTTTTATCATTTTGGTGTCTAATCAAAGAGCTCATAGTTATGACAGCAAGTGGGATCTGGAGGTGGGCAGTGGCAGAATTAATTAACCAAATTGCAACTTGAATCATTCTAGTCATAGAGCAAGTAATACAAGAAATTTTTTACTGTACTGAATATTACCTTCTTCCTTGCTTGATGTCCTTTGAGACTGGTGACCAACTGGTTCTCCATCCTCTTGATGTTTCTGACTAAGTCTTACAAAGAGGGCTTTTTGCATTGCTGGGAGGAAATCTGGAACATTTAGAGCCGGTTTATGGCCCAATGTGTTGATGCAATCTGACTCACTTCCACTGTTTAATGAGTCTTGAGCTGGGTGAGGTTGATGTTCAGCAAATTCTCCATGCCACAATCCATCTGCATGTATTCAATAACAATAAAAGAAACACATACTGGATAATTTTTAAAAAATTGGATAATAGCTTTACAAGGTATGAATTCCCCAACTATAACTTAATTTGTATAATTAAGTATTCACCTAATCTTAAGTTTGAAGGATAATTTTTATCAAATTATTAAAAACAATAAGAAACATTTAATGCTTTACTATGTTGATGATTTTGGATAAAATTTAGAGGTGTTTACTTTAAAATTCAACTTCATCTAGCTTTAATAAAGAGATCTTCAAGATTACCAAAAGGAAATCAAACTCTAAATAACTGAAAAATCCATAAAGGCCACAGACGGAAAATTTTTGCCTCACAGAAGAGATAAGATGCTATTTGTTTTTAATTGTTTTTCTTTGGTACAAAGGAGTCAAATATTCCTTTGTAAAAAAAGAAAAAAAAATGGTTAAGCAAAACCTTGACAGACATGGTTTGTTCAATCATTCTCTAGCTGATGTAGGCCACTAATTTGCTTCCAGTTCTTGGATTTCTACAAAAAGTGCTGTGATTTTAATATATAGTTGACCTTTCCCCCATCTTTGATTTTGTTGGATCCAGCACAATTATTTGGTTCATATTCATTTGGATATTTCTGGCATATTTTAATCATTTTGAATTCCTTATGGAAATCAAAGTTGCCTCTTTTCCCCTTGTTTACAAGGGGAAGTCTCTGGTAGGAATGAAGGAAAGAATTTCTTTCTGCCCAGCCCCATTCCCATGGCTCAATCACTGATATCTTAGCCAATGCTGGTCACCACTATTTGAGTTGTGAGTTGATATGTTTGGACTTCAGCCTTAGGAAATGTACTGTGATGGCTGAATGGAGGATCCAGGAGGAAGCAACAGATTCCAGCTGTGGCTTTCAATGAGCAAGATGGGGGAAAAAATGATGGTAGTGTCAGAGGAGAGAGGTTGCGATGGTGGAATCAGAGTGGCAATTTTTTTGGGGGGGGGATACTCTTCTTCCTTAGAAGTAAAAAGGGTAATCTTGAAAAGGACTGGGATTGTGGCAGCAGAGGATGGGGCAGTAAATCAACAGTTCAAGAAGTTCGTCTCATTCTTACCTTTTTGGACTGTTCTGAATAGTTAAAAGTTCAACTATATACTGAAGTAAATAAATATATTTTTTTGTTTTTTTCAAAGCAATAGGGTTAAGTGACTTGGCCCAAAGGTACACAGATAGGTAATTATTAAGTGTGTGAGGCCGGATGTAAACTCAAGTTTTCCTGACTCCAGGATGGGTGTTCTATCCACTGCCACCTAACTGCCCCAGTAAAAAAATATTGTAACACAATCAAATGCCCAAATATATAAGCCTTGTCCCTGAAGGTTGCTAGGTAGCAGTGAATAGAGTGCTGAGCTTGGAATCAGAAAAACCTGAGTTCAAATGTGACCTAAGACACCCTCTGGTCATATGACCCTGGGCAAGTCACTTAACCTCTGCCTGCTTCAGTTTCACCACCAATAAATGGGGATAACAATAGCATTGCCTCCCAGCACTATGGAGAGATATTTTGTAAATTGATTAGCCCAGTGCTTGCCATATAGCAGGTGCTTAATGCTGGTTCCCTTTCTGCTTCCTAAAGGTTATCAAATCAAATCTAAATACAGCATTCAAAGCAATACTTCAGTTCATGAGTGATCTCATCAGCTTGGCTACTTGTTCTATCAATGCTGACTAAAACCCATGTATGACTTCTCATTCTGGGCAATTCATATTGATGTGTTCCATTAAAGGTTTTATTTTACCCAATATGTTGTGGGCCTTTTTCTAGATTATTTTATATTTTGTTGGTTCCATAATTGAACTTCCTATGTTGTCCCTTGCTATATGAGCATTCCAACTAGTGAATAGAGCACTGATGAGAGTCAAGAAATTGTCTGTTCAAATCCTGCCTCAGACATGTCAAGCTCCAGCTGTTTTCTAGTCCTCTAGGTAAGCACCTCTCCTCATCCTCTTTCACTCTGCCATAGCCAATGTCTTGCCAAGCATCTCTGATTCCACCTTTGCAACCTCTCTCCTCTGACACTACCATTATTTTCCCTTTCTTGCTCACTGAAATCCACAGCTGGGATCTGTCGCTTCCTCCTGGCCCATCCTCCATTCAGCCATCACAGTACATTTCCTAAGGCTCAATCCAAACATATGAACCCACAACTCAAAAACCTCAGATAGTCCTTGACCACCTCCAAAATCAAAAACCAAGGGCTGTGTTGGACATGCCAAATCCTTCCTAACATAGTCAGTCCCCACCTACCTTGATAGGCTTCTTATTCCTTACTCCCCACCCTCTACTCTGATCCAGTATACTGGACTCCTTCTTGGCTATTCCACAAACCAGTAACTTCATCTCGGGGCTATGTTTTTTGGGGGGTACGCTCTTCTTCCTCATCTCTACCCACTGGCCATTTACTAGAACCTTCCTCCCCCCTCTTAATTCTTGTGCCCTCCCTTTCTGTCTGTAGCCTGCTTATATGTGACTGGCTTTCCTCATTAGACTGGATGCCTGGGGGTAGGAAGGGATGCTGTCTTTTGCCTCTCTTTGTATCCCCAGAGCTTGGCACATTGTGTGGTCCACAGCAGATGCCTAATACATGTATGTAGTTTGACTGATTGTGATCTTGGATGACTCTAAGTTCTCCTGAACCCATAAATCCCAAATCCTACTATCATTTTTCCATTATACATTTCACAAATGTTTCTTCTACCCTACACTTTGTGTCTAGATTATTGATGGACATATTCTACAGACCACTTAAACAAACCAGGAATCTCTCCACTGCCTTTGGCATTAGCCATAATTTTCATAATTTGGATAATGTGACATTCTAGGATTCACAAATGTACAGCATCATTTAAAAAGATTTTGTATCAGGAGAAAAGCCTGGGATTATTAAAAGCACCGAACAAAATTCCAAACAAAATACAAATTATTTTCTTCTTATATTCATTTGTGGTCAGTTCACTATCTATCTGCAGTGACTGTACTAGATGTGCACAGGTCATTGGAAAACTGGCCCATGGTCTGGACAATATACATTTATTTTCCCTCTTTAGACGATGAAGTTAAATCCTTTTTGAACAGTGGCATTTTAGCTAGTTAGTAAAGTCATGACTGTCACTGGGAAGACTCATGTTCTTCTTGGACTTAATGCAATTAACACAAAGACATTTGCAAACAGGAGAATTGGAGGAAATTTTTTTGTGATAATGGCACTGACCTTTGATGAAATTATATTTTCTGGGGCAGTTAGGCACAGAGGATAGAGCACCTGGCCCTGGAATCAGTAGGACCAAAGTTCAAATCCAGCCTCAGACACCTAATAATTGCCTAGCCGTGTGACCTTGGGTGAGTCACTTAACTCCGTTGCCTTACAACCCTCTCCCCAAAAAAAGATTAGAACAGTGGTTGAAGTAAAACCAAGTGAAATTTAATTGGGATGAATATAAAGTCTTAAATGGGTTTTTAGGAAAAAACCTACCTTCCCTAACGCAAAATGGAAGAGGCATGGCTTAAGTGACAACTCTTCTAAAATCTCTTTATTTAGTATTTTAGTAAACTAAATGCTCAATATATTCAGGAACTAAGAAAGTATTTATTTATTTATCTATGCATGTATTTGTTTATTTGTTTATTTATTTATTTGTTTATTGATTTATTGATTTATTTTGGATTTTTCAAGGCAATGGGGTTAAGTGGCTCGCCCAAGACCACATGGCTAGGTAATCATTAAGTGTCTGAGGTCGGATTTGAACCTGGGTACTCCTGATGCCAAGGCTGGTGCTCTATCCACTGCGCCACCTAGCCACCCCATGGAACTAAGAAAGTTAATGCAATTTTAAGTCAAACCAAGAGAATCATAACTTCCATGTAAGAAGGCATTCTGTAATACATATTCATCAATAAATACTTATTAATAAAGTCCTATATTCCAGGCACTATTTTTAGCTTTGTGGTGCTTATAATTCAAATAGATATCTATAGCATCAAGGAAAATGGGGTTAAAGTCTTACATTTAACATATATTACTGGAATAACTTAATTTCTTATTTCCTCAGACAATACCATTCTAAGCAGCAAACAGATCATTTGTTACTTTCTGTGGAAAGAACTTTCCTACATTGATGATGGTCTGATGATAGGGTCTGAATGCCCTAATTCACCAAGAAAAAAGTCCCATTGTACTCTTTTTGGCCAAATTATATCTGCGACTTTGGATGCAACAGTTTAGGATAGTCACAGATAAACTGAGAAAAGAGAATAGTATCCAGAATGGTGATCTTCATGCTATATATGGATTAGTTATAGGAACTGAGGGTATTTAACCTGAAGAAAAAAGCTTGAGAAATTATGATAAATGCTAAAATATTGAAAGGCTTCTAGTAAGATGGATTAGATCTGTTCTAGTTGGCCCTAGAGGGCAGAACTATAAGCAATGGGTAAATATGAGAGACAAATTTAGGCATTATGTTAAATTCCAAAAAGCTTACTAACATTTAGCACTATGAAAAAGGTTACCCCTCACTTAAGTCTTCAAGCAAAGAGTATATAAGCATTGTAGAGAGAATTCTTTTTCAGCTATATATTGGGCTGAGGCCTACAAAATACCTCCTAAATGGAAATTCTAAGATTCTGGGATTTTATTTTTTTTTGCATCATGGATCTTTTTGGCAGTCAAGTGAAACTAAGGAAAAACTAAATTTCTTTTATTTTCAGACAAAACTCAGTTTTATTTAGAGGATTCAACACGAGCTTCTTTTTAGAAAAATCAGCCTAGGAATACCATGGATCTAGTATTAATCAGGAGACTTGTAACTGCAAACTAGGAATGGTGGGCTTTAAAATCAATTCAGACCTGTCATACTTCTGCCCTTAATCTTCTTCAAAATGGTCTCATTCTACAATTCCTATTTCAGAATCTGACCTATATATTCCAAATCTGACCTATAAAGTTACAAATCTATTCCAAACTAATTTTAAAGAACTTACTAAAGTCAAAAGATCTATCTAGCTAATTGGCATGGCTGGGATATACTTTTGTCCTATTTCCATTCCAAAACCCCAACAAAAATAAAAATTATAAAAAGGACTCAAACATTCACACATACAGATGAAGTGATGGCTTGTTCAGTCACCTCTTGTATTCCCCTATTCAATCTAGACTGCCACAGTCTGATAGAAAGAAAGTGCAAGGATAATTTTTCTTGCATCTTAGTGGAAAAGCTAAATTTCAATTAGATTAATGAAAAAAAGAGATGTCATTTTTTTTCCCCAATCCAAGTTCATGAATCCTGTGAAATCTATCTAAATCCTCAAGTGGAGCAGAGGTTCTTAACCTAGGGTTTTTTCCAGTTAATTAGGTGACTTCAAAAACATGGATTATCATGAAAAATCCTTGTGAAAAATATATCTATTTGCTTCTTACACCTTCATTAAGAATATTCTCTAAATTTGAGATTATTCTCAAGAAAAGATTTTGTCAAAATAAGGAACTTTCTTATACTGGTATGTTGTTTGTCCTTTGTTCTCAAAGAAGACTACAACATCTGGGAGGTGATGCCATGCCAAGCATATGAATTGGATCCGAGTGAGGGGGTCCTGTGTTAAGTCACCAGCCTCATTTTCTCCTCCAGAATCATCTGGGTCCGATGGCCAGATATGGATCAGGACGACTGGAGATAACCCTGGATGTGAGGCAGTCAGAATTAACATAGCTATCAAGTAGCTGAGGCCAAATTTGAACTCAGATCTTTCTGACTTTAGGGCTGGTACTCTTTTCACTGCATCACCTAGCTGCTCCAATACTCTTATACAGTTAAGATGGGTCCTGTTTTCTGACATTTATTATTCTTTTGTTATTTCCTTCCATAGATGAAATGAGTTCATATAACTTCATTGAATCTCACATCAAGCTTTAACAGATTCATTTTCACCTCTATTTTTTTTTTGCTCTTTTATAAACTAATGCATATATTCTTTCTTCTTTCTCATGTTGTACAAGTAAATTTGTACTTTGATCTGCTGTTGCCTCTGCTCTGATAAAGCAAGAATAAGTGTTAGTTGGCTATGGTGGCTTCTGGGTTCATTTGGTTCCCTCATTGTGGTGACTATTCTATAGAAGTTAAAATTTTATAGAAAACAATAATTATCTTTGCAGTCTGACTTCCAACCTCATCAAAGAGTTGAAACTGCTCTCTCCAAAGTTAATAATGATCTCTTAACTGCCAAATCTAATGGCCTTTTCTCAATGCTCATACTTTTTGATCTTGACAATGAATCACCTTTTGACACTGTCAATCATCCTCATCCTGATATTCTCTTCTTTTTAGGTTTTCACGACTCTGCTCTTTTCTGGTTCTTCTCCTCCCTGTCTGATCAATTCTTCTCAGTCTCCTCTACTGAATCTTCATCTAGGTCATGTCTAGTAATAGTCCATATCCCAAAGTGCTCTGTCCTAGGTTCTTTTCTCCATCTACACTATTCCACTTGGTGATTTCATAAACTCCCACAGACTTGATTAAAAATGAATACAGGTGGGGTGGCTAGGTGGTACAGTGGATAGAGTACTGGCCCTGGAGTCAGGAGTACCTGATTTCAAATCTGGCCTCAGACACTTAATAATTACCTAGCTGTGTGGCCTTGGGCAAGCTACTTAACCCCATTGCCTTGCAAAAAAAAAAAAAAAAACTAAACTAAAAAAAAATTATGCAGATGACTCTCAAATTTACATGTGCAGACCTAACCTTTCTTTTGACCTACAGTTTCACATCTCCAGTTGCCTACTGGAAATTGTGAACTGGATGTATTCTAGACAACAAACTCAACATGTCTAAAACTGAACTTACTATCTTTCCCCCAAAACTGTCTTCTTAATTTATTGCGATCGCTTGTTGATAGATCATCCTGTTTTTCCCCACTCCAACCATCCTTCATTCAGCCTCTAAAGTGATTTTCCTTAAGTGTAGGTCCAATCAAATCATCCCCAATAAACTTTAGTGGCTCTCTACTGCCTCCAAGAACAACTACAAAGTGCTATGTTTAGCATTCAAATATATACCTAGCCCATTCTTATTTTTCTGGTCTCCTTACAGCTTACTCTTCAACATATTCTTTGATCACTAGTCTTTTGGCTGTTCCAAGAATGAGAAACTCTCTCATCTCTGGGTATTCTCTCTGACTTCCCCCTATGCCTGGAATATTTACACACACACACACACACACACACACACACCTGACTCCCCCTTACTTGAAGTCCCAGTTAAAATCACACCTTCTATAGAAAGCCATCCCCAAACCCTTTTATTTATTGTGCCTTCCATCTGAATTATTTCCTATTTATCCCACACAAAGTTTTCTTTATATATATATTTGTCAGTGTCTACCCCATTAGATAGTAAGTTTCTTGGAGGTAAGGAAATGTCTTTTGCTACTTTCTATATTCTCAACACTTAGCATAGTAGGGTTATCACAGTAGGTTATCAATAAATATTTATTGATTGAATAAGAAAGACTGATAAAAAAAACCAAAACTGTCTCATTTTACAGATCAGGATGACTGGAGATGTCACAGAATGCAAGGTAATCAGGATTAAGTGGCTTGTTCAAGGTCACACAACTAGTAAGTGTCAAGTGTCTGAGATCAGATTCAAACCCCTGTCCTCCTGACTCCAAGACCAGAGTTCTATTCACTGCACCACCTCACCAACATATTTGGCTGACTTTCTTCTTGAAGACAAATTTTATAGATATGAGACTTCTGAACAGTCTATGCACTTTGATCTCTTTCAATTTAAAAATCTGTATCATATTTTCACTATATACCTAAGTATCAAGTATAAAATAATATATTTGATATTTCATGTGTTTTATCTCAATCAATACATTCTAACAATATTTAGCCCAGTCAAGAAAGGCTGATATATATATATAAAATCAAATGAAAGAAAAGACATTTTGAAAGAAAGATAATGCATTGGAAAAGCACTATATCAGGAGTAGGAAGACACAGGTACAAATTCCAGGTCTGCTATTATTAGGCTTAAATCTCTCTGAACTTCAGGCTACTCCAGTATAAAAAGAAAGCAATGAACTAAACAATCTCTAAGTTTTTTCCTAGTGCTAGATCTATAATTCTATGAGGTCACTGAAATAAGTTTTGCTACATAATTAACCCAAGTTAGAAGGAAAGAAATGATTTTTTCCCATCAGGAATTATTCAATTTTGATTTTTAAAAACCATCCAAATAATAAAAATTATTTTTTGTCAAATTTTAAAAAACATTACATTATGTTTTGACAGTGAAACCTTCATTTACTAGCAAACTTTTACTGTTAACAATGTAATTTACTGCCCAAGAAATTTTAGCCAGTTATTCAGAAACGCTTAAGATATAATTTTTCTACATATACCAAGAAGACAGTTTATTACCATGCATGTTATACATATCAAGTATTTACAAGCTGCACAAAATATATTTTAAAATAATTTTTTTCTGGCACAACTGTACAAAATACGTGGAAGAAGTAGGTGGGATATGCCATGTATATTCTGTTCTTTTGTTCTGCTTACTACTTGTTTGACATGACTCTGTTTTTTATAGGTGTTACTGATGAAAAGTAAGCAATTAAGATCTTGATTTTCTTTCCCTAAATCTATGCAATAGTTCTCTCCCACAATGCCACTAAGTCATATAACTTATTCTATGAAAAATATAATAATTTGCAATGTATTTCCTTCTAAAATTGTTCCTAAGAATGCAACTTACTTATTATTCAATACCATACTTGCAAAATTATTGTGAAATTATAAACAAGGAACTAAATACAGAATTTTAAAGATAAACTTACCACCAGAGTTATTGGTTGTCTGAAAATTATGTACAGCTTGATGTGAATAGTAATTATCATAGAATTCAGCTGGGTTTTGTAGGGACTCATAGTTGGCATTGATCTGCATTTCACTGGGACCTTGCTGGTAAGATGGACCTGAAGAACAGTGATTTTCCATAGCGATGTTCATCAAATGCCCCTGGACACCTATAGAGTTATAGGAACCACTCATACCAGGTGGTGTTAAAGGTGCACCTGGTTGAAGCGGTCCTCCAGCTTGATTATGAGGTCCTAAAAATCCAGGTGGACCAGGTTGCAATGGAGGGCTATGTGGCATTGGTGGGCCGGGAGGACCTGTACATTGATGGTGTCCAGGGGACCCTGGGTGCATTGCAGGACCATTGTGTCCCTGAGACATGTTAGGACCAGGACCTGGGCTTGACCCTGAATTGTACATATTCTGAGGATGTGGATTGTTTCCCTGAAACTGTGGTCCTGGTGGTGAGGCACTGTTATAAAATGCTGGTGGCCTGTAAAAAAGAAAGAATATTTTAATGTTTTTCCTTAAGTTAAATCTTGAGAAAGGTGTAAATACTTAAATAAATATTCATTAGCACTTTCTATCAAAGATAGAAACTACATTACCTATAGATATTTTTAAAGCATTAATTTTGATAACATTTATGTGATTTTTTGTATTGTTTTCTTATTTCCATTGCTTCTTCAGTTCCTACTGACAACCTGTTCCCTTTTCTTCTTGAACTGGCTCTGCCTTGATTATTTGATGTTATTCCAAAATCTGATTATAATCTTAAGTGCTATGTAACAGAACAGACATGTAAAAATCTTGACATTTTCAAAAGTTATTTTTCCTGGCTTGTATTATAATAGATCATCAGTGTATATCACAGAGCATATGATGGAAATTATAACACTTATTTTCTTAATATGCTCTGTGGTGGTCAATGAAGTTTGAAATAAATTCTCTATAACTAATTTTGCATCAATTTTGTCTCTTATGTTTATAAAATGAAAGAAATAACTCTTCCTTATTTACCCATATGTGATAAATATTCTCTGAAGGGGAGTACTACGATATTTATTATAACTCCTGAAAAGTCTATAAATTGCCTCATATATTTTTTCCATTTGACCCTCACAACTCCTCCATGAAATAGGTACTAATAAGGCATTATTTTCATTTTTAACAGAGTAGAAAATGGATTTTTTGACAGGTTAAATCGCCTATAGTCATATGACTATCAAAATTGCAATATAAATCCCAGGTTTCCTAATTATAAATATAGCATTATATCTGCTACAGCATATAGTTACATTTTTTTTGTTCCCTTCCTACCAAAAAATCTAGTGGTGGTAATACAGAGGTCATCTCCACTGATGTCCAGGTAAAACATACCATCATACAGACAAACTTAATACGTAGAGAATTACTCTAAAAATTTAATCACAATTAGTATAAAAAGACTAAAATTAATCTTAGTTTCACTGATTTTTAATAAGATTTTTTAATAAGATTTTATAAGATTTTAATAAGATTAAATGTCTCAAAATAAGTGCCAAAAATGAGAACATTTCAAGTTGGTTCTATATTTTCTTTAAATACTTTGGAAATTTAACATTTGGAAATTCCTTTTAGTCCAACATTACCTTCAATGATAATGTTTCAAAAATGTTAAGAGTTATCTTTTATAATGTGTAAAATTGGTAAATTCCTTTCAATTCAATTTAAAATTCAATAGCACCCACTATGCAGAACATTTTGATAAGTGCTAGAAAAGTTACAAAAGATTAAATAATACATGAAGGCACTTTGGTGCAGCAGAAAAAGCACTGGATTTGGAGTTAGAGTTTAATTAAGTCTTAGCTTCTCTACTTTTGTAGATAAGTGGTTTCTGGCAAATAGCTTAACTTCTTTCAGCTTCAGTTGTTTTATCAGAAAAGTGGGCACATAGATATTGATACTTTAGGAGGTTTAACTGAAACTATATATGTGTATGTGTGTGTATGTGTAGATGCAGATATGCATACATATATATGCATATATATATATACACACGTATACACACATATTATATTAGTGCAGTGGTAATAAGAATCACTCACAGGTTGTGAGTGATCCTAATTACCACTGAAATGATAACTGGATGTCATCCAATAACTTTTGGGGGTTTTTGGTTTCTGCAGGAATCATGTATATTGAAAGGGAAAATACACATTAGACTTGGTCTTGTCCCACTATACTTGTTTACTTTTTAACTAATGTGCCATTTTACCCACATTTTATTTTTTTAAGTCTTTCAGAAGTTATCTCCTTCTGAAAATGAATAGCTCTATAGTCATTAGCTTATTATTTGTCTCTCATTTGGGCCACTAAATAAATAAAGAGGTGAAGAATTTCACTGGTTGTTCACATTTTGAAACATTGAACCTATAATTCTGGCACTACTTAAATTTATTTGGATGGACTAGCAATAAGTTCATAATAAAATTAAAGTATATGGGGCAAGCTTTACATAGTAGTTATAAGTATCTTTGATATGTTCAATTACAATAATTGCTATCTATTGGTTTAAGTAGTCACATGTTTTGGTCCAAAAGAACAGCAATGTACATGGTACTTTGGGATCCACTGCTGCTTAATCTTCCCTCTATTTCTTCAGAAGCAGTCTGGAGAAGAGGAAAATGGGAGCATTTAGTAATTCCTGAATGCCAGAGAGCCAATTATAAGGGCATATAAGATCAAAGGTAGTTAATAGCCAATTCCTTTATTCCCTTTCAAAAATGTTAAATTCATAAAACAGTTCCAAAAAGAGAAGGAAATAATCTATGATCTTTTAAAAATATCACAGATTAATGTAAAAAATTTGGGATATCCAAAGGTTGACACTCTCCCTAATCTTGATAATAGCTGAATAAATGCTTCTTGTCACACACAGAAAGTTTTGATTATTTAGAGACAAATGAAACTTAGAAAAATATCTTGAAAATATATGGGAAAAATCACTAGTTAGAAGATAATAACAAAAATTGTTCACAATTTACAAAGAACTTTCCTTACAATTCTTTAAGAATCTGAGACTTGGGTTCAAATCCTGATCCTGATACTTTACTACTTATGTGTTTTTGACAAAGTTAACCTTTCTGGACCCCAGAGATCTCATTTGCAAAATACGGATGTTGGACTCAGATGATCTCTAAGGTATCTTTCAGTTCTAAATCCTATGCTATTGTAGGTAGGTAGGTAGCCAAAATACCATTACTGACATTTTATAAATGAAGAAACTGAGGCTCAGAGAGGTAATTGCCAGAGCCAAAATATGAATCTAAATTCTTTGAATCCAAATTCAGTGCTCTGAAGCAGTGATTAAAAAATTGTTATTTTCAGAGGTTCTTTAGTTGTGCAACTTCTAAGGGCAGTGACAAACACTTTACTGGTACCACAGTGGAGAAGTGTAAATAATGGTGTAAGAAACAATTCAGATTTAGGCAAGTTGCTAGGCTGTTAGATAATGCCTTGAGGTGGGGAAGATTGAAAGAAAAGGAAAAGATGGTATCATTAGCTACCCTTCATATTGCCAGACCTTGGAAAGGCACAGTTGCAAGTTCATGAAAAAAGAGGCTTTATCTCCATGCTAAAATTTTTGGTATCTTCTAAGTTAGTACTTGTACATAAAAATTATGGAAGAAACAGTTTAAGGGAAGACTGGGAAAAACAAATTCAAAGCTGAAAACAAAAGGAAGAAATTATTCATTTAAGTAAAAAAATTAAATCTAGCTAAAATGAAAAAATTAAACTAGCAAATAACAATTTAATATTTGCTCAATTAGTGAACTATTAGGTATAGGGATCATGTGGAGAGCAGAGAAAAGGTTTCATTCTACTTAAGAATCAGACCTTTGAAAGCAAAAAAATTTGCTATCACTGGAATTCTGACTTACTTCTTTCCAATCTTGTGTGCTAAATCCACAGTAGGTTTTACAACTATTTCAAAAAGAGATGGAATTTTCTTAAATTCATCAGAAAGATCTGTCTGAAAATTATCTTCTGATTCTGAAAATGAAAAATGTTCTGGTGGGGTTGGCAAAAGGCCAACTCCTGGAGGTGGTTTAGGGAGAGGAGCAATACCACGCCTTCGAAGTTCTTCTAACTCTCTTTCATCTTCATTTTGTGGTTCCTCTTCAGTATTCAGAACCTAAAAGAAAATTACATCATCATTTTTGTGCAACTGATTTTTATCATGAACAAATTATCTGAATAATTTCCAATGCTGCATTATTCATACTAAATATATTATCATCTTAAATTGCTCCACTCCCTCTCCCTTGAGTCTTTCCTCTTAGTCTACAAATGTTTAGATAGCTCCATTATTCTAAACAAAAATAAAAAATTTAATTTTCTACTGTTTCCCCTATTATCTCTTTCAATCTCCTGTAAAGAAGATCTCATTTGCTATCTCTACCACTGACTCAATCCTACTGACCTCTCTCAAAGTCACTAAATTCCTTTTTTGAATTCTGTATCATATAACTCTTTGGACCATGCTATCACCTTGATAGCCTTTTCTTCTATTGGCTTCCTTGAAACTTACTTTCAGGATTAATTTGCATTTTTAAATACTTTTTTTCCCTCTTTTGCTGGATCCCCACCCCTCCTCTCACTCCTTAAAATATGAAATTTCCTTAAAATACTTACTGTACTTTTCTCTCTATTACAATCTCCCATAGTTTTTAATGATAACCTTTCAAGGAAATGACTCCTAAATCTAAATTTTCACTTCTCAAATTCTCCCCAGAGTCAAAATCTTATTTTTAATTGCCTTTTGTATACTTCCCTCTCTATGGCCCATTTGCACTTAAAATAATATGTCTAAAACAGAACTCATTATTTTCCTCCCTAAACTCATTACTTTTCTCCCTACGATCCTCCCTCTAATTTTTCCATTTCTGGCCCTGCTGCCTTTACTTTCCTAATATAATTTTAGAATTGTCTTTGGTTCTTTCTTCTCTCTCAATTCACATGTCCAAATCTTATCAATCCTACTTATTCAATTTCTCTTATAGCTGGTCTTTCCATTTCCACTCTTACTACATTCAACTCTTGTTTGGGTGGTTTACTTCTACTAGTGCAATAGCCTTTTTTTTTTTTTAAAGGTTTTTGCAAAGCAATGGGGTTAAGTGGCTTGCCCAAGCCCACACAGCTAGGTAATTATCTGAGGCTGGATTTGAACTCAGGTACTCCTGACTCCAGGGCAGGTGCTCTATCCACTGCACCTCCTAGCCGCCCTGTGCAATAGCCTCTTAACAAATCTTCCTGTCTCTGTTCTATCCTTTCTACAATCCATCTGACACATTCAATTTTAATGAATTTTATTAAAAAATTTTCAATGGTTCCCTACTAATTAATAAAGCATAAACTAATGAGACTAGAATACAATGCCTTCTACAATCTACTTCAAAACCATCTGTCCAGTATTATCTCATATTGGCATCCTTTCTATCTTTTACATGCCAACTGACTAGGATTACCCTGCTCTCTCCTGTTTGTATTCTTCATCTTCCATCTCCATAGCTTTGCTAGTTTCTGCTTCCAACTTTTAAAGTCCTTCCTCTTCTTCAAGATCCAGCTTAGATACCCCCTGCTACTTGAAGCCTTTGCTGACTTCCCTAACCCTCCTCTCTCTTCAAATTTCTTAATGTATTTTGCATGGGCTTTGCAATTATGTTGCTTATCAAGGTATTACATTTATTTGCATACTTGCTTTTTATTCCATTGGATTATAAGTAATTTGAGAGTGGGACTTATGTCAAATCTATCACTCTATCCCCAGGACCTGGCATAATATCCTGTTCATAGTATTTATCATATATTGGCAGAAATAATATGTCAAATATTTATTAAATAATTGCCCATTTCAATTTGTTTTTAAATTCCAGAAGCTTGACATTATTTAGACCCCTACTTATATAATTACTTAAAAATATCAGGGTTTTTTTCATTAACTGCCTCATTAATGTACAAATCAATGGAACTCTGAGTCATGATCATGGTAATATTGCACACAAATAAGTGTTTCTCCTTAACCAATGAAACAATAGTGAATATTCTATTACTTTCATTTTTGCAGAAAAGAAATTAAGGTTCATCATCACAAAACCAGTCATGATGATGGTAATTCTTAAAATCATGTATCCATAATGAATAATTAAATTTGCTTGCACCAGAGGACTGAGGACTAAAATGACATATCTCAAGCATACAATCTGTACAAAACTATGAAATTCAGTGAAGAACTAGAAATTTCCAACAGTTTCTTCCTTTCATTAAAAGAATTTCCTAAGGGAATCAATTTTTAATTTTTAAGAATTTTCTTAAAGAAATTAAGAGTTTGTGTTAACCTATTAACAAAACAATTAACTATTATTAACAAATCAAATTCAATTTAACTGATTAAATATTCATTAAATATCTACTCTGTGCAAGGTATTTTGATAAAATGACAAAACATAATGACAAAAAGAGTTCTTGTATAAAGAACTTACAGTTTACTAGAGGAATACAACTTATACAAAAATAAATAAATACAAAGTTATTTAAGAATAAAGAGCCCAATAGGGAATGAGAAAAGTACTTCATGAAAAAGTGACACCTAAACTGTTCTTAATCAGCTTAATCATTAAAAGGAATTTAATGATTTGGAAAGAAGAGATAAGAAGGGAGTACATTTCAGGGATGGAAACAACCTTTGTAAAAGAACAAAGGAGAAAGAGAGAATGTCAGGTTCAGGTAAAAGCCAGTCTAATTTGACTAGAGTATACATGAAAGAAAGAGATTAAAGAATGGAAAGGACTCTGGAGCTATATTATAGGGAGCCTTAAAATCCAGGATGAAGAATTTGTTATTTTAGCCTAAAGGCATTAGAGAGTTTAGGAACAGGGGCTGATGACATGGTCAAACTTGTACCTTAGAAAAATTATTTTGGCAACTTTGTGGATGATGAATTAGAAAATGAAAGACTAATTAGGAAGCTTTAAAATAGTCATGATGTGATAGGGCATGAAGTGATAAGGGCCTAAACATGTTTTACAGCCACATGAATGAAGACATCTGTGTCAAATAATAAATGGGGGGTCGAATTACAATGAATTAACTGTGAGAGTTGAGTTGAAAAATAAATAGCATATGACAAGTGACTGAATGTGGGGATTTGAGAAAAAAGAAAGAAACTAGGATAATTTCATCAGAATGAAATTAGATGATTAGGAAGATGTCGACATACAAAAGAAATAACTGGGAGGTAGAGTGGATTTATAGAAGGAAGCTATCAAGTTCTATTTTAGAAATGTTGAGTTTGAAATGTCAAAGGGAAATGCAAGAGAAAATATCCTGTGATAAAGGTTTGGAATTTAGGAAAGATCAGACTTGGACACAAAAATCTAGAAATCATTTTTTGTAGAGATGATCACCAATGGGAATGGGTGAGATCATTAACAAAAGGTTTTATGAAAGGAAAGGAGTTCAGGACAGTTGGGGGGGGGTATATACATTTAAAAGATGGGTACTGACTAAGAAAAAAGGAGAATGAAAGGAAATAAATGGAGGGATCAATTTTATGGAAACCAAGTGAGGAAACAGGGCTCTGGAAAAAGTGATGCTTAACTATGTCAGAAACTTGTAGGGATCTAGGGGATATGAGAGCCAGAAGAGTCCAATAGATCTAGTAGTTAAGAGGTCTCAGAGAACTTCTGAGAGAGTTCCATAAAGTAGTGGAATCAGAAACTAGATAACAAAATGCTGATTAGTGAGTAGATGGTAAAAATGTGAAGACAATATATGTGGTCTTTCCCCATGAATATCAATCAATCAGTAAACATTTATTAAGCACTACTGGGTGGCAGGTGCTGTGCTAAGCACTGGTGTTACAAAAAGAAACAAAAAGAATTTCTGCTTTCAGTCCAATGGAGGGTGGGGGTGGTTCACAATCCAATGGAGGCGACAACAAGAAAATGTATTCAAAGCAAATTATATACAAGTAGATACTATAGAGGGGAGGCACCAGAATTAAGAAGGGCTGGGAAGGTCAGTAAAAGATAGGATTTTATCTAGGTCTTAAAGGAAGCCAGGGAAGTCAGCAGGCCTCAGAGAGAAGGAGGAGGAAGAAATTCCAGGCATGGGAGACAATCCAAGGTGAGAGGTGGGGTTTTTTGTTGGTACACTAAGCAGGAGGCCAGAGTCACTGGATTGAAGAGTACATGGCGAGGAGGAAGTTAGATTATGAAGGGCTTTGCATGTCAAGCAGAGAACTTTACATCTGATCCTGGAGGCAATAGAGAGACATTGGAGTTTATTTAAGAGGGGGACGACATAGTCAGACTTTTTTTTTTAGGAAAATAACTTCAGTGGTTGAATAGAAGGGTGGATTGGGGATGGTGAAAGATTAGGCAGACCACTAGGCAGGTGCTGAGAGTCTGTTCTAGACTGGTGGCAAAATCAGAGGGGCATATTTGAGAGATGCTGCAAAGAGTGAACTTGAAACAGCCCAATTATGCAGGGAAAGAGATAATGAAGAATCTAGGATAACACCTAGGTTATGAGATTAAGGACCGGTAGGTAGGAGGGAGAGTTTAGTTAGAGCAATAATGACACATTCAGCTTAAGATATCTTACTGAACATCCAGTTTGAGAAGTCTAAGAAACAGAGATATGAGATTGAAATCAGCAGACAAGTTGAAGAAGGATAGATTTGAGAATCATCAGCATAGAGATGGTAATTAAAGATATGTAAACTGATGAACATCAAATTAAGTTATATAGAGATAAAAAAGAAGAGCCCAGGACTGAGCCTTGTGGAAAAACCTAAGGTT
Source organism: Macrotis lagotis (assembly GCF_037893015.1). Lineage (NCBI taxonomy): Eukaryota > Metazoa > Chordata > Mammalia > Peramelemorphia > Peramelidae > Macrotis > Macrotis lagotis. Next base: position 160,747,603 of record NC_133658.1, on the reverse strand, counting down.
ACAGGGTGTGAGCTAAATGAGAATTCAGCAAAGGAAACAGAAGGAGGCAACAGAAAGGTAGAAAAAAAATAAGGGAAAATGGTGTCCTGAAAACCTAAGGTGAAAATAATATCAAGGAGAGAATTATCAACAGTGTCAAATGCTGTAGAGAAGTAAAGGAGAATGAGAACTGAGAAAAGAACACTGGATATGACAACTTAGAGATCATTAAAGAATATGGTACTGAAAGGGAAAAGAGATTTAAGATGACAGGTTTTTTTTTGTTTGTTTTTGCAAGGCAATGGGCTTAATTGACTTGCCCAAGGTCTCATAGCTAGGTAATTACCAAGTGTCTGAGGTCACATTTAAACTCAAGTCCTCCTGACTCCAGGGCCAGTGCTTTATCCACCGTGCCACCTAGATGCCCCTAAGATGATAGTTTTAAGGGGATGGTAGGGTAAATTGAAAACTTTTTTAAAGATGGAAGATACTGAGGTATGTCAGGAATCAAGGAAGGAGTCAGTAGATGAGATTGAAGATGAAAAAGGAGGGAATGATCTGTGATCAAGTTCCTAAAGATGAGAAGGAATAAGATTAAGGGCATAAATGATAGATGATCATGGCAAGGAGAAGGACTGTTTTTTTTTCTTAGAAACTGAAGAAAAGGAGAAAAGAACAGGTGAAGCTATATAGAAGGTTTAAGGAAGCTTGGTAAATAGGAGGCTGGGAATGAGGAGAGTGGAGCTGCTGGGAATATTTTTAAGAAGGTCCAGTTTAGGGGCAGCTAGGTGGTATGGTGGATAGAACACTGGCCCTAGAGTCAGGAGGACCTGAGTTCAAATCAGGTCTCAAAAACTTAATAATTACCTAGCTATGTGACTTTGGTTAAGTCACTTAACCTTGTTGCCTTGCAAAAACAAAAACAAAAAAACAAAACAGAAGGTCCAGCTTATTTCCAAGTATGCAGAAGAGAGTGAATCAAGGAAGAATAAAAAAAAATACTCTGCAGGAGTAAGGGAAAAATTATTAGTAGATAATGTGAATGCGATAAGCAAAAAAATACAGATAGGTAAATTCATTTTAATGAGATAAATAAAACACACAAATCACAATCTTAGCCAAAAAAATTTCCCACCTAATTAAAACTATACTTTTGTGTTGCTAACATGTCAATTTTGTTGTACAGAATGCATTATCTTAAGTGCTTGTTTGACTAATCACTTTATAAAAAAGATGAAATTTAAAAAGTAAGAATTTCAGTCAAATCAATCAATATGGTATTATACCAGGAATTACCATATGTGTATACTACTTACTTTGTCCAGAAGTTCTTTTGTTTCTTTAGTGAGAGGAGCATGGGAAAATTTACATTTATCTCCTTGATAACATTTTGCTCCTGTGTGATAAAATTTGCAAGGAAATTCATGTAAAAATAATATTAAGGAAGACATCAAGTTAAAGTGTTAAAATGTAGTAATATTTTAAGACCATTTTACTGATGTAAGAAGACATCTTATTCCTGTGTATTTATTTTTCTGAAATTACAATATTATATATTTGAGTACTATTTTGAAGTATTTATGTTTTGAGTTTTTCCTTATTTAACCCCACAACAACAAAATAGGTAGAGGAGATATTATTATTTCATTGTTTAATATAGCAGGAGTCTGAAAATGAGAAGTTACTGATTTGGTCAAGGTCATACAGATAATTAAGTAGTAAAAACAGAATTTGAACTTGTATCGTAAACCTTTCTTAGTTTAAGTATTTTTGAGAAAAGATAAATATGTATATATATATATATATATATATATTTATCTATATGAAATATTTAACTCAAATTTTATACTTCTAAAATAAAGTACTGAAAAACTACATTATGGGGGCGACTAGGTGGTACAGTGGTTAGAGCACCGGCCCTGGAATCAGGAGTACCTGAGTTCAAATCCGATCTCAGACACTTAATAATTACCCAGCTGTGTGGCCTTGGGCAATCCACTTAACCCCATTGCCTTGCAAAAACTAAAACTACATTTTTGTGAGCTTTTATTGGCTATACCATGACTCATAATACTCTGTGTGTGTGTATACATATGCAATATTTATGAATATAGCATTTCATGAAGTAACTTTCTCAATCATTAAGTAATTAACAAAAACTTTCAAAATAAATTTTTTTCTCACATTCATTTTATTGGTGTGACTAGAAAATATCTTTTTAAACTCAACACAGGTTAGAAACTTGAGTGTTGAATGTTATTTTCCATAATAACACAAAGTTTCCTTATATACCAAAAGTAAGCTTTTCATAAATACCTTCAATTTATGTAAAACTGAAGGAGTTCAATATGTTATAATTAAAGTTATACAACAAAAATTGGGTCAACTTTTTCTGATACAAACACAAAGCTTCCACCAAAACTTTACCTTGATCCTACTATAAATAGAAAGGATTTGAGGAATCAGAGATTCAGAGCTGAAAAGTCTTTATTAGTTTTCTCTGAAAAATTCCTTCTTTTCTCTAATAAATTCTATTTTTGAAATTCAAAATATTCAATTAAATAGAAATTAAATTGGGTTTATAAAGTATATCCTTTCCAAACCTGGAATCAAATCATTGTTAGCTGCATCCAATAACAAAGTTTTTTAAAAGGCTGTTGCTGTCCCCCTGAGTCTATCCTTAATCTTTTTAGTTTTCTCTTTTCAGCAAAGGATATTATGCATATAAATGCAATTCTCTCCTTTAGTGCAATATCCTTGTATATAAAACTTGCAGATCTCCTTTTTTTTCTCCAACTCTGCATCATGATCAAATTTACATTGGTCTCCCTGTACAAAAGAGAAAGAAAAAATAATTTTGAAACCTGAGTACCTTAATTATGACATTATAATAAAATCTCAATATTATTCCAATAATTAAATTTACTAATAATACAAAATAGTACAAAAAGGTGATTCAATTATGCTCAAAGGGCAATAAAACTGTGCATACCTTTTGACCCAGCAATACCACAACTGGGTTTGTATCCTGAAGAGATCATGTAAAAGGGTAAAAATTTCATATGTATAAAAATATTCATAGCAGCTCTGTTTGCAATGGCAAAGAAATGGAAATTGAGGAGATGTCCATCATTTAGGGAATGGCTGAACAAACTGTGGTATATGTATGTGATAGAACATTAATATTCTACAAGAAATCATGAGGGATAGGATTTCAGAAATGACTGGAAAGACTTGCATGAATTGATGCTGAGAGAAATAAGCTGAACCAGAAGAATGCTATAGACACTAATAACAACATGGGGTGATGATCAACTATGATGAACTTGTTAATTTCAGCAATAATCAAAGATAGTTTTTAAAAACTTGGTATGGAAAATATCATCCATATCCATAGAAGGAACTGTGGAGTTTAAATGAAGATCAAAGCTTATTATCTTCAATTTAAGAAAAAAAGGAAAAAGTTGGTTCAAAAAGGATATGTGACAGTCAATTTGTTATAAGGCTAAACTTCCATAAACAGCCTTACCTACTTTTTGCAAATTATATATATGAAAAACAACATATAGTATTTCATATAAGTTTTAGCATTGTGAAAGGTTAATTAGTTTTACTGTAACATAAAACAATAGCTGCTAAAAATTCCCTATTGGAAAACATCCATTAGAATAAAATGAAAGAATGGCAAAATAATATTTTTAAAATTTAATAACTATGCAAAAATTTAAACAAAAATCTAAATATTTTAAATGAAATATTTACCTTAATACATCTCCCCTCAAGAAAATATTTACAAATCTGTTTTCCTTTGTGTTCCACTGTATGCTGGTTTATGAACTCTTGACTCATATTCACCCACTTTTTCACAGGTTTACCATCCTATAATAAAAAAATTCCACTTAAAGCTAAATTACATGTTGACAGTTATTATATTTTATTTTTTAGAAAATATTTATATCTATATCATCTAAGAAAGCAGTAAGAGTTCAATTTTTAGAATTCTTTGCTATGTATGAATTGTGAAACAAAAGTCATCAGCATGGGAAATTCTGATTCCATATAAGAAGTCTCTCGTAATTTTCTTAATTTTAATAGAGTTAATATTTTTAGAACTCTCATAATTTGATGGGTTGTTGATTTTATCAGTACTGGTACTTTTTTCCAATGCATTCTGAAACTACTCTATACCTTCTTATTCCATTTGATTTTTATTCATGATTTTATTAGAATCCTCCAAAAATGACCTAATTCAACCACTGTAGTTCTTTCCTCTTATTTTTTTTTTTACTCTCTTTCAAGAATCAATTAAGACATGGCCACTTTCTCTGTGCTTGGCACAATGTCTGGCACTTAGTAAAGACTAAGTGCATATTAACTGAGTTGACTCTTATGCTACTAGAGGATAGAATAGCACCTGCCTCAAAAGGTTGTAGTGAGGATCAAATGAGAGAACAATGTAAAGCACTTTGCTATATAAATACTATTATTTTTGAGCACATCATCATTAATATACTTCAAAGCCAACTAATACTCATTATGTGTATATCTATAGTTATTTGGGTTGTAGAAATCGTAGTAGTCCTGAGATTCTGTTTTTTCATGGTTTACAATAGTATAGTAATATTGCTAGAGTACTGTTGTTAAAGAGATGGCCTTGGAAGCACTTAGCAACTTAAGAATGAAAGCAGTAACCATTTTCAAATGGAATTCAGTTCAACTTATCACTTTTATTCCTCCCAGTTCATTATGCAACCAAATCACTTATCATATTGATATATCATATGGCTATATGTCATAATTATACGCATATATGATTTTATTTGTATCAATTTAAGCCATTTGTATTTTTCCAATTTGGAAAGCTAGGTTAATTACATTATTGTGGATTTCACTGAGAAAGGCTTTGGGGCATTTAGGGGAACAGTGCAAATAGCAGGATGTTATCTGTGATTAAGGAGCAAAAATTTTTGTAAGGGAAACTATTTAATGTTGAATGTTGGAATTGAAGTTGGAGGATAACACCTTAGCTTTGGTACTTATTAGTTATTTATGATATGAGGGGTAAGTCACTTCACATCACTGAAACTCAGTTTACTCATCTATAAAAAATTTAATGCCTAAATATCTTTATTAATGACTCTATATTGTACATTATCCATGATGTGGAGAAAAAACATATCTCCACATCTAATACACTTTGTACAGTATCTGGCACATAATAAAAATTATTAAATATTTGTTACTGATTGATAAATTATTAAAATGATCACTGAACAAAGTTATTTCCCAAGTTATGTCCACTATGAAGTCTTACATAAGTACAGGTGCATATTGAAAGAGGCATCTTGCAGAAGAAAGCCCTTGTGGATTTCTTGTCAAATGTTACCTTCAACCTCAATACTATTCTCTATTCTCTACACCTATCAATCAGTTGATTTTCTGCTATAAAATATTCCCTTCCAAACCTGCTCATTTTCTTCTTATGCTTTTCATCAAGGAGATACTCAATGCTTGAAAAGACCACATTGTATAGAGATGAGAAAGCAGGTATATAGGTCATTCTAAGTTGCCATTTTAAAAGTTTATAATCATTTCCATTATTTTGTAATCTTCTCTTCTTTGAATTATCTTGAGAACTGATCCACAAGTGTCTAAAATTTTGTTGCCTTCAGAATATTATCTTGGTCATTGTCCTTAGTCTGCTCTAGCTTCTCTTCTCAATTTCATTTTTTTTCATTCTTTTTTAGGTTTTTTTTTTTTTGCAAGGCAAATGGGGTTAAGTGGCTTGCCCAAAGCTACACAGCTGGGCCATTATTGTCTGAGGCCGGATTTGAACCCAGGTACTCCTGACTACAGGGCTGGTGCTTTATCCACTGCGCCACCTAGCCGCCCCTCAATTTCATTTTTTTTGAATGATATGGCTACTTCATCACATTGTACATACATGAAGTGATGAAGTGGCAGAATTCAAATATGGTAGCTTCACTGTTGCTGGTAAGACTACATTACTACAAATATAGTGGTAGATATCTTCTACTGTTTAATTTGTTGTCTTCCTGGTTTCAGCTACAAATGATTTCAGGATAATTTGGCTTAGCTAAAGTTCTCTTCAGGCTCTTTTTCTCAACAACTTTATGTGTTTATTTATTTAGAAGGCAGTGGGGTTAAGCGACTTGCCCAAGGTCACACAGCTAGGTAATTGTTATGTGTTTGAGACCAAATTTGAACTCAGGTCCTCTTGACTCCAGGGCTGAACTTTTATGTGTTTTTTACAAGTAGTACTGCTTATAATCTTATATTCATCCCTGTGGAGTTGTGAAAAATCAGACTAATAATTCAATATGCATTTATTAAGTATCTATTACTTCCTAGGTACTACGCTAATTACCAGGAATTTAAAAAAAAAATGAAACAGTCCCTGATCTCAAGGAGCTTATAGTCTAATGAGGAAATATGTAAAAATGCAACTTTGTAAATCCTCCATGAAACAAAGTACTTTATAAAATCCCCACAAAACAGATACAAAGTAATCTTGGCTGGGAGGATGAAGAAAGGCCTCCTGCAGCATTGGGGCAAGGTAAGATGAACTTTGAGGGAAAGCTTATTCTAACAGGTGGAGGTGAGGAGGAGAAAATTCAGGTAAAAAGGTCAGTCAGAGTAAAGGCACAGAGAAGGTTAAGTATTATCAGAGAGGACAACTAAAGAGTCATTAAGGCTAGCTAGTTTGTAGAAACATGGAAAGGAATAATATTTAAGAAGGTTGGGATCAGCCTTTGTGAAAAGCATTAAGTGGAAAATAGGAGCTTATATTTGATCCTAGACATGATATGGGCAGACTTCATCATCAAGGAAATTCATCTTTTTTGAGATTGCATCACTTTTTTGTACATAGACCTCATTTGATGAGAGGGTTGGACAGCAGAGCAAGCAGCTCCTTCCAAAACCCCCATTTAAGAAAGGCTCCAGGCCAGCCTTCTCTTCATTTCCTACCATCTGTATTCTCTTGAATTAGACTGTCTCATGATTATGCCCCTAGGAAACCTCACCAACAGGGAAACCGTCTTGTGGGGACTCTTCACAGCTCTTCAGTACTTTCTGCCTCCATTTCAAGAGGTATCCCAGGCCAAGCTATTCTTTTCCTACCAGTTTCATACCTTGTCCTGGACTCCTCAGGCCATCCTGTGCTGGGGACATTCTTCCTCCCCATACCCCCAAACCGAATCCCATTTTAGCTTCTTTTTGCATGTTTTCTTCTCTCATTAGATGGTGTGATCTTTTTTATTTTTACCCACTCAGCACACAGGAACTGACTGACTGAGTGACCTGCTTTGGATGGAGGTTGGGTTGAAGTGGGATGAGGTTTGAGATAGAGAGCTAAAATAGAAGGTGGTTGTAGTAATCCAGGCAAGAGGTAATAGGGGTCTGAACTAGGGTAGTGATAATATAGGCAGGAGGCAGACAAAGGAGGAGGAAGAGACAAATTGCAAGGAAGATGCAGAGACAGAAAAGATACATATTAAGAAAAGAAACACATTAATAAATATTTTTTTAATTGAAGATCTGAATGGGGGAGTTAGTGTAAGAAGCTGAGAATGACTTCAAGTTTACAAAGCTTGGATGACTCGATGGTAGTGAAATTGGGAAGTCAGGAAGAAAAGTAGGTTTAGAGGAAGGGAAGTAATTAGTTTTAGATATCTTGAATTTGATATGCCCCCAAGACCCTGAGGTAAAAATATCCAATATCTGGCAATGCAAAACTAGAGTTTAGAAGAAGGTAGTACTAGATATAAAGATCCAGGCATCATCTTCATAGAAATGATAATTAAACCTATCACCCAGTAAGTGTATAGAGAGGAGTTCAAGGACAGAGCCTTGGGGGTACAACCTTAGTTAAAGGTGTTTATATGGCACTTTAATTTCCAACAGAGGAAGTGAAGAGTTAGCAGACAGATAGGAGGAGAACCAAATGAAAGCAGCGTCATGAAGATCAGAAGAGGAACTGGTACCTAAGATTAAAGGGTAATCAATAAAGTGTTATATACTTCAGAAAAGTCAAGTAAAATTAAGATTGAAAAGAGGTCATTTGATATAATAATTAAGATTGTTGATTGAGGTATATGCCCTTGGTTCCTGTATTTCTGTACAAGGCAAAAAGGTTAAGTGTTTTTTGCATGTTGAGGTAGTTTTAGCTTTTTTTTTACTCTTTCCTTATAGTATTTCATGCATTACATCAGTTAAACTTACTGAAAAGTGATAATTAGAAACAATGTCTTTACATTTTTCTTCTTTCCATTTTTCATTGTTTTTCACTTGTATTAAGTAATACATAGTACCTTCTCATGTTTACATTAACTTCTAATTTGGCATACACTTTCTAGAATTTGCTCTAACTAGAAGATGACTTTAGTGGACATACTCTAAAATGATGGTTACATTTACAACCAGTTGCTTTTTATCTCAGGCTTTGGTAAATTTCTTTTGTTATTCTGTCATTTAGTGCTCTCCACATATCCAGTATACTTTTTGACAGGCTATAATCCTTTGACCTATAATACTCTATGATCCATTATTCTGTTATTCAGTTGTAATTCCTTGTGCCCACTTATGCTTCGAAATTATCAAGTTATTAATAAATGTAACTTGGTTTGGAGGAATTTGTCAAATTCTATGTATAATTTCTTTCTTCATCTTCAATAATGGACTTTGGCACATAACACTGAAAAAACTTAATAGTTGTTTGTTTATGCTCATCATATGAGGTGATCAGTGGGATAAGCAAATATTCCAAAAAACATTTTTTAATTAATGTTGGCTATTTAAACAACTCTTCCAACTTCTTTATTTACTTTTAGAAGGGGGGTCAGTGAACTATCTTCCTATTTGCTTGGTTTTTGTTATATCTTATGATTCAGTTCTATAATAAGAATGTAAACATGATTAAAGTTGTTGATATAATTGATAGTAAGAGCTCAATAAATATTTGCTATTTGATCAAATTTTGCTCTAATTTTACCTAGCTTTAAAGCTGTATTTAGTTCCTAAATTTACCAGGAGATGGCAGCACTAGGAAAAAAGCATATATTTACTGCCCCCCCAAAAAATTGTAGCAACTTTCTAAACACTTAAACTAAGGGCTTTTAGAATTAATCTAATGCTATTTATCACTCCATCTAACTAAAAATGTATTTTTATCCATGGAATTCAAAACAATTAAGATTAGTCTCTGGCTCTGGGTGTAAGAAAACTGGAAATTTTCTAATTAATATCTATGGTATGAAGCTACTTCTTTATTTATTTACTTGTAAAATGTAGGTCTTTGATTTATATTTCTGTGGAGATTCATAGGATTGAAATTTAGAGCTGGCAGGGAATTAATGGTCACATAGTCTAGTCTTCATTTTGTAGACCAGGAAACTGAAACTCAGGGAATTTAACTAACTTGCCCAAAGACATTTAGGAAGTAAATGGCAGAACAAATTCAAATTCAAGTCTTTTAACCCGAAATCTGGAACTCTTTACATTGCATCACAGTCAGAATTCACAAGCGCTTCATTTGACCACTATTCAATAGTTATTTTAGGAAAGGAAACCTTGAGTTTCACACCTTAGAATACCTGATCATCCTTAATTTTTTCCACTGTTCAAAACAGAAATGTTGGAAAAATAAAGAGACTGAAGAAAATAGTGAATATAGTGAATAGATAAAATTCTTACATACAGAATTTATGAAGAACTGAAACAAATTTTAAAAAGTAATAACATTCCACAATAGATAACTGAAAAATATTAGGAAAAGAAAAAATTCTGAGAGAAATGTAAAATTTTAAAAATTATTCTGAAATTGTTCATATTCAATCTGAGGCATGCAAAATAAAAAAAACTTAGGCTACTATCTTACAGCTATAATATTGGTTTACAAAAGCATAAAATAATACTATTAAATGCTGGTAGTGCTATTAAATGTTAGCTGAGCTATTTTAATGGGGAAAAAAAGATATTAAAGACACAATAACAGGGGGCTGGAAAGTCTTGTTTCTACTCTTTCAGATTTGAAGCTTATCATTATGATGCTAAAAGGGATCCATACTTTCTCACTCTCTTTTAGATTTCATCACTGAAATTCTCCAGTTACATGTCTTTCCCAATTCTATTTGAGAAAAGAAGTCAAGATAAAAGTGCTTTAGATGTTAATTTTAAATACAAGATAAGGATAAGGGACTAAACCTGTGGCTTCACTAGTATAAGGAAGTTCTGGGTGAGAAAATTTCCTATATCAATGCAAGTCAGCAGCTACACTGCAATTTATATCTTATAAAGCTGCCTAGAACACTGAGAGATTAAGTAATTTGTCAGAGTCCCACAGTCAGTATGTGCCAGGGATAGGACTTGAATCCAGTTTTTTTTTTTAATTCAAGGGTGACCTCTATCTACTATATCACAAAGCCCCTCAATTTGACTTATTTTGAAGTATTATGTCCCCTTCAATTTAGAAGTCCATCAAAATATTTTATCTGATGGAAACAAAATTAAAATATAATTTCCTCTTAATTTTATTTATGGTCTACATAACTTAAAACATTTTGCATTTAATAAGAGCTTTTGGAAAGAACCCAGTATCTCCTTATTTTAACATGTGTATTTTTATTACCTCTTGAAAGCCATCTGTTCCAGAAAAAGTATTAGGTCCTTTACTGCCTCTCCCTCTGCCACGCTCTTTGCGCTTTATTTTCTTCGGAATACCACGTCCACGACAAACACTAAAACTTTTACTCCTCTGCTCAACTAAAAAAAAAAAATTATATATTTCAAGTGTAATAGAAAAAAGCACTCAAATTTATTAACAGAATCTACAAAATAATCTGTGATTTATTTTTTAATAAATTTTTTATAATACTGCATATATGCAACTATGCAAGGGTGCTTTATTTTGAGAAAAACTGATGAACAAAACATTTACAGAACAGTTACATTAGAAGGTGATAATTCATGCTAGGAAATAATTCTCTTTATATAAGATTAACTACAATAGTCTCCTAAAATCATAAGTTCTGTTGGGAAGGAAGAGACAAAACTCTCACTCCTTTGCAGATGATATGATGGTATACCTACAGAATCCCAAGAAATCATCCAAAAAACTACTGGAAACAATTAGCAATTTTAGCAGTTGCAGAATATAAAATAAACCCTCATAAATCCTCAACTTTTCTATATATGACTAGCAAGATACAGCAGGAAGAGCTAGAAAGAGAAATCCCATTCAAAGTAACCTCAGACAATATAAAGTACCTGGGAGTCTATTTGCCAAGACAGACTCAGAAACTTTTTGAAAATAATTATAAAACACTTCTCACACAAATTAAATCAGATTTAAATAACTGGGCAAATATCAACTGCTCATGGATAGGTAGAGCTAATATAATAAAAACGACAATTCTACCAAAACTAAACTACCTGTTTAGTGCCCTACCAATCAAAATTCCAAAAAATTACTTTAATGAGTTAGAAAAAGTTGTAAATAAATTCATATGGAGAAATAAAAAGTCAAGAATTTCCAGGGATTTAATGAAAAAAAGTGCAAAAGAAGGGGGCTTAATCCTACCTGATCTAAAATTATATTATAAAGTAGCAGTCATCAAAACTGTCTGGTATTGGCTAAGAAACAGAGTGGTGGACCAGTGGAATAGACTAGGTGCAATAGCAGGAAACAATTATAGTAATCTGCTGTTTGATAAACCCAAAGAGTTCAGGATAAAAAATTTCTCTTCAATAAAAACTGCTGGGAAAATTGGAAGTTAGTATGGAACAAACTTAGATTAGAACAACACCTCACACCCTATACCAAGATAAGATCCAAATGGATACAAGATTTAGACAAAAAAGAATACTATAAGCAAACTGGAAGATCAAGGACTAGTTTACCTGTCAGATCTATGGAAGGGGAAGCAGTTTATGACTAAGGAAAAGGAGAACATCACCAAAAACAAACTAGATGATTTCTATTACATTAAATTAAAAAGCTTTTGCACAGACAAAACCACTGTAACCAAGATCAAAAGAAATGTAGCAAACTGGGAAACAATCTTTACAACTAATGTTTCTGACAAAGGACTCATTTCTAAAATATACAGAGAACTGAGTCGAATTTAAAAAAAAGCCATTCCCCAATTGACAAATGGTCAAAGGATAGGCAGAGGCAATTTACAGATGAGATCAAAGCAATCCATAGTCATATGAAAAACTGCTCTAAATCATTACTTATCAAAGAAATGCAAATTAAAGCTTCTCTGAGGTACCACTTCATACCTCTCAGACTGGCCAATATGACTAGAAAGGATAATGATCATTGTTGGAAGGGTTGTGGGAAATCTGGGACACTATTACATTGTTGGTGGAGCTGTGAACTTATCCAAGCTTTCTGAATAGAAATTTTGAACTATGCACAAAGGGCAACAAAGATGTGCATACCCTTTGATCCAGAAATACCACTACTGGGTCTATACCCTGAAGAGATGATGAAAAAGGGTAAAAACATCACTTGTACAAAAATATTCATAGCAGCCCTGTTTGTGGTGGCAAAGAATTGGAAATCAAGTAAATGTCCTTCAATTGGGGAATGGCTTAGCAAACTGTGGTATATGTATGTCATGGAACACTATTGTTCTATTAGAAACCAGGAGGCATGGGAATTCAGGGAAGCCTGGAGGGATTTCCATGAACTGATGCTGAGTGAGATGAGCAGAACCAGAAAACACTGTACACCCTAACAGCAACATGGGAGTGATGTTCAACCTTGAAGGACTCGCTCATTCCATCAGTGCAACAATCAAGGACAATTTGTGGCTCTCTGCAATGGAGAATACCATCTATATGCAGAGAAAGAACTGTGGAGTTTGAACAAAAACCAAGGACTATTACCTTTAATTTAGAAAAAAAAATTGGTATCTTATTGTCTGATCTTGCTATCTCTTATACTTTATGTTTCTTCCTTAAGGTTATGATTTCTCTCTCATCACATTCAATTTGGATCAATGTATACCACGCAAACAATGTAAAGACTGGCAAATTGCCTTCTGTGGGGGGTTGGGGGGAGGGAATCAAGATTAGGGGAAAAATTGTGAAACTCAAAATAAATAAAATCTTTAAAAAAGAAAGAAACCAAAAAAATAGTACGTTTTTTAGTTCATTTAAAATAGTATTTACAAGAATCTAACTGACAGAACTTTTTAAGAATCATATTATTGTTACATAAAAAAAGCGGATAGTGAAAAATTTTAACTTTTTTTCTAATTTAAAAAAGTTGTTTATAGAAATTAATCTTTATATTCATTTGCTATTGTTAAACAGAAGTACATTTTTGAAAAGAGAATTAAGAGAACAGAGCAAAACAAAAAAAGGAATAACTGATAAAACTGAGGAAGGGGAGAATTTTGATTTATCAGTTAAGGTGAACTCTTACTTATAGACTATTCTCTAAGATTGTAAATTTCTGAATAGTTGTAAATCTACATAAGTATGGGGAGTTCCCTCACCATCAGTTTCTTACAGCAATGAAATTCAAGTTCAAACCCCAAAACTCTTCCTTTTATCATTCAAGAGTTACTGGTCAAAAATCTCATATTATATTATATACTAATTTTATGCTCCATAAATGAACAAGATAAAAAGAAAGATAATTCTCTTATTTAGAAACATATGCACAGATTAATTTAATAATATATACTAAGAAAAAAGAAAGGCTAGTGGCATTATTTAATTACTCATATTAAAAAATTATATTAAGCCATCTCCTAACTGGAAAAAAACAAAACAAAACATAAAACTACTGTCTCTTTACACATTACTATGTTCTTGGGAGTTCAAATATGGTTTGGAGCCAAAGACCTGTATCCTTAATTCTATTATTAAAAAAGTTCTTCTGACAGATTTTGTTTCAATTTTGTACTTACCAGGTTGAACTCCTTTCATTCCCTGTTTTTTCCCTGATTCTTTATGAAATGATGATCCTAAAGAATTTGAGGTTTCTTTAGCTTGTCTATATTGTTTAAGTTGATCAGCAAAATCTTCTTCTGTTTCCTGATTGTAGTTATCAAAGTTGTCATCGCTGTAGTTACTGTACTCGTCATAATCTTTATTTTTTGATTTTTTATTATGCTGACCTTTCTGTGATATCATGTAGTTTCCTGATAAATGTCCATGCTATATGAAAAGGATAATAGAAATTTTCAGTTTTAATTTTCAATTAATATAGGATGGCCTAAAAATCCCCTTTCTGAGGATGGAGAAAAGTGGTAAGTACTAACTAATCCTGCTAGCTTTTTGCTTATCATCTACTACCCTGAAGCAATTTCAGATTACTAAATTGTATTCCCATTAAGGCCAAGATAGAGGAGAATGCCCACATTAATCATTTAATCATCAACAAGTAATTAAGAATCTACTATGTGTCAATACTGTCCTAGATGCTGGGGATAGAAATAGGATAAATGAAACAAACCTTACAATAAATTTTAAAAAGCCTATAAAGTTATAACAGACTTTAAATATCATTTAGTACTATCCAGCTCACCCCCCAGTTACACATACATACACACATACACACACACAAATCCCAAACTGGGTTCAATTAAAATATATGATTACTCATATAGTGGCATCCATTTTTCATCTTTGATCATGTGTATGGTATACACAGGGTATACTTACAATCAACAAATTCATGTTTCTTTTTTGAGATAATACAATGAATATTTTCAAAATGAGAAAAAATAAGGCAAAATCTATATAAATTCACAAATATGTTTAAAGAGATTATATTCTATAATTGGATTAATGATTTTATTCACAAAAATAAAATATATATGCTTGAGTCTAATAGAAAAAAGTTAATCTTATATAATGAGTAAATAATAACTTTCTGGGAATAAACAGTTTTTTTCTGGCAGTTCAATGTTACTTTAAGATTATTTAAGATATTCAATGCTTATTTTATTATTTTCTAAAACTAAGTGCTAGTCTATTAGCTTGGGAAAAGTTGATATGCAGGTCTCCAAGTTGAACACTAATGGGATATGTTCCAATAGCTATAGTCAATGAAATACATAATAATGATAATAACAGTTAACATTTATATAGCTCTTACAATATGACAGGTACTGTGCTGAGTGCTTTACAAATATCTCATTTGATTTTCACTGCACTCATAAGAGGTAGATGCTATTATTATTCCCATTTTTATAGTTGAGGAAACTGAGGCAAACAGAGGTTAAGTGATTTTCCCTGGATTATATAGCTAGTTAAGTGTCTGAATCTGTATTTGAATTCAGGTCATGCAAGCTACAGAACTTATTCACTGTGTTACCTAGATGATCCTAAACAATCTCATTTTTCATAAAGATAATTTCTAATAAATATTTCCTGAAGGAATTATCATTAACTTATCTTAAAAGTAATCAATTAACCAATAAGCACTTACTATGTACCAAATACAGTTGAAGAATTATAGGATCACAAAATTTTAGAAAATAAGGTACATTAGAGATGTGAGATACCTCTATATTTTGAATATTTTGTTTTGATATTACAAAAATACTGCCTTAGAACATACTAAAAAATAAGAGCGACACATTTACCAAAAAAACTAAAATGTTTTACATTTCTGGTAAAGCTGTCTCAATAAAGCATTGTTATGAACAAACATATACCAAATCAAATACATATAGCTTTCTTTTAAAACAGTATTTACAGGCCTAGGTTTTCTGCACAGTATATAAAGAGTAGAAATCTTATCATGTTTGTTTTTTTCAAAAAAAAAAAAGGAGGAAAAAATCAAGAATAGAAATGCCAAACTAATTTCATTGCCTATTTGGCTAATGTTATAAGGTTGAAATGTTAAGGGAAGGTAGATTATTTACATAGATTTTAGCAAACTAGCCAACAAAATCCCTAATGTTAAAGAAAATTGAAGGGTCAATAATTGTTTAGTTAGGAAGGTCTATAAGACTTGTTGAATAGCTGAACCTCTTGAGTAGTCATTCATAGTTGGATCTCAATTTCAAAGGAAATCTCTAATGAATAGCTTCAGGGCCCTATGCTAATCAACAATTTGTCAATCATTGAAATAAGGGCATAGGATGGACAGTATACACATCCAAAGTGTACATATCACAAAATGGGGATAGATAGACTTTATAAGACTATAGAACAGAATGTAAGGCAAAATTGATTAAGCTGAAATTTAACATCAATTGGGGACTGGATGTACAAATCATGGATTGGAATTATTTATTATATTATTTTCCAAAGTACAATGAAAGGAAGATCTCAGAAAAACCTAGGAATCCCTTTATGAACTGACTGATGCTGAGTAAAGTGAACAGAAAAAGGAGAATAATATATAAAACATTACACAATATTATAAAGAAAAACATTGAAAGCCTTAAGAATTCTATTCATCACAATTTCCAGGGCTGAGTCTAAACATCAAGAAACATATTACCTACCTCCTGACAGAGAGGTAATGAACATTTGAGAAATATTTTTTGGACATGGTCAATACATGACTTTGTATGGCTGATTACGTATACTTCTTAGAAGAATTTTGTTTTTTCTTGCTTTTCCATTAGAGAGAGAGAGAGAGGTGAGAAGGAAAAGAGTGGATTTTTAATGGAACAAAAATAAAATTATGTTGGTTTTTTTTTTTTAAAGGAAAGCTGGAACTATATTAAAGAGAATTGGAGAGATTTATCCCAGGTTACACATAGAATAAGATATTGAGTTGATTTGGATTCAATCCAACCTCAGATACTTACTAGTTGTATGAACCTGAGGCAAGTTACTGAACAACTCCCATCATCAATTTCCTAATTTTGTAAAATGGGGATAATAATGGCTAACCCACAAGGATCAAACAAGATAATCTATGCAGAAAAAAAATTAAGTCATGGTCTGAGGTTTCATCTCCAATGAAAAGATATTTAACAAGGATCAAAAATCACCTACTACTTCATTCTGTCTGAAGATCTATATGTTAAAAACATCTAAATTTCTATCAGAAAAAAGTAATTCTACTAAAGTTTAAAATTATAATTTTATTGCTTTATGATTTTAAAGATTATAATACTAAATTTACACATCTGTGTCAGAGACTTAGTTGTCCATCATAAGTATACATTACTATCAACTAAAAATTCACTTCTTATCTTCTCTCCATTTACAAAGCTAATATTAATGCTTTTAGCTTTTCTCCCGCAAAATAAACAATCTTCTTAGTAGCTCTCTCATGTATGCAGATGATTACATTTTGGTATGGTAGAAAAACTGTTAGATTTGCTATCAAGAAATCTGCTGTTCTTCAGTCATTTTTGAGATGCGTCTGACTGTGACCCTACTTGAGGCTAGTTGTTCAGTCAAGAAACCACTGGGCTTAAATTTTGGCTTTAACATTACTAGCTGTGTTGTTTGTATGTAAATCACTTAACCACTAAGATTTAATTTCCTCATCTATAAAATAGGGCTAATGCTTGTACTATCTAACTCACAGGGCTGTTGTGAATAAATGGGATAACTTTAGTAAAGTCCTTTGAAATCTTAAAATATAATATAAAAGTGTTAATATAATGATTTTCTGTTTAAATGATTATTATAATATGGAGAGGAACATTTTTCTGGATTAATTCTGGTTTTGCACAATTATGATATCATAATATATAATCATGAATGTCTTTTACATCATCATTATTTTTAGCAGTTATACAAATGATAATTAAAAAATTCATTTTCTAAAGTCCTTAAAGACCTATTTTTAAATTC
Source organism: Macrotis lagotis (assembly GCF_037893015.1). Lineage (NCBI taxonomy): Eukaryota > Metazoa > Chordata > Mammalia > Peramelemorphia > Peramelidae > Macrotis > Macrotis lagotis. The sequence continues at coordinate 160,729,816 of NC_133658.1, read as the reverse complement.
ATATACATAAAAATGATATTTACAAAGGATAATTAAGTTTTTTCATTTCTCAATGACACTACTATATAAGGAAAAAAGGAAATAAATGGGGCTGGACAATTAAAAAAAGAGAAAAGAAGATGCATGTAAGTCTGAAGTAGGTCACAAGCTACAAAGTGATGCAAATTAGAACTAGAGAGAACAAGGGTAATCAGAATAATTTGAAGACTTGTTTATGTACAAGATGAAAATCTCAAAATGTGATATGGGATAGAGAGATTAATTACCATAATCAGAGAGAAAGAGAGGAACAGTAATGAATGATGATTCAACTTCATAAACCATAAGAAAACTTGTATAAGTAAGTAAAATCTTGTATAAGTAATGTTAAGTAGATTTAGAAAATGAAGAAATGTTCATAATAAAGGAAGACTTCAAGGTACCAAATTCTCAATGCATGGTTTGAATCACATAAGAATCGATAGGTGAAATTATGCTTGAATATGATTTCCTTAGCTGTGTAAAACATTTGTGAAAGGCAGTGTTGCATAGTGTATTGAGGCCAACTTTGTTTGAGTCTGGAAGACCAGGATTCAACTCCTGACCTCTGAAACACAATGGTTAGCAAACACCAAAGGAGTATCTTAAACTTGGGCCAGTTTGTAAACTGCCAGTATTTGTTGATCTATGTTAAAGGAGAATGTATAAACACTTGGGGTTATAGTTAAATATAGAAAAAAATAGTCCATAAAACAGTTTTTCTGACATGTTAGTAAATGACCAAAGTAATCTTGGTAAGTAATCCAGCTTCTTGGGACAAGAATTCACCACTTGATGAAAACTGTTGGGAAAATTGGAAAGAGTACAGCAGAAACTAGATATAGAACAACATCTTATACTGAACAGCAAGATAAGATCAAAATTTGAGATACAAAGAATGCTATCATAAGCAAATTAGGAGAACATAGAATAGTTTACTTATCAGAGAACATTTCAAAATGTAAAATTGGTAATTTCTATTATATTATAAAATTAAAGAGATTTTGCACATCCCCTCCTTAAAAAAATAACAAATATAACCAAGATTTAGAAAGAAAGCAGAAACTGGGAAAGAATTTTTACATCAAATATCTCTGATAAAGACCTCATTTCTCAAATATAGAGAACTGAGTCAATTTTCTTAGAATGTCATTTCCCTAATTGATAGTCAAAAGGATATGAACAGAGAGATTTTAGATGAAGAAATCAAAGCTAGCCATAGTTATATGAAAAAATGCTCTAAATCACTACTGAATAGAAAAAAGCAAATCAAAACAAAATTCTGAAGCACCAACTCATACTTACTACATTAGCTAATATAAAAGGGAAAGAAAAATGATAAATGCTAGAGTAGATGTGGGAAAATTAGGACAATTATGCATTGTTGTGGAGCTGTGAACTGATTTGACTATTGTGAAAGAGCAATTTGGAACAAAGCCCAAAGGACACTCAAATTGTGTATACCCTTTGATACATCAATACCACTATTAGGTCTATATTCTAAAAAGATTTTTTTTAAAGGGAAAGGAGTTAATTTGTACAAAAATATTTGTAGAAGCTCTTTTGTTTGTATTGGGAGAATTGGAAATTGAGGGGGATGCTGATCCATTGGGGAACGACTGAACAAAAGTAGCATATAAATGTAATGGAATACTGATGTTCTGTAAGAATTGATGAATAGGCAGATTTCAGAAAAACCTGGAAAGATTTATATGCATCAAAAAAGTGAAATGAACGAACCAAGGGATTGTACAAGTATCAACAAATCTGTGCAAAGATCAAATATTAATGACTAAGCTATTCTTAGCAATATAATGATCCAAGATAATACCAAAGGACTCATGAGGAAAAATGCTATTCATATCCAGAAAAAAGAAGTGATTGGAGTCTAAACACAGAATAAAACATACCATTTTCATTTTATTTTTTTCATAGTTTTTCCCTCTGTGGTCTGCTTCTTCTTTCACATGACTAATGTGGAAATATGTTTTACATGATTATACATATATAACCTCTATCAAATTGCTTGCCATCTTAGGTAGGGGGGGAAGTGAGGGAGAGAAGGAGAAAATTTGGAACTCAAAATTATTTTTTAAATGAATGTTTCAATTTGTCTTTACATGTAATTGAAAAGAAAATATTAAATAAAAAAACCTAGTTTTTGCAAATTGAAAACTTTCTCACTAGTCTCAAATTACATAAATGTCAATAATCCACTATGTCAAACTGCCTTTTATAAATGTTTTCCCAAAGTGGACACCACAGAACAATAAGAATCCAGGTAATTTAATAAGCACAACTAGAATGGGGCCTTAAGTTCCAATTTTTAAATAAGAATTAAGGAGTGGAGGAGATTTATTTCAGGTTATATGAGCAATAAGATGGCAGACTCAACATTTTCTCTGATCCCTATAAATTCTCACCCCTCTCTGAAACAGAAATTATATATCAAAGATAAATCAAATTTATCTGTCTCCATGACCCAATGTCCAAAAGGAGGTACAAAAAAAAACAAACCCAACAACCTGAAAACCCAGGAACTGATGCTTCCTGATCCTGAACTCAGTCCATTTCCCATTCTGACTTCTCATCCTACAAACAACAATGCTACACTAGTAGACATGACAAAGACTCACGACAAAACCAATTCCTGGACCCTGGACCCTGCAGCCCAGAGGCTACAAACCAGAAGCATCAATGCAGCAGGGGCCAGAAAAAAAGGTTCTGAACTGCTACTGTCAGAGAACTGAGGAACAGAGGGAAAGGGACAGATTACCAGAATAGGACACCATGTAAGTTTGTGTGTGTGTGTGTGTGTGTGTGTATGGGGGGAGATTATATAACATTCCACTACACCTGAAGGAAAGAGTGCTGGCTTCTGCAATCCAGTTGAGGCCAGTTCTGACCATCCAAAAGTCAGTTGGGACAAAAACCTAGGTTAGTGAGCTGTGAACTGTCCAGTGTGGAAGGAGGCTAAGAAAGTTCTGCAATACACTTCTAAAGGAAACTACAGTTAGAGGGGGAGAGAGTTAGGAACTGAGCAATAAGAAAATATGAGGAAAAGGCTAAAATAAAGTTTCGGGAAGAAGAATTCACAAAGACCTTGAACATAAACAGATAAATCATCAGGAAAAGCAGAACAACACAGAGAAAAACGGCCTTCAGATCTATGAATAAATACTTGTAAAGGAAAATGATCCCACAGTTGAGAGAGATAAATCTGTGGAATTTGAGGAGGACATGAAATTACAACACACTATTCCTCAGCGACTTAAGAGAGAAATGAGAATTTTAAGTTAAGATTTTATGTCAAATAATGAAAGAATAGAAAAAGCTGAATCTACAACAGCAAACTTCGGCAAAGAAAAAAAGAAAGAATAATAGATTGAGAATGTAAATTACAGAAATGAAGGATAATCTAGAAGACAAGCAAAAACAAGAATATTAAAAGAAAATAAGCTCACAACACAAAAAAATGCATATTGATCACAAAGACAACCTAAGGATCATAGATCTTCCAGAAGAACATGACAGGACTTAATACATTAATGAGGGAAACAATAGAAAAAAATTGCCCAGAACTTCTAAACATAGAAAATAAAATTCCAATTGAAAGAACTCACAAATTACCTCTAGAGCTCACAAATTACCTCTAGGGAAAAAAACCCAAGGTGGCAAACTCTAAAAAAATGCATAATGATTGAATTTAACAACTCAAATTAGAACATCAAGTTCTATATTCCATCAGTAGAAAGGCCTCCAAAGAAAAAGATCATTCAAATAATGTAAGACTATTCCAATAAAAAAAGGAGGGAATGGAATAATGTATTCTGAAAAGTAGCAGCCCAGAATGACCAATTCTATAAATCTGAGCTTAACCTTCAGGATAAAAAGTTAGATGTTCAATAATAAAGAAGAGTTTGAAACAATTTTATAAAGAAAACAAGAACTGAAGAGACCATTTGCCTCTCAAACACTAGTCTAAACAACAGAAATGAAGAATGAATAAATACAGCTGCAAGAAGAGTAACAGCAACAATGTAACAACAAAGACTGAGACTTCATTCTAAAGGTACAAAGGAAGATAAGGGGTGAAGGTGGAAATCTGATAGAGGTAATAGTGAAGAGGTAGACAGGGACCATGTTAAGGACAGAATTTGGCAACATCCTAAATGCAGGTGAATGCTTCTTTTGTGGGACTACATTATTCCATAGGAGGGTGCATGAAAGGTGGGGAAGGGACTAGGAGGATTGAGAGGCGTGAATGATACTCCATGATCAAATCAAGGGCTAACAATGAGGAGAGGGTAAGAAAGAAAAAGGCAGTGGGTGATGAAAAGAAGGAAAGATGGAAAAAAGTTGTGGGAGAAGGAAGAAGGCATTACTTTGGCAGTGGAGGGGTGGGTGGGTTCCAATGCTGAATGTTCCCATGAAGTGAGATGATTGGTGAAGGAAGATGAGGACTTCACATTGCATAAAGCTTTGAGATTCTGGGCTTAAAAAGTTTAATTTTTTTTCTCTCTCTCCCAAAAATATCATTGGTAATGTGGGATGGCTCTCTGGGAAAAGGAGGGATACACAGGATACTAAGGTGAAGTAAGGACTAGAATATATCATTAAAAACTTATTTTTAAAAAGAATTGAGAAGTCAATGTTCTGTTGCAGTTATGCCTGATGCTTTTTTCATATGATACAGGTTAATACAGGCACTAAAAATGGTATATGTGCACATTTAATTTGTATAAATGTCCCATGAAAGGTAGACAGGATTCTACTAAGTGAGGTAAAAGATGACTAAAAGAACACTGGAATTACTGTAAAATTTTTTTTTTGAAAAATATATATTTCTAGAATGAAAATGCTCACAGTAAAGGACAAAAATAGTACTATCATTTTGAGGTAAAATGAATAGAATAGATTTTGCTTGAGAGTTTAATTCTGTCTCTTTAGTAACAGCATATATGGGCATAATATCACAAATTTAACAAGGAAAAATTACATTAACACCTTATTTTATTCAAGTAAAATCACATTCCAAGAACATGTTTGAAATCAGGAAACAATCATAAAGTATGTCACTAATATAGCTATCATAATGTCATTTTCACCACAATTTATATTTTTCTCTCATTTTATAAATAATTCTAATTAGTGTGTGGCTTGGCATCCTAGCCCATAATAGATTAAAAGTATGAAATCAATAAGAGGAAAGAGGACCACATACCATTAAGGAACATAAATAGGGAGGAACATTTTACAGCAGTAAGAAATTAGCAACAACAAGAAAGAAACTGAAAAATAAAAAATAGGGCAACCTAAGGCCATTTAGCATGGGAGAAAACAACGACCCAGAGAATATGATACATCATAGTAAAATAATTGATATTCATAATGAAAAATTTAGTTGTGAAGGAAAAGTTATATTACGATCCACGAATTCTGTTTATCAAGAAACATATATCTGTTTTTTTTAAAAAAATCTACACAATTTTTTTTTAGTTTTTTTCTTTTGCAAGGCAGTGGGGTTAAGTGACTTGCCCAAGGCCACAGAGCTAGGTAATTATTGTCTGAGGTTGGATTTGAACTCAGGTACTCCTGACTCCAGGGCCTGTGCTCTATGTACTCCGCCACCTAGCCGCCCCTACACAAATTAATTTTAAAAAAATAATTTGGAAAATTAAATTATGAAGAATAATTCATCTTCTGACAATGTTGGGTAAGTGAGATCATTGTTTGACTTTTATTATGACTAAAATTTAATGCATATATATATTTTATTAAAATACTAAAGTGGAAAAGGAATAAGATTAACTTAAAGGAATACCAATACCTGAAGAAATGATGAGTCATAATCCCTGTAGGAACTAGATCCTTTTTTATGGGACCTTTCTGTATGTTCAATGTCCGAATCAAGGCTGTAGTCAGAACTATCATCACTAGATGGAGAATTATGCTGGAAAAAAGTAAAAATCAAATACTTTATAAAATATAAATTCATTGTCCAAAGAAGAAAACTCTTAGCATTCTTTTTTTTTAGTTTTTTTTTTTTTGCAAGACAAACAGGGTTAAGTGGCTTGCCCAAGGCCACACAGCTAGGTAATTATGAAGTGTCTGAGACCAGATTTGAACCCAGGTACTCCTGACTCCAGGGCCAGTGCTTTATCCACTACACCACCTAGCCGCCCCAACTCTTAGCATTCTAACAATGAAGAAAAATTAACTGACAGCCATAAGATAAATCTATCTTTATCCGAGTTATCTGATTAGCAAATCATAGAAAGACAGAGGTCTAAGATTTACCAGATAGATCCCCATGGAAGCAGCCCCAATCTAGATCCATTGCAGTTTTCCAGGATTCCCAGGAGGGAAAACTATAGTCTCTTCTCTCTATTTAAGGACTTTACAAAATAAGTACCTTTCTTCTCTATACCTTCATCCTCTATATCCCCCTAAATAATCAAGGCTTTGGAAAAAAGGAAAAGTAATCCTTCATAAAACAACAATAATAACAAAAACTGGTTTAGATTTAGAGATTTAAGAATATTTATAACTTAAAATTACTATTGTCTGCCTTTACTAATGAATAAGAACCTAAATGCTGACATTAAAGCTTTATTCCAAATATATAAAAATGAAATAGCCAAATTACAATTATCAAAAGAAATCCTAATTGTGACAAATATAAATGTAGTTTTAATACTGAGATATTATTATTATTATTATTATTATTATTATTATTATTAGCAAAATTTTATAAAATACTCTATAGTACATCCTTATTTTCTGCTATCATATATCTATATAGAGCACATTTCATATAGAATTCATCTTGTATGCCTCTTTCCTACAGTCTCTCAAATATTCTCATACTACTCCTTTCTTACTGAAGAGTAATTTTCAGTAGCATTCTTATGCCATAGTTTCATTTTTAGCTACCTCCCAACTGATGTATACCAAATTGTTTAAATTTTTTGATACCACTAAAAGAGCTTATCTGCTTACATCATTAAATATTGGGCTTTTCTTTCTGTCTTTGATCATTTTAAGGTAAAAATTTAGTAGTGGAAGAGCTGGGTCAAAAGTATGGACAATCAGATTTTTTTATGTAATTCCACACTGATGTCCAGAAAGGCTAGACTCAGTAATCAATCAGAAGGCATGGATCTGTAGATGAGGATCTAGACAAAATAGACACAATTTGTTTTTGGGGGAATCAGGTAATGTTTCACAAAGATGTTACTATTTGAGGAGCATCTTGAAGAAAATTAAGATGTCTAAGACGCAGAAGTGAGGAAAGACTCCTAGGTCAAAAACATGAAGGCAGGAAATTGAATGCTGGATATAAGGAAAAGTAAGCAGGCTAGTTTAGCAGGACAATCAAGCAAGTTTGTAATATATAAGACTGGAAAGGAAGGATGAGGTCAAGTGGTGAAGAAATTTAAATGCCAGATGGAGAACTTTATATTTGCCCTTAGAAACAACAGGAAGTCATTAGAATTTAATGAATTAGAAACCAGAAATGGTCAGACTTGAATTTTAGAAAAATCACTTTGACAGTTATATTGGAGAATGAGAATACAGTGAAGAGAAACTTGATGATGAAACCCTGAATTAGGGTAGTAGCTGTGAGTGTGGACAAATATTATGGAGATATTTAAGTAGAAAAGATAAGATTTGGCAAATGATTGGCTATGTAGGAGTTAGTAAGGAATTGAGGATGACCCCAAGGTTGTAAGACTGAATAGCTGTAAGGAAGGATAATGTTGTCCTCACCAAAAATCAGAAAGTTGGGAAGAGAGGTGTCATGGAAATAATAAATTCTATTTTGGATAGTCTTAGTTTAAGATGCCTATAAAAACATTAAGTTTGAAATGTCCAATAGTTAGCTTGTGTTGTAGTACTACTGTAGTACTAAGAAAAGCAAATAGAGATGATAAACCTATGGGAATCAATGAAATCACTCAGACAGTATAGAAAGAAAAAGAAAGAGGGCCAAGGAAAAAGTTAGTCAAGTAGGTGGGAACAGAAACAAGAGAGAGCACTATCGTAAAAATTCTGAGAATACAAATGTTCAACAGTATCAAATACCAGAGAGATTTCCAGAAGAATGAAGACTGAGAAAAGATCATTATTTCTGAAAATTAAGAAATAAACTGTTACCTCTGGAAAAGCGATTTCAGTTGATTGATAAGGAAAGAATCCAGACTGCACAGGATCCAAGAATAAATGAAAGGAGTAAAGTACTTAGTGTAGCAGCTATTTACAGGAATGTGGCTAAAAAAAGAGAAGAGAGCTCAGCAAAACAGCTATCAAAGACAATTCTAAAGGACTTAAGATGGAAAATGCCATCCACATTATAAAGAAAGAACTATATCTTCACCTTTTTTTTTAAAAAATTTGTTTTTGGCTTTTTCCTCCTTTTGGATTTTCTCTTTTTGTTCTAATTCTTCTTTCACAGAGTGACTAATATGGAAATATGTGTGAGAAAATCCTTTGGTGAGAAAGTCCAGCTCTTCATCAAAGAATGGAAAAAAAATGAGGGATTTGCCAAGGGATCATTAGATAAAGAAAATGGAAGAGGAGAAAGTTTGCTACAAATGTCTTATTTTTCCTCTGTAAAGTATGAGGGGAAGGTCCTCAACTCAGAAGTGGAGGAATAAGGAGTAGTGGGAAAGACTTGAGAAGAGAGAAAATTAGGAATGGCTTTTATGAGGCATAGGTCTGAGAACCTATTAGCAAAAACTAAAAGGACTGCCTTCCTGCACTGAGTGGGGGGGGGGGGGTTCAGTTGCGGTTAGAAAACAAATTTATAGTGAATTGCAGAATTTAAGAGTTGGAAAGGATCTTCTAGTTGCAGCTTGTCTTCTAGTGCTAACTTACCCAAAGGAGTGCTACATATAATATACCTAATAAGTGGCCATTCAAAACTTACAGGAAGGAGAATCTATCACTTTTTGAAGCATCCTATTTCACTTTTGCACAGCTCTAATTGATAGGGAATATTTTTCTGACAAGGAACCTAAATTTTCCTCTTTGTAACTAGTACCTATTCCTTCTGGTTGTACCCTTTGGAGTCAAACAGACCAATTTCAATATCTATAACACATAGCAGTCTCTTTTTTTTTAAGGTTTTTTTTTGTAATATATAAGACTGGAAAGGAAGGATGAGGTCAAGTGGTGAAGAAATTTAAATGCCAGATGGAGAACTTTATATTTGCCCTTAGAAACAACAGGAAGTCATTAGAATTTAATGAATTAGAAAGCAAGGCAATGGGGTTAAGTGGCTTGCCCAAGGCCACACAGCTAGGTAGTTATTAAGTGTCTGAGGCCGCATTTGAACTCAAGTACTCCTGACTCCAAGGCTGGTGCTCTATGCACTGTGCCACCTAGCTGCCCCTACATAGCAGTCTTTTAAAAACTTAAACTCAGCTATCATGTCCCAAGTCTTTTTTTCCAAGATAACCATCCTCCAGATACTCAACGTCCATACTCTTTAAATATAATCTATTATTATTAATGTTATCATCCATCACAATCATAAAAGACATGACCACTGGTCTTTGCACAAGTGTTCTAGTCAGTCCATTTAAGAATTTATTTTTATGAAATAAAATTTTAATTGTATTTTGGAAGTTTGAGAGAAAATATAACTTATTTTGCCTTCAATTTTGAAATAACCTATTTCATAAAGTCATCAATATAAGTATATAAGTCATCAGTATAAGTCATACTGCTTGCCCTTTTCTGGATATCTACTTCTAGTTTATCAATGTCTTTCTTAAACTGTGATTCCCAGAACTGAACACAACACTCTAGATGTGATCTGTGCTTCTCTTAATCTAGCTCAAGTTTACATTAGTTTTAATGGTTGCCATGTTGCAATATTAGTTCATATTGAGTTTGCAGTCCACCAAAACCCTATATCTTATTCAAACTGTAGTCCAGTCATACTTATTCTATCTTAGAGCACTGGACTTGGAGATATAAGAACCAAGTTCAAATCCAACTTCAGATACCTTCTACCATATGACCCTGGATAAGTCACTTAACCTCTGTTTGACTGAGTTTCATCATCTGTAAAATGGGGATTAATAATTAGCACCTACCTTTCAGGGTGATTGTGAGGATCAAATGAGATTTTTTGTGTTGTTGCTCAGTTGTTTTCAGTTGTATCCAACTCTTCACAATCCCATTTGGGATTTTCTTGGCAAAAAAGACTGGAGTCCTTTGCCATTTCCTTCACCAGTTCATTTTACAGATGAGGAAAACTGAGACACAAAGGGTTAAGTGACTTGTCAACAGTCAAACAACTAGAAGTATTTGAGGTCAGACTCCAGACCTGGAACTCTATTCACTGCTCTTATTCCAATATCTAAGTGGTTCAGTAGATAAAGCACTGGACCTGGAATCAGGGAGACTTGAATTTCCATTGGGTCTTAGGTACCTGCAGTTGCATGACCCTAGGTAAGTCACTTACCATTAACAATTATAAAAAGATAGCTTCTAACCTTGTGCTTCTCACGTCTTCTCCTTTTTGACTTTTTCTTTTCTTTTTCTTTCTTCCGCTTCTTTCTTGATTTCCTGTGGCTTCTCTCACTTTTCTGCTTGTCATTCCCTTTTGTTTCTGGTTGCTCTTGGGTTTCCTCAAATCCAGCATCATCTATTTCACCATCTTCTAATTCACCATCTTCTCTATAGGAGAATAGATAAAAATGAATGTTTAAATGTCAGATCAGGAATGGAACACATGAGATACACTTTATCTTTTCTGGAGGGTGTGGGAATGGTCCAGACCTGAAATCTCTCTAGGAGAGGTCCTCTTAGAGAAGAGCCTCATTTACCCAGGTCTACTATCAGTTCTGGCTCTGAAGTTGCAACTCATAATTTTAAGAGAAATATGAGGTACTGAGAAGTCCAATGACTCTTCCTGGGTCACAAGGTCACTATGTGTCAGAGGTGGCACTTGAACCCAGGTTTCCTGGACTCTAAGCCTGGCTGGTCTATCCAAGGCTGCATTTCAAAATAAGTTTTTTTGTAGAAAGTCTATACCAAAATTTTAAATTATATTTCTCATTCTTCCACACATTTTAAAAATAAGGTTGTTTCAAAGATATATATATATATATATATATATAATTTAAAAATGCTAAACTACTTCAAAAACTGGAATGATAAATAACAGAGAACAAAAGTCATAAATAAAAAAACTTTAAACTTCAATCATATTTAAATGAAGGGGATTAAATGAATTGCTTAAAGTGAAAAACAATATATTAATACCAACAGTCAATTTTAGTAGGCAAATTTAAATGGATAAGCATTCAGGCTATAAAAAGATATTAGTTTTTAAAATAGAGTTCTGTCAAGAATATTAAAACTAAAATTGTGATTTTCAATGCAAATGCTGATTTTTAAGATCAATAGATGAGGAAAGCAATAGTAGAAATAACATATATAAAGCTAAATAAGGAAATGGGATACAGAACAACAAGTTGGCATAAAAATAATGGTAGCAAAACAAAATTATACCATGTAAAAATGGAAAAGTGTCACTTTTGCCACATGTTAGCCAAAATGACTAGTCATTAGAGGGAGAAAGAGATCAACACAGGCTATGTATTCAAGTAATTTAAAAATCCAACTACTGCAAAATACTTATATTGATGACTTTATGAAATAGGTTTTTTCAAAATTGAAGGCAAAATAAGTTATATTGTCTCTCTAACTTCCAAAATACAATTAAAATTTTATTTCACAAAAATAAATTCTTAAATGGACTGACTAGAACACTTGTGCAAAGACCAGTGGTCATGTCTTTTATGATTGTGATGGATGATAACATTAATAATAATAGATTATATTTAAAGAGTATTTTAAGGTATGCAAAAATACTTTCCATAACATTCCTACAACAATTACTCATGAACTCTTCATAATAACCCCCTGTGTGGTAGGTGTTATAAGCAGTCCCATTTAGCTCATGAGGAAAGTAAAGCTGATTTAAGTAGTAAGACTCTGAGGCAGTAATTGAGCTCAGAAATCTAACTTTAAAACCTAGTAAGTACTCTCTTGACTACAAATAATGTCAAAAAAGAATTACCCAGTATAAAAACACTATAGTTGGAATTTTTTAAAAAAAACCAAGAGAAAGACTAAAAAAGTTATTATAAATAGTACATAAATGCAATAGAATATTACTATGCTGTTAGAGATGATAATTAGGAGAAATATAGGAAGACTTAAATGAATTGCTACAAATGGAGGTTACCCAAACCAGGAAAACAACATGTATGGAGACAATGTAAATAGAAAGAACAACAAAACAAACTAAAGTGAATGTTGAGAAATTAAAATGACCTAACTAGGCTCCCAAAAAGAGATATGAAAAGGCACTTCTCTTCTTTGCTGCAGGGCTATGGGTGTGGAACACTGAATTCTATGTCAGACTTTTGCAAATATGCTGGTTAGTTTTGCTCAACTTTTTTTACCATTATAAGGGACACATGGGAGAAGGTGGGAAGAAAACAATGGAAAATATAGGTGATAAAAAACAAAATTCATCACTAAAATTTTACTTTTTAAAAATTGACAATCACCAGGGTTCAAAATCTGGCTGTATTACGAAATTACTAGTCATGTGAACCTGGACAAGTCATTTAGTCCATTTTCTTATATGTATAATGAAGAAAGTAGTTGTGATTTCTAAAATCCCTTAGAATTCTAATATACTGTGATTTTGTTTTAAAGGCATTATTTCTACTGATCACTTAAACTGTAAAGAATTTTCTCATCTTGGGTTCTTTCAATTTCCAAATTTTCATTTTGACCACAGAATTGGAATTTCCATGCTGTTTAGGTGATTATATTACCAGTCAGACTGGTGAACTGAAAAACGAGTTATATTATCTTTGGGGAAATGATTAAGTAAATATAAGGCTACAATGATGATGATGATGTTTATTCTTCATTCTCGAAAAAGGCCATGACATCAGGGAGGTGGACACTATGACAAGCAGATAACTGGGTTTGAGTGAGGGGGTGTTGTGCTAAGTCACTGGCCTCACTTTCTCCTTCAGAGTCAGATATGAATCAGGACGACTGGAGATGGCCCTGGATGTGAGGCAATAAGGGTTAAGTGACTTGCCCAAGGGAACACAACTAGTGACAAATATCTGAAACTGGATTTGAACTCAAGTCCTCCTGACTCCAAGACCAGTGTTCTATCCCCTGCGCCACCTAGCTGTCCCCAGGCTACAATCATACTTCACCAACAGATGCTGTCATTATCTTCCTGGCTGAAAATTTTGTATAATCTATCTGTATCCTACATTTTAAATTAAGTAAGTCTGAAAGTTTTTAAAAACAAATATTCTTAAAATACTAAACACCTGATTTCTGGACATTTTTTTCTCAAAAAAAAATTATATTCAGGTTTTCCCACTCTTTTATTTAGCCTACTTATTGCCAGTAACTTAATATGAAAAATTGCTCTTTTAGATTCATACTTCCAAGTTTATTGATTTTGGTGGTGTCACATTAGGGAAATATTGTATGGTGGATATTAGACTCGGTATCAGGGTATGTACTAGTCTCAACTATATTGCAAAACCGGAATTTTTTCTTTTACACTATTTTCTTTTAAGCTGCTTTCCTTGAAGAATCCAAAGATTCAGTTTCCTCAAGTCATAAAACAAAGGGATCAAACTAAAAGATCTCTAAATTTTCTTCCATTTGTTTCCTTCCACTTGGTAAAGAAGTAGATAGGCTAAAAGTACAGAACAGATTGTACATTGTTAGACAAGGCCACTGTTGCTTTACTAAAAAGTACTTCTTTATTAGAAGGGTGAGAGAATCTCTAAAACAAAATCTTAGTCTTCTGAGAGAGTCTCTTAAGAGAAAGTCAATGGAAAGCTATAGTAATTTTTAAAAAATCAATAAAATTTTTTTTTTAAATCACAAAATTTTCTCTAAGCCCCAAAACTCTTTGGACAATATGATGTTTTTAATTTCTAGCCTTATTCTTGAACACATCTGACAAATTTCTTAACTAGTCTCATAACAATAAATGTTTAATAGACTTGATCAGGAAAGAGTTTATGGACGCATATAGTCATCTGAGTATCATCTGCATAGATTATATTCATAAGAACTCCTGAGATAATCAGCTGAAATTACATAAGAGAAAAAGATAAGGAAAACTCAGAATAGACATAATTAGTAGGTATGAGAAGCAAGAAGAACTAGCAAAGGGTATTTAAATCATTTAGATAGTATTTATTTAGTCTCATGACTGAACTAATTAGAGATAAAAATATAAATATCCACTTTGGAATTCTTTTGAATAATACAGTAATAATCTGCATTTTGTAATGCATACCTAGTCTAGAATTGAATTAAAAATCAAGTCTTCTAGAAGTTCACTGTATTAGCACATTACAAAGATCATTTTGTACCCTGGGAACTGTCATTAATTATATTTTTAATCATCAAAGGGGCAGCATGGTGAAGAAGATAGCCAGTCAGAAAGACCTGAGTTCAAGTCTCCATCTCCATATGCTGACTGTGGCCCATGATCACATAAGCACTGAGTGTCCCCCCAGGCAATTCTCTAAGACTAAAAGATGAAGAGCCAGTTTCCATTAGAATGTAATTAGAAGACCCTCTTCAGGAGCTCCCTGTGTCAAAGACAGCACAGCTGGGGTGTTTTTGTTTGTTTGTTTGTTTTAGTTTTTGCTAGGCAATGGGGTTAAGTGGCTTGCCCAAGGCCACACAGCTAGGTAATTATTAAATGTCTGAGGCTGGATTTGAACTCAGGTACTCCTGACTCCAGGGCCAGTGCTCTATCCACTGCACCACCTAGCTGCCCTGTTTTGTTTTGTTTTTTAAAAACATCCTTTTAAAGTTTGCTCACTAACTATTCATATATATATATATATATATATATATATATATATATATATATATATATACATATATGTATACATATATTCTAGAAACTTTGGCAGAAAATGAAATTTAGTTTGCAGATTTGCTTGGAATATAGTTTTTCAGACTGTACAATCTTCCTCTTTTTGGAAAATCTAAACATTTGCCTATTTGCACTCCTATAGCACTTGTCTTGTTCCCCTCAACCTTTCAAAAATCTCTAACAGTAGCTCACAGGCACCAATTCTTTTGGTATCCCAGGATGTAATTATACGGGCTTGGTCACTTTATAATAGCAATAATATTAGTTCACATTTTTCACAGAATCTTAAGACCTGCAAAAGTGCTTTACCTAGACTACCACATTTTAACAAATTCTCTAAGGATAGCTAGGTGTTATTTTTCTTATTTGCAATTTTGTTCTGTCCTTTTGAGTACAAAGATAATTTTTTTGATAGGAGACAACAGAAGGAAAAGTAACTTGGTCTTTTTTCCTGTGTCTTTTATCATCCTATCTTGAGCAATGGTTTTACCTCTTTTTTTGGGTCCTGTCTTAAAAATCCCAAAACTACCCTTGTCTTTTCAACTCATTCTAAGCTTTGTAACTATTGAAATCATTCTTCTAGGAATCTCTCATTTTTTCAGTATTTTTTTCCTGTTCCCTGATCTTGCTCCATTTTCTTTTATCTAAGATAAAAGATAAAGTGTATGCTTTTTAAGAATCTGAGTTGTTTGAAAATGGTTACCTATGTATTGGGTCTATTAAAACTACTTATTTTTTACAGAACAGAATTACATAATTTCAGACCTGGGCAGCTATCTAAATCCAACCCATACTAGAAAAAGAATTCTTCACTACTTGCTCATTGAAATTTTTTCTCTTTATATTACCAGAATTTCATTAATTAAAACTTCCCATCTTCCAAAGCTGATATTTTTGTGATAAAATTTTAGTCTATGTGATCTTATCTTTTTTTTTCTGAATCCTATGAATTTTGATCTCTTAAAATCTAATGTGAAGGGGGGTGGCTAGGTGGTGCAGTGAATAGAGCACCGGCCTTGGAGTCAGAAGTACCTGGGTTCAAATCCGACCTCAGACACTTAATAATTACCTAGCTGTGTGGCCTTGGGCAAGCCACTTAACCCCATTGCCTTGAAAAATCTGAAAAAAAAAAATCTAACATGGATATGAGATTATGCCAACATTTCCTTTCCTTCCCTAACACAAATTCTAACATGCAATAGTAATTTCTTCTCAAGGGTACCATCAGTTTTTTAACTAAAGGAATAAGAGAGGGAAGAAAGCTTTGCTTTAGTCCTTGATTTGCTGATCCCTCTCATTCTGAGGTGAGCTGAACAATTCATCTATAAATGAATTTTGAGGTTTACTCTTACTTTTCTGTAATTGAACTTTTAGTCAAGGAATACAGGTTCTTTATTCTGCTACTTACTATCTAAATAAACCTTGGGCTCAAAGGGGGTGCTAGTGCTTGCAGCTGCAGGAGAGCAGAGAGCCTTCCTGGGTAAATATCAGAGCACAGATCAGGAGTGCAGTAACCACTCTCCCTAATACTACCTTGGAAACACTGAAGACTTGCAGATTCCCAGAATTGGCTCTGAAAAGATTAAATAGAAAAAGCCTGAAGCTTGGTACGATGCTTTCTCACCCCCAGGTGAAAAGAACAGAACTTTAAGTCATTCAAGAAATAGGCTGGAAAAATAGCAAATATGCTCTGCATAATAGCTCCACTGGCATATCTGAACTTCTTATATACAACACTGTATCTCTCATCTCCATGTTTTTGCAAAGACTATCAGAATGTACAATTATTGAGGAGAAAAACTATATTTTTGCCTTCCTTTATATCCCAAGTGCTTTGCATAGAATCAGATTGATCTGGGTTATTAGGTAGTAGTTACATTGTTCCTGGATTTTGCCATTGTTTATGGCTATTTCTGAAGGTAATATCTGATGTTAGTTTCACTTATTTGTCTATATATCTGCATATATATATATATGTGTGTGTATATATATAATTAGTTATTCTTATCTTAAAAGAGACCCAGATATTTCTAAAGAATTTATCTGGTATCTAGATCGATTGTGGATTCATCATTTAACTGGTGATTCATGGATCCTGATGCAAATCTATTTGTCTATCTACACCTAAAATGTAAAATGTTCTTTAAAATAAACATTGACACTCAAAAGAACTGTACTCATATACTGCCCTTGTTTAATGTTGATAGACATACTTAAAAATGAAAAATTTTAAAGTATAATTATGTGCAGGGATAGACCAAAACAATGCATGCAGTAGAAATAACTTTTAAATTTCATTTTCATGAATGAGAAATAGGATAATTTGGACAGAATACTATATTTCTGGTTGTGGTCACTGTATCAGATGTTTTTCCTTAACTTTTCTTTTTGTCAAAAAGGAAGAGTATAATCTGGAGAGAAAGTCAGTCTTGAAATGACTGTGAAATGAAGATAAAAAACATTAATAAAAACTTAAATTTTAAAATAATTTATTTTCTTGTTTCTATGTTCTAAGAAATCATGTCTTTTCAAATGCTATTAAGGGCAATAATTCATTCCCCACAGTTAAGATACTTCCAAATCAATAATAGTATAGTTTTGCAAACATAATGATTTTTTTTTTTATCATTTACAGCTAATTTGCCTGAACTTCTTTTACAGTTATTTCTAAAACTCTGGTGTATGGCAATCAATTCAGGCCACACTTGAAGGCAAAGATAAGAGATTCTAGTGTCTTTTCAAAGAAATATAACTCCTGAAATTACAAGGTTTATGTTACACAATCAAAATTTCTTTTGTCATTCACTGACATATTTAGTTATACTGTTATAATATACTTTTTTTTTTAGGTTTTTGAAAGGCAAATGGAGTTAAGTGGCTTGCCCAAGGCCACACAGCTACGTAATTATTAAGTGTCTGAGACTGGATTTGAAGCCAGGTACTCCTGACTCTAGGGCCAGTGCTTTATCCACTACATCACTTAGCCACCCCTATAATATACTTTTACAAACATTTTCACATTTGTGAGCTTTATGGTACAAATAATATTATTTGTTTTTGCCAATGAGCATACTGACATTCAAAGAGGTTAAGTGATTTGCTTCAGATTGCAAGACTGCTAAATCAGGTTAATAAGGTCTCAAATCATGTCTCCTGACTCCAAGTATAGGAATCAATCCACTAACTATATTGACTTTCATTTCCTAATTTATAGATTCCAGTGTCACTGGACTACTGAGAAGATGTTTTTAGTAATCCCTTGTACGAATAAAAAAAGAAAGAAAATTTTACATGCCCCCCCCCCCCAACTTGAAAACCTTTAAGACTTAAAGACAACTTGGTTAATTTTGAAACTTTTGTATAAGCCTTTCTGGCTTCTGTATACTACTTTATTTCCTAAGAGGCTATTCTCTCTTCTCTCTTCTCTCTTCTCTCTCTCTCTCTCTCTCTCTCATTATTCTCTTTAATTTATAATCTAGTCACATAAGAAGAGGTATCAGGGGACTTGATCAAGTCATTTCACTCCAATTTTTCTCTATAAAAGAAAGGTTAAGATTAGATGACCTTTGTAAAATATCAGTGCATGCAAGACTAGATTGGTGTATAAAGAGAGCAGCTACAGAGCTGTTCCTGGCAGATGCACAACAGTTACTAAGAAACTATTTTAATTAGGGGCTGTATCACCCTTGTCCAAGTGGATGACATAAACCATAAATAGGGGGTCATAAGTATTTTTCTTATAATTGAAGGCAAGTGTATAAGTGAATGATAAAAATAACAGTGGATATTGATATTCAATGACATTGTGCTAGTGAATATTTTAACTACTTAAATTCCTGAGCAGGGATGTGCTTACCATGGTAGGGCAGAAAGGACACCTCCAGACTAGTCAAGTATAACTTCACTTCTCACCATCATTTGAGTAAGTTTGAAGGGTTTTTTGTTGTTTCTATTGGTTTTTTGTTTATTTTGTTTTGCTTTTAGTAAAACACTGGGTCAGGGAAAATAGCTAAATAAAACACAGGGCAAGTTTTTTGAGAAAGGAGATAAATAGTTCACTCCCCCAAGAGTAAGGGAAGACAAAGAGGAAAAGCAACCCAGGAAATGGAACCTAGGATGTTATGATAATGGAGATGGTCAACTCAAATTGGGAAATAGATAGAAAGCTTATAAGTATCACTAATGGGGAAAAAAGGATGGATATAGATTTACAAGTGACCACCAATCAAATCAACAAAACAGGTGCTTGCCAGGGTAATTTTTCCTCCTAAACAAAGAAGGCAGACCTAATGCTCAGGCAGGAAAAGATGTGAAGGAAACTCTAAGACAAAGAAGTAAGCATAGGTATGGGAGTGGGAAAGAAAAGAAAAGCAAGAACAAAAATTTGCAATTAGATTGAGGTCTGCCCATGGAAAAAGACAGTCCCCAGAAGGGACAGTTAAATATGTGAAACTAGTGACTGCTAAGCTAAAATTGAATAATGTGAGAAAGGATGTACTTATATCTGACCTAAACTTGTATGTAATTTTTACTCTCAAGTATTATTACACTACAGCAAAAGTTTCATTTGAAATGAATGGTGGGCAAAATAGATATGAGAAAAGAAAGGTGGCAAAGGTTCTAAGTCCAGAAGCAAAATTTTTTGAAAGAGAAGCTTCTTTTTTATTCAGTCCTTTTTTCCTAGCTGAGAGTTATGGAATAGGCAAATAAATGATGACAGGAATCTGTCAATTTGAAAGCTGATCCTAGAGAGCACCCCATTTTATGAAACCAACTAGAAAAGCATAGCAGTCTTCCAAATATGAAGTATAACAATTTTATTCTGGAAAACTAGGGGGGTTCTTATCCTATTTTGGGTCTTAGACCCTTTTGATAGTCTGATACAAGTCTATAAACCCCTTTCCTAATCCTTTCTTTAATTGTGTCAAAATATTCTAAATGTACCTTGTTTCCCAGAACTAAGTTCCAGCAAGTAGGTTGTGCCCCGAGCTTGGCATAACAATAATCCTCACCCCCTGCTCTAGCAAAGTGTATATTGCATGTATCAGCATAAGGTGATCACTTAAGGATTTAGTTCCCCTTTTTTTCCCCAGGGTCATTCATCACATGTTCACCATTCCTGTTCCTTGCAACTGTCAGGTACAGCAGAACTGTGGTTCTGTACCGCCACCTCCTCCCACAAAGTAACAAACATGACCTTCAGGACTTGAGACAATCACTGTTTCCTCAGGATCCAAGCACACCTCTATTGTCCTAGTAATGCCAACTATGAGTGGGCCAAGCCCTTTCACGTGTGTGAAGTGGCCCCAGCATCAGCCCTGTTAAATCATCCTGGGGGAGGGGGAGGGATTTGGGTTCCACTTGCAGGTGCGGTTTTCCTTATTCTGAAAATAAACTTCTGTTTATGTCCTAACTCTTGGGTCTTTAGACTGTTCTGTTTTGGCTCTGGCCATCTGTAGGTGAGAGGTCGTTTCTGGTTTGGTTGACAGCTTCAATGGAATCCAAAAAAAATGTTCATTGTGCAACTTTCAGACACAGAATGACAATATAACTTGTATAGACATATTGAGCAATTTGGCACTTTTTATGTTCTTGAACTAAGATCTATAGAAGAGGTTGGCAAAATCTCTGCTTTACTTCTTTCTAAATGCATCAGATATGTATTAAGTTTGAATCCTCTTACTTTTTTTAATATTAAGTTTCTTACTTTTGGTCCTCTACAGACATACCTTACAACAAATCTACAAAAACAACAAAAGAACAAAATTTAAGATTAAAAATCTCCAGAGAGAAAAAGGGGAAAAAATTCTGCAAGGTCAGAATATGAGACCAAAGCTGAACTGCTGGTATAGAAAAACCCTATACAAAGTTTAAGACACTCAGCTGAGGCCCCCCCCAAATACTACCTGACTGAATGATGGAACAATAGATCATTGTGAAAAGATCCCATTTTGCATCTATTAATCCAGAAAGGGCACTGAGTCTTTATATTTTCCAATCTGTAACAACAAATTAGCTGTCATGATACTGCACTAGAGATAAGAATTGATGAGCACAAAATAGGTAAAATACAATGTAAGGGAAAGAACATATGATCAGAGACCTGAGTTCTATATCCAACCTTATTACAATAGGTTCCAAGGGGCCTCTCTCTGGTACTACTTAAGAGTTTTCATTTGTAAAATGGGGCCATTAAATTAGATAATCTTCTAAGGTCTCTATTAACTTTAAAAGTTTTTCAATCCTCAAGGTTCTCTCCCACCCCATCCCCCACCCTTATTATATCTGAAATGTTAGAAGGGGCCTTAGTGGCTATGGAACCCAATCCCATCCTCCCCAAAAATTCTTCACAATATATTCCAAAAGTGGGTATCCAGTCTTTGCTTTCAGAGCTGTATTGACATCCTCGCTGCAGTAGCCTATTACATTTTTAGGTAGATGTTATTGCTAAGGTCTTTTTGTTGATTTTTTAAGCCTAAATTTGCCTCATTGAAATTTCCACCAAATATTGCTCATTCTTCTCTCCCTCTCCCACAATAAGGAAGTTTAGGTGTAGTGGATAGAGTGTTAGATCTGAAATCAAGACTTGACTTCAAATCTAGCCTCAGGCACTTTCTGGCAAAATCACTTCACCTGTGTCTCAGTTTCAACTATAATAAAATGAGGTCTTTATGGGGTTGTTGTGAGAATCAAATAACAATGTTTTGTTAGTGTCCGATACTTGATAAAGGCTCATTCTCTTCCCTTTGCCCACTTGGCACCAATATTTATTGTGTTCCCCTGGAGGAGTCTCTTCTTCTGGTCAATTCCTTTAATCAGTTCTCATATGAAGTCGAGGTCCTTTACATTTTTGATTGCTTTTTTAATACAGTATTTCATGTGTGGACTAATAAGGCAAAATCCATTCCAGGAAGGTTTCCAGTGAACATATAAGCCTCTTGTTGAATTGCACTGCCTCAAAACACAGTGGTGTGAGGCTCAAACGAGTTAATGACGAAAAGTATTTTGCAAATCTTAAAATCTTATAAAAATGTTGGTTATCATTATTCTTTAGTCACCAGGCCTCCAGTCCAGTGGTGATTCCGTGAGCCTTATACTGCCCTCCTGCTGTGCTTAAGCACATTTATAGATCAATACAGGAATGTGATGATAAATGTTTTTAAAAATGGACTTGGAATTATTTACAAAAACATTTTCAAGTTTAATCCACATGAATAACATTTTCTCAAATATATACAATCAACAAGACAATAAATAAAACCCTGATTTGTAGGGATTTCCATTGCTTAAATATAAATGCTCAAACTAAAAATTTAATAATTGACTTGCTGGTTTGAGCTGGCTCTAGCTCATGCTTGGACATACAAAAAAATGAAGAAAATGAAGACAGTTGATAGCTAGCATTTACAAAGTGCTTAAAAGGTTTGAAAAATGGTTTACACATGCTCTCTCATTTTATTTTCATCATAACAACTTGAGAGGTACATGCAATCATTGTCCCTATTTTTGCAGATAAAGAAACTTTGGCAGAGTTTAAGTGATTTGCCCACCATTACATACTAGTTAAGTGTCTGAGGACAGATTTGAACAAAGTTCTTATAGACTCCAGGTTCTGGGATCTATCCATTTGACAACCTAGCTGCTTCATAAAACAGAAGTATATGAAGATTCTTCCAAGAGATGCTGCCAAAAGGTGTGCCCAGAAAAGTCTCAGAATCTTAGAATAAGAAGGGGACTTCAGAGACCCTTTTGGTCAGTCCTCAACTGAACAATACAACATCCTTAATGTGTTCACATAGATTGCCTCTGCTTTGAAATCTCCAATGAAGCAGAGTTCATTGCTAAGAAGTTTTTCCCTTTCATTTAGCTTAAACCTGAAGATGACCTCCTAGTAATTTACCAAGAGTGAAGTTAATCTAATTAAAGGATAATAGAATACTTTATGTTCCAACTGGTCTAAGTTAAGTTGTTTAAAGGTTTTATGTAAGATGATCCATTTAAAAACTGTCTCATTAAAGACAAGAGGTAATGTGGGTCAAGTATTTTTTTAAAAAAGGCTACCTATAAATGAAATTAAAACAATAGAATTTCAGTAAGTGTTAAACATAATATAAATTTTAAAAAGGTGACACTGCAAAGCAGATGGTATTTACATTCTTTAACTGCAGAAAAATCCCAGTTGGTGGTCAAAGTTAGAAGCTACTTGTAATAACCCTAACAAGAAGATCTTAAATAGAGATGACTTTTCAGGAAGTTGGGGAAAACCAACACTTTCTACATACATTGCCAAACTTTTGTGTCAAGTTTCATTTCTGTACCAGGCATAGAGAAACTTGATAAGGTTAAAGTCATATGTTCTTAAGGCTATTTGAGAACAGATCTCTCCATGATTCACTTATTAATATGACAGGTAAAAATACCTTGTTAGCTTTTCCAACTTACATATTAAAACAAAAGGCCAAAAACTAAGAGAATCTTTGAATACTTCTCAAATGTGTCCTGTGGTGTAAAGAAACATATCTCTCAATTTGCTTTCTAAGACTGGAGATATTATAAAGCAATTCTTTGAAATCAAATAATTTGCATAAGTGTTTTAATATCATTTTTTGGTCAGCCAGCTGTAAAATTTCAAATCTATGGCCACTGCTCAGAAAGAACTAAAAGAAGTGTGGGTGTGTTTTTTATGCCTGTTTATTTAATGATCACTCTCTTATTAAGCTAGCTGGAACTTATATATAGTAACTAGAAAGCTTCTTTTTCTCACAACTGAAATTTTGTAGATTACAAAAGGCTAAACTTGGAATTAATAGGGGGAAAACATATTTGAGGGCTAGATTAGTACAGAAATCTAAGTAAATGTACAACAGAGAGCTGAGTTCACTCTGACTGTGGAGGAGAGTTGCTATTTTGGTACAAAAAATAGTCAACTTCTACTATGGTCTAAATTTTTAGGATATAACTGAACCTCAGAGTTATTTCAGGCTTTCATATTAGCATTTTTAGTTATTTTTGTTATTAGACAAAAATTCCATGGTTAAATTAGCTTGAGAAAAGAGGTATTATGATGTTATTTCAAAAATACAGAAGGCTAAACCCAGGAGAGAATTACATGCTACTTAGTAATTTAAAATTTTAGAAATAAAATTCCAACTTATAATGGTAATAAATTTTCATTTGACATCATATAGAAGGAACTTTTTCATTTATAAAAGGGAATCATATTGAGCCCCACTTTATTCACAGGGTTATAAAGCTCAAATGATAAATCTATATAAAGTGTTTAGTCAACTAATGTATTTTAAATCACTATCAAATGCTATTATTATAAGGTTAGTACAGATAAAAATTTTACTGAAGTTTGTGTTTGAATTCACTTTGGGGGGGGGCGGTCAGGCTTTGCCCTTGTATGAAACTTCTGTTTATTGAGTGAATGAAAAATGAATGAATGAACGCTACAAAACAATGACCATCCTACATATTCCTCTCCCTTGATGACTATTGGTCAGATGACTATTGCCAGAAGAGGCAAAGGCTGAAAACATCTTTCTCTAAATTCCACCATTTGGGAATTCATTTGAACCAACAAGCCTATTTCTGATGTCACATATAACCACTAGTAAAGAACACCTCCCTGTCAATTGCTTTCATTAAGCTATTATCAGCTGACATAAGCTTAAATGGAAGAAAGAAAGAAAGAAAAGGATAAAGATGAAATATGTCCTGTTTAAATTCCACTGACAGGTGAACCTCAAATCACCCCCCCCATTTTAAGAATTAGTGATGGGAGAAGTTGAATAAGACTCCTAGAAATTTCCGCCATCTCCATACTGAAAGCCCTCTCTACTATATCTTTTAACTTCTTACAAATACAGAAATTTATGGGGTCCTTCAAAAATTCTAAAAAAATCTTAAATTTAGCTAATTCACTGAATCATCACATAATCAGAGAGTTTCAGAGATGAAAGAGACCTTAGCAGCCATTTTGCCCAATCCAAAACTAGAAAGTAGTCCTCCATTACAACCTATTTGACACATGATCTATTAGGTTTTATCTTAAGAAGCTTTTCCTGAGGTGGCGCAGTGGATAGAACACTGGCCTTGGAGTCAGGAGTACCTGAGTTCAAATCCGGCCTCAGACACTTAATAATTACCTAGCCATGTGACCTTTGGCAAGCCACTTTAACCCCATTGCCTTGCAAAACCTTTTTTTTTAAAAAAAAGGAAGCTTTTTACTGAAGTCAAGTCAAAATTTGTCTCTGCAAATTTTACTCTGCCATGAAAATCTTCCAAATACTTGAAGACAGATATTACATACACCTTTTACATTTTACCCCCCCACACACACTTCCTACAGTCAATCATCTGGGTCCTTTTCTATTCTTGGCACTCTTTTCTGGACATTCTCCAGCTGATCTATGCCCTTCCAAAACTGTTGAGCACAGAACTAAACATATTACTCCAGGACAGAGTACAGATGACAGTAAGCCATCTCAAATTCAACATATCCAAAAGAAAACTCAATATTCTTTCTCTAAAACCTGCCTCCTCTCTTTCCAATGTCCCTATTTCTGACAAATGTGCCTAATTATTTCAATCTATTCAATATTATTGACTCCCCTTTTCTGCACCACATATATAAAACCAGTTGCATCATCTTGCTGTTTCTACTGCCACACATCTCTTGCAGCTGACTCCCATTCTCAATCAGCCATCACCTAAGTACAGACTCTCATTGTGTGGTTGCTTGCACTATTGCAGTAGTGAGCTATTAGGAAGTTATCTAATTAATTACCTGGACTCTAATCTCCCCTGACTCAAGTTCATTCTCTATACACAAGTCAAAAACCTATCTATGTCTCTATTACACTCAATAAATTTCAGTGTCTCACTTTTTCTCTAGGTAAAACCATAAACTCCTCTGGCTTTTCAAGCCTTTACAACAATGGCCCCAAAGCTATCTTTTCAGTCTGATTGGATTCTTACTTGGATTCACTCACTTCAGGCGTCCAGTCAAACTGGTCTTTTCTTTGTTCTACACTTTATGGTATTCTTTTTCCATGCCAGGAAATTCATTAAGTTTTTACCTAATTCTACCTCATGTAATCTTTTTCTTACTTCCAGATAAAGCTCCAGTATCATTCTCCACAACAAGACTTTTCTAATTAGTGCCCTCCCAAACTATTTTTATATTTCTTTGGTTGTCTTTTCTGATGAAATATAAGTTTCTCTTCAAGTCTGAGATTGCTTCATTTTCCAGCTCTTTGCTTAAGTGTTCTGGTACACAGAAAGTGCCTAATAAATGCTTGACTGATCATTACTGTTCTGCCTGTCTTCAGAGCCCAAGCTATTTTTAGCTACTAAACCATACTGTTGACTCATATTGAGCTGGCATTCCACTAAAACTCTCAGTTTTTTCAGATGAATTGCTATCTAACTCATCTTGTACTTTGGGAAGTCAAATTTTGAGATCTAAGACTTCATTTCAATCTTTAGCAAATTTCATCTTATTAGATTTAGCCCAAATGTCACAGCTTGTTAAGATCCTTTTAGGATTCTAAGAACCACTATTAGCTCTTCTTCTAGGCTTCAGATCATCTTCAAATTCATTACATTTCACAAATATACAAGCTATACTTATCACATTTGTATATTATGGAAATATCAGTGGGGGAAAATGAAACTGAAATCTGTGCAAAAATAATGACCAAGTTTGGCTCAAGAGAGACAGAAAACAAACCTCTAACCTTTCATAAAAAAGGTGAGGGACTAAGGCTGTCAGATGTATTAACCCTGTCAGAAATATACAATGTGTTGGTTAGTTTTCCAGAATGACTTTATTTTTCCTCTTTTAAAAATCTTTGTTTTAAGGGAGTATATTTGGAAATGAATGTAATATAAATACAAAAAAAATATCAAAATAAAAATAGGAAGCATTTTAAATATAAAACACTTTCAAAACTAAAGTCCTTGGGCTTAATTCCATCTGAAAAAAATTACTGTCTTTAAAGATAATTCTTCCAACTTAAAAGATTTCAAGCTAGATATGTAAACTTTTGTACTTCAAAAGTTTTTTTATTTGCATTGATTAATGAATGTTATTATAGTAATCACAAAAATGAATTTTTAGAAAATTCAGCATATTTTAGACATCTGCTTTTTTTTAAAAAAAAAAAAGTTTTTTAAAGGCAATTTGGTTAAGTGATTTGCCCAGGGTCCCATAGCTAGTAAATGGCAAGACTCTGTGGCTGAAATTCAGTGCAGGTGCTCCTGAATCAAGGGACAATGCTCTATCTATCCTTCACCACCACCTAACTGCCCCCAACTTTAAAAAATTTGTAAAGAGAATTTATTCTTTTCTTGGACTTACATTATAGTACTGTCAATTTTTTTTATATCATTGGCATTTGACAGCTAAAGATTTTTTTAAAGAGGATTTGGAAAAGTAATCCAGAATTTCTTTGCTGAATTCCAAGTACCATAATTCATATAAATCTTCCATTTCCATTTCGAGATAATAAATACAATGTGGGCCTTCGAATTAAGAAGACCTGGATTCAAGTCCCATCAATTATTTTATTAGTTATATGATTACTGGCAAGTCATTTGACCTCTCTAAACCTCAAGCAACTCCCACGGACTATAGATTATTAATTACACTGACCCTTGATTTTAAATAAATATGGTATAAAAAGAGAATGCCAGACTAAGTGGGGCCTTAAAGGTCATCTGGTTCAACCTATAATTTATTTGCAAATGAAACAGTTGAGTTCCAGAAAAGTTAAGACTAATACAAGGTGGGGGGGGGGTAAGAGATGAAGTTCACTGACTAAAAATAAGCCAGTCTCCAGGTTATAGCCTAGGGCAGGAATTTTTCTATTACAAATCTATACAATAAGCTAAAACTAAATTAAAATTTAATACAAATTAAATATATAATTACATATTTGCAAATATAAAATTAACATAAACATATAATATTAAAATTGTTTGGAATAAAGCTGCCATCTCACACTAATAACCAGCTAATCATTTTCTAGAGTGGTAGACAATATCTTGTTTTCTTAGCTCTAAAGGACACAAAAACATGATGTATTAATTATAGAATAAAACCTTTGTATTACTGATGCTGCTGGGGACAGAGACAATTAAATATCAAATTTTCAAAATTAATTTTTGGTTTTGAACTTTAATTTCCCAATTTGCCATTCTCCCTTATCATGGATTTTGGTTTTCCATGGCAAAAATATTTTGATGTCCAAATATAGTAAGAGTCTTCATCAAGAAACTATTAGAATATCTCAATATACTCTAGAAATCTTTAAGTCTGGAGTATACATTGTTTGGTAATATAATTTTACTTAAGTACTAAATTGCTTTTGACTAAAGAATGAAACAATCTGTCTAAACAAGAAAAATGTCCAGTGTGGAGAACTTTTCTTTAGAAACTAGTTAACTACTCTATTTTGATTTTAAAATATTTCTAGAATTAGCTTATAAATATAGGAATTTAATTCTAAATTTCCTTTGGGATTGTTATGAGAGTTTACTATCTAAACACATTTGATTTATTTTTAAAGCCACATACTTGTTTTTGCAA
The DNA here is from genome assembly GCF_037893015.1 of Macrotis lagotis. Taxonomy (NCBI): domain Eukaryota; kingdom Metazoa; phylum Chordata; class Mammalia; order Peramelemorphia; family Peramelidae; genus Macrotis; species Macrotis lagotis. The sequence continues at coordinate 160,701,233 of NC_133658.1, read as the reverse complement.
TAGACAACAGATCTTTAATCAAAAGAAAATTCCTCTCACCTCCAGCAAAAGGATATGAAAAATATTCATGTATACATGATTTTATCCTTTGCTTGGAAGTGTTTTCCTTTTGGGGGGAGGGGAAGGCTACTCCTTTCATTTTATTGAATTGACTTTTAGGGATCTGTGAGGATCTAACATTTGTTAGATGGAAAAAAATTTGACACAACTCAGTCCTTTTTCAATGTAACAAAATCTTTAAATACAAACTTTGAAGTGCAAACTAGTTTATTTCTGCTTTGGTTATGATTGTAACTAGTTATAACAGCCATATTTCTACTAAATATGAAATTTTGGCAATTTACAAATGTGTCAGAAGCATTCTGGGATGGCTAGAAACTGAAGGTCGGGTGCCATTAGTTAAATAAATGTGGGTACTTTCTATTTAGTGCAGAACAATTTTCTTATTCTGGATTTCAAAATGAATGTTCTAAAATCACAATTACATACAAAATTTTGCTCTAATGTCCCTTTAATATTTAAATATTTCAGAAGTGACAAAACTGTGCTGATATTTTGTCTAAATATTAAGATTTTATTACATCTTAAGTCTGCAGCCTTAAAAAATGAAAAGATATACTTACTTTGAAGGAAAAACTTTACAAAAATTGATAAAAATCAGAGGCCAAGATAAGAGTCATACTCCATGAACAGGCTAACTTTGAGATTTTGGAAGAAAAGTTTTGGGCCTTCTTACAGGGTTCCCTGGTTATGCTAACTATGTAGGCTTGCTAGTCTCAACAAGGTTTTAATAGAAAACAATGTTTGGAATTTTTTTTTTTTTTGGCGTGGTGATGATTTAGCCCTTCCTAAAAGCAAAACTTTAGTGTACATTTTGGGGCACCCTGATGTCACAGAAAATATGTAAAAGCCATTAATATTAAATGGTTTCAAATATCTAAAACTGAGCATTTCCTCATTTAACTTCGAGGTTTCTTTTTTTCTTTCTTTTTTTTTTTTAAAAAGCTTTAGGTCTTGGCCACAGCTAACAGAGGAGGGAGCTGCAACCGCTTCATGTAAGAAAAAAGAGTGCTCAGAAGAGGGAGACACACAAAAGTGCTTGTCATCTAACCAGGGAAATGATGACTGGGGTGTGCATGTTGGGACGGGAGGGGGGTGGGGGTGGCAAAGCAAAACGTCAGTCAGACCCTAATCTGCATAAAAATGATCTCGTGAAATCAGAAGGCTGCAAATCCGATGAGAAAACCATCAGGTTAAATATAGAACACGAAACCTTAGTTGAGAGGTAGGGAGGAAAAAAAAAAGAAAAAAAGAAAAAACCTGAAACAAAGCTTTCTCTAGCACCACCAAACGAAGCTTGCAATAAGGTGGAATTCTCGTGGAAGGTTTCGAGGGGAAGGAAAGGGAGGGGAAGGAGTGCTTGTCATGGAATTGATGGAACCAAAAAAAAAATGTTTAAATCATGCAAAATGTAACTGCGACCGTTCCCCAACTCCCCTCCCCACACCGATCCAAAACCCAACTCACTTTTACACACCCGAGATGAAGGTGTGCTTTTTTTTGTTTGTTTACCAGCTACTCCCCCCCCCCCCAGCCCTCACCCCGTTCCCCACCCCCCACCCAACACAGGCTGAAGAAAACGCAGCAAACATTCCGGTACTAGGCACATGAGGATGAGGACTATTATTATTGAACCACAGACACATTATTATTATCGGACAGAAAGAGAGAGAGAGAGAAAGAGAGAGAGAGAAGAATTAGGGTTACTCGACCTTTCGTCCCCTGCATGTTCAGAGTCTGTCATGTTTTTGTCAAGAACGGGGTTGGGGGGGTTGGAGAAAAGGCTCTCAAAGGCCATGAGGCTGGTGGAGGAGGTGGTGGAGGAGGTGGTGATGGTGGAGGTGGTGGTGGAGGGATGAGCAGCAGGAGGTGGCGAGGAGGACGCTGCCCTGTGGCCACGACCAGAGCCCCTCGCGCGCACACGCCCTGCTGCTGCTGCTGCCTGACAGAGAGAGAGACACACACACTTGGGCTCGGTGATCGCCACCTGCTCTCGGCCGCCGCGGGGACTCGGTGGTGAGAGATGATGAAGTGGTAAAAACTCACGGTTACTTAGTGAGCCACACAGAGACACAGAGACTTTTCCAGTCTATTAACAATCACAGCAGAAAGATGGGGCTCTAACTGCGAACACGGGGCAGTGGCCCCCCTCGCTGCCGGGCGCTGCTGGCGCTGCCGCGTTAGTCTCTATCCGCCGCTGCTGGCCGAGGCTTGGGGGCGAGCGGCTGGCGTGGAGGAACACGGGGATTTGGATAGCGGCCGTGGCGGTGATTTCTTCTCACCAACATGGCGGCGCCCGAGTTAGGCAGCTCGACAAAATGGCGCCGGCGCCCGCACTCGGGGAGGAGGGGGTGGGGTGGGGGAGAGGGGCGGGAGGATCCCTCCGCGCGCGGCGCGGCCCTCGCTCCGCTGCCTCCGCTCCGCCGGGGCGCGGGCACACGCGCGGGCACACGCGCACACACACACACACACGCACACGCGGGCCCGGGCCCCGCTGGGAAGCGGCCTCGGCGGGCGGGAGCGGCCTGCGGAGAGCGCCGGCCATTGGGGAGCGCCGCCTGCCAGTCATCCTCGGGGCGGGGCCTCCTTTTCCCTCCCCCCCCCGGTAGCGGGGGGGGGGCGTGGAGGAGGCGGGACGTGGACATGGCGGCTCCGGGGTGGGTGCGGCGGGGGGGGAGGGGAGAGCCAGCGGCTGCCCCCTCCGCCGGGGTGGAGGCGGCGCAGGGATATCTCCGGGCGGGGCCGAGAGTGGGGCGTCACGTGCCGCCCGGGGCCGGGACGGAGCCGGAGGAGAAGGCGGGGAGGAGGGGCGAGGCCGCCGCCTCCCCCACCCCTCCCCGTCCCAGCCCGGCTCGGCCGCCGCCTCCCCCGGGCCTCTCCTCCGAGGGGCCCGTAGCTTCCAGTTGCAGCCAGGCCTGAGGCCCAGGAAATGGAGGCGCCCGAACTGCACCCTCCCTCTCCCCGCCTCCTCTGTTTTCCTTCTCCGGTTATTTTGTGGAGGATTGAATGTTTCATTCTTCTTTTCTTTTGTTGAGAAAAGGCCTCACCTTTTCCCTGAAAGTTACTCTTTGCTTATACTCCACTAAACTAGGGCAAAGTTTTTGTGTTTTCAAATACCCAATCCCGTTTATTTAGCACTTGGAAGCTCGCAGAGTGCCTCTCGGGTCATCTCACTTAGCATTTGTATGGTTGTGGATTGACTGTGAGAGACGGAGCGCCACGAAATTCTGCTTACAACCCCCCTGGTTAAACTACTAGATGATGATGGTTATTTTTTTTTTTTTTGGCTGGCTCTCAAGATCATGCTCTGCGTATGATGCAATCTTTAGAAGTTGTTTTCCACCTGATGAAATCATCATAAGTATCACACTTAGATTCCTTTGTGTTTTTGTTGTTGCTCAATCAATTTTTCAGTCTGACCTTTATGTCTACTGATGTGGAATTTAGCAACGTCTTTTGCCTTCAGAATAAGTAGACAGCCTCCCCTCCCCCTCAAATTACTTCTAATTTGTGTCTGGTTCCTTCTTTAATATTGAAGGCAGGTGGCTTGTTTTTTTTATTCGGCAGACCCCTGCAAAAAAAAAAACTTTAAAAGATTTGAAAAGGTCTCTGCTAAACTACGTGATCTCAGAATTTTATTGTAGCCTTTTACTCCTTTAAACTGCTAAGCCTCACTGATTTCTCTACTTTTGGGGGAGGGGTGGCAATGAGAAGTCTACACGGAATTTCTCAACTTCTTATCCCCAGCTACTAGTTTCTTTTGTGTTTCATCTTGATAGGCTCAGAGGTTACAATGTGTATAGTGATGTGAGAGTAAATAATCAGAATGCAATGAGTTCCGGGACTTTCACTTTAGTCTTTGTGAAGGATACATAGTAACTAGAAAAATGTAGCCGCTTTTTTGTAAATTGCATTTCCAATACTATGCTCCTTCTGGGTTACTTTTGGGCACAGGAGGCCTCAGACAAGTATTACCTGTGTGACCCTGGTTGCCTCCCATCCAAGAGCCATCTCCAGTTGTCCTGATTCATATTCACTGGATCCAGATGGCTCGGGAGGAGAAAGTGAGGTTAATGACTTAGCACAGCACCCCCTCACTCAAGTCTAAATCATGTGCTTGCCATGGCATCATTTCCCCGATGCAACGGTTTTCTTTGAAAATGAAGAATAAAATGAAGAACAAAAAAAGTAACAAAACAAAAAATTAGTAAATTGTGAGTTTTTTTCATTAGTTGAGTATTTTCTCTTGTAATCATTCTTGAAAGAAAATTATACAGATGGTCCTCATAGTTTGGTACAATGTTCTTTCAAAGGGTTATATTTTCCAACTGGAACTACAATATATTTGGCAATTTGTGCTCCCTACAAAACCTCGAATCAACCAAGTCACCAGTGTGACCAAAAATAAAGATTATGGTTTAGGGAATCTTATTGAAGTCAAGATTAAATTCAAACTCTGACAAACTTACTGATATATGCTAGGCAAATCACTCAAACTCAGGGCTCTAGGAAACTTTGTTTATTAAGAAAGATTTTATTTTGAGTTTTGCAATTTTCCCCCAATCTTGCTTCCCTCCCCCACTGCCCACAAAAAAAGGCAGTCTGTTAGTCTTTACATTGTTTCCATGGTATACATTCATCTAAGTTGAATGTGATGAGAGAGAAATCATATCCTTAAGGGAAAAAAAATAAAGTACAAGAGATAGCAAAATTACATAATAAGATAATGGGTTTTTATTTTAAATTAAAGGTAATAGTCTTTGGTCTTTGTTCAAACTACACAATTCTTTCTCTGGATACAGATGGTATTCTCCATCACAGAGAGCCACAAATTGTCCTTGATTGTTGCACTGTTGTCCATTAAGGTTGCTCATCACCCCCATGTTGCTGTTAGGATATACAATGTTTTTCTGGTTCTGCTCATCTCATTCAGCATCAGTTCATGCAAATCCTTCTAAGAAACTCTTAAGAATGTGAAGTGAACCATAGTTGCTGATCAAGTATTTCATATAGAGATGTAAAAATAAATGATTTTAAAAAGGGAATTTCCTCCCTGGGGATTCCCTTAAAATTAAATTACAGATCATTCCTCAATCCATCTGAAAAGTAAAAACATCTTCTCCCTTCCCCCAACAGATTATAAATACTTGGAGAAAAAAGTCAATAAATATTAAGTGCCTACTATGTTTATTGTGCTAAGAACTGGGGATACAAAAAAAGTTTCTCAAGGAATTTACAATGTAAGGGGAGGAAGGGAGAGAACATGCAAACATAGAAAAAGCAAGATATATAAATAGGCACTGTAATAAGAGAAGATTGGGGAAGGTTCTTATAGGCGGTAGGATTTTAATTGTAACTGGAACTTAAGTCAGGGAAGTTAGTAGTTGAAGCAGCAAGAATGGAGGGAGAAAGTGTTCCAGGCTTGGGGGACAGAGTAAAGTAGACAGAAAAAATGCCTGGAGTCTTACTCATGGAACAGGGTCTGTGTCACTTCTCAAAGTTATTCTATGAGTGCAGCTGGGGGGGGGGGGGGGCGTGCAGTGGATAGAGCACTGGACTTGGAGTAAGGAAGACAACTTTAAATTCTACCTCAAAACTAGTTGTAGTTATGATCCTGGCAAACTCAACACCTGTTTGCTTTGTTTCTCCATTTGCAAACTGGATAGATTGTTGTGGGAATAAAATGAGATACATTTTTAAAAAATGAATTGTTTTAATATCTTCCTTACCTTTCCACCCCAACTCCTGTGATCCTATTACATATATAGTCAATCAAAATGAATTTCTATATGAGCTACATAATTAAAATAAATTTCCATATTGACCATGTAAAACAATTGTTTTATTCTACATTGTGAATTCTTCACCTGTCAGGAGGCATATAGTAAGCACTATTTTTAACTACTATTGTTATTAATCCTTCCTTAGCACCATCTCTTAAAATCTGTAATCTTCAAGATTCAGCTCTAGAACCCCTATCTATACAAGGACTTTCTGATCTCAAGGCTTCCACTGCCATTCATTGCTTCAAAATCATCTTGTACCTATGTTGAATTTTTATGGGTGTATATGTATTGTGTAAGAGATTTCTTCATTAGTCCCGGTTGCTGAGTTCAGCACAATAGTATTTCTATCAAATTTTTATTGCGAAATAAATTTTATTGCAAAATAAATTTTTGTGAACAAATTTTATTGTTCATTCGTCAATTCATGATCATCCTCTCATATTCCCTTCTTTGTCATTCGAGGTTATATTTGTTAAGTGCTTTGTAAACAGCCTCTTAGGTAATAAGTGTTAGTTGTTCTCTCGGGCTACGTTTTCAGTCTCCTAAACCAATCACTTTGCCCTATCATATTCCAAGCTCTCCAGCAAAATCCTCCCTGAGGCCCTTTTCTGGCTAGTGACTACTTTCCCTGGAATTTTATTTCAGAGAAGCCTCAATCACTCTCTTTTCTGGCCACTTCCTCTTCAGCCTTCTCCACAACAACCCTATATATAACCTTCACTCATTTATCCAAAGCAGAACTCATTGTTTTTTCCCTTAAACCTCCTTTCCTTCTGAACTTCACCATTCCTGTTGAAAGTACCACAGGTGCCTTCCATCCAGGTTTGCAACCTGTGTCATCCTTTCCCCATTATCATTCACCTAATATAACCAAATAAATTGTCATTTCTAATCTCTACAGCATCTTTTCACTCAGACACCATCCCAATCTCTCCATCACAAACTTTCCATCCTAGTTCAGGCTGGACTATAGTAATAATTTCCTTATTTACCTCCATTTAACTTCTCATTTCTATCCAATCTCCATATAACAATGGTGAGTGAATTTCCTGAAGTGCAAGTCTGATTGTTACTACCCTATTTAGTTAAAGCTATGGTTTCTCAAGTATCAAACAAAATTCCTTTTATATTTAGAGCCCTTCACAACCCAGACTCTATCTTTCCAGCTCAGTTACACATTTAGTCTTCTTTGTGTCACCTATGTTGCAGTAAAACTTGTGGTCTCACTATTATTCCTTCAGAACAATTCATCTTTCCATGCTTTGATACAATAATTGTTTGTTGAATAAGCTAATAAAAGTCAAAACACATTACAGTCAATGCCATGATTATGATAATGATACTAATAGTATTTATACAGTATTTCACAGGTGCCAGGTCTAGCCATCTGCTTAGATGGATTTTTTTTTTAGTGGAGTATGGCTGCTGGGCATGCTTAGAACCATAGGTGAGAGTTGGGTGACACCAAAGGTTTGAGAGCAGCCCTGAAAAGGGTTCTGGAAGCCCTCACCAGAGCTGTTAGTTCTCCCTATACACCCCATACAACACCTGTAAACCATTATCATATGCTTATTAATTATCATAGTGCAGTATATCTAGCAGTTGCTCTTTGTAGATAATAAATGCCGAGTAAAAAGCCCCCATAATTTAATATGGTAGCATTTTTCAAGTTTTACATTTATACTCATTTTATTTTGCTCATAGTGACTCTTTAAGAGATTCCAAAGTATTATTAAATAGTATATTCAGCATATAAAATATAATTTTAGGTGTTTTAAACAATTTCATTCTAGTGTATGAATAACTGGATCTTGTGAAGCCTCTAGACTGGACAAATACTGTTCTCTTAACACAACCTCTTACACAACAGTCCCTAACAAAATAGAAGTTTGGCTAATATTTGTGACTTATAAATAGATTATTTTCATTCTGTTGCAACTCTTCTCTTACCTTTGCCCTAATCCTGATCCCAGGTTTCATTATTTTCACCTTCCCTTTTAATCTTTCACACTTTCCTCTCTTACATTTTTTCTCTCGACTCCCTTAACTATATGGATTTCACTCTTTTTCCTGTTTTTCCTCTTATTTCCCTTTTGAGTTTAATGTATTTCTATGCCAAGATTTGAGTGTGTAAGCAGAGTTCATAAGTGTCTGCAATCTTCTTTATCTGGTTCAGGTGAAAGTGAAATTCATGGGATATCCATTGCTTCCATCCTTTCCATCATATTTGGATACCATTCTTATTATGCACCTCTAATATGATAATGATTTTCTTTACCTAACTCATCTTTGATTTCCCAGTAGAATCCCCTATCCCTTCTATATTTGTCCTTTCTTGAGATCATCAGAAATGAACAAAAACATCTACAGGGCCTCATTCTTGTTTACTTTTCTCTATGATCCTTAAATATATTCAGCTTCTGAGAATTAATTTGCTTCTTATCCTCCCATTAGCTTGTAAACAATTCATCTCCTCATGTTTCCTTCCAAATATACACATAGGTTTACATTTCTGTTTGTCTTGACTCCTGTATTTCCATTTCAAAATGTCTACTCATTTTTGACTTATTCATCAAAAATGTTTAGAAGCACCTCAATTTCATTAAAGGTCCATTCCCCTCTACCCCCAGACTCCTCTCTTAACCCTTTCATACTTAAGTTTACATTCTTCTTTTTAAACTTCTTTTGCCTATTTGTAATTCTGTATCTAAACTCTTATCTGCTTAAAGTAACTGGTGCACATGTCAATTGATGTACTGATGTAGCTCTTTGATATTTGAACTTATTTTGTCTTCTCTATCTACCATGTTCTCCTATGTTTTTTTATTTTAGGTAAAATCAGTGGTAATTCAGTGGATTCTTTTTCTGTTTTTACATTGCCCTTGGCTTTGAATTCTGGGCAGTTTTCATTTATAATTTCTCAAAATATGCTATTCAAAGGTTCTTTTTTTTTTTTTTTTTTTTTTTGGTTTTTGCAAGGCAATGGGGTTAAGTGGCTTGCCCAAGGCCACACAGTTAGGTAATTATTAAGTGTCTGAGACCGAATTTGAACCCAGGTACTCCTGACTCCAGGGCCGGTGCTTTATCCACTGCACCACCTAGCAGCCCAGTTTGATAGTTCTTAGATTATCTTTCCTTGATTTATTTTCTAGGTCAGTGGATTTTGGTATTATATTTCTAATCCTCATCCCCACCACCAATTTTTAAATTTTGTTTTAATATTTTGTTGTTATTTCATTGGTTCATTATTAGTTAGAACTTGGAACTTTTTTTTTGGTTATAAAAATCATTCTTTCCTCCCTGCCAATTGTATTTTTGATTTTTGATTTCATTTTTTTAGGTACTCTTGTAGTGCTGGTGGCTAGAATTTTTTTCTTTGAGGCTTTAATTATACTTTTTGTAGCGTTGTTCTCTTTTAATTGGTGATCTTTTGGGATGCCTTCCTTCCTGGGGATTTACCTTCAGGTCATCTTTTATTCAAAGGTATTTCTGCATAGTTTGAGGGGTTTCCCTTGATTTTCTTATTTCAGGAGCTTCTGTAAATTGAGGAGTCTGTGCTTGGTTCAAACTCTACTCTTGCACTACTGAATGGCATGGACAGGGCTTGCCTGATCTTGGAGACCAAGACTAGGATCTATTAAAGAACTCTGGAACTGTTCCTGCTCTGGACTCTGCCTATGGCCTTTATTTTACCACAGTTTCAGTGTTCAACCTATCTTAGACTGCTTAGGTCCGAGATCAGGGGGTGCTGCTGCTTCCACCTGGGCTCAGCCTAAGGCCTCCCTCTTGCCACAGGGGTCTGGGGCTGTTCCTGTTTTTGAAATGGCTGGGGTGGGGGGGTTTCCTCTTTATTTTGGGCACAAGGGCTTCTTTCATGCTGGACTTTGCCTAGAACCTTCTTTTTTGTACTAGGGTTTCCAGATTGCCTCCAACATAGGATTATGCCTGTTTTGGGGTTGGTTATCCCAGCAGGATCTTTGCCAAGTGCCCCATGTCTGCTACTGAGCTAGAGAAACAGTGGAACTTTCTAGTTCCTCTTGAACTGCTTTGTGGAGAACTCTGACCTCTCCTGGCTGATTTACTTTCAGATTCTAAATCCATATTATTATATCCCTCCATTGGCGTTTAGGGTGATCCAGTTTATATAGGAGAAAAACAACCACAATGGTCTGGGTGGAGATGTAATCCCTTTATCAAGATTGCTGGAGGTGGCTCACATGATCAAATCATGTTCTCAGGGGGAAACTGAAGATTTATAGGCCACCTCATCACTTACATGTCTACCAATTAGAGTTGATTTTTCCTGTTAGGGGCATTCCCTTTAATATATATATTTAAGTGTCTACATTAAGTTTTTTGATTATGAAGAAAAGTCACTAATCAATTTATTGATAATTAGCTAGCCTAATTAAGACATCAGTTATTAATTACCCAGAAATTGTTTGTTTTTTCATTCATCCCAATTGAAAACCTACTTTCTCCTTTGAGAGGAAATTTAAATTTAAAGTAGTAATATAAGTCTGAAGAACTGTATAGATCCTGAGGAAAGGTGATGCTTTCTGAAGAGTTAATAGATGTTTTCATGATTGTTTATGTACTCAAGGATGAATGAGCTATTTTGTATTCCATGTCTGGGGAACTGTAAATTCCTAAACAGATTTTGTTCAATAATCTCCCATTTAAAGGGCATATATTTTAATTCCAGGATTTTTACATTTTAATTTATATTTATTTTTTACTAAAAATATAATTATTTGTTATGTAAGTTGCTACAAATGTATTTGCAGTAAATTATATATTGTGAATTATAATTCACTATAATTTTTTTTTACTGTTGCTACAAATTATGACTTATAAAGGATGTCTGATCTCCTTTGGAGAGTATGCCTATCAGTAGAACCTCTGTGTCAAAATTTATGGACTTTTAATTCACTTCTTAAAAAGTAGAGTGATTTCATAGCAGCCCTGTTTGTGGCAGCAAAGAATTGGAAATTGAGTGAATGTCCATCAATTTGGGGAATGGCTAAATAAACTGTGGTATATGTATGTGATGGAACACTATTGTTCTATTAGAAACCAGGAAGGATGGGAATTCAGGGAAGCCTGGAAGGATTTTCATGAACTGATGCTGAGTGAGATGAGTAGAACCAGAACACTGTACATCCTAACAGTAACACGGGGGTGATGATCAACCTTAAAGACTTGCTCATTCCATCAGTGCAACAATAAGTCACAATTTGGGGATATCTGTGATGAAGAATACCATCTGTATCCAGAGTTTGAACAAAGACCAGGGATTTAAAAAATTAAAAAAAAATTATCTTATTATGTAATTTTGCTATGTCTTATACTTTTTTTTCCTTATGGATATGATTTCTCTCTTATCACATTCAACTTAGATCAATGTATACCATGGAAACAATGTAATAAACTAACAGAATGCCTTCTTGGGGGGGGGGAGTGAGATTAGGGGGGGAAAATTGTAAAATTCAAAATAAATAAATTTAAAAAAGAAAAGTAGAGTGATTCCAGATAACCTGAAACAAGTCACAGCTTTACTAAGAATTAGTTAATATGCCTCTCATTAAATTGTGGCTCTCTCAAAGGTTCTACAACCTTTAAAACATTTACTACTTCTATATTTTTCCCATCTTTTGCAAACTTCTGAATGTAAAGTGAAACTTCAAGTTGTTTGATTTGCATTTCTTTTATTATTAGTAGTTTGGAGCAATATTTCAAATCACTGTTTATAGTTTAAGAATCTCCTTTTGAGAACTGGTTGTTCACATCTTTTGGAGCATGATTGTAATGGAGTGTCACCAATTGAATGAAACAATAAACATTAAGAATGAAAAATACAGATATTAAGTGGGAACATTAAATGGGAACCTGAATTGATGTAAAGTAAGCAAAACAAGAAAATGGTATCAACAATGAATATAACAAGAAAAAATAGAACAAAAGTAATATTTATACTGTGTAAACATAATGATCACATAATAATCAAGTTTGACTCTAAAAAAGAGAAATGAAAATATAATTCTCTCCCTTCTTAGCATGAGTAGGTTTATTATAGGTTTGGAACATTTCATGTAAGTTGCTGAGCTGCTATTTTTTGTTTGTTTGTTTTAAACAGTGACTTTCTGGGGAAGCAATGGGAGAAGGGAATATTTGGGAATGAAGATGATATAAAAACAAAGTTATCAATTTTAAATTCTATATCAAAATAAGATATTATAATTATAATAAAATTAAATTGTGAACAAAATTTCCCTAAGTTCAAAATACTCAGACTTTACTGAACTCTTTTTTTCCCTGATGAAAAGAATATTTCAAATTATACTATTTCTCATGAGTTGGAGATTATATGTACATATATGTATAATATGCATATCTTATATACACAATTATAAATATGATTAGTGTGTCTCTGTTCTATCAGCATCACTCATAAAAATAAATTTGAAAATAGGTTATTTCCTGTTCCTTCTACATATCATAAATGATTTAACTATGCTGTATGTTATTATTATTATTTTTTTAGTTTTTGCAAGGCAATGGGGTTAAGTGGCTTGCCCAAGTCCACACAGTTAGGTAATTATTAAGTGTCTGAGGCCAGATTTGCACTCAGATACTCCTGGCTCCAGGGCTGGTGCTTTATCCACTGCGCCACCTAGCCACCCCTGCTGCATGTTATTATTAAAGAGGATGAATTTGAATAAAATAAACTTATTCAGTTAGGGTAAGTTTCTTATTCTCTATAACTTCAAGAAAGTTTCTCATTGGATTCAGTATGTTGAGGAAATTTTCCTTTGAAACCTAGGATATAAATTACAATTGAGGTAAATCAAACACTCATCTTCTAAGATAGCTCTCAATAGTGTTGTAATGATTCTGCATTTCCTAATATAGCACTAATCAATAGATCTCACAATTTTTGGCAGCATTTGACTTTCTAAAAGTTTGTTGTCTAAAATTTTAGGGGTCAAAATATGATTGCTCAAAAGGAAAACTATTTTCAAGGCATTTTGTTAGGTATTGAAATCACCTTAAAGGGAATTTAGAGGTCACCAACTCCAACCCCTTTATTTTAAAGATGAAGAAACTGAGGCATCCAGGGGGTATGATTTGTCTAAATCATATGGCCACTACACTGGTCCAAATGTACATCAGATGAAATACCTTTGGGGATGGCGAGGAAAGAGACATTCAACCTCTCTCCTATGGGTTTAGTCACAGAAAGCAAAGAGAAGCTAATGAAAGAAATAGTGTTAATAAGTATTTATACTTTCCTCCCCTTCCAAATACCTTGTTCTGATGAAATGAAAGAGAACCACTTCTTTGGATGAGTAAAAATTGGACATGTGTATAGTTTCATTAAATGAGTTTGGCAGGGTGGGCAAATTCAAGCTGGAGCCAGAAGTACAGAAGAAATTGTGAAACCTAGTCTCTAAAGGGGAATCACACTTGATAGGGGAAGGAGGGGATCTCTCTCACACATCATTCCCTCCCCTCACCCCTATAAATTTTATTTTGAAATAAAAACTCAAGGAATAAGAAAAATTGAATTCAGCAAGAAGACATGCTCTGAAACAGCTGTAGAGAGACATTTGAGGGAGGAAGTAGCTGAAAGTGTGATCTCAGGCAACAGAGGGAGTCATATATAGTTCCGGGAAAGGTAACTGTCAGTCCATAGTCTAGCTGTAAAGAGGGATGGACCCTGAAGGCCCACCTGAGCAACTTTCTCAGCAAAGAAATTACACATAATGAGGAGTTTTATGAGGTGCTTGACTAGTAGGTAAAGAACCTCCAGGCTTCACAGAACTGGAAGTGAATAGTATTGGCCATCTATGTTGCCTATGAGCATGACTTACTGCCCTTGTATTCTAAACTTGGGCTTACTATTCTTGCAGTTGCCATGAGTAATTGTGGGACAGTGCACTTCAGGTTTATAGAGGGAATTTTTGGTAACTAGTGTAACTACTATGGCATTTTAGTAACTGTCTTTGCTATGAGTTAATCATATAGATTGATTGGAGTAGGAGGCACATTATTAGGTACGGAGGATGGGATTCTAGGTCAACACCAGAATCCAAAAGTAGTAGTCACTATTTTGTAGCATGTAGACCAGAGGGGGTGTTATATAGGTATACACTGAAAAATATTTATGAACAATTATCAAATATTTACTATAAAATGTATTAAAATTTCTTTCAGTTAAAATAAAGATCATAGCTAGCTAACTAGGTAGAGATAGACTGACGAATAGACTGCCAAAGTCTAATCAGCTTTCATGTATTTGGGGAAAGATAGTCTTTCATTTGAGAATTTTAATCTATCTGTGGATGTGGCCATATGCACATACCCACTGGTATTTTCTAGAGAGAGTTGAGAGCATTCTCAAATCCTGGATACTTGTCAGATCATTCATATCTCCTTTAGGATGAATAATTGCATCTTAGACACTGGGAATAATAACTCTTTTTGCTGGATGTACAAAATGGAAATAAGAAAATTGAAACTTTTTAAAGAAATTCAAAATGAGAGCTAAACACATTTCCCTAACCAAAGCCTTAAGAATGGATCTGAATTTTGGGATTGTGGTTAGGAGGAATCTGCACAGTCTTACAATGTTCCTGGGGAGCATGAAAAACCTGAAATTTCTGTGAATTAATTAATAGGATAGCTCATTCTTCCCTCAGGAGGATGAGATGCTGCTAAGAATCTAATAACATCCTTTGTAAGTAGGTGACTTCTATGTACATAAATGAATTCATACAAAATTGTTTATAATCATGCTCAAATGAACTGGATATTGCATCCACATAGACCACTACTCTCAAATCCTCTTTAAATCTTTGTGCAATTTGCTTGCTTTTTAGAGAACGCTCTATATTGAAGTGTGACCCCATATTAAATAATAAATCTGAGTAAAATTGGTTCGCTCTTTGAGGTAATATAAGTGACTATGAATCACCCTCGTAAGAACAGAAAAAAAATTTATAATGGCCTCACTAAATAATAGACTGTATCTTAGTTTCACAAATTCAGTATTTGGCCTGGCAGTGAAGCAGATGAATTCTGGGCAGAAATACTGTAATCTTTTCCCTTTTTCTATATTGAGACACGGGTTATAATCCTTTTCTTTTTCTCTATTGTTACAATTCTTCCTTTCAAGCAAACTGCTATAAGCAAGTAATATACCTAGCAAACAGACACTTTTTAAAATGGTTAAGCCTTCCCTTTATTAATTCTGTACTAATCTGCTATGTAAGCCTATCTAAACTAGGGTATCCAAGTTATTTTATCAGTTCTCCTAGTTTTAAATCATAAATTTCTTGTGACTTACCATGTATTTTTTTAAAAAAAAACTCTCAGTAAAACTTCATAATTTAAGTTTAATATATTCTTTTTAATTCCTCCAGACATGCACAGGAGCACAACTGGTGCCACCCTAACCCTTCCCCTAAGTCCTTCCTGCACAAGAGGTGGGCTACAAAACTTATAAGAGTTCTGCTCACCCTCTCCAGTCTGCTGAACTCAGCTGATCTTAGCTAATCAGGCTAGCTGTTTACTTGAAGCTATATTCCTCTTCTTCTCCCCTTTCCTTCCCCCACTTTTTAATTATCCTTGATGTTCTCACCAACCCAGCTTGTAGGTGTTTTTTTCTTTGCTTAAACTACTTAAAAAAAAACCAAAAAGAAAACATTCTTTCTTTACCATGTTGCCCCCCTAAAGACCTCTGTGAATTAACTTGTAACTTTTTGCAGTAACCTGTGAATTGAAATTTATGCCCTTATCCTCCTGAGTCAGAGCCTTTTAATTTTTTAATTGATAAATGAACCCCCACTGTTTCTTATAAGCCATCCCCCCTCCCCTGAGCAATTCTCCCAGCTACAGCAGTTTTTGAATCCCACCTATGACACCAGATATGTCAACCTGAATTAAAGAATTTGCCAAAACAGCAAACAACTAGTGTCTTTTAATCAATGCAAAGGAATTATCAACTGTGGCCTCCATGAATATAGGAGTATTCAAAGTACTGCAGAAGGGGAGCAGGGTTATAAATAAATTTCAAGTCTTAAGAAGGTTCTATAAGTTGTTTTGTATAACTGAAAGTCCAAAGAGAAGATTGGAGGGGACTATAGAGTGCTGATTTCTGATCTTTATTAAAATTGATTTCAATGGTTTTCTTTTAACTGGTTTCCATTGCCCTCAGGCAATTTGCAGCTCCAGGATCCGGTAAAATTAGCTGCATCCAACAATGTTTTAAAAATACCTATTGACTAATTGACTATGGGTCTAAAAATGGTATTTCTTGATCAAAGAATTTATTACTATTCTTACTATAATGCACTTCCTCTCTAAAATGAAGAGATTGGATTCTTAAGATCTCTAAGATTATTATAATTACTTGTTTGGATTTAAATAAGAAAGACATAGATAGCTCTTAGTCACAAGAAATATCTTAATAACTTATCATAGTCAATAAATTTATTAACCTTAAACTAAAGGATTTAGGGAAACCATATGCCAATCTATGATAGCTTCTCTCTTCTCTTTTGTTCATTAGGTGTGGGATAACTTGGCCAGGGCTGACTTGAATGGTTTCTGATTCTTGGGAACTAAGCTGTTTTATCCTCAGAAAGACAGAGACCTAACACCCTTTATAAAATATGAGTAAGCAAACCTCAGTTTCCTTTCAAAGCTCCTATCATTATTAGTAAACTAGATAAGAATGTACAGAAGTATTGCCATTCACAGGAGTTATTCTGGATTTATCACCAGTCATTTTAGCTGTTTCAGTCTACCTAATTCAAGCCATACTTCTTGTGAAAGTGGTCTAGTCTCAACAGGATGCCTCAGTTACTATTAATTCAAGGTTCTAAGATCTAATAATTATGTTTGTAGCAGGTATAACTGATATGTGCTAAATAGATGGGGACATCTATTTGGGTGTACTCCCCACGTGTAATGAATAGCTAGCTATTCAATGTAGCATTATATATTGCTGTAAAGGGGGTAACCACACTTTTAACAATGAGTACCTACACACAGCAAGATGGGTGAGGGGATAGAAGAAACCAGAAGAGCCCACCAAGGGAACCCCCTCCTTTCCCCACTCTTTTGTCCTGGTCTGCTGACTCATTAATAACACTGATTTACAGAATGATAGCTTCAGACTACAAATCTGTCTCTTCTTTTATTTCTCCTACTACAGCCTTGGTCTGATTTAGAGAACTGTCACCAGCAGTTCCACTTTGTTTGTGGCTTAAGGAGAATCTTCTTCCAGGCTCATTTTCTTCCAATTCTATTTCCTAAAGCTATTTTGCACAAACCAAGTTTAGCTTACTAAGGTTTTTGTTTGTTTTACTTTATCTTTGGGATAAATTGTAACACAAGAAGGTGGACAGAAAACCCAAGCTAAATGGCAATAAAATGTTGAATACTTTGAAAATAGGCAGGACATTATTTTTCCTGTGAAAACACTCGAGGTGGGGGAAGGAGGGGAATTAACACAATAGTTTCTTTTATAGTTTAGAATCATGAACTGAGGGAAACCATGTGTGAAGGGGTAGTCTCACAAAACCAGGTCCATTTAGTACCTCATTGTTTTTTGTCTCACAGTATCAGTCATATTGAATGGCAATCAACTAGTCATCAAGAAATAAGTGGAATTAAAAGTATCTTGCCACATAGTTTTAAAATGGGGAACATGCTCAGAATCCTTAAATTCGGCTTCTTCTTCCCTCTTCTCTCTGAACTTTGAAAAACAATACCAGAAGCTTACACACAGTTTATGACCTAAGAGCCAGGAGGATTCTGGAAAAGTATTTCCATTTTCCTGGTTACCCTGACCCAAGACTAGATTCAGGAGAAGCTTACACACAGTTTATGACCTAAGAGCCAGGAGGATTCTGGAAAAGTATTTCCATTTTCCTGGTTACCCTGACCCAAGACTAGATTCAGGATTAAATGTGAACAGTCATGCAATTTTAAACACAATAGCAACAGTCTTTTAAGATTTAGTGTTGTTTGAGAGCTCAAGGGAATAGAAAGAGAGCCAAATAGTATTTAAATATGAGCACACATTTTAGTGATAATATATATATGTATATATATATATACATATATATATGTGTGTATATATATATACATATATATATAGTCCCCCACTGGTACAAACAAAAAGGATGCAAGAACATATGTGCTGCTGAATTTCACTGCTATCCTTCCCTACAATTCTCAGTAGTCTATTATAGTTTCTGAGTGTTTATCAGAAAAATCTTATGATTTCCCACAATTATAGGCTAAACTCAATGACAGCAGGGGCTTGAATATATATATATATAAAATCGACATTTATGTAGTACTTTAAAGCTTTCCATGATGTTTTTTTCTAAATGATCATAATTGATCTTCATAATTTCTATTTTGAGGTATGTTCATTTGACAAAAAAAGATACTGAGACTTAGGGAATATGTGATTTGCCTATCACATTGTCAAATAGCTAATGTTAAAGGCAGGCTTCAAACCTGAGAGGGTGGGAGAAGCCAGATGGGGAGGTTCTGAGTTCTATCTATCTTTCCTGAAACTGACTTTTTTCAGTCCTTAACCAGGTATCAGTGCTGATTAAAGTTCTCAGTTTGTCCTAGTGATGCAGAGAATAATGGGCATAGGGAATATTGAAATTAATTGGAAACAAATTTTGTAAATTTTTTTTGCATTGTTAAAAAAATAAATCTACTACAAGTAAATCTCCTCTATCACTGTGAAAATACCCCCATCTTGACCTCCAAGTCTGACCTGGGCCACATTCTCATTGGTAAAGCAAGCTAGATTACAAGGGGCACTGAAACATCATCTTGAGACCACCCAGCCCAGAATCTGAGACCCTTGACCCCTCCCCAAAAGGCAAACTCTCCAATTTGGGACTTGGGCAATTCCCAAGTCACCACCTTCCCATGGACCCTGAGGGGGCGGATTTAAGGAGATTCTGGTTGAGGCTCTGCCTCTTTTTACTTTCAGATTGCTGCTTGATCTTGCAGCTGGACTGTCAAGATTAATTAGCAATCCACATGGCTTTCTTTAATCTCTAAATTCTTTATTATTTCCTTTGTGTTGTGTAACTTCTCAATAAATCTCTATTTTCTTTTTAACACCTGCATTCCTGGGTCAAGGAGTGATTCTTCACTGGAAAACACCAAACCACTGCAACACTAATAGAGAAATACTTCCTATCCCACAACACCTTAGATAAATGGAGACAAGATTGCCATTAGGAGGTCCTAGCGAAGAAGAGAACAGACCATTTCATTCAACTAACAACACAACTGTGTTGACCAGAGGATATTTGCAACATTATAGCATTGAATGTTGTGAGTTGCTCTGGTCCTGTGTGTGATAACTAGTGCCAAGCATGTAGCGTTCACATAGGTGCCTTGGTGACATGTGTTTCTGATCTATGCTTCTTTATGCAGGTTTCCTGGGGACTGATAAATGCATGAATATTTCTTGGTTATATTTGTGTCCTTTCTCAATGATGTGATCATCTGTGGGAGAGTATATCCATTATATGTTAAAAAAAATTTTTGTCACCTAATTGATTATGCTATATCACCTTATTTGAAATAATATTTCCTTTATAAAATTTATATTTCCCAGGATATGCATTTCCTGGCTCCTGAACCCCACAATATGAGATATTCAAAGTATTGCCAGGTACAAGTTTCCTTATCTATAAATGGAGGAAGTTAAACTAGCTGAGCTCTATAATTCCTTCCAGGTCTAAATGTTATGATCCTATTAGAAACAGTGAAGGGAACCTATATGAGGAAAAGGCAAGCCCCCCAACTACCTTTAAATAATGCCCTAAAACAAATTCTGGAGTGGCAGAGGTCACAAAATGTTGGGAGAAAATAATTTTGCAGATCAAGACAACTTAGAAAATAAGCAAGAAAAGTCTGTTGCACCACATTGGACTGAGAGTGGAACATAGTCCAGTGTAGGCTGGGCCCCACCCAGACAAGACCCCAGGAAGCCAGGAATAAGCATTAGGAGACAGCAGCTGTTTCAAGGAGCTCTCAGCTCACAGATGGTAAGGGGGTTGAACAACTGATTAAAAGAGATTAATGGCACCAGGGACAGCATTCAGTTGCTTTGTCCACACTTGGATCTGGGTCCCGGTCCTGGGTGGTAGTCCCAGGGCAATCTATTCCCTTTTACCTTTATAGAGATAGACAATGGAGATGTCCTTGAACTTCTGGGGGATAACCTCCTCATGCCATATAACCTGGAAAATTTCATTCAGCTTTTTTTTTTTTAGTTTTTTTTTTTGTAAGGCAATGGGGTTAAGTGGCTTGCCCAAGGCCACACAGCTAGGTAATTAAGTGTCTGAGGCTGGATTTGAACTAGGGTACTCCTGACTCCAGGGCCAGTGCTCTATCCACTGTGCCACCTAGCCATCCCTCATTCAGCTTTTGAATGAGAAAATGATCCCCTACCTTGTAAATCTCAGCAAGAATAGAATCAGCACTAAATGCTTTGCATTGCTTGCAAAGAGCCTAATGGCTTCAAAATCTCTTCAAGTTGGAATACCAGAAAGAGCTCATGGAGACTGAATAAAAATTGAAACATACTTTTAACTTTATTTTTCTTGGGTTTTAATTTGGTTTTTGTTTTCTTTTACAACATGACTAATAATGGACATATGTTTTGCATGACTATACATGTAGAACCTACATCAAATTGCTTGCCTTCTCATTGAGGGATTGTGGGAAGGGAGGGAAAGAATTTGGAGCTCATTTTTTTTAAATGAATGCAGAAATTGCTTTTACTTAGTTGGGGAAAATAAAATGCTATGTAATTGAAAAAAAGAAATAGCAGTGAAAGTCTATACCCATTGATGTAGCTGGAAACCAGAGAAAATGTGAACATACTACAAGTCAAACCCTTGGTTCTGACTCTATATATGTGAACAAACAATTTAACCTTTTTGCTTCTTGCTTTCCACAATTTAGAACATGATGTGTATATATATATATATATATATATATATATATATATATATATGTACATATATATAATATATATACATACACACATATACAAAACCTATATGTGATTGCTTACCATTTCAGGAAGGGGGAAGTGCAGGAAGGGAGGGAGCAATAGAATTTGGAACTCAAAAACCTTATTTTTTTAATTTAATGTTATTTCAATTATATGTAGGGATAGTTTTCAACAGTCATTTGCTGTAAGATATTGAGTTCCACATTTTTCAACCTCCCTCTCTTCCTCCCCACACTGAAAGTGAGGAATCTGATATAGACCAAATATGCACAATCATGTTAAATATATTTCCACATTATTCATGTGGTGAAAGATGAATCAGAACAAAAGGAAAAAAATGAGAGGGGGGGAAAAAAAAGCAAATTTTATAAGGTGAAAATAGAATGCTTTAGTCTACATTCAGGAAAATAGAATGCTTAAGTCTACATTCAGACTCCAAACCTTTCTCTAGATGTGGATGGCATTTTCCATCACAAGTCCTTTAGAACTGTCTTTGTTCATTGTACTACTGAGAAAAGCTAAGTCTATCATAGCTGATTATCACAACTTGCTGTTAATGTGTACAATGTTCTCTTTGAAATTAAAAACTTTAAATAAAAATGTTTAAAAACTTGAAAAAAGTGATGTAGGGTTTCTATTGCTCAAGAGGATTTATGCTGTTAATAAATTATTCACATTATATTATATGTGGAAAGTATAAATAAAGAAGTTATAGTAATCACTTCAGCTTTCCTTGCAAATAACATGAACAATGAATTGCTAATATATATTGAAGAATCAATATTTTATATGATGATCCTTATTTTAATAGGAAACAGACTGTAATAGAAATTAGATAGCATTATGACTTTGGGTAAGTCACTTAAAATTTCAATCCAACTAGTGCCTCCTATGTATATAATACCGGGTTAGGAAAAATCCTTGTTCTAAAGGAATTCACAGTCTATTGGGAAGGCAGTGATTTTTCACCGATAAATATATTTATGAATATTTGAGAAGGGGAGAATGCTAAGACCTAGGATCTTCCTATAGGAGATAGTATAGAAGTTGAACCTTTAAGAAAGGTTTTTAATTTTATTTTTTCAAATAAAAAAATTAAAATTAGTTTTCAATATTCATTTTTGTAAAGTTTTCTCCCTCCCACCTTTTCCTACCATGCCCCATTTTTTTCCTTTTACTGCCCCCCTTGTTTTTTTTTTTTTTTTTTACCTTTTTCATATGTCTCTTGAACCTCCTGTTTGATGTCCAAATTTTCTGTTTAGCTCTGGTCTTTTCATCAGAAATTTTTGGAATGCTTCCATTTTGTTAAATGTCCATCTTTTTCCCTGGAAGAGAAGGCTCAGCTTTTCGGGAAAGTAGATTCTTGGCTGCATTCCAAGCTCCTTTGCTCTTGGAAATATCTCATTCCAGGCTCTTCAATCCCTTAATGTTAATGCAGCTAGGTCCTGGGTGATCCTTACTGTGGCTCCTTGATATTTAAATTGTTTCTTTCTGGATGCTTGCAGGATTTTCTCTTTTATTTGATAGTTCTGGAATTTGGCCACAACATTCCTTGGTGTTTTCATTTTAGGATCTTTTTCTGGTGGGGATTGATGTACTCTTTCAATAACTACTTTGCCCTCCAATTCCATGATATCAGGGCAGTTTTCCATCACTAGATCCTGTAATATTAAGTCCAGGCTTTTTTTCTCTTCAAAGTTTTCAGGAAGTCCTATAATTTTCAGGTTGCCCCTCCTCGATCTATTCGGGAGGTCAGTGGTTTTGTTGATGAGGTATTTTACATTTGCTTCTATTTTTTCTATTTTTTTGATTTTGTTTAACTGACTCTTGCTGTCTCATGGAGTCATTAGATTCTGTAGACTCCATTCTTTTTTAGGGGGGAGGAGTTTTCTTCATTAACCTTTTGCAACTCCTTTTCCAATTGGTCAATTCTACTTTTGAAAGAGCTTTCCATTTGACCAATTGAAGTTTTGAGAGAATTATTTTCTTTTTGTATTTGTCCAATTGATGATGTGAGAGATTTATTCTCATTTTGTAATTGTCCAATTGTACTTTCTAAGGTTTTGTTTTCTTGTTGCAAGGTATTAATTGTCTCCCCCAAATTTTCCAGTTGATTTTTAAACTCCTTCCTTATTTCTTCAAGGAAGTCTTTATGTGCTGAAGACCAGATTGTATTCTCCTCAGAGGTTCCAGGTCTCTCTGAGTTGGGGGTCTTTCCCTTCCAAGAAATTTTTCTGCTGACCCTTCTTCATTTTGCTAAAACCTTGAGTTGGGGAGGGGCTGGTTCCCAGGGGCTTGGGATTGCTTAAAGGCTTTACTCACTGTGTGCAGTTTCTCTGGCTGGCCAGTAGGAGGTGCTGGTTGCTTTCTCTGGAGTGTCTGTGACTTTGAATGAGGCCTTCTCCCTTTGCTTGAAGGGAGGGGTTGGAGCTATTGAATTCTTTTGCCTTCAATCAATGGTGGACTTTACCCTGGCCTGAGGTCATTCCTCAGCTGGGCTGGTTCTTCTGCTCATACACCTAGGCCTGCCCAAATTCAGCCAATGCTGCTGCTGGAGACAAATCCTGAGGTAGATGTTCTTTCTTCTAGCTTTTCTTTCTGGGTTTTGTGGGTTGGATTTCTTTTAAGAGGTTTGTTTCATGTGATAGATGGGGAAAGATCAGGAGACTTTAGAACTGTGCCTGTCTTCTCTCCGCCATTTGGCTGGAAGTCCTGATATTTAATTTCAAAGGCAATTTAATATTTTAAGGTTCATTATAAATTTGTATGTTGTTAGCTCAAGCATATTTGCCTTCAAGTTTATATATGATACAAAACAATTCTCTTAAATTCTTCTTGTTTTGTTTTTTGCAAGGCAGTGAGGTTAAGTGACTTGGCCCAGGTCACACAGCTAAGTTATTAAATGTCTTAGGTCAGATTTGAACTCAGGTTCTCCTGACTCCAGGGTTGCAATTCTCTTAAATTAGTAGTAAGGTTTCTAGTCCTATCTTTTTGCACTTGATATTCAACAGCAACCTTCAGACCAGGCTTAGTGCTAAGTCTGATAGTCCATTTAGAGACACATACCTGCTTGCTTTTCTTCCTGCTCTTTGCCCAAGACACTGTGTCAGATCCAGGGTTACTTTTTGCCCTGCTCTGCCACAGGTTCTTTTAGTCACAGTTTTCCTTCTCAGCCCATGCTGGATTGGTAACCCAGATCTGGTGGGGGGAGGGGAAATAGAGCTTGCCAGATGGCACCTATGCCTGCTCCCTGATCTATAGCAGGCACCTCTGATGCAGGAGAAAGATGTAGAGAATTATGAATGTAGTAGAAACAAAATCTGTTAAATCTTGTTTAATTGGGTGGAGGTCCTCCATTCTTGAGATGTAAATCAACTATCATTGTTTCATTGTTTAATGTAAAATTTGTATCCTGATCTCCTCAGGCTTCAACCTTTTACCTAATTCTGGGTCAGGTAAGGGGAAAGGCAATTCACCTTTTGCCCTCTGGATAAGGGGCACGACCACAAAAATCTGGGTTGGACTTCTGATGGGGCCAGCCATCTCTGACTCTCTGGCCCAGTCAACTCTGCTTGACTGTTCTTTTATCTTTGTCTTTCTCTTTACCTATCGATTTCTTATATGTTGTAGCATCTTTTAATAAATCTTTATTTTTCTTTCCATACCTGCATTCCCAGGTCTGAATCATGATTCTTCACAGGCAGTATCCAACTCAAGCTAGCAGCAATATCTCCATACTGAAACTGTAACCTCTTAATATTCTAGTACACAATCCCTTGTCCCTCTTAGTATTGCAGTGTTAGAATGTTCTGTGTAACTTCTTCTGGCTAGACTGAATCCCTTGTATCAACATTCTTGACTGTCTCCCTATGTCAAACTAGAATGGAAAATGACTCACTGTTATCTTTTTTTTAAATTCTCTGTGCATGACTCCATCTGTTTTTTGCTTAGGCATTTTCTGGAGTACTTGTTGGAAGGGAACTGGTCTATTCTGCTTTCTCCTGACCCACCATCTTAGTTGGTCCCTCCAAAGACAGAATTATACATGAAATTGAACATATCTATTAAGCATGCTTTGATTTTCTTTTAAACTATGCAATAAATTAACATTCAGTTTTCAAAGCTGTCTTCTTTGTCTATGATTCTTTCTGGCCTTCCCTTTGTTTTCTTAAAAAAAAAGTGCTTCATTTCAGTCCTTCCTTTCGTCCTTTATATCCCCTATTTGTCCTTCTCTCCTTTCCCTTCTCCCATTCTCTTTCCATATTTTCTTTTTTCTTTCCCTCTTTTCTCTTCTCCCTTCAACATATAAACTTGCCTAATGATTTTATTTAAAAAATGATTAATTTTATTTTAATTTTGATCCACACAATATTGTATTTTAATATAAGGAATTAAGCATTTTGACATTTTGTGAAAAGTGTCTGAATATTTGTGATCCCGTTTGGCCTTTTCTTGGCAAGGAACTGGAGTGGTTAGCTACTTCTTTCTCCAGTTCTTTTTTCAGGTGAGATACTAAGGTAAACAAGATTAAGTAACTTGCTCAAGGTCACTTAACTGGTGTCATTGGAAGTCAGGAAGATGAGACTTTCTGACTCTAGTTTCTGCATTCTAACCACTGCATCATTTAATTCTCCAAAGGAGAAGAGTCCTATTTTAGGAGAAGATAGGTTCCTGATCATTGGAAGTCTTTTGATGAAGATTGACTAACTCCAAGTTGAGGAGACTTGAGATGGGATTCTTGTTCAAGTATGGATTAAATTATATGAGGTCCTTTGCAACTCTGCTATTTTGTGAATTTGTGTTTTTAATGGAAGTTAAATGACTATTTCATTTCAAAGTCTCAAATCTAATTTTTATACTGACAGTAAAATGTTCTTTCTGCCATATTCTGTCACCCTAAACAATGATACAACCTCTTTCCTTTGGGAGATGCCGTTTGAGTTTCAATTTGCAAATTGCTTTCATTAATGTTTGTTGTTTATTGGTCACTAGGCTGTTTTTTATACTCTAGTTATGTTTAGCTAAATGTAAGGTCATGTTTTACTCACTAATGACCTCAGGGAGGTTTCAATGTACATAATTTATAGGAATTAGTTTTCCAAGGAAAATTTAGGTAGTCGAAAGTTTGTGAAAGGTAGAAATGTGTAATCAAGTCAAAAGTAGTTAGTTATTTACTTAGGGTTCTGTTTATATTAAGAGAATAATTACTAATATTTAGTTATGAGGGCCAACCTTAGGCAGTGAGAAATTCTATATTTAATTTACTAAGGGTCTGGCTTTGCTTAAAGCCACTTTTAAATATCTTAATGACTATGTCTGGTTGGAGTCAGGTCTGCTCCAAAGGTAAAGGCTGTATGGTCATGAAGCCATTGATGGAACCCAGAGGACCTTAAATTATGGAATGATTTATTTTAAGCTAACATAATTCTAATGTTGGAAGGGTCATTAAAAGTCATTTAACCCCAAAACTTTATTTTACAAATGAAGAAATTGAGGCACAGTTTATGTGAATTGTTCAATGAAAAATAATTTAAAATTGTTCATAGACTAAATTCCAGGAATGTGATTTAAAGAACTAGGAATAAGGGCTAATTGAATCTAGAAACTGGGAGTAGAGCCTCATCTCAAGAAGCACAGTAACCAACGTAGAAAGTGACTGTCATGAGCATCAGTCCAAACATTACTAGCATAGAGAAGGAAAGAAATGAAACCCGCAATAGGATTTCAAGTTCCTACTTTTTCCCATTTTTTCCCCATTTAATTTTGAAATGTGCTATGTATATTAGACATGGTATGGTGAACAAAGAACTGATCTCAGAAGTAGAATACCTGAGTTCAAGTACAGCTTCTGATAGATACTTGCTGTGTGACCCTGGGCAAATCTCTTATCTTTCAATGTCTAAGAAACTATCTAAGAATATAAATTGCAGAGAAGATGATCTGTTTTGATAGAGAAATAAAGTATTCCTTTGACCAATGAAATTACTAGTCTAGTCCCTTTGAAATTAGGTGTGTTTAGGGGGAGTATATTATGAAAAACACTTGGTCTGACATAAGAAGAATTGAGCTCAGATCCTAGTTCTACAGTAGTGTGATTTTCAGCAAATCACTTTATCTCCCTGGGCCTCACTTTCCTTGTTCATAAAATGAATCAGTTGGAATAGATTGTTTCTAAGATCCCTTCAAGTTCTAATCTTTTTACTTCCAAAATTTTTTTAAATAGCAGAAATTTGTTTTTTAATCCTTCCCAACTTCCCTCCCAATGACAAAAAGAAAAAAGAAAAATTATAATAAATATGTGTAGAAAATAAAACATTCCCACATTGATTATGTAAAAACATGTTTCAAACTGTCCTTTGAGTCCATCAGCTCTCTATTGGGTAGTAAGTTTCATTAAGGTTATTAGGAATTATGACTTTCCATTAGGTTATTAGTTGTTTTTTTCTATTATGTTTGTTGTTATTGTATAACTTGTTCTCTTAGTTCTGCTCTTGTCATTCTACATGTGTTCATAATAAGTCTTGTCATGTTTCTCTGAAACTTCTTTCATTATTTCCTATAGCCTGTGAATTTTCTAAAACATTTATGTACCATAATTTGTTTAGCCATTCCTCAACAGATGGAGAATTTTAGTTTTTCTCTTAGTTTCTGATTTTTTGTCGCTATAAATATTTTTGTATATTTGGGCATTTTTCCTTTTTGTTTGAACTTTTTTTGGGTATAGGTATTGGTATTTCTGGTTAAAGGCTATACATAATTTAGTATTTTGGGGGGGCATAATTCCAATTTTCTTTTTCAGAATGGCTGCCACAATAACAATTGTACTAACAATAATTTTATTAACAATGAAGTAGTGCACAGTAATAATTCACAGTTTTACTCACAGTGAAGTAGTATACCCATTTTCCCCACAATGCTTTCATCATTTATTGTTTTCAATATGAGGAATGAGATGGAACCAAAGGATTGCTTCAATTTGCATTCTCCAAATAATCTAAGACATGAAACAACTTTTTTTGGATAGCTATTGAAGCCTATTGTTCAATTCCTTGTGACTCCATGGGCCATAGAATACCAGACCCTTTTATCTTCTACTATCTCATAAAGTCTGGTCTTTGTTTCCATAACATTATCAATCTCATCCTCCACCATTCCCTTTTACTTTTGTCTTCAACCTTTCCCCAAATCAGGGTCTTTTCCAATGAGTCCAGTCTTTGCATCATGTGACCAAAGTATTTAAATTTCAGCTTCACTCTTTGACTTTAAGCATTCACTAATTTGATCTCCTTGCTATCCAAGAGACTCTCAAAAATCTTCTCCAGCATCACATTTGAAAATGTCAGTTTTCTATTTTGTTTTGCCTCTTTGAAAGTCAACCTGTTTTTCTGGTAATTCTTGTTTCACATATTGCAGAAACCTCGTTTGTAGTATAAACTTGCTGGTGTGTAATTTGAGGACAATTGTTCACTAATTTGAACATTCTTTGGCATTTCCCTTTTTTTTAGGATTGGGACATAGACCTATCTTTTCCAATCCAGTGACCACTATTGGTTTTTCAAATTTGTACAGCATTTTAACAACCTCATTATTTAGGATTTTAAATAACTTAGCTAGAGTTCCATTACCTCCACTAACATTATTATTAGCAGTGCTTCCTTAAATTCCATTTAACTTCATTCTCCAGGATGTCTGACTAGAGCAGCAACCACTTCAATATGTTTATTGTTGATGTTATCTTTCTTGCATTCTTCTGTATATTAGGAAAGCATTTTTTGGTAGTTTAGTGGAGGACAGACTTAGAATGAAAGAAAATTTGAGTTAGGGACACCAAACAAAGCTACTGCTATAGTCCAATTGTGATGTAATGAAGGCTGCTTCTGTCAATCAGTGTCATACATGAGAGATGTTATGAAGGTAGAAATGATAGGACTTGATAATTGGTTGGACATAAGGGGTAGTGAGAGAGTTAGGAGTCCAGGATGACTCCTAGGTTGTCATCCTGTATGATTTGGAGGATGGTAGTATCCTTGATAATAATAGGGAAATTAGGAAGGAGGGAGGTTTTTGAGGGAAAGATGATCAATTCAGTTTTGGACATGTGGAGTCAAAGGTATTTACGAGAGGTCAAGTTCAAGATGTCCAATAAGTAGTTAGAGAAGTAAAACTGGCCATCAGGAAAGGGGTTAGGGCTAATCTAGAAGATTTAAGAGTCATATGCATAGAAACTGGTCATTGAAATCAAGAGAACTGATGAGATCACCAAGTGAAATACTATAGAGAAAAAAGACAATAGGGCTTGGAACAGAGCTTCAGGGGACTCCCATAGTTAAAGGGAAAAGAACCAGGAAAGTTGAAGACTAGAAACATAATGGGGATTGGTGGTAGATTTCATGCTCTTTTTTATAAAGGAAACCATATGAAAGCAGAAGAGATTTATTTGTTAAGGGAGATGATGGAATCAGATACATTATTTTAAAATACAAATCATATACCAGATGAGCTTAAATATATGTTAAAATACATATTAGTTCATGTGGACAAAGGAGCAATTCAGTTCCTTTAAAGTCACACTTTTTTTTATTTGACCACAGACTAGAATGAGTATTTAGTGGTATAGGTATTAATTTAACTCCACTTGAATATGAAATTTAGCCTTACAATTTTGTATATTGATGAATCAGAACCAAAGGGGTGGGTGGCTAGGTTGCATAGTGGATAGAGCACTGACCCTGGAGTCAGGACGACCAGAGTTCAAATCCAGCCTCAGACACTTAATAATTACCTAGCTGTGTGGCCTTGGGCAAGTCACTTAACCCTATCACCTTGCAAAAAAACAAACTAAAAATTAAAAAAAAAAAACAAAGGTAAAAAAAACAGCGATATTGTCACTTCATGACAGAAAAAGATTTTTTTCCTTTACCACAGAAAACTACATGCAATAAATCCTGCACTTTAACTATGCTTTATTCAAACCCATTTTTGCAACATAATTTCAGTAATATATAAAGTTTTCTTTGATGTAAAAATATTCTGTGTAGCTGATTCATTGAGTTTCTTGACTTTTTATGTCTCCACCAGGTGGCACCCACGAGCTATAAATGCTGATCCACTCAAACTTTCTGATGAGTAATGATCCTGGAATCAGATTTAAACCAGAAGAAGTGTGCTAGAGCCAGCTTTTACTGGCTCACAGAGCTATTTGTTAAATTTTTAGTGTTAAGTATTTACACCCCGGAAATTGCAAACACTATAAATCAGGGTTTGATTTACAAAGTGGTGAAGAAAATATTGAGAATGAAGATTATATATAAAAGTATTTCAAGTCTACATTTCCCTTCCCTTCCCTTCCCTTCTAAAGCCACTTGTTAAACATTCACCAGCACATCCCAGCTCGAAGAGACCTTGGGGGACAGTTAGATCCCCCATTTTATAGCCGTAGAAAATATGTCTCAGAGACTAGTAAAAGTAAATTTTGAACTCAGGTCTCTTGATTCTAAATCTAGAATGCTTTCTGCTGAATCACAAAGAATTATGATTACCATCTCATGCATGCTTTCTTGTTATAGAAGTTACTAATGCTCAAGAATTTGCTCAAATATTTATTTTTTACTTCTATTAGCCTTGGAGGTTGAGAGTTTCTTAAAATGTCAAAGGCAAGGGGAATGGTCTAAGTGATTCCTGGAATTTTCTTCCCAATTTGTGATTATATCTGTATTCTTTGCTGCTTAAAAGAATTTTTTTAGTATGGATTTTTCATCAGAATAAGGTCACAGTTTAACTTGTTATATACTTTCTCCTTACTATCCAGCTTGTTGTGTTAATAGTTTATACAACAGATTAGATAGTTGCATAAAAAGGTTTGTTCAAAAGTAGACCTTTGACAGGCCATTAACACCTAGAGTCTATATACTGGTCTGTCATTATGGAAATTCAAGGAAGCCCTCTTTATTTATTAGAATTTTAACACATTCCTCTTCTAAATGAATGTAAAATCATTCTCTCCTTGAAAAGAGTCATACCCTGTTTAAAGAGCCATGTACATTTTTGGGAATCATAATGAGTCAAGGTAATACTGAAAATTTGTATTTCTTTGTATTATTGAAAGTATTTTCATATATGATTATTAGTGTCATTGTTTAAGCAGTATGGCAGAGTTCACAGAAGTCTGACTTTGGTGTCAGGAAGACAAGGATTCAAGTCACACATACTGGCAGTGTCACAAAGGACATGTCTTCAGTGTCTCTAGATACCTTGCTAAGGATTTACACATTATAAAAAATTTATTAATCTGAATTGGTGAAATGAATTTCCATGCTGGGAGTCTCCCAAGAGTTTTGAAACCATTAGTCCAAACTGGATACTCCTTGATAAAAAAGCAAATAATAGTTATTAAATTTACATAATATTGGTTTCCCCCTCAAAGAATTACAAAGTGGTTTATTCATTTAGAATTTAGAGCTAAAAGGACTTCAGGGTCCAACACACTAATTTTCACTTGAGAAGCTGAAGTCCAGAATAGTAAAGTGGTAAATACCCAAAGTCACAGAGGTATTAAATATCAGTGTAAGGTTTAAATAAATTCAAATATTTAGAGTGTCACTTTAGTGCTCTTTCCACTATTTAGTTACTCTTCAGCAATCCAACTCTGATAGATGACTTTGGACTCTCAAATGTTTATAGTAGACCATAATTTTAGCAGTTTCTACCAAGCTGGAAGGACTTTGACTACCAGCAGTGGATCTGTCATCCATGGCCAACTTATGTAAGTTTAGGGAATTTCATCAACAAAAAATTGACCACCAGGTGATGAAGCTTTTGTTTTTAGGAACTCATGAAGAGTTCATGAAGAGTACTGAGCCACTGAAGTTTTCTGCTCCTTCCTGGTGGGAGGTACACCCACCTAAATAAGATCATGGGTCTTTGGCAATGTTATCAACAATATCTGGTATTGGGATGGCTAGGTGGCATGGTGGGGGGGTGGTTAGGTGGCACAATGGATAGAGCACCCTGGAGTCAGGAGTACCTGAGTTCAAATCTGGCCTCAGACATTGAATAATTACCTAGTTGTGTGGCCTTGGGCAAGCCACTTAACCCCATTTGCCTTGCAAAATCAAAAAGAAAAAAAAAAGAAAAAGAAATTTTCATGAGTTCAAATTTGTCCTCAGAAACTGATTAGCTGTGTGACCATGGAAAAGTCACTTAACCCTGCTTGCTTCAGTTCCTTCCTCATGTGTAAAATGAGCTGGAGAAGAAAATGGCCAATCACTCCAGAAAACCCCAAATTGGGTTATAACAGTTGGACACAAGTGAAACAACTGATTAAATAAAATAAACTGAACAAATAAAAGCCCAAAGGAAGAGGGAAGGAGGGAGGGAGAAACACCAAAAACTCATTTTGCAAATGATATGTTGGTTTACTTAGAGACTCCTAAAGGTTCAATGAAAAAAATAATCAAAACAATTATTAACTTCAGTAATGAAGGGTAATAAAGGTCATCTAGTCCAATGTCCTTATTTTATATTTGAAGGAACTGAGGACATAAAAAGTTAAATAACCCATCCAAAGTCACTCAGGATATAAGTGGTAGATCTAGGTTTCCAATCTAAGACCTCTTACTTCAAATCCAGTGTCCTTACCTTACCCTTATACCACATTCAATTCACTCTCTTCATTCTCTCATGCTGTTGTTGATTTGGACCAAAAAAGCATGTGAAATAAATAAAATTTAAGGTGACTTACATAGTACATTATCCATGGAAAAACGAATGTAATCAATTAAGAAATTGCTTTAAATGGCTCTGGCATTATCTTTGCAAAATGTATTACAGGAGGAGCATTTCAAGGCTCAATTTATAATTATTTAGTATGAGAGGATACCAGTGCCAGAAAGAAAATCAGAATCCAATTTGCCTTTTAGCCAATTGAATTTTAAGGCTGGGTGAGGTCTAAGTTATACATGAACTAGGAATATGGACCAGGTCCAATCTGACCTCTTCCTTGAGACATAATTTTGCTATTCTACGAATGAAACTAATGGGTCTTTTGCTTAAATTGGGGAGGGGAAAAGGATTGTATTTTATGATGGGAACAGATTTTTTCCTGGCTTTCTGCCCTATAAGAGAAAAGGACAGCTGTTGAATCACCTTTGATGTGGTATACCAGCTCCAGAGAGGAAGAAAATATTAGGGTCAGTGGTTCTGTGGTTTCCTGGATAAGGCTCAGAGTGCTGATCAAAACAAAGGATTGCTCTCCAAACACTCCACTGTTTCCATTCACTACTCACTAGTAGGCTTTACTTGCAGCTGCTGATTCTCCTGCAGATTAGTTTTGGTTCAAAAAGAAAACTGCCACTCACCTCCTTTGTTATTTTAATGTCATGATTTTTTTTAGCATTACAATTTCTCTTTGTATATTAAGCAAAATTAGTGGTTATCAAAATAAAAATTATGGTCTTCCGAAGTTATGGTGGTAAAATAATTAAATAATACTTATAAACAACATCCCAAAGGATGATCACTATGTATTCTCAAGATTTTTTTTAAATTTCCTTTTGGTTCTTAGACTTTATTTTTCCAATAGAAACAGTGTTATATGGCTGTTATATATGTTATATATGGCTGATGGGTACTTAAGGATACCTATAAAAAATCCATTTAACCTATAATGTACCTTAAGTATAGTGTTAAAAGATTACAAGTGCTTTGGAACCTAGTTAAATCGTGTAAGGAATGTTTTTGTATGTACCAAGTCTCAACTTAGAATGCTCCAAACCAATACCTCATACTCCACCTCATCTACAAGATCATTCATTCACCCTTTCCCAATAGTTTCCTCCCATTGCGAATAATGGTATCTGCTCCAACTTCTAAGTGGATTTAGAGTTGGATTAAAAACTGGAAGGAGTTTTGAATATCTTGCTAGCCTAAACCCAAACCCAGCTCACTCTGGGGTTAGCTCCTTGATTGTCCCCTTTCTTCCTCCAAATGTCCATATTAATCTCTCTTTGCTTGCTTTCCACTTCTACCACCTGCTACTTTCAAGCTAGGATTTCGTGTCTTCCATGGCTCATTGTGGAACAAAATATTTTAGAAGCTGGCATTGGAGCTAAAGACTGGAGCTAGAGATGTTTGTTTATCGTTAGTGAAAAATTGATGTCAGCATGATGTATGAAAAATAGCACTGTTCCAGGAGTCAAAAGACTTGATTGTAAATCCTAGTTTTCCTAGTAGCTGGAGAACCTTGATTAAATCACTTAATTTCTCTAAGTCTCAGTTCCCTCAGATTGAAAAATGAGAGTTACACTAGATAAACTGTAAAATTACTTCCAACTCATTTTTTTCTTCAATAAACTTTTTTTTTT
Organism: Macrotis lagotis; assembly: GCF_037893015.1. Lineage (NCBI taxonomy): Eukaryota > Metazoa > Chordata > Mammalia > Peramelemorphia > Peramelidae > Macrotis > Macrotis lagotis. The sequence continues at coordinate 160,666,953 of NC_133658.1, read as the reverse complement.
AGTCGCTTCCATGTGCTTGTCACTATGCTATTTGTTGGGAATACAAATACAAAAAGAAAGTGATTTGCCGTCATGGACTTCACAATCTAACAGAGGAAGGTGCACAACATGAAGCTGAAAGGGTACTGTGGGGGATGGTGGGTAGGCATCCAATGGGGAGGTATGAGGGAGAATTCCAAAATATTGCAGCTAGGGGGGAAGGAAGAAAATTGTTGCCTGTCAGGACCTATGGTATTAAATATCTTGTTCATATAAAGAAAATATTGGCCATAGGAATTGAAAGGAAACCTGAGCAGCAATAACTCTTATCTTCATATCTACCAATATGACAAAGTTTTCAAAGCCATGAAACACTTCTACCAAATGTGAATAAAAAAATTTTGCATAATATTACTTTATCTACTAATTCCTGGGGCTTCATGGTCAAAAGTAGGGCCATATATACATACTTGGATAATATTACCATTACCTTATGCTCTAATACTCTAATACTCCAATGGATCTGTGATGTGGATATGCAAATACAAATCACAGTCCTTATATTATTTTCCATGTCTGTACAAATCTTGCACATATCCTCCTATAAGTTTGGACCAGACAATCTCTTGCATATCACAGTTCTAATGGGCTTAATACCTACTCATTTTCTTCTTATCTTTGACTCTTTCCCCTGATAGTTCACTTCAATTGATTTTAATTTAGCAACATTTATTTCCCATGCATTCTGTACAAGGCCTTCTGCTAAACTTAACTTTGAGGAATGACACACTACTTTCCTACCTGTTGAGCCTTTCCAGGCTTCTCAGAGCAGCCTAAAACTATGTTGACTTTTTTAGCTATCAAAGCACTGTACATAGGTGGTACAGTGGATAGAGCCCTGGCCCTGGAGTCAGGAGGACCTGAGTTCAAATCCAGCCTCAGACACTTAATACTTAACCATGTGACCTTGGGGAAGTCACTTAACCCTGTTGCCTTGCCAAAAAAAAAAGTCAAAAAAGTTTACAAACATCTTTCCCTTTCCCACTTAAATAATGCATTTTTTGGTACCAGTTATCCATGGCAAAGTTAGTTTTCCCAAAGGACTAATAAAATGGTTCTAGTAAATCAAAATAATTAAACATGCTTTCATTGTTTGTCCCACCTTCTGCAGAAAGCCTTCTCTAATCCCTCTTAATTACTTTTAAACATTTATTATTAATTTTAAGCATTGTTTTCTTTTAAAATTTTGAGTCCCACATTCTCTCTCACCTCCCTTGTTCAGAAAGCAAATAATACAATATCAGTAATACATGTGAAATCATATAAAACATGTTTCCATATTATATCACAAAACAAAGCAAAACTTATACTTCAGTTTGCATAGATGAACATTTCCACAATTTCCAATTTTTTTGTTACCACTAAAAAGAGCTGTTATGAATATTTTCATACATTTAGATGCTTTTTCTTTTTTCTTTGGTCTCAAGTTTAAATGTCACATTTTCTATTCATCTCTGGTCTTTTCATCAGGAAGACTTAGACTTAGAAGTCCTCTATTTCATTAACTGTTAATTTTTTTTCTCATGAAAGTATACTCATATTTTCAGGGTAGGTAATTCTTATTTCTTTGCCTTCTGTAAACTCATATTCCTAACTCTCTACCCCTGACAGTTTACTTCTCCTTTAATGCGGAAGCTGCTAAACCTTGTGTGATATTGACTGTGACTTCATGTTATTTTAATTATTTCTTTCTGGTTGCTTGCAATATTTTTTCCTTTCTATAAGAGCTCTGGAATTTGGTTATAATATTCTTGGGAGTTTTCATTTTGAAATCTCTTTCAAGACATCAGTGAATTTTTTCAATTTCACAGTTTTTCTATCTTTTCCATTCTTTTTTATTTTGTTTTATTGCTTCTTGATGTCTCATAGAGTCATTGCTTCTACTTGTTCAATTCTAAATTTTAATAAATTATTTTCTCCAGTGAACTTCTGTACTTTTCCCATTGGTCCAGTTTTGCTTTTTATAGGAGTTTTTCAGTGAATTTTAATGCCTCTTTTACCAATAGGCCAATTCTTTTTTTTAAATGTTATTTTCTTCAATATTTTATGCTTCTTTTGCCAAGCTGCTAATTCTCTTTTCATAATTTTCTTGTCTCACTCTAATTTCTTTTCCCAACTTTTCCTCTTTTCTACTCTCCCTCTCTCCCTCTCCCTCTCCCCCTCCCTCACATTTCTAGAAATTCTTGTTGACTTTTGGACTTTCCTTTGAGGCTTATCTTGTAACTATTTTCACATTGTTGTTTTCCAAGTTTGTCTTGTTCTTCCCTTTAACTATAGTATTTTTTTATGGTCAGGTTCTTTTTTCATTATTTGTTCATTTCTTTATCCTATTTTCTGACTACTCTTTGCTAAATTTGGGCTCTGCTCAACTTGGGGTAGAAAGGCAAAGTAAAGACTTTTTGTTGCTGCAGTTTTTAGAATTAATTCTGGGGCTTGCAAATTTTCCAAGGTGGTATTCCTCTGGAATAGGTGTGATCACTGACTGACCTTCTGGCACTTTTATTTTTACCCAGGAAGGGCCCCTGCTTCCCTCTTGCAGCAAATACTGGTGCTCCTCTTGACCCTGAAACCGTTATACAGAAGGGTTTATTGCAACAGAATTCCCCAGCAATTCCAGGTGAACCAAGTGATAACAAAAAGTTCTCTGTACTCTCTTTGTGACCAGTTGTCTGACCTTTCCCTTGCCATCTCTGGCTTATTTGGTCCTGAAGCTGTTGCTTCGCTGTCACAGCTACCTCCAAAGCCCACCAGTGCCGCTCCTGCCATGCTCCTGGCCTATACCTACCATGAGGTAAAAGACCTCTCCTGCGGGTCCCCTGAGTTGTCTTAAACTGGATATATGTCTCTCACTCACCTTTTGTTAGTTCTGTCATCCAACGTATGATTTGAGGTCTCAATTTAAAGTTTGGAGGAGAATGGTGGGAAAGTTAAGCTGAGTTCTGGCCTGTGCTCTCTCTCTCTCTCCCCCTCTTAATGCTACATCTTCCTATTTATTCTGTATTCCTTTTGTATCTCCCCACTGTGCTTAGTGTGGTAGATAAGCTCTTAATAATGTATTGATTGTCTAATAAAAGACATCAGATCACATGTTAATATACATTTTTCTGGTACTGCATTACTAGGAAGACCAATAAAATTATTTTTATTAAATGGAATATCTTTAAATTCCTATTTAATTGAATCTTAAACTTAGGATTCATGCTTTTCAGTATCAGTCTTTAAATTTTTAAAACAGTGTATTTGATTAGTTTTTGCATTGCAGTTGAAAATAGTGAATATCCTCTGAAATATTAAAGCAATGTCTCATAAGAAACTAACAATACTAATCTCTTTGCTAAACTAGATAAAAAGAATGAGAAAAATACATATTTAATGTAAGACATGAAAGTCATGTAGTAGTAGCTTCTTGGAAACTATATGCCATTCATCTTAGTTGCTAGACTTGATGAATTTTAATAGTCTAAATTTTAAGTTCTTTAGCTTTTGTCTTGGTTGTATTTTTATTAGTTTGGTGATATCTAGGGAACCCTTTGTCAGAAATATTTTAAGATGATTAGCTGATTTTATTTCATATAGTATATCATTAAGTATTAATTGCAAATAATGATTTAAACATTGACAGTCTTCAGAGACAGAGTTCCTGTGATTGGGAAAGATAGACTTCAGACCTAGAAAAAGCTAATGAAAAAGGAACACAGGGACCTCTACTCCTGATAGCTCCTAGGATTAGACCATAACAACTGCTGGACTCTTCATCCTTCTTTATTATTCTAATTCCTCTAATCCAGAAGAGAAAACTAGGCTGATGATTTAGGCAAATTCACTTACATGTCATGGTCTCATTAACCTGATATCATGGTTCTCTTTGAGAAGGAAGAATAAACAATAATTTCTGTGAATAGTAGTAGGAACTTCCCCATGGAGACCCATCTGGAACTTCCTTCCTTCCTTCCTTCCTTCCTTCCTTCCTTCCTTCCTTCCTTCCTTCCTTCCTTCCTTCCTTCCTTCCTTCCTTCCTTCCTTCCTTCCTTTTCTGTTTGTCTCTACCTCTCTTCTTTCCTTTCTTTTCCTTTCCCTTGATCCACATATGGTATCACACCCTTACCTGCAGGTGCTTTGCCAAAGGAATGTAAATTTTGATTGCAGAAAAAAGGACCATGTCATATCTAAATCTCTCCTGCTCTCATTGATTGGCCAATAATAGGCCTTAGTCCAAGTCCCACTTGGTCATTGTTTGGATCCTGATTGACTCAGAGTGAAGGTAAATAGAAATTGTTTCATTTTTGGCCAAAAACCTTGAGGGTCTTCTCTTTCCAGATTATTTTTTTTTCTTTTTGACTAGATAAAAGAGGCTGTTCTCTGCCTCATTTCTTACCTAGCCTTAGTCGTTGAATGAACTTTGCCTCAGTTAAACTGAGACCTGTTAAAGGTCCCCTGAACCTGGGGACATCTTCAGTCATTCTGATCTGTATCTTGCCATTGTACCAGATGGCTCTGGAGGAGAAAGTTAGGCTGATGACTTTGCACAGTCCTCCCTTACTCAGTGCAATTCACTTGCATGTCTTGGCATCACATCCCTGATATCATGGTCTTCTTCGAGAAGGAAGGACAAATAACAAAAATCCCTCACAGAAAACCAAGGATACTTGAAGGAAGAGGGACCATGTCTTATATCTTCTGACATTTAGCCTCAAGTCACTCCAAAAGAAATAAATCTTATTCTGAAGAGCAGCTGGTAGTTTCAGAGGGCTCTGTTGCTTCCTTAAACACCTCCCTACATGCCTGCTGATGACTGTAAATCCTTTAATAAAGAATAAAAGGGGGCAGCTAAGTGGCACAGTATATAGAGCACCAGCCCTCAGGAGAACCCGAGTTCAAACCCGATCTCAGGCTCTTAATAATTACCTAACTATGTGACTTTGGGCAGGCCATTTTAACCCCATTTAACCCTATAACAAAACAAGGAATAAAAAAGTCATATGATATAATGTAACAAACACAAGTTCAAACTATTCTTCAGTGCTCTGGTGTCCTTACCCCTGCCTCTGTTACCAACTAGATCATGGAAAAACAGGCTTAAGTGACTTGTCCAGAGTCAGACAGCTATTAAGTGTCTGAAGCCAGATTTGAATACAGTAACATGATTCTCCCTGACACTAGCACCAGCATTCTATTCACTTGGCTGCCTAGTTGCCCAATTACCAAACATTATAGTCTGCTGTTCTGAAGATAATGGCTGCAAATAGAGAGTAAATTCCAAGTACGAATTAATTTTCTTTTGAAATTAAGAAGAATCAAGTTTATTACAATAGTTTCTTTTCATTCAGTCTCCCTCTCATGTCCTGAAGTCTCTGAGCACCAAATTTCACATTTGATATAAAAAAATATCCTTGGTATTTTAAGCTTTCTAAAGGCATCACACATGGCATAGTATTCTGGCAAGCCAAGGACAAATGGAGCTGATATGGAAATGAGGAGAGAGAGCCTTCTAGGTACTGGGGACAATCTGTTCAGAGTCAGAGAGGTGAGATAGAATGGTGTGTACAAACTGAAAGCTCTTATGATATTTCTTCTATCTACATGGAAACAAATTGTTTTCTTGAAAGATCAAAAGACATTAAGTGCTGATCAAGGTCCAATTATAGGTGATTATAAAGCACCTGAACCCTTAGGGGAATTAGTTTTTCTTTTCCACTCCATATTTTTTGTGTCCCTGGCTTCCTTCAACATATATTTAAATTGATTTTTGGTTTGGGCAAACCATTCAAACATTAAAATACTCTTGACAGTGAGTCAGGCACATTAGAGATCGGTACATGCTTAAAGCCTTTCCCATGACAGGGTCATTATTTTATGTAATACTCCCACACATGATGGTGACAAGCCAGACTAAAATGTATAATCCAGCTTACTTTTCAGGCTCCAGAGAAAGCCTAATTTAGTGGCTATGGCGCTAGTTAAGAAATCAAGACATGGTAACTAATCCTAGTGATTAGCATTAGACACTTGACTTTATATTTCTGTTCCTATATCCGTAAAATGGGTAAAATTATTTTCTGTCATAGAAATGTTATCAAGATAATTTTAAAAATGCAATGATTATCCTCTAAATATAAATATAATTTATGAATCCCTATGAAAATACACATAGATATGTCTCTTATGGTCAGGATCCTCTCTCCAACCTCAGCATATCAGTACACACATTTTTTGACTAATGAAGCAAAGTGCATTGGGGGACAATTTATATAATTCCAGAAAAACTCTGAAAAAAAAGTCAGTGATTCTTAGAATCAATGGCATGTCTCTTATCTACATCTAGTGAAACATTTTGTTTGAAACATGTTAATATTTTAATTCTTGAGAGTAAGAACCTTGTCAGCCTACAACATTCTCCACCTGTGCTATTCATTTGTCTGGTTGGGTTGTTTTTTATTATGTATAAAAATCTTCCAATTTTATCTTTGATTCCCATTCCTTAATGAAAATTCCCTATGCAATTGAACTCACAGGTATGCATATACCTTGGACCAGGTGTACCTGGATGTTTGAGCACATTTGGAGCAAATATTGTTCCTTTCCCTTCTCATTTCCCAATGACTCTTCATTCATAGCATAATAGAATCATCCCCTGTAAAAACAATTACAGTTCAACAAAACAAATGAACACAATGACAATGTCTGTCAATACACACCTCATTCTGCACTTATAGTCTACTACCTCTTTGTCAAGAGGAGGGGAAATGGGAAGGGATTGTTTCACTGTTAATCTTCTGAAATCATGATTGATCACGAACTGAGCACAATTCTGATGTCTTTCAATATTGCTTTCTCTTACCATATTATAATCATTGTTTAAATTGTTTTAAATTGATATAATTTGGTCAAAAGGTATGTACAATTTAGTGATGTCTGGTGCAATTTCAAAGGAGTTTCCAGAAAGATTGTATCAATTCACAGTTACACCACTAGTGTATTAATACAATCCAAGGTATCTCCAATATGTTCCATTTTTTTCCTTTTTTTGTGTCTTTGTCAATGTGATGAATATAAGGTGAATACAGAATTATTTTCCTTAGTTTTTCCTCTTCTTATTTTTTAGTGATTTAGACCAAAATGGAGATAGTAATAGCACCTACCTCCCAGAAAGTGTTGTCAGGATCAAATGAGGTAATAATTGCTAAGTTCTTGCAACTTAATTTTATATATTATTATTATTTTCTATTATGAAGTTCTGAAAGTTGTCAGTTCAAATCCTTTAATAATGGGTAAGGGGAGGGTAGGGATATCTCTTATTCTTTTTCCTGTGTATTTTTTCCTTAGAGATCTTGTCATGATCAGAGATATTTGGTGAGGTTTTTGGACAATGAAGTTAAGTGATTTTGCCTAAGGTCACACAGTGAGTAGGCATCAAGCATCTGAGTTCAGATTTGAACTCAGGTCTTTCTGATTCCAGGGTCAGTGCCCTATCCACTGTGCTACTTAGCTTCTCCCTTATCAAGGGTATTTGTAATGAAGATCCCCCCCCCATCAGAAGTTCTTTTCTTATTGTAAATATTCTGATTTCATGAGCCCCATTTTCCTTGTTCTAATGGACTGGGAATGGAAAATTAAATTGGGCAAATTTTCATGGCCAAAGTCCTTCCAGCCAAGTTAGTTCCATGGTTCAGCAAACTTCCAGAAAAGATGGATTAGATACCACCATTTGTTTTTTGCCATTATCTAGCTGCAAAACATTTCCAAATTAAACTGAAATCACAACCTACCATGCAATGAATAATTTGTTAAACTCTGTTTTCTGGAAATTACTATAAAATGAAGAAATGTTGTTTGATTAGTACCAAATAGCCACAGTTTCCCAGTTCTATGATCCATGCCCACTTTTCATTCTAGAACTTATTTGAAAAACAATCAAAGCAGGGAAATGTCACTGACCTTTCCTCCCTGGACTGTTCACAGGTCATAGAAGCTCAGACATGGAAGGCCTGTAATCCAGATTTTAGAAGTTATCTTGTCCAGGCTCCATCTGAACAATAATCTCCACAATATGTCTCCACTATAACAGGTAGTCATTTACTCTGTGCTTGAAGATGTCTAGTGTAAGAAAATATACCACCATACTGCTTGGCTTTTAAAATCTTTTATAACCTGGCCTCCTCTTCCTTTCTAATCTTCCTACCCCTCAGTCCCATGCACTCTGTGATCCAGTGGCATTGGCCTCCTTGTGACTCCTAGAACATGCACTACACCTTCTGAATGTTCCAACTCAATGACCATCCTTCATACCTGGAATTTTTCTCTTTCCTCATCTCCCACTCCTGGCTTCCTGCAAGAAATCTTTGACAATCCTTCTTAAACTTAGTGTCTTCCCTTTGAGATTATTACCAATTTATTTTATATATACCTTATTTGTACTTAGTCATTTGAATGTTGTCTTGCCCATTGGAATGTAGGGAAGATTCACACAATATTCCTATTCTCATGGAGAGCAGGAAATATTTTTTGTTTTATTTTGTATCCCCAGGTTTTATTGAGAAATGTTTGGTATATACTAGAAACCTGATGAATTCTTGTTGACTTGACCTGATTTGACTAATTCCCAAGGAATTAGTGGTGACTCTAATTATTAGTTTTCCCTTATGTAAAGCCAAAAACCCACCTCTCTGCAACTTTTGACCACTTATACCTTATTTTGTTTTTTTGGGCCAAGTAGGAAAGTATCAAATCCCTCTTTGATGTGATAGCCCTTCAAATACTTGAAAACTATAAATATGTTCCTCGAAGGTTCCTTTTCAGGCTAAATTTTCCCACTTCTTTTAACTGATCCTCATGTCTAGGCCCTTTATCATACTGGTTTTCCTCCAAGCACTCTCTAGCTTTTCACTATTCTTCCTTAAGAGAAATCTATGAAACCAACCATCATACTCCAAATATTGACAGATGTGGTAATAGCAGAGTGCAACAGAATTATTAGCATCCTAATCCTAGACAATACCCTTAACTCTGACCTTTGAGCATTCACATTATTTTGCTCTTCTGTGATACTACCACATTCCTTCCTGACCATCTTCATGGCATGCTGCAGTGTAGATATATTCCTACCTTCTCTTACATCACTGCTTTCTAACATTAAATTTGAGAAGAGTAATAAAATCAGTTCTACCATTTCAGGAAAAGACTTGTTAATCATTTCCCCTTTGACTTCAATCATCATTCTTTTTGACATCTCTTTACAAATGTGTCCTGCATATATTTTCTTACTGTTTTGTTTTGTTTTGTTGTTTAGAATATAAGCTCCTTGGTCATTGATAAAAAATAAAGGTTCCATATACACCAAAGTATTTAGAATTACACCCTTTGTGAGAGGTAAGAGGGAGTCACTACAGTGTAATGCATAAGGGAGTGATATGTTCGGACCTGCATTTTAAGATAATCACTTTGGAAGCTGAGTAAAGATTGAAATTAATTGAGGAGAAGCAGGGAGATCCACCAGAAGGCTATTGCAATAATCCTGGTATGAGTTGATGAAGGCCTCCACTGTGGGGTGGCTGGGTCAGAAGAGAGGAGAAATATATAGCTATAGATAGAATGATATAAATATTACATATAGATATAACATATCTATATCCCTCCCATCTGAAAGATATTGTAACAGTAAAAGTGACAGGATTTGATAACAGATTGGATATGTGGGGTAAGAATGAGAAGTTGAAAATGGAACTGAGGTTGTTAGCATGAATAACTGGTAGAATGCTGGTAAGAGGGGAGTATCTAGGGGAAACATAATGAATCTCTTTGGGACTTTGTGAGCTTCAGATAAATACAAAACATCCATTTAGAGATATGCAAGTAGACAGTTGGCAGTGAAAGACTAGAGGTTAGGACACAGATTAAGGTTGGATGAATAGATATGAGAATAATTTACAGAGATAATTGAACTCCTGGGAGATCACCAAGCAAAAGTAGTGTAGGAAGATAAAAAAAGAGTAAGAAACCTTCTGTGATCAGGTGTGACCTGAGTGAAAATCCAGGTAGAAATCAAACAAGTAGAAAGGAATCAGGAGAGAGCAGCATCATGAAAGCATGGGGGAGAATTTCAAAAGCAAAAAGGGTGAACAACAGATTCAAGAGATGAAGAGAGTTCAAGAAGAATGAAGACTGAGAAAAGGTTATTTCATTTGGCAATGACTGGAACACAGGCATAGAGGTGCATTTTTTAAACCAATGCTTGCTGATTAATAGAATTACTGCCATGCCATTATTATATAACCTTTTGAGTAATATCTGAATTCCCCTGAAAAAATTTTTAGTATAAAATTTAAATGACTCAGTGTCTGAGAAAATCTTCCAGTGTCTGAGAAAAGAAAGACTATTTAGTAGTTAAACATGGAAAAGATGAATTGTTTTACAATTCCAGTTTATTCCTCCCCTGTCTTGTGCATAGTGTTCCCACAGGTGAAAATAAAAGGAACAATCACTATCACAACACACATTATAAAGTTTTGTGGTTTACAGAGGACTTTTCCTCATTATAATCCTGTGAAATTGGTGATATTAATATATTAATATTATATTTCCATTTTAGAGATGAAGAGACTAAGGCTGAAGCCAGGGGCATTAGTCACATAGGAAAGTATTGGATGCCAGGTCTTATTCATTAGTCAACAAAAACTTCCTAAGCCATTTTTAACTTTCCATTGTCTATTGCTTTACAATTTGAACTTATTTATGCATCTTGGAATTATCTCCTTATATTTCATGAGTTTATTCCTTCTTCTTTATTCTTATTTCCATAATCTCAGGCTATAGCCTGGTCAACTCTTCTTTCAACTACTGGAACTTCCCTTTATCCATACTCCAAGGATATGATATCTCAAAGGCCATCATATTTAGTATAATCTGATGCTATTGCAGTGATTGTCTTCCATGTCTCTCACTTTTACTATGCCAGACTTTTCCCTCATGCTAGCCTTCCAGTTTATTCTACTAGGGATCAAGGGACTTTTATGCTGATGATTTTCAATAGGGGTTGGCATAATGGGTGAGTGTTCTATCTTGTACCCAGACCATAGCAACTAGAAAAGTGAAGAGTGAAATGGGTTTGGGGTAAATTATGTAAGGAAAAAACCTGCAAGAGTGAGTGGTGATTGCAACATATTGAATGAAAGGCAAAACCCTTTTAGGTCAGAATTGGTACCACATCTATCTTCATATTTTCTTTATATTTATTACATATAGCAGGAACTTGGGTATTTGGTGAATAAATGAATGCAGAATTAAAGATCACTTAAAGGTTTCCTTTTGGGGAGGTGATTGAAAGGTTTACATTCTTCACTATGATTGGGCAATGTGTATATATGCATATTTATTTTATATACATATTATATATATATATATGTGTGTGTGTGTGTGTGTGTGTGTGTGTGTGTGTGTGTGTGTGTGTGTGTGTATAACACAGAGGAAAATTCAGAAAAGTAGATTATAGATGTGGAATGGAGCATACATTGCTAGTCATGGTAAATTTGTTAGTCTTATTGCTTTTTTTTTCAATGCCCATTTCCCAAGTTCCCTATTTCTGTTGAGGATACCACTATGTTTCCAATTACCCAGGTTCATCCTTGATTATTCACTCTCCTAATGCATTGCTAAGTCTTGCTACTTCCATAATATCTCTCATTAATTTCCTTCTTTCTATTCACATGGAGACCACCTTTGTTCATGCCTTTATCATATCCTATCTGGATCACTATATTTGCTTCATAATTGACCTTCTTACCTCTGATTTCTCTTCCCTTCTCAAATTCAACCTCTATTCAACTACTACAGTGATGCTCCTAAAGCACAGGTTTAATTCTGTCATTTTCTTGTGCAAGAATTTTCAGTGACTCACTGTTGACTCTAGGATGGGGTGGGGGACCTTTTTTCTGCCAAGTGCCATTTCAATATTTATAATATTCTCAGGCTATATTTGATCAAACATTTAATTAATTCACCCCTAAAATCTCCTAGATTTATTGAATTTCAAATCCCACTTATGATTGCCTTGACCCTGCACTAGGATAACTTACCGGATTCTCTGTTTGTCATTCAAAACTCTTCACAATCTGGCTCCAATTTAGTTTTCCAGACTGTTTGCACATTACTTCTCCTTTGCCATAAGTGCTAACCCTGTTTAATAGACATTCCTCTCATATGTCTAGGCTTTCACAGGCTGTTGTTTCTCATGCCTGGATGATAATAGTACCTTAAAATTTGCAAAGTGCAAAGTTCTTTAAATCATCTCATTTGATCCTCATAATTGTGGGAGGTAGGTGCCGTAATTGTCCCAGTCTAACAGACGAGGAAACAGAGACATTAAGTAACTTGTTCATGTCACATGGCTAGTAGGTGTTTGAATGGAGTCCAGTGCTGAATCTGGGTCCAGTGCTCTATCCTTTGTGTCATCTATCTGCCTTAGGTGTCTTTGGGTGATTTTGCCAGGCTTAATAGGAAGAGTGGCATTGGTTTTAAGTGCTCACAATCAGAGGGAAAGGAGTTAGGGAACAAACTTATTCTAGGGAACACTGGAGAGAAAGGAAAAGGGAAAATATTGCCAACTTAGTTCAGTAGTTTGAATGCTAGATTAAGTCAGAAGACCGGGTTCAAATACCAGGATTGGTCTGTATGATCAAAGCCAATTCCATTTTCTCTTCTGAAAAATTCTCTTTGTAAAAGGGGTTTACTTCTAAGGTCCCTTCCCATCCATGATCTAAATGTTTATATGATCATGAATGTGAGCCTTTGATCTATCAGCCCATTCTAGTTATTAATCTAAAAACCTAGGAACTAACAGACCTATATGGTACCTCAAGATTTACAAAGTCATTTCCTCCCAACTATCCTGTGAGGTAAAAAAAGCAAGTATTGTTATCCCTAGGAAATAGGTACCGGAAATTATGTAACTTGCTTATATTCATAGAGCTAGTAACCTGAGCCTCCTGAATTAAAATTCAGGTTCCTTCTGTTACAGCATAAAAGACAGTTATTTCATCTGTAAGGTAGAGATGCTTATGAATAATTGTTGTGATGACCTTTCATGTTGTTTGAAGGTCATTTAAAGCCCTTGAAGAAGGTATTTATTGGTATTAGTTCCCAGGTATATTTAAAATTTTAACCTAAATGTCCACAATAATCCTGAGTAAATGTGAGAGATATCAGGGACAAGGCCACATTAAACTGTTTATTCTAACACACTAACATGTATTTTTGTTGCCAAAGAAAAGCCCCCAGTTCATGGGAAAAAATAAATGCTTCTCTAATTATAGCAAAAATTGGCAAATTCATAGAGGCAAACTTTCCTGTTCACACTATCAGATATCAAGATTCTGCTAGGAGGCAATGTAGGATGAGGTACATAACTTAGCAACATAGAAACCATAACAAATACAAATATTATGGCCCAATGTTTCATTAAATCCTGTAACAGGATTAATAAGGGCTTTGGAATGTGTACTCATTTTTTTTTTGGATCTTGTTGAGATCTTTAAAGGAGGCATAAATCTCTAAGAATAATAGACATTTGACAGTGCAGAACATATTTAGAAAGATGAGACATTAAAATATAAGCCTCTGTGCCTGGAGGATACCATTGCTATGCCAATGGATGCCAACAGCTAATTAGAGAAAAGTCATTCCTGAGTTCTTTCATTTAAGTTAATATGAGGAATATTACATGGTGAACATTCTGCCTACCCTCTCGCCTTTCAGGGACAAAGCTCATCTTATGAGTCCTTTCTTTTGTCTCATTCTCTACTCCCTATTGATTCTAGATAACTTCAGATAACTCTTTGACTGGAAAGATTCCCTTTAGTTGTTAGATTGGAGCTACTTTCTATTCTGTAACTTAGATGTACTTCCTCCTCAGAGGTAGATCAATGAATGTCTCTTGTTTAATTGGGTCCTCCAAGGCCAGCACTTTGGTGGCAGGGAAAGAAAAAGAGAGACTAAATCCTTCAACCAGCAATGTGTCAGCTTGGGCAACATATCTAACTTGAGGGAGGCCCCCCTCTTAATATGAGGGAATTTACTAATTATTCTACTGAGAACATCCTTGAGGAAGATGTGGGTGATTGTTGATTGTGTAAGACAAAGGATAAAGGCATGATAAAAGAAAGAGGGAGTAGGTGTTGGCAAGTGTCATCTCTTTAAGTCACTCTCTTGTTGACTGTCCATGGAGAGGGGATTTGTTAATGACTCATGTCTTTTCTACCACACTCAAAGTCCTTGAGAGATGAAAGTTGAGATGATGCTGTTCAAATGAGTATCGATGGAAGAAATGGAGATGTTTAGAATTGAGAAAAGAAGATTTAATGGAGACATAACAGGTATTTGAAGTAGTGCTATGTGAAAGAAGGTTTAGATTTCTTCCATTTGACCCTAGAAGGTAGATTCTAAGAGTGATTGGTGATGTTAAAAGAGTCTGATTCAGACTTGATATAAAAAAACAAACAAACAAGCAAAGAACAAAAAACCCCTTCCTAACCAGAAGAACATCCAGGCTTGGAATAGATTGCCTTGGGAGGGAATGGATTTCCCTTGCCTGGAGATCTTCAAGCGATTACTTTCTCAATCATGTATTCAGTGGCTACTGAAATCCCTTCCAACTCTGCAATGATGTGATTTGGCAAGCATGGAAGGGTTGTAGTTAATGAGGCTGGCCTGAAGATTGAGTAGGTTTGTCTCTGTTGGTCAGTTGAGTATCTCAATATCATATGCCTGTGTTGACCCTTACTTACCAAAAGAATGAGATTGAGATGTTACCCAAAAGCATGTATTGGTAAAAAACTTCTGATATTTCAGGAGAATTTTTTTATTCCTGTTCTTCTATATTTGAATCTGAGAAAGAAAAATGTTTGCTAACAAGCCATTTTGATGATCCTAGAAGCCTCTAAGACTGGTCCCAGGGACTGTATTTTTCTAAACTAAAAAATTCATTTTAAAAAAAGTGAGATTTGGGGGCCACTAGGTGGCACAGTGGATAGAACCCTGGAGTCAGGAGTACCTGAGTTCAAATTCGATTCAAACACTTAATCACCTAGTTGTGTGATCTTGAGCAAGTCACTTAACCCCATTGCTTTGCAAAAATCAAAAAACAAAAATTGAAATTTTTAGGATCCAAATTTATTTTTTTGTATGTTGCATTAAAATAAATTTCTGTTTTGGTTTCAGAAGTGCTATTCACTGTTACTCTCTAGGAGGCTAACAATTTGGTTGTAGCTCTGGTTATGGCTTAGGTGAAGGCCCTAACAACAATGCTTCAAGGAGATCCATCTCCTCTCACCAATAGTACTGGAATGTAACAGTAAATGAGTATTTGTTAATATTCCAGAACAAGCCTGGCAGATTCTAAGGGGGGGATTGTGGACCACTGGATTCTATTCTTAATTTTGCTCCTAGGATTTTGAGGATCCTTGGTGGAATTCTTCACAGTTTGGTTCCTCAGTTCCTTTGAGGGTAGGAGATATAACTTTGGTTTCTCTCTAACTCACCAAAACATTTAGAAAACAAATAAGAATTTGATAAATTAGTTTCATAGACATTCAAAGGATAAGAAACTGACCCAGTGTTAATGAAGTACTTCATATTTCTGAAAGATATTTCCAAAGTATATATACATATAAAATGCATTTACTATATATTTTGACTTAAAGTTTGAACTCTGATTACTTGAACAAAGAAGAACAGTTATCAGATTAATGAAATAGCATTAGAATAGTGTGATTTGGATTAAATTAGAATAATGCCCAGTTTATATATACCAGCCCTGTGGTAAGAAAGGATTCTCGTTTTTCTCCTATTATTCCAGATTTCTTTTTTTTTTACTTCTCCTTGTTTTTGATCCTTCAGATTCTAGAATTGCTGAGAATTCTTGCTTTTCTAGTCTTCCCCCCACCATCACTTTCTAGGTCCCTCAGACTATGCTTCTCATGCTATCCCAGTTTGTGAGATTGTTGACAGTACTGAAGGAAAGGATGAGACAGGAGTAAAGGAAATGGTAGCAGAAGAGGTAGCACCTCATCATATTGCCACTCTTAGCTACAGATCTGTGCCAGGGTAATAAGGTGTTTATTCTAATGCATGCAAATTCTTCAGCAGAAGAATTTTAAAAGACAATTCTGCTTATATGACATCAGGCTGTCATTTTTTCCAAGTCTTCATTAATTATTACCTTCAAATAGAATTCTGGACCCTAGAAATATACATGAAAAATTTTATCTTTAATGATATGATAATATTGAAAATCCACAATGGTACCTATAGAATGGATTGACTTTTTCCTGAAGTCTTTTCTGTAAAACATTCCATAGTCTAAGTAATATCCTCATCAATTATTGAAGGTAAAGGATAAAAAGATTCCCAGTTACTAACTCTGCTCCCTTAGGGTGAGTTCTGCAATTATGTAGCAATAGCTTTGTTGACCTATGATTTTGAAATGATTTTTTCATTTCAAGTATATCTGTGAGTCATGGAATAGTATAATCTCTGAAAATTAAAAATTCAGTGTCACTCAAAGGATGACAAAGATAAGGTTCTTTTTGATTGTGATATCAACTTATTCTCCCTGAAGAATTACAAAAAAGAAATTGCATAAAGGATGTCAGCAGAGAAAAGTATAAAATAAAGGAGGGTATATACAAGATCACTGAATGAGTCAGAAAAATGTTCTTTCCCATTCATGTTCTGCTTTGCATAGCTACAAGCTACAGATCCACCTTTGGCACTTTGAAAAGCTCTAAGATTGTGGAATTTTCCATTCACCTATAGTTTTATTTTATGGGAACCTAAAATACTGGCATCTATTGAAAGAATCAGTTTGTCTTTATTATATTTAAACCTTAATAGAACTGATTCTTTGGCACCAGCCAGGGTAGAAGTTACCAAGCATTACTAAAATATAGGAGGCAGCTAGGTGGGGCAGTGTTAGAATGCTGGGCCTGAGATCAGAAAGAGCTGGAGTCAAATTCGACCTCAGATACTTAGTAGCTGTGTGACCCTGGGCAAGTCAATTAACCCTGTTTACCTCAATTTTTTCATCTGTAAAATGAATTGAAATGACTAACAACTCCAGTATCTTTGCCAGGAAAATCTTAACTGGGTTCCTATAGAATTGGACTTGACTGAAAAATGACTGAACAACAATAAGGATTTATTTATGAATTTATATTTGTGAATCAAGAACTGGTGAGGGAATAGAGATCAGCAGAGTACCTTTGGAGAAGGGGAAGGGATGGAGGTAAAACGACCATGAAGCATAGTGTGCAAAGAGACCAGAAGCAGAATTATCTCTGTAGTAGGGGATCATGAATAGGCAGAAGACATGGTGAGAATAATGCATCCTAGTGTAGAGGAAAAATTTTGGAACTAGAGTGGGAGGAAAAGGTCAGGAGCCCTGGGAACCTTTCCTGGAACTGTCATTAGCTATGTGACTTGCTGGGATTCAAACCCAAATCCTTTTAACTCTACATTAGATTTTCTTTTCAGGATACCATACACACACACACACACACACATATATATATATATATATTTCCTCTGATTTCTTGAAGTTGCCAAGCTCCATTGGGAGCTATACAGGTAATGAATTGAAGACTCAGCCAAGATAGTTTGGACTAGAAACAAATGTCTGTTATTCAGAATAACATGATCCCAAAGTGTAAGAGGAATTAAAGGATACCCTTTCAAGTTGACAACTTGTAGAACTCTTGGCACTAGGGAAAATTATACTTGGGTGAGGCTGGTTAGTCAGCAGGAGCAGGCATGCTGCTCCATAGAACAGCAAGCATCACTTCAATTTTCACTGGGACAAGTCTCGAAATAGAAGTAGGGTGATTATAAAAGCCAACCAAAGTGTTTAGAGGCTCTAAGTCCCTGTTGCATAAACTCATAACCACATTTGACTTTCTTCCTTTCATCTTTATTCCTCTGGCACTTGAAGACAGGGTTCCTGAAGGGATGAGAGACATCAATCGTATCAAACTTCCTTTGTCTTGATGTATCACCTGCTAGTTCTTACTGCCCTCCACCCTGACCTACTTCCTCCCTTAAGTTATCTTTGCTTAAGACAGTCTTTACCTTTTATGATCTTCTATCTAGATGGTATTTCCAGTTTTGGGTTTTACCTGAATGTGAATCTCTTGGTTTTATGAATGATAACTTGGAAGACAATGTATAGAAGACCTCTTAGGGATGTTGTAACAACGCCACTGACAACAAAAACAAACAGTGCTGCCCTTGGGCTTAGGACAAATGAATGTATCCTGAAATTTTGCCATCTCCCTTCTCAGCAGTGACTTCCAGGATTAAGTGTCATGGTTCTGGGACTTGTGCTAAAAGCTGTTGTTCTGTAGAGAGGGGAACAGCTCAATCAAACTAGGTCCCACAATGGTAGGCTCTCTTTAGGGAAATCAATGAATCCTGACACTAGTTGTTTCTGTTCATCAGGTAGAATTCTACTATCTTTTATCAGGCGCAGCTTGCTTATATCAACCACATTCTTTGGGATATAGGCCTAATAGTGTCATTTCTAGGCTAAAGGGGAATGCACAGTTTGACAACCCTTTGGGGATAGTTCTAATTTGTTCTTCAGAATGGTTGAACTAGTTCATAACTCTACCAACAGTGTATCAGTGTTCCAACTTTTCCACATTCCCTTCAGTTTTTGTCATTTTCCTTGTCTTTCATGTTAGCCAATCTGACAGGTGTGAAGTCATATTTCTGAATTCATTTAATTTACATTTCTCTAATAAATAGTTATTTAGAGAATTTTTTCATATGACTATTGATAGCTTTGATTTCTCCTTCTGAAAACTACCTGTTCATATAATTTTATATTCCCAGTTATAAACTGGGAATTTATATAAATTTGGTTTAATTCCCCATATAGTTGAGAAATGAGATCTTTATCAGAGAAACTTGATATAAATTTTTTTTCTCTGGATTTCTATTTTCCTTTTAATTTTGACTTCATTAGTTTTGCTTGCAAGGAACTTTTAAATTTCATATAATCAAAATGATCTAATTTAGTTCCTAAGCTCTTCTCTCTCCATAGATCTAACAGGTATATTTTCCCATGCCCCCCAATTTACTTTTTATATCACCTATTATGTCAAAATCATTGGTTCATTTTGACTTTTTCTTGGTATAAAGTGTGAGATGTTGTTCTATGTTTAGATTGTTTTCTAGTTCTCCCAACAATTTTTGTCAATTATTGAATTCTTAGATTGTTGGGTTTATCAAACTCAAGATTATTACGAGAATTTATAACTGTGTATTTTGTATCTAATCTATTCCACTGATCTACCACTCTATTTCTTAGTAAATATCATTGTTTTGATGATTGCCACTGAGTAACGTAGTTTGAAATCTATAACTGCTAGACTGCCTTCTTTTACATTTTTTTATTGATTCTTTTGATTTTCTTGACCTTTTATTTTCCAGATGAATTTTGAGATGACTAGTATATTAATAGTAGAATTGTAAATTGATGCCAACTTTTTGGATAGCAATTTGAAAACATACAAAAAGAGCTTAAAACTGACATTTATTTTTTAAAAAAATTTCTGACTCATTGATTCTAATATCACATCATAAGAATGTCATTAAAAGGGAAAAAAGACCTAGATATATTTTTCTCCTCTACTTCAATTAATAAAAAATAATAAAATAATAATAAAAAATAAAAATAATTTCTATGTACAATGATCTGAATACATTTTGTTATATTATACTATAATATAATATTGTTCTCTGAGATATATTGACTACAATTGACTACAAAGATATATTGGTTAAGATACAGCAATATGAATGTGAAATAATTCAGAGTGAAAAAGAGCAAATTCAAGGAGAGAGAGAGAGAGAGAGAGAGAGAGAGAGAGGGAGAGAGAGAGAGAATTATAAATTCCCAGATGGAAAACTGGTCTGAAACTTAGAATAACTAGGTTGCCACTTTTTAGAAAGTCAATTTATTTGTTTTTATACAGACTTGTCTGTAATTTTATTAGTATATGGAACTCTCTAGTGAGGAAATTTACCCCTATCAATTCAGATCATCAATTATTTCCTGATTTATAATCCTTGAAAGTTATCTGGGTATCTGAGATTTTAAGTGATTTGTTCATGGCCAGAAATTAAGTGCTAACCCTGTTTAATAGACATTCCTCTCATATGTCTAGGCTTTCACAGGCTGTTGTTTCTCATGCCTGGATGATAATAGTACCTTAAAATTTGCAAAGTGCAAAGTTCTTTAAATCATCTCATTTGATCCTCATAATTGTGGGAGGTAGGTGCCGTAATTGTCCCAGTCTAACAGATGAGGAAACAGAGACATTAAGTAACTTGTTCATGTCACATGGCTAGTAGGTGTTTGAATGGAGTCCAGTTATCTGGGTATCTGAGATTTTAAGTGATTTGTTCATGGCCTGGAGAGAAAGGAAAAGGGAAAATAGAAATCAGTAGTTTGAATGCTAGATTAAGTCAGAAGACCGGGTTCAAATACCAGGATTGGTCTGTATGATCAAAGCCAATTCCATTTTCTCTTCTGAAAAATTCTCTTTGTAAAAGGGGTTTACTTCTAAGGTCCCTTCCCATCCATGATCTAAATGTTCATATGATCATGAATGTGAGCCTTTGATCTATCAGCCCATTCTAGTTATTAATCTAAAAACCTAGGAACTAACAGACCTATATGGTACCTCAAGATTTACAAAGTCATTTCCTCCCAACTATCCTGTGAGGTAAAAAAAGCAAGTATTGTTATCCCTAGGAAATAGGTACCGGAAATTATGTAACTTGCTTATATTCATAGAGCTAGTAACCTGAGCCTCCTGAATTAAAATTCAGGTTCCTTCTGTTACAGCATAAAAGACAGGTATTTCATCTGTAAGGTAGAGATGCTTATGAATAATTGTTGTGATGACCTTTCATGTTGTTTGAAGGTCATTTAAAGCCCTTGAAGAAGGTATTTATTGGTATTAGTTCCCAGGTATATTTAAAATTTTAACCTAAATGTCCACAATAATCCTGAGTAAATGTGAGAGATATCAGGGACAAGGCCACATTAAACTGTTTATTCTAACACACTAACATGTATTTTTGTTGCCAAAGAAAAGCCCCCAGTTCATGGGAAAAAATAAATGCTTCTCTAATTATAGCAAAAATTGGCAAATTCATAGAGGCAAACTTTCCTGTTCACACTATCAGATATCAAGATTCTGCTAGGAGGCAATGTAGGATGAGGTACATAACTTAGCAACATAGAAACCATAACAAATACAAATATTATGGCCCAATGTTTCATTAAATCCTGTAACAGGATTAATAAGGGCTTTGGAATGTGTACTCATTTTTTTTTTGGATCTTGTTGAGATCTTTAAAGGAGGCATAAATCTCTAAGAATAATAGACATTTGACAGTGCAGAACATATTTAGAAAGATGAGACATTAAAATATAAGCCTCTGTGCCTGGAGGATACCATTGCTATGCCAATGGATGCCAACAGCTAATTAGAGAAAAGTCATTCCTGAGTTCTTTCATTTAAGTTAATATGAGGAATATTACATGGTGAACATTCTGCCTACCCTCTCGCCTTTCAGGGACAAAGCTCATTCTTATGAGTCCTTTCTTTTGTCTCATTCTCTACTCCCTATTGATTCTAGATAACTTCAGATAACTCTTTGACTGGAAAGATTCCCTTTAGTTGTTAGATTGGAGCTACTTTCTATTCTGTAACTTAGATGTACTTCCTCCTCAGAGGTAGATCAATGAATGTCTCTTGTTTAATTGGGTCCTCCAAGGCCAGCACTTTGGTGGCAGGGAAAGAAAAAGAGAGACTAAATCCTTCAACCAGCAATGTGTCAGCTTGGGCAACATATCTAACTTGAGGGAGGCCCCCCTCTTAATATGAGGGAATTTACTAATTATTCTACTGAGAACATCCTTGAGGAAGATGTGGGTGATTGTTGATTGTGTAAGACAAAGGATAAAGGCATGATAAAAGAAAGAGGGAGTAGGTGTTGGCAAGTGTCATCTCTTTAAGTCACTCTCTTGTTGACTGTCCATGGAGAGGGGATTTGTTAATGACTCATGTCTTTTCTACCACACTCAAAGTCCTTGAGAGATGAAAGTTGAGATGATGCTGTTCAAATGAGTATCGATGGAAGAAATGGAGATGTTTAGAATTGAGAAAAGAAGATTTAATGGAGACATAACAGGTATTTGAAGTAGTGCTATGTGAAAGAAGGTTTAGATTTCTTCCATTTGACCCTAGAAGGTAGATTCTAAGAGTGATTGGTGATGTTAAAAGAGTCTGATTCAGACTTGATATAAAAAAACAAACAAACAAGCAAAGAACAAAAAACCGCCTTCCTAACCAGAAGAACATCCAGGCTTGGAATAGATTGCCTTGGGAGGGAATGGATTTCCCTTGCCTGGAGATCTTCAAGCGATTACTTTCTCAATCATGTATTCAGTGGCTACTGAAATCCCTTCCAACTCTGCAATGATGTGATTTGGCAAGCATGGAAGGGTTGTAGTTAATGAGGCTGGCCTGAAGATTGAGTAGGTTTGTCTCTATTGGTCAGTTGAGTATCTCAATATCATATGCCTGTGTTGACCCTTACTTACCAAAAGAATGAGATTGAGATGTTACCCAAAAGCATGTATTGGTAAAAAACTTCTGATATTTCAGGAGAATTTTTTTATTCCTGTTCTTCTATATTTGAATCTGAGAAAGAAAAATGTTTGCTAACAAGCCATTTTGATGATCCTAGAAGCCTCTAAGACTGGTCCCAGGGACTGTATTTTTCTAAACTAAAAATTCATTTTAAAAAAAGTGAGATTTGGGGGCCACTAGGTGGCACAGTGGATAGAACCCTGGAGTCAGGAGTACCTGAGTTCAAATTCGATTCAAACACTTAATCACCTAGTTGTGTGATCTTGAGCAAGTCACTTAACCCCATTGCTTTGCAAAAATCAAAAAACAAAAATTGAAATTTTTAGGATCCAAATTTATTTTTTTGTATGTTGCATTAAAATAAATTTCTGTTTTGGTTTCAGAAGTGCTATTCACTGTTACTCTCTAGGAGGCTAACAATTTGGTTGTAGCTCTGGTTATGGCTTAGGTGAAGGCCCTAACAACAATGCTTCAAGGAGATCCATCTCCTCTCACCAATAGTACTGGAATGTAACAGTAAATGAGTATTTGTTAATATTCCAGAACAAGCCTGGCAGATTCTAAGGGGGGGATTGTGGACCACTGGATTCTATTCTAATTTTGCTCCTAGGATTTTGAGGATCCTTGGTGGAATTCTTCACAGTTTGGTTCCTCAGTTCCTTTGAGGGTAGGAGATATAACTTTGGTTTCTCTCTAACTCACCAAAACATTTAGAAAACAAATAAGAATTTGATAAATTAGTTTCATAGACATTCAAAGGATAAGAAACTGACCCAGTGTTAATGAAGTACTTCATATTTCTGAAAGATATTTCCAAAGTATATATACATATAAAATGCATTACTATATATTTTGACTTAAAGTTTGAACTCTGATTACTTGAACAAAGAAGAACAGTTATCAGATTAATGAAATAGCATTAGAATAGTGTGATTTGGATTAAATTAGAATAATGCCCAGTTTACATATACCAGCCCTGTGGTAAGAAAGGATTCTCGTTTTTCTCCTATTATTCCAGATTTCTTTTTTTTTTACTTCTCCTTGTTTTTGATCCTTCAGATTCTAGAATTGCTGAGAATTCTTGCTTTTCTAGTCTTCCCCCCACCATCACTTTCTAGGTCCCTCAGACTATGCTTCTCATGCTATCCCAGTTTGTGAGATTGTTGACAGTACTGAAGGAAAGGATGAGACAGGAGTAAAGGGAAATGGTAGCAGAAGAGGTAGCACCTCATCATATTGCCACTCTTAGCTACAGATCTGTGCCAGGGTAATAAGGTGTTTATTCTAATGCATGCAAATTCTTCAGCAGAAGAATTTTAAAAGACAATTCTGCTTATATGACATCAGGCTGTCATTTTTTCCAAGTCTTCATTAATTATTACCTTCAAATAGAATTCTGGACCCTAGAAATATACATGAAAAATTTTATCTTTAATGATATGATAATATTGAAAATCCACAATGGTACCTATAGAATGGATTGACTTTTTCCTGAAGTCTTTTCTGTAAAACATTCCATAGTCTAAGTAATATCCTCATCAATTATTGAAGGTAAAGGATAAAAAGATTCCCAGTTACTAACTCTGCTCCCTTAGGGTGAGTTCTGCAATTATGTAGCAATAGCTTTGTTGACCTATGATTTTGAAATGATTTTTTCATTTCAAGTATATCTGTGAGTCATGGAATAGTATAATCTCTGAAAATTAAAAATTCAGTGTCACTCAAAGGATGACAAAGATAAGGTTCTTTTTGATTGTGATATCAACTTATTCTCCCTGAAGAATTACAAAAAAGAAATTGCATAAAGGATGTCAGCAGAGAAAAGTATAAAATAAAGGAGGGTATATACAAGATCACTGAATGAGTCAGAAAAATGTTCTTTCCCATTCATGTTCTGCTTTGCATAGCTACAAGCTACAGATCCACCTTTGGCACTTTGAAAAGCTCTAAGATTGTGGAATTTTCCATTCACCTATAGTTTTATTTTATGGGAACCTAAAATACTGGCATCTATTGAAAGAATCAGTTTGTCTTTATTATATTTAAACCTTAATAGAACTGATTCTTTGGCACCAGCCAGGGTAGAAGTTACCAAGCATTACTAAAATATAGGAGGCAGCTAGGTGGGGCAGTGTTAGAATGCTGGGCCTGAGATCAGAAAGAGCTGGAGTCAAATTCGACCTCAGATACTTAGTAGCTGTGTGACCCTGGGCAAGTCAATTAACCCTGTTTACCTCAATTTTTTCATCTGTAAAATGAATTGAAATGACTAACAACTCCAGTATCTTTGCCAGGAAAATCTTAACTGGGTTCCTATAGAATTGGACTTGACTGAAAAATGACTGAACAACAATAAGGATTTATTTATGAATTTATATTTGTGAATCAAGAACTGGTGAGGGAATAGAGATCAGTAAAAGTGACAGGATTTGATAACAGATTGGATATGTGGGGTAAGAGTGGGAGGAAAGGGTCAGGAGCCCTGGGAACCTTTCCTGGAACTGTCATTAGCTATGTGACTTGCTGGGATTCAAACCCAAATCCTTTTAACTCTACATTAGATTTTCTTTTCAGGATACCATACATCAAACAATATATATATATATATATTTCCTCTGATTTCTTGAAGTTGCCAAGCTCCATTGGGAGCTATACAGGTAATGAATTGAAGACTCAGCCAAGATAGTTTGGACTAGAAACAAATGTCTGTTATAACAGTAAAAGTGACAGGATTTGATAACAGATTGGATATGTGGGGTAAGAATGAGAAGTTGAAAATGGAACTGAGGTTGTTAGCATGAATAACTGGTAGAATGCTGGTAAGAGGGGAGTATCTAGGGGAAACATAATGAATCTCTTTGGGACTTTGTGAGCTTGAGATAAATACAAAACATCCATTTAGAGATATGCAAGTAGACAGTTGGCAGTGAAAGACTAGAGGTTAGGACACAGATTAAGGTTGGATGAATAGATATGAGAATAATTTACAGAGATAATTGAACTCCTGGGAGATCACCAAGCAAAAGTAGTGTAGGAAGATAAAAAAAGAGTAAGAAACCTTCTGTGATCAGGTGTGACCTGAGTGAAAATCCAGGTAGAAATCAAACAAGTAGAAAGGAATCAGGAGAGAGCAGCATCATGAAAGCATGGGGGAGAATTTCAAAAGCAAAAAGGGTGAACAACAGATTCAAGAGATGAAGAGAGTTCAAGAAGAATGAAGACTGAGAAAAGGTTATTTCATTTGGCAATGACTGGAACACAGGCATAGAGGTGCATTTTTTAAACAAATGCTTGCTGATTAATAGAATTACTGCCATGCCATTATTATATAACCTTTTGAGTAATATCTGAATTCCCCTGAAAAAATTTTTAGTATAAAATTTAAATGACTCAGTGTCTGAGAAAATCTTCCAGTGTCTGAGAAAAGAAAGACTATTTAGTAGTTAAACATGGAAAAGATGAATTGTTTTACAATTCCAGTTTATTCCTCCCCTGTCTTGTGCATAGTGTTCCCACAGGTGAAAATAAAAGGAACAATCACTATCACAACACACATTATAAAGTTTTGTGGTTTACAGAGGACTTTTCCTCATTATAATCCTGTGAAATTGGTGATATTAATATATTAATATTATATTTCCATTTTAGAGATGAAGAGACTAAGGCTGAAGCCAGGGGCATTAGTCACACAGGAAAGTATTGGATGCCAGGTCTTATTCATTAGTCAACAAAAACTTCCTAAGCCATTTTTAACTTTCCATTGTCTATTGCTTTACAATTTGAACTTATTTATGCATCTTGGAATTATCTCCTTATATTTCATGAGTTTATTCCTTCTTCTTTATTCTTATTTCCATAATCTCAGGCTATATCCTGGTCAACTCTTCTTTCAACTACTGGAACTTCCCTTTATCCATACTCCAAGGATATGATATCTCAAAGGCCATCATATTTAGTATAATCTGATGCTATTGCAGTGATTGTCTTCCATGTCTCTCACTTTTACTATGCCAGACTTTTCCCTCATGCTAGCCTTCCAGTTTATTCTACTAGGGATCAAGGGACTTTTATGCTGATGATTTTCAATAGGGGTTGGCATAATGGGTGAGTGTTCTATCTTGTACCCAGACCATAGCAACTAGAAAAGTGAAGAGTGAAATGGGTTTGGGGTAAATTATGTAAGGAAAAAACCTGCAAGAGTGAGTGGTGATTGCAACATATTGAATGAAAGGCAAAACCCTTTTAGGTCAGAATTGGTACCACATCTATCTTCATATTTTCTTTATATTTATTACATATAGCAGGAACTTGGGTATTTGGTAAATAAATGAATGCAGAATTAAAGATCACTCAAAGGTTTCCTTTTGGGGAGGTGATTGAAAGGTTTACATTCTTCACTATGATTGGGCAATGTGTATATATGCATATTTATTTTATATACATATTATATATATATATATATGTGTGTGTGTGTGTGTGTGTGTGTGTGTGTGTGTGTGTGTGTATAACACAGAGGAAAATTCAGAAAAGTAGATTATAGATGTGGAATGGAGCATACATTGCTAGTCATGGTAAATTTGTTAGTCTTATTGCTTTTTTTTTCAATGCCCATTTCCCAAGTTCCCTATTTCTGTTGAGGATACCACTATGTTTCCAATTACCCAGGTTCATCCTTGACTATTCACTCTCCTAATGCATTGCTAAGTCTTGCTACTTCCACAATATCTCTCATTAATTTCCTTCTTTCTATTCACATGGAGACCACCTTTGTTCATGCCTTTATCATATCCTATCTGGATCACTATATTTGCTTCATAATTGACCTTCTTACCTCTGATTTCTCTTCCCTTCTCAAATTCAACCTCTATTCAACTACTACAGTGATGCTCCTAAAGCACAGGTCTAATTCTGTCATTTTCTTGTGCAAGAATTTTCAGTGACTCACTGTTGACTCTAGGATGGGGTGGGGGACCTTTTTTCTGCCAAGTGCCATTTCAATATTTATAATATTCTCAGGCTATATTTGATCAAACATTTAATTAATTCACCCCTAAAATCTCCTAGATTTATTGAATTTCAAATCCCACTTATGATTGCCTTGACCCTGCACTAGGATAACTTACCGGATTCTCTGTTTGTCATTCAAAACTCTTCACAATCTGGCTCCAATTTAGTTTTCCAGACTGTTTGCACATTACTTCTCCTTTGCCATAAGTGCTAACCCTGTTTAATAGACATTCCATCTCATATGTCTAGGCTTTCACAGGCTGTTGTTTCTCATGCCTGGATGATAATAGTACCTTAAAATTTGCAAAGTGCAAAGTTCTTTAAATCATCTCATTTGATCCTCATAATTGTGGGAGGTAGGTGCCGTAATTGTCCCAGTCTAACAGATGAGGAAACAGAGACATTAAGTAACTTGTTCATGTCACATGGCTAGTAGGTGTTTGAATGGAGTCCAGTGCTGAATCTGGGTCCAGTGCTCTATCCTTTGTGTCATCTATCTGCCTTAGGTGTCTTTGGGTGATTTTGCCAGGCTTAATAGGAAGAGTGGCATTGGTTTTAAGTGCTCACAATCAGAGGGAAAGGAGTTAGGGAACAAACTTATTCTAGGGAACACTGGAGAGAAAGGAAAAGGGAAAATATTGCCAACTTAGTTCAGTAGTTTGAATGCTAGATTAAGTCAGAAGACCGGGTTCAAATACCAGGATTGGTCTGTATGATCAAAGCCAATTCCATTTTCTCTTCTGAAAAATTCTCTTTGTAAAAGGGGTTTACTTCTAAGGTCCCTTCCCATCCATGATCTAAATGTTCATATGATCATGAATGTGAGCCTTTGATCTATCAGCCCATTCTAGTTATTAATCTAAAAACCTAGGAACTAACAGACCTATATGGTACCTCAAGATTTACAAAGTCATTTCCTCCCAACTATCCTGTGAGGTAAAAAAAGCAAGTATTGTTATCCCTAGGAAATAGGTACCGGAAATTATGTAACTTGCTTATATTCATAGAGCTAGTAACCTGAGCCTCCTGAATTAAAATTCAGGTTCCTTCTGTTACAGCATAAAAGACAGGTATTTCATCTGTAAGGTAGAGATGCTTATGAATAATTGTTGTGATGACCTTTCATGTTGTTTGAAGGTCATTTAAAGCCCTTGAAGAAGGTATTTATTGGTATTAGTTCCCAGGTATATTTAAAATTTTAACCTAAATGTCCACAATAATCCTGAGTAAATGTGAGAGATATCAGGGACAAGGCCACATTAAACTGTTTATTCTAACACACTAACATGTATTTTTGTTGCCAAAGAAAAGCCCCCAGTTCATGGGAAAAAATAAATGCTTCTCTAATTATAGCAAAAATTGGCAAATTCATAGAGGCAAACTTTCCTGTTCACACTATCAGATATCAAGATTCTGCTAGGAGGCAATGTAGGATGAGGTACATAACTTAGCAACATAGAAACCATAACAAATACAAATATTATGGCCCAATGTTTCATTAAATCCTGTAACAGGATTAATAAGGGCTTTGGAATGTGTACTCATTTTTTTTTTGGATCTTGTTGAGATCTTTAAAGGAGGCATAAATCTCTAAGAATAATAGACATTTGACAGTGCAGAACATATTTAGAAAGATGAGACATTAAAATATAAGCCTCTGTGCCTGGAGGATACCATTGCTATGCCAATGGATGCCAACAGCTAATTAGAGAAAAGTCATTCCTGAGTTCTTTCATTTAAGTTAATATGAGGAATATTACATGGTGAACATTCTGCCTACCCTCTCGCCTTTCAGGGACAAAGCTCATTTTATGAGTCCTTTCTTTTGTCTCATTCTCTACTCCCTATTGATTCTAGATAACTTCAGATAACTCTTTGACTGGAAAGATTCCCTTTAGTTGTTAGATTGGAGCTACTTTCTATTCTGTAACTTAGATGTACTTCCTCCTCAGAGGTAGATCAATGAATGTCTCTTGTTTAATTGGGTCCTCCAAGGCCAGCACTTTGGTGGCAGGGAAAGAAAAAGAGAGACTAAATCCTTCAACCAGCAATGTGTCAGCTTGGGCAACATATCTAACTTGAGGGAGGCCCCCCCTCTTAATATGAGGGAATTTACTAATTATTCTACTGAGAACATCCTTGAGGAAGATGTGGGTGATTGTTGATTGTGTAAGACAAAGGATAAAGGCATGATAAAAGAAAGAGGGAGTAGGTGTTGGCAAGTGTCATCTCTTTAAGTCACTCTCTTGTTGACTGTCCATGGAGAGGGGATTTGTTAATGACTCATGTCTTTTCTACCACACTCAAAGTCCTTGAGAGATGAAAGTTGAGATGATGCTGTTCAAATGAGTATCGATGGAAGAAATGGAGATGTTTAGAATTGAGAAAAGAAGATTTAATGGAGACATAACAGGTATTTGAAGTAGTGCTATGTGAAAGAAGGTTTAGATTTCTTCCATTTGACCCTAGAAGGTAGATTCTAAGAGTGATTGGTGATGTTAAAAGAGTCTGATTCAGACTTGATATAAAAAAACAAACAAACAAGCAAAGAACAAAAAACCGCTTCCTAACCAGAAGAACATCCAGGCTTGGAATAGATTGCCTTGGGAGGGAATGGATTTCCCTTGCCTGGAGATCTTCAAGCGATTACTTTCTCAATCATGTATTCAGTGGCTACTGAAATCCCTTCCAACTCTGCAATGATGTGATTTGGCAAGCATGGAAGGGTTGTAGTTAATGAGGCTGGCCTGAAGATTGAGTAGGTTTGTCTCTATTGGTCAGTTGAGTATCTCAATATCATATGCCTGTGTTGACCCTTACTTACCAAAAGAATGAGATTGAGATGTTACCCAAAAGCATGTATTGGTAAAAAACTTCTGATATTTCAGGAGAATTTTTTTATTCCTGTTCTTCTATATTTGAATCTGAGAAAGAAAAATGTTTGCTAACAAGCCATTTTGATGATCCTAGAAGCCTCTAAGACTGGTCCCAGGGACTGTATTTTTCTAAACTAAAAAATTCATTTTAAAAAAAGTGAGATTTGGGGGCCACTAGGTGGCACAGTGGATAGAACCCTGGAGTCAGGAGTACCTGAGTTCAAATTCGATTCAAACACTTAATCACCTAGTTGTGTGATCTTGAGCAAGTCACTTAACCCCATTGCTTTGCAAAAATCAAAAAACAAAAATTGAAATTTTTAGGATCCAAATTTATTTTTTTGTATGTTGCATTAAAATAAATTTCTGTTTTGGTTTCAGAAGTGCTATTCACTGTTACTCTCTAGGAGGCTAACAATTTGGTTGTAGCTCTGGTTATGGCTTAGGTGAAGGCCCTAACAACAATGCTTCAAGGAGATCCATCTCCTCTCACCAATAGTACTGGAATGTAACAGTAAATGAGTATTTGTTAATATTCCAGAACAAGCCTGGCAGATTCTAAGGGGGGGATTGTGGACCACTGGATTCTATTCTTAATTTTGCTCCTAGGATTTTGAGGATCCTTGGTGGAATTCTTCACAGTTTGGTTCCTCAGTTCCTTTGAGGGTAGGAGATATAACTTTGGTTTCTCTCTAACTCACCAAAACATTTAGAAAACAAATAAGAATTTGATAAATTAGTTTCATAGACATTCAAAGGATAAGAAACTGACCCAGTGTTAATGAAGTACTTCATATTTCTGAAAGATATTTCCAAAGTATATATACATATAAAATGCATTCACTATATATTTTGACTTAAAGTTTGAACTCTGATTACTTGAACAAAGAAGAACAGTTATCAGATTAATGAAATAGCATTAGAATAGTGTGATTTGGATTAAATTAGAATAATGCCCAGTTTACATATACCAGCCCTGTGGTAAGAAAGGATTCTCGTTTTTCTCCTATTATTCCAGATTTCTTTTTTTTTTTTTACTTCTCCTTGTTTTTGATCCTTCAGATTCTAGAATTGCTGAGAATTCTTGCTTTTCTAGTCTTCCCCCCACCATCACTTTCTAGGTCCCTCAGACTATGCTTCTCATGCTATCCCAGTTTGTGAGATTGTTGACAGTACTGAAGGAAAGGATGAGACAGGAGTAAAGGGAAATGGTAGCAGAAGAGGTAGCACCTCATCATATTGCCACTCTTAGCTACAGATCTGTGCCAGGGTAATAAGGTGTTTATTCTAATGCATGCAAATTCTTCAGCAGAAGAATTTTAAAAGACAATTCTGCTTATATGACATCAGGCTGTCATTTTTTCCAAGTCTTCATTAATTATTACCTTCAAATAGAATTCTGGACCCTAGAAATATACATGAAAAATTTTATCTTTAATGATATGATAATATTGAAAATCCACAATGGTACCTATAGAATGGATTGACTTTTTCCTGAAGTCTTTTCTGTAAAACATTCCATAGTCTAAGTAATATCCTCATCAATTATTGAAGGTAAAGGATAAAAAGATTCCCAGTTACTAACTCTGCTCCCTTAGGGTGAGTTCTGCAATTATGTAGCAATAGCTTTGTTGACCTATGATTTTGAAATGATTTTTTCATTTCAAGTATATCTG
Organism: Macrotis lagotis; assembly: GCF_037893015.1. Classification (NCBI taxonomy): domain Eukaryota; kingdom Metazoa; phylum Chordata; class Mammalia; order Peramelemorphia; family Peramelidae; genus Macrotis; species Macrotis lagotis. The sequence goes on along the minus strand of NC_133658.1, from coordinate 160,634,643 downwards.
TGAGTCATGGAATAGTATAATCTCTGAAAATTAAAAATTCAGTGTCACTCAAAGGATGACAAAGATAAGGTTCTTTTTGATTGTGATATCAACTTATTCTCCCTGAAGAATTACAAAAAAGAAATTGCATAAAGGATGTCAGCAGAGAAAAGTATAAAATAAAGGAGGGTATATACAAGATCACTGAATGAGTCAGAAAAATGTTCTTTCCCATTCATGTTCTGCTTTGCATAGCTACAAGCTACAGATCCACCTTTGGCACTTTGAAAAGCTCTAAGATTGTGGAATTTTCCATTCACCTATAGTTTTATTTTATGGGAACCTAAAATACTGGCATCTATTGAAAGAATCAGTTTGTCTTTATTATATTTAAACCTTAATAGAACTGATTCTTTGGCACCAGCCAGGGTAGAAGTTACCAAGCATTACTAAAATATAGGAGGCAGCTAGGTGGGGCAGTGTTAGAATGCTGGGCCTGAGATCAGAAAGAGCTGGAGTCAAATTCGACCTCAGATACTTAGTAGCTGTGTGACCCTGGGCAAGTCAATTAACCCTGTTTACCTCAATTTTTTTCATCTGTAAAATGAATTGAAATGACTAACAACTCCAGTATCTTTGCCAGGAAAATCTTAACTGGGTTCCTATAGAATTGGACTTGACTGAAAAATGACTGAACAACAATAAGGATTTATTTATGAATTTATATTTGTGAATCAAGAACTGGTGAGGGAATAGAGATCAGCAGAGTACCTTTGGAGAAGGGGAAGGGATGGAGGTAAAACGACCATGAAGCATAGTGTGCAAAGAGACCAGAAGCAGAATTATCTCTGTAGTAGGGGATCATGAATAGGCAGAAGACATGGTGAGAATAATGCATCCTAGTGTAGAGGAAAAATTTTGGAACTAGAGTGGGAGGAAAGGGTCAGGAGCCCTGGGAACCTTTCCTGGAACTGTCATTAGCTATGTGACTTGCTGGGATTCAAACCCAAATCCTTTTAACTCTACATTAGATTTTCTTTTCAGGATACCATACATATATATATATATATATATTTCCTCTGATTTCTTGAAGTTGCCAAGCTCCATTGGGAGCTATACAGGTAATGAATTGAAGACTCAGCCAAGATAGTTTGGACTAGAAACAAATGTCTGTTATTCAGAATAACATGATCCCAAAGTGTAAGAGGAATTAAAGGATACCCTTTCAAGTTGACAACTTGTAGAACTCTTGGCACTAGGGAAAATTATACTTGGGTGAGGCTGGTTAGTCAGCAGGAGCAGGCATGCTGCTCCATAGAACAGCAAGCATCACTTCAATTTTCACTGGGACAAGTCTCGAAATAGAAGTAGGGTGATTATAAAAGCCAACCAAAGTGTTTAGAGGCTCTAAGTCCCTGTTGCATAAACTCATAACCACATTTGACTTTCTTCCTTTCATCTTTATTCCTCTGGCACTTGAAGACAGGGTTCCTGAAGGGATGAGAGACATCAATCGTATCAAACTTCCTTTGTCTTGATGTATCACCTGCTAGTTCTTACTGCCCTCCACCCTGACCTACTTCCTCCCTTAAGTTATCTTTGCTTAAGACAGTCTTTACCTTTTATGATCTTCTATCTAGATGGTATTTCCAGTTTTGGGTTTTACCTGAATGTGAATCTCTTGGTTTTATGAATGATAACTTGGAAGACAATGTATAGAAGACCTCTTAGGGATGTTGTAACAACGCCACTGACAACAAAAACAAACAGTGCTGCCCTTGGGCTTAGGACAAATGAATGTATCCTGAAATTTTGCCATCTCCCTTCTCAGCAGTGACTTCCAGGATTAAGTGTCATGGTTCTGGGACTTGTGCTAAAAGCTGTTGTTCTGTAGAGAGGGGAACAGCTCAATCAAACTAGGTCCCACAATGGTAGGCTCTCTTTAGGGAAATCAATGAATCCTGACACTAGTTGTTTCTGTTCATCAGGTAGAATTCTACTATCTTTTATCAGGCGCAGCTTGCTTATATCAACCACATTCTTTGGGATATAGGCCTAATAGTGTCATTTCTAGGCTAAAGGGGAATGCACAGTTTGACAACCCTTTGGGGATAGTTCTAATTTGTTCTTCAGAATGGTTGAACTAGTTCATAACTCTACCAACAGTGCATCAGTGTTCCAACTTTTCTACATTCCCTTCAGTTTTTGTCATTTTCCTTGTCTTTCATGTTAGCCAATCTGACAGGTGTGAAGTCATATTTCTGAATTCATTTAATTTACATTTCTCTAATAAATAGTTATTTAGAGAATTTTTTCATATGACTATTGATAGCTTTGATTTCTCCTTCTGAAAACTACCTGTTCATATAATTTTATATTCCCAGTTATAAACTGGGAATTTATATAAATTTGGTTTAATTCCCCATGTAGTTGAGAAATGAGATCTTTAACAGAGAAACTTGATATAAATTTTTTTTCTCTGGATTTCTATTTTCCTTTTAATTTTGACTTCATTAGTTTTGCTTGCAAGGAACTTTTAAATTTCATATAATCAAAATGATCTAATTTAGTTCCTAAGCTCTTCTCTCTCCATAGATCTAACAGGTATATTTTCCCATGCCCCCCAATTTACTTTTTATATCACCTATTATGTCAAAATCATTGGTTCATTTTGACTTTTTCTTGGTATAAAGTGTGAGATGTTGTTCTATGTTTAGATTGTTTTCTAGTTCTCCCAACAATTTTTGTCAATTATTGAATTCTTGGATTGTTGGGTTTATCAAACTCAAGATTATTACGAGAATTTATAACTGTGTATTTTGTATCTAATCTATTCCACTGATCTACCACTCTATTTCTTAGTAAATATCATTGTTTTGATGATTGCCACTGAGTAACGTAGTTTGAAATCTATAACTGCTAGACTGCCTTCTTTTACATTTTTTTATTGATTCTTTTGATTTTCTTGACCTTTTATTTTCCAGATGAATTTTGAGATGACTAGTATATTAATAGTAGAATTGTAAATTGATGCCAACTTTTTGGATAGCAATTTGAAAACATACAAAAAGAGCTTAAAACTGACATTTATTTTTTAAAAAAATTTCTGACTCATTGATTCTAATATCACATCATAAGAATGTCATTAAAAGGGAAAAAAGACCTAGATATATTTTTCTCCTCTACTTCAATTAATGAAAAATAATAAAATAATAATAAAAAATAAAAATAATTTCTATGTACAATGATCTGAATACATTTTGTTATATTATACTATAATATAATATTGTTCTCTGAGATATATTGACTACAATTGACTACAAAGATATATTGGTTAAGATACAGCAATATGAATGTGAAATAATTCAGAGTGAAAAAGAGCAAATTCAAGGAGAGAGAGAGAGAGAGAGAGAGAGAGAGAGAGAGAGAGAGAGAGAGAGAGAGAGAATTATAAATTCCCAGATGGAAAACTGGTCTGAAACTTAGAATAACTAGGTTGCCACTTTTTAGAAAGTCAATTTATTTGTTTTTATACAGACTTGTCTGTAATTTTATTAGTATATGGAACTCTCTAGTGAGGAAATTTACCCCTATCAATTCAGATCATCAATTATTTCCTGATTTATAATCCTTGAAAGTTATCTGGGTATCTGAGATTTTAAGTGATTTGTTCATGGCCAGAAATCCTGTGACTTGAATCCAGATATTTCTCCCACTGAAAACTACCCTATACTACTTCCAGTTGAAGTTTAAAATTTTTTTTCAATCAAGATGAAAATATTTTGAAATTTGAAATCTTTGTTGCTAAAGTTTAAGATTAATTTGTCCATATTTGAAAAGAAATTACCATTGCCAGTTATCTTACTTTAATCTCTTCTGGCCCTGATCTTTCTTCTTTGGAAAAGGTGAGAGATGTGACTCCAGAAAATGTGAAAAATTGTTAGAAATAATTGGTTGAGGGGTGGCTAGGTGGCACAGTGGATGGAGCACTGGCCCTGGAGTCAGGAGTACCTGAGTTCAAATCCGGTCTCAGACACTTAACAATTACCTAGCTGTATGGCTTTAGGCAAGCCACTTAACCCCATTGCCTTGCAAAAAACTAAAAAAAAAAAAAAAAAAAGAAATAATTAGTTGTGAGGATATTTTAGTGTTCTTATAGGTAGAAATTCTCATAAGCTGACTTTTCCTGCCAAATTAAACTATTCTGGGAGAGTACAGGTCCTCAGATGCATCACCGGTGATTAGTTTAAAGTCTTCATGAAAACAATGCATTTACTAACACCCTAGAATTCTCCATCTTCTTGGCTTTCTATAATGATAATATTTAATTTTGGGATCACCCATCCCCACTGTTTACTTCCTCCATCTCTCAACTTTCTACACTGCTTTAGAAAGTAGTGAAATTTTACTAGGCAGGATTGGCTACTAATTTATGCCATCTAACCTCATTTGAATCCTCACTGCTCATTTCTTAGGATCTTCCTACCAAATTCCCCCAACAGGCTTTCTAAATATTTCCTGTATTACTCAAGACACCATCCTCCTTCACTACCTTTTATTAGAGAAATTCAAAACCATTCAGTTGTAAGTCTTTCACCTTCAATGTTTCTTTCTCTATATCTCAGAAATTTAAAATTATAGAGTTGAAAGAGAAATCATAAAAGTTATCAATTCTTCATCTTGCACTTAATGATGGAACTTCTACAACACTCCTGAAACATGATCATGCAATCTCTGCTCAAATATTTATAACAGGAAGGAGCTCATTACTTAAATCTGCTTCATTGTTAGACAATTCCTGTTAATATTTTTTTCTTTATGAGGAGTACACAGAGTACTATGTACTCTGCAGTAATATAGGACAAATTTATTTTGTCTTTCCAATGAGAGTCTTCTAATTATTCAAACAAAGAAATCATATCTTATAGACTTACTCCTCCAATTCATTAATCTCAATTACTTTCTAAGCTTCAGTCTCAATTATAAACTCCCAGCTACTCTACTTTCTCATGTGGAAACTATTGGAGAATATATTGCATATATTAGAATCAAGTCAAATGGGAGAATGCTATTGTGTACACAATCTCACTTGCTAGGTATACAGGTAATGAATGATTATATACCTTGGATTCCAAACTATTGACCAAGATGATGTGAGGAGAGACAGGGCACAGTAATAGTTAAAATGTTAGACTGAGAATCAGGAGATTAGAGTTCAAAAAATGCCTCTATAACTATGAGTCAATCATTTAGGTTTTCTTAGCCTTTTATCTATAAAATTGCAGATAGTGGACCAGATGTCTCTGAGGTATCTTTCTCCTTTGTTTTATGTTTCCTAAATCAAAGTTAACCATAGGTAGGTCTCTGGTACTCTATAGCCAGACTTTTTTCCAAGCTACCACACCAGACACATACTTTTATACTGGGGTTGTATATCTAAGTATGCTACTGGTTCATGATATATTATGTTCTCTTTCACTTTCTGACTCACACCTCTATTTTATGCATCAGCACAATGGATATGATCAAACCACTCTCAATTCATGTTCTGTACATTTCAAGGTTCATTCTCTCTCACCATACATGGTCCCCACTCTCAACATATTTTGTCTCAAAAACCCAGGAGCTGGATAACAAATGCTTTCACTAGCATCAAAATTAGAATCATCCTAATATTGTCTTCATAAGCAGAATTTGCTTGTTATGTAGTTTTCAAACCAGGAGCAAAAATGCTGAAAGAGATTCTTTTATTTAGTCCCTCTTCACTAAGCTTCCAAGCAGAAATATACCAGATAAATGGGGACAGAAATAAAGCAATTTGGGGGCTGATCCTGAAGAGCATCTCTTTATATCATTACAACTAGAAAAGCATTGTACTTGTCTTCTCCAAAATGTCAAAGTTGTCATGATATGGATGGCCACTTTTCAAGGGTCATCTGAAGGAAGACTCATCTATATAATATGGGGAAGAACCAGGAGCACAAATCCAATCATTCATTGGGTCCAGATTGTGTCTATAATCTGTGTTCTGAAAATTGTTACCATAGGAGAAGCATAATTATTTAAACTGTGGGGGCAGGAAGGCAGAAACTACTGGTAATAGCTCTAACAAAAATAACAGAATTTCTCTCACTCTGTGGCTGCCTATAATTTTTAATGATTTGATACATAGTTTAGTATTCAAATTTGGTACTTAAAAAAGTGAGCTGATATTATACAGAAAGTTTCCAAGGATAGCATTGCTTTACTCCAAGGCCACATGGGCTCCAGTGATATTAGACATAAATATGAGCTTCGAACAATCAGGAAGAAAAAAGCAGAATTTCACCTAAGGGTAGAATCACCTTTAACAACCAATCTTAGACAAATTGAACAATACAGAGAAAATGAATAATGAACAAATGAAATGCATTTATTAAGAACTGACAATGTGTCAAGAATTATGCCAATCACCAGGGATACAAAACAAAATTGGAGACAATCTCTTGCTTAAGGGATTTACATTTTGAAAGGGGAGACAACATACTGAGGGTTGTTGTGGCTAGTGTGGGATATCTTGGCATCTTAAATCATAAAAGTAATTAGTAGAGCCATAAGGGAATAAACATATGATAGCAATGTTGATTTTTTTTATTTTTTTATTTTTTGCAAGGCAATGGGGTTAAGTGGCTTGCCCAAGGCCACACAGCTAGGTAATTATTAGGTGTCTGAGGCTGGATTTGAACTCAGATACTTCTGACTCCAGGGCCAGTGCTCTATCCATCGCACCACCTAGCCATCCCACAGTGTTGATTTAATTCATTTACAGAACTGGAAAAGGAATGGGGTGGTACAGAGAAAATACATAGTATCAAAGTAATTGTAAGAATTGGTTTGAGTGTAAGATATCAGTAACATGTTGGGGGCGTCTACCTATAGTGGGACATGTGAAGCACTCACCAGTTGGGATAGTAGAACCCCAGGGTACAGGGAAGGAGTTTTGGAACTGCAAAAGTTCATAGAAATGGACATGGAGTTGAAGGTATGACTTCAAAGACCTCTCAGAAAAGATGGATGAAATATAAAAGAAGAAACTTCAAGATCTGTACAAGGTGGTCTGAAACCAAGAGAAGCAATATTATTAGGGGGCTCAATTTTTAAGAAAAATGGCTTCTTCATTTAAGGCAGTGGTTTTTAACCTGAGTGTATGTGCGTGCATGCTTGTGTGTGTGTGTGTGTGTGTGTGTGTGTGTGTGTGTGTTGCATGTGTATGTGTATGTGACAGATACTTTGGCAGTGTGGTGAAAATTAGAGATCTCTTCTCAAAATAATGGTTTTAAATGTATGAAATAAACCAAGTATATTGAAAGTCATCAAAATATTTCCAAAAATATGTTCATAGATCACACAGATTAAGAACACTTGATCTAAATATTCAAGGGTCTAGAGACCCCATGAAGGACTTAAAGGATGAAGGTTTAAAGAGCAGATGATAGAGGAGAAATACATTACAACTGAGGACCAGAGTAGGATTTTTTTTTGAACTTTCATGAGACATAGAAAGAACTGAAAACCCCACCAGATAATATAATAATATATGTATGCTACCTCAAATTAGGGAACTTGATTTTGGTCTATCATCTACTATGGAAATAATTAAAATGAAGCCAGCATCTGGGATAAGAAACATGAAATGAGTCCATGGAAAAAAGTGAGGGTAAAAGGAAATTTTTTGTGATATACAAGTGAGAATTTTTGTGCAAACAAAGCCAATATAGCTAAAATTAGAAGGGAAAATATGAACTGGTTAAAAAATTGTTCCAGCAGTTTCTATGATGGAAGTCTAATTATCAATATATAAGGAACTCTTTAAAATTGATAAGAATAAGAGCTATTCCCCAATGAAGAGAGATGATTAAACGAAATTACGTCAGGTCTCCAAGGAAGACATTCAAATTATCAATGACTCTAATAAAATATCATTAATAATTGGAGAAATACAAATTAATGCAATGCTGAAATTCTACTTACTCCTATCCCCAGATTGGCAAGGTTGACAATTTTTTTTAAATATTAGAGGGACTTTGAGAACAGTCAGATTAATATCCCTTCGGTGGAGATGTGAATCTCTATAGTCATTGCAAGAAACAAATTGAAATGATGCCTCCAAAGTCATTAAACTGTGTCTACTCTTTGACTCAGTGATACAACTTCTAGTCCTATATCTTAAAGAGATCAAAGGAAAAGGATGCATATGGTATATAAGTATTTACCACAACTATTTTTTAGCAAAGAACTGAAAACTAAGGCTATGACCATCATTTGAGGAATGCCTGCATAAATTATGGTATATGAATGTTTTAGACTACTTGAGTAGTAAGAAATAATGGATGGGATAATTTCAGAGAAACCTGAAGATTCACATGGGTGAATTGAGTAGAAGCAGTAGAACAAGTTATACAATAACAGTGTTATTATAAATACAAACAATTTGGAAAGATTTAGGCTCTCTGACCACTGCAATAACCAAACATGATTCTAGAGGACTGATAATACCTTTTGATAGACAAGTGATAAAGTCAGCACAGAATTAAACATGTTTTTTTAGATATAACCAATGTGGAAATTTGTTTTGCATGACTATGCATATTTGTTGCAAGAGTTTTGTTTTTTCTATCTTTTTTTTTAATTAGAGGAGTAATGGGAGGGAGAGAAAATAAGTATTTGTAAATTTAAAAATATGAAAAAAGAGAAAACTAGCTAAGAATGAGCAAAAAATTCTAATTTCCATTTCATTGAGGACTCAACAAAATTAGTATTACAATCTTCTTAGACTATGAAATAAGCACACAATACTTTTGAGAGACATAATGTTTTCTACTGCTACTATCTATAAAGAAATAGACATGTGTTAAGAAAACAACCAAAAGGAGAAGAGAGAGAGAGAGAGAGACAGACAGACAGACAGACAGATAGACAACAAACACTGACAGACAGACAGACAGACAGGATGAGGGGGGAAATGGGAAAGGAGGAAATGGGAATGTAGTAGACTTACAAACAGATTCTAGGTGGGGACAAGGTGGTGTTATTGAACCAAAAACCTGAGGATTAAGGTAGAGAAGAAAAGAAAAAAAGGGGAAACAGCCCAGGACTCAGAAGTGGGTAAATTGGTTTGCTTCATTCTGGTTCACCTCCTCTGAGTGTGTTTTAGTTTATCAGATCTCACTTAAAATATGGCACTTAGTACTGAATAAAATATTCTAGATATGGTATTATTAACCCATAATTTGTCATATAATTTGTAAAATGAATACTAACAGAATTTGTTTTACTACATCTGATTCAGTGTAATCATTATGTTCTCATATTCTTGATCCTGTTTGTATAGATCTAGTCCAGACATTGATTATGAATATGAGAGGGAGAGGGAGATTGACCCACTGAAGCTATTGCAATAATTAGAATAGGTTTTCCATGGAAAATTTGTGGAAAGATGCAAATAAAATTATTTTAAATTTTATTTTAAAATTCCAAACTTAAACAATAAGAAATATGAGTTTTTTCATGTACTCAGAACACAAAAGGAGGAAATTGTCCCTTTGCCTTTGCTTTCTTCCGAATTTCTTTCTGTTTTCTTCTATACCTGTTAAAAATACTTCCATAGCCCTCTTTTGGGGACCTTATTACTGCTAAGCCTCCCTCTGCTCCCACCTTTCCTAATTAAAAGCAAAGGGGAAACATTCCCTCATACAAAATAAATAGTCAAGAAAAAAAATTCCTTTTACTTCTCCCTTTGGAGTCAGGAAATTGGTTTTACTTGTGACTCTTATTTCCCTAGATATCATACTCTCTTTTAACCACTTCTCCCTAATCTTCAGCCTTGCTAGTTTCCCTTTGGAGTTTGATGTAGTTCTATACCAAGTTATGTGTGTATTTTTTTTTTTTTTGCAAAGAAATGGGGTTAAGTGACCTATAAGTAACCTGGTAAAGATCATACTACTAAGTATTAAGTTTCTGAGAATGGATTTGAACTCAGGTCCTGTTGACTCTAGGACTGGTACTCTATCCACTGCGCCACCTAGCTTCCCCATATGGGTATATTTTCAATCCTCTGTTTTATTTAACAACTCTTTCCCTTTGTTTATATACTCTTTATTTCAGGTACTTCTTCCTTATTTTTATGGTAATGAATTCTTTTAACCTTCCCATTTCTTTCTTTTCTTCAGACCCTCATATTAGAACTTAATTACCCCTCAAATCCTATATTTTTCTTATTTAACTCCCTTAATACCATTTGAAGACATTAAGGTTCTAACTGGACATTTATTTCTTCTGCCTCATTAGAATGTTAGCACTACATTATCATATGCCCCCCTTCTAATTGTTCAAATAAATTTACCTTTCTAGGTTTCTATTAACTCTTGTGTTTGCATTTTACACTTTCTGTTCAGCTCTAATCTTTACATCAAAAATACTAGAGGGGCATCTAGGTGATGCAGTGGATAGAGCACCAGCCCTGGAGTCAGGAGTACTTGAGTTCAAATTCAGCCTCAGACACTTAACAATTACCTAGCTGTGTGGCCTTGGGCAAGCCACTTAACCCCATTGCCTTGCAAAAAAAAATACTAGAAAGTAATTTTTTTCCCATTAAAAGTCATTCCCCCCCCCAATAGGAGTATACTAAACCTTGAAAGGTCACATGTTATTTCCCACTAAAATGTAAGCTCTCATTAAGAATAATGATTATATTTTGGCTTTATATCTCCAGCATTTAGCAAAGTGACTAGTTCTAGCAGGGTATTTAATTTATGCTTTTGGAATTAAAGTGAATTTTTTTTTAAATCACAAACTTTATTCTACTGATTCCAAGTACCTCTGGCCTGTTATCTCTTCTCAACTTGACTTCATAGAATCTCTAGCTTCTTTCAAAGCACAGTATTCTAGTTCTCACTTCACTTTGCACCAGTTCATATACATCTTTTCAGGTTTTTCTGAAAATATCTTACTTCATTTCTTATAACACAATAATATTTCAGTACAATCATATACCACACAGCTATTTTTCAGCCATTTTCCAGCCATTTACCAACTGATAGGCATCATCCTTTTTGAGAACAAAGGACCACCACTGCCACCACCAATGATAGCAAAGTACAAGTCAGGCACCATTTTCTCAGTGAGACTTTTCCCTGAACCCTCCAAGTATTAATTATTTTTTTTCTGTTGAAATTGTTCCTTTTCTCTTCTGAAAATGCTTTGCATCACACTTTGTATGTATGTATGTATGTATGTATGTATGAGGGTGGTCAGTAGAGTTCTATCAACTTATTGAACTTATGGAGGCTTCTTATTTCACCCTCTCCTATGAAAAGATGATAATGACTAAGGATTATTTTCACTACTTTCAAGATAAATTTACTGACTCCCACTGTCATGGGATGTACTGTTTTATGAGAATTGTAATTTTATTTAGACCTATAAAAAGGATCTTGCAACTCTTTTAATCCCTTTTTCCTTTTGCTTTTGTGAAAAGCACATGTAACCTGAACCCCAAAGCCCTTTCGTTTAGGACTCTCTCCTCAAAGGTGATCAATGTCACTTGTCCTGCTGAGGGATGGGTTGAGTTGATGATAGATATCTGTTCCTCATTCTCTTCAAACTCTTCAGGATTCTGTCTTTAAGAGAGAAGATGGAAGAAACTGATCTACTCTGTAATGCTGAAGGGGAAAAAAGACTGGGGAAAAAAAGCTGTCATGTAGAACTTTGAACATCTTTATTCTCAGCTTGCTATTCACCTTTGGGTGAGTTCTGTGAGTTCTGTGACTCTATTTATTTAGTTGAGTTGCCTTGTTGCCAGTGGGAGAGCATTTCCACCCTTTATTGTCTGGTATATATTCTCTTATGTATATTTTCTCTGACTTTTGTGTTGCTATTGATTTGAATATATGGGTTTATTTGCTTTGTGAGTTCATCACAGAACTGGTATTTAATGAGAAAAGACTCAAATTTTGGATTGGGATTCTACTTTCTCCAATAATGTATAATGATCACAAGTTTAATTTGAACCTGAACACTATATCCCTTAGACTAGTAATATTTAAGGTAGTTAATAGATATAATTTTAGCTCAGTATTCCTTTTCTCTGAGTATAACAGAGTGTCTAATTTCTGGTCTCTTACTTTCCCAGAAGGAATTAAACTCTCCCTTGGAAAAGAAGTTAAGAGTTGTTACCTGTTTTGGGCTCCCAATTAGTCAAATCAAGTCACATAATAAAACCCTGTGCTACATTTTTTTGGGGGGGAAGCCTTGATACACACAACTAAGTCTAGAATGGAACTGGATCAGGAAGCATTACTAGTTGCCTTAGAGCAGTGACATTCATGTTATTGTCTCTGCCAATAAAGAGAATTCCTGGCCTTAACCTGGTAAAGGTACCTGCAGAAAGCTCTTCAAACACATGACATTTTTGAATAGGGGAACAACATTATCTCAGCATTAGGAGTTACTGAATTCCAGCCTCCTAGAGAAGAAAATTGTGCTAGACTTGGAGCTTGCCTTCTGGGTAACCCCAAATTTGAGAGTTTATGGAACTGCCCTCCTCTTGAGCAAAGGGGAAATTTTATGACAGCTTACCACAAGCTTGTGCTTGTGGTCCCAAGTGTTGGGAGAGTGGTATGAAACCAAAGTCATGACACAGGGGAACAGGGTACCTAGACTTTTTTCTCTGATGTAACCATGAGATTTGGACCATATGATCTTATGGGAAGGAGGAAAAGGTGGCTTTGAACCTTGGGTGTTTTCCTTTTGAAGGTATTTCAAATAAAAGTAAACATGGTGAGTGGGCATGAGGATCTTGTGGAGAATGAGACACACCATAAAGGGAGTTTTGTAAGGATTGTTTATAGGCTTTCTGTAAGTTTTTTTGCATTTAATTTAGAATGGAATAAAGATTGTCCTCATACTCAATACAGGTCTAACTTAGGCTTTCCATTTTGTGTAAGGACGTACAGTGCCAGTCAAATTTTATTCTCCTCAGAGTTTTGATCCTGAGTTTCTGGACTCTAAAGCCATGTGCCTTCCTGAGTATCTTCTTCTACTTCCACCACTGACCTCATCCATTTTCAGATCCATTTTATATTATTTTCAGGTCAGTTGTTTTCAAGTCAAATCAAACTCTTCATGACCCCATTTGGGGTGTTTTGGCAAAGAAGTGGTTTGCCATTTTCTTCTCCAAATAATTTTACAGATGAGGAAACTGAGGCAAACAGTGTTAAGTGACTTGCCTAGGGTTAGAAAGCCAGTAAATGTCTTGAGGATTTGAATTCATGAAGAGGAATCTTCTTGACTCCAGACCCACTCTGCCACCTGCCATTGTACCTTCTTATCCCATTAGAATGTAAACTCCTTGAGGGCCTTCGGTAAGCTCCTCCATTACCTCTTTTGCACCCCTAATACTTGGTACAATGTCTAGTATAGTAAATTATTGAATTTTTATTGCTTATAGTGGTATCCCTGGCATTTAATACAGTACCAAGCAACATAATGGTTAATAAATGTTTTCTTTGTTTTTTTCCTTCCTACCTTCCTTCTTTTTTTTTCTTGTTGCCTTAAGTGAGGAGTTCTTAACCTGGAATCTGCTAACTTCTATTTGGGTAACTTCATTTCAATATACCCAGTTTCTTTTACATTCAGCAATTGTATTTTATTCATTTAAAAACATTATTCTGAGGAAGGTTTTATAGGCTTCACCATACTGCCACAGGGATCCACAATACAAAAAGTTAAGAATTCCTGGCTTTAATATTTATACAGGACTTAGGGATTCCTTGTGCATTCTATTGTAGTTACATTTGGAAGATGGTTTCTTCTGTATTCCTAAAGAAAGTTCCAGAAATATGATGCAATAGAACCCTCTTTTTTCCGTTTAGGTAAACTGTATCTTTTCAAAAGTTTACATTATAAAGAATAAAAACACTAAATATGTAAAAGGATGAGGGGGTGAAGAGTGCCAAAAAATTCTAGGAATCAAGAACTGTTTCATTTGTCTTGTTGTATCCTAAGTTCCTAGCCCAGACCCTTACACATAGTTGACACCTGTGGTTGTTGAATTGAATCAGGAAGAAAATGCTTCTAAAGTATCTATTTGCTAGGAATGATAGGTAATAAAACATAATGTCTGTTTTGTTTGTTTTTCTCTGCCAATCATATATAGATTTTATTTTTATTTGTTTTTCCAACTACATGCAACAGTAGTTTTTGCCAATCTTTTTTTTGCAAGGTTTCGAATTTTACAATTTTTCTTCACCCCACCCCCGCCTGACAGAAGGCAATCTGATATAGGCTCTACATTTATCACCATGCTAAACATAGATCATATTGAACATATTGTGAGAGAAGAATCAGATCCAAATGGAAGAAAGAAAACATTTGAGAAGAAAATAGAGACATAATACATGACCATTTTTAAAAATTGAAGATAATAAGCTTTGGTCTTCATTTAAACTTCATAGTTCCTTCTCTGGATATGGATATTTTCTATTCCAAATCTTTTAAAATTGTCTTCGATTATTGTGCTGTTGAAATGAACAAGTACATCATGGTTGATCATGACCCCCATGTTGTTAGTGTATACAATGTTCTTCTGGTTCTGCTCATTTCACGCAGTAACATTCATGTAAGTCTTCCCGGCTTTTCTGAAATCCCATCCCTCGTGATTTCTTAACGTTCCATTGTATACATATACCATAATTTGTTTAGTCATTCCCCAATTGATGGGCATCCCTCAATTTCCAATTCTTTGCCACTACAAAAAAGAGTTGCTATGAATATTTTTGTACATGTGATATTTTTACCCTTTTTCCATGATCTCTTCAGGAAAAACTCAATATCTGTTTTTTACATTGGCCCTTGAAATAATACTCCATACAAATATTCTTAATTGAAGAGAGAGATTTATTTGCTAGAGACATTTAGGGCAACAATACATAGTATCCATATACATAATCATAAAAGAAACTTTAAGAGATGAGAAACTAGAACTCTAAACATAATTGAGTTTGCTCTAAGGTGGCAGGGAAGGCATGTGCCTAGCTCATATGCAGGACAGAGAACCCAAAAGAGAAACAGGAGGTATTAATTACATCAGGACTGGATGATGGATTATATTCTGGGATATTCCAATTAAAGACTTTCCTGTATGACAGCTGAAGATATTTCCCCACTGTCCTTTCTACATTTGTTATTGCTCATTCCCCTTCCTCCTCTCCTACTAAGTTTGCTCTTTTTCTTCAATTTCTCACTTTCTTCTTCCTCCTGTCCTTTCTCACTTACTCCTTTCCTTCCCCATTTCTCCTTTTCTATTCCTCTTCTTCTCTCTTCCTCTTTATTAGACCCTTCCTCTTTGGTTATCTGCCCCCCCACCCATTTTTGTTTTCCATCTTCCATTTTTACTTGCTCTTTTTCTTAGTTTCTTATTTACAGTCCCATTTGCAAGTTCTGATTTCTTTATTGTTCCTACTTGCATGCTCTTTTCTCTACAGTACCACTATTACTTGTTCTTTCCACAGTAACACCCCCCACCCCAGTTTTGAGAGCTAGTTGATTAGGCCCATTTGAAGGTTCAAGTATACCCTGAGTGCTGATTCATTTTTCCAGGGTTGTCAGACCATAGTCCCTTGAGCCCTGCGACTTTCCTTTCTGAGAGAAGCTGGAGGAATGAACTCATATCTCTGGAGTTACTGTCCTATCAGCTACTGCTGGCGTAGGGTGGGAGAAGGCATTCTGCAGCCGTGGAGCTACAAGGAAAGGATGAGTGAGGCAGAAACTGGAAAAAACCAGATATCTTCCATAGCAAGACAGGATGGGCTCCCTAATGTTCCCTCCAGTTCCCTCCTGTCTTCTTCCCAGCAAATACCCTGCCAGTCACTCTTCTATAGTGGGACAGTATCATCAGACACAGTGGAATTCCTGAGGCAGTGAAAGCCAATGGATGATAATTCTGATCTTCTTTAAACAAATTGAGCATTAGTCCCCTTAGAGCTTTGGTCATTTGGTTGCTTATCCTTTATCAAAAGTTTAACTGTTTATGTAAATCCAATATATGAAAATCTTGATTTACGCAGAAAATAAATTAGATACTAGTGGTAGTGTATATATGTGAATATATATATATATGTGTATGCATGTATGTGTGTAAGGTGTTGATGATTACTTTCTTTTCAAAAGATTTCACAATAGGCCTTCTCTAAAAGGCCAGATCCCTTAATTTACTTAGAATATAGTTAAATTGGGTGGCTAGGTAGTGCACTGGATAGAGCACCGGCCCTGGAGTCAGGAATACCTGAGTTCAAATCCAGCCTCAGACATTTAATAATCACCTAGCTGTGTGGCCTTGGGCAAGTCACTTAACCCCATTGCTTTGCAAAAAAAAAAACATAATTAAGAATATAGTTAAATTTATAAAAAAAAATTGATGGACACACCTACTTTGTAAAGTGAAGTATATCCAGACTGGGTTAGTTCCACCCCCATTCTCCAACATCTCGTCAGCCTCACACCTCAGGAACTGTTGCTCACTGCAGGCTGAATTTTCTTCCTTTGGGATTCTTTCCCTTTGGACTTCTAACTCTTCCTTTGTGCTCTTCTTTTTTTCTTGCTGCTACTGGCCAGGCCAAGCTCCCACAGAGAATCTGCATTCTTTCAGCACTACAAGGACCTCAGACAGAGAGAGCATAGGCACTTGAATTTGAAGACCCCTCAGAAGTAGGTTTTTCCTTGGTCCATCCTCCATTTCACCTTTATTTCTGCCCTCTCTTTTTCCTCTTCCTTCTTTTTTCTTTTCTGCCTGCCTTCCTTCCTTCCTTCCTTCCTTCCTTCCTTCCTTCCTTCCTTCCTTCCTTCCTTCCTTCCTTCCTTCCTTTCTTCCTTCCTTCCTTCCTCTTCCCCAAGGAACCTTTGAATTTTTTCTAGCTTCACTGGCTTATTCCAGGGGGCTTTTCTCTGTTTTCGGTTCCATCATCTGGAGTTTTTTAGTTCCATATTCCTTCCTGGGATCACATCAATTTGCCAAACCTTTGTTAAGAACCCACTGTGGGCAGAGAATTGTACTAGGAACCAGAGGGAGATGCAAAGTTCAGAAAAAACAGTCCTTGCTGTTATGGATGTTCCGATCTAGTTACCCCTACCATGTATTTTCCCCTAATGTCCTCAGTAGTTTGATATGAGGTTTCTTTCCCTTTCTCTAGGCCTATTTTCTTATTTGGTTCTGCCTAGCTCCAGTGTCCTATGAGAAGATAAAACAACTTTTAAGTTTTTTTGATTGACTTCTCTGTATCTTTCTTTAGGTCAAATGGGTAACCTTCACCTGGTAGGGTGAGAAAATTCCAATGATGCCAAGCCACTAGGGAGTTTCCAATTGATTAATAATTCTACTGTCTATTTCCTTTCTTTTCTCCCAAAGTCTTTCTTTCTGCCTAACTTCTGGTTCTCCCAGATTGCAAATTAACTACAGAAGACCATGAGAAAATTCATTCCTACACTTCATAAGGTCAGTCTGTCTTCTGGGACTTGTTACTTCTTGCAATTTATTCATCTAGTTCATGATCATGAAGACAGTTCAATAGCATTTCCCAATTCTTTCCAGTGTTTAGTTCCTCCAGGCTCTTTTCTATGCCCTATTCTTGAGATAATTTCCAGGATTTGCCTCCATCTGACTGGTTTCCCTTCCAAGGGAGTAGTCTGCAAACTCGATGTGTCTAGCACAATGTAAATTTCCATGTATATATATGTTTAATATGTTATTTACTTTTGTGCACATGTGTCTTATTCCTCCATTTATACTGTTTGTCCATCTAGGGCAAGGACCCTGGTTTTTTGTGCCAAGTACAATTCCTTCTATTCACTGGTGTTCAATAGTAACCTTTTCTAGTAGTATGTAAGCTCCTCACAGGCAGGAACTAGCTTAATTTTTTAACATACCCCCAAATCCTACATAAAACCTGGAACACAATAAATGTCTATTAAATGCTTGTTGAATTGATTTAAAAATTCACTTGGTAAAGGGGAGGCACGAAGTAAAGATCAAATAACAAGGGAAAGGCAAGTCTTTTCTTTTTTGGATAAGAGAAGCCTACATATTTACTAATTTTAAGTTCATTGAGGGAAGAGAATGTACCTGTTCTAAACTTTGTATGTCTCCCAAGACCTAGTATGGTTAATGTTTAGTATTGATATTTACTTATCTTCCCTGCTATCCTAAGACTGACTTCCCTCTGGCCAGGTCTCTTCATTTCTTCATGTAAACAACTCTTCCTCTACATATATACTGTAATTCTGTGGTGCTTTCTCTTGCTTTGCATATTAATTAATTTTCCTTTTCTCCCTCAATTCCACCCCTTCTTCCTCTTTGTCCTTCCCAGAATTCCCATCCCCTCTGCTTGGTTCTCTTTTAGTAAGCCATACACTTTGTTCTAAGACATTTAATCATCTACCTGCTTTTGATGGAGCACTTCTTTTGGTAGGCTCTCTCCATTATGATCTCTCTTGGTTTCTGTTATAAATGAAGATTTGAACAGAGTCATCTACTTATTTGACCTTGTACTTCTTCCAGACCAGGCATACTTCAGGAAGTCTGACTCATTCCCTTTAACTCTATTCATCAGTATAAATTCAACAGTTTTAGTTGAATTTCTACCTCTAAGAATCTCACACACCTTTTTTCTTTCTCCTTCTCCCCCTCCCCCACCATATCCCACTCTTAGTTGCAGGGTCCATAGGTGGTCATCTAGAACATCCTTTGCTTAGGGAGAAAATCTTTCCAAGAAACATTTTCAATGCTTCTCAATCTCTATAATTATATGATAGGGAAATATAGGATGATTATTACATTTTGAATGTATATATATGCATATATGTGTATAGTTATTTCTTCCCTCACTTCCAAAATGTATAGTGACATTGTTTCCAGATGCAAAGAACAAATGATAGATTACCAGCATTCCAGACTTTACCAGACTTTCTGGCTGTTTGAGTTTGAGCAGCTGATACACCTTTCTGGGTCTCAGTTTCCTCACCCCTAATAACAATAATAACACCATTAATAACAATAATATCTTGCATGTATGCATCACTTTAAAGTTTACTGAATATGTCGCCTATAATATCTCATTTGATGTGGGAGTGTAAGATTAGAGGGTTTTCATGGCCCCTTTCAGTTAAATTCTGTGACTTTTGACCTTAGGTAGGTATTACTTTGAATAGCTTTCAGTTACATTGTAACATTTTAATTGAGGTGAGAGAGATAAATATTTAGTACCTACAATATATGTCAGACATTAAAATAAGCAATATCCTCATTTTATAATTTAGAAAACAGACAAACAAAAGTTAAATAATCTGCTCGGTGCTACCTAGCTACTTAGGGTCTGAGGTCAGATTTGAACTTCCTAACTCCAGGTTCAGTACTCTATCTATTGCACTACATGCAGAGTTAGAATTCTTAAAGCTGTTGCTCCTCTATCCCTGCCCCAGGTCCGTTGTAGTTAAGGAATATCTCAAGGACTTTGGAGAGCAGGAGATGCTCCTGGTTTGGCCCACACTCACCTAGAGATCCCTGATCTTTGCTCTTGGAACTTCTGCCTCCCTGACCTAGACATTCCACACTGGGAACCTAGGGGAGGTAATGCCGTTCTCGGGTCCAAACCCAGTGAAGAGGATTCTGGGCCTGGATCTGAAAGGTAAACAAGGGAGGTTAATGGACCCCTTTCCTCCTTGGACTAGACTATTTGTGGGGAATGGAAGGTTCTAAGAAAAGTATAAACTCCCCTGGTCCCTTAGCCATAGCAACTTAGCTATTGTTCTCAGTCAGTGTCAACCAGATGTCCTGGTTAGGTGCTTGATCATGCAAGGGAGGAGGAGGGAGAAAGTCCTTTAACTGTTAGAAGATAAGGGATTGCTTGGTTTTGTTACTGTCAGGGCTTTCTTTTGTCCTTGCTTCCTCCACCTCATTCCCCCAACTCCATCTGCCCTCATATCTCTACAAGTAAAATGGTAACCCAGTTCCTTTGTCATTGAATATTGACTTTTATAGACTCAGGGTAGGCAACAAGGTAAGGAATTCAGTTCTTCCTTTGCCCATAGATTCCATTTAGGCAATAGAAAGAAAGGAGAAAGGCATGGGGTGGGGAAAAGCTTTCTTTTTTGGACATCGGAAGAGTTTTACATAAGAGTTTTAAGTAGACCTTCAATTTTTTAAAAATTTCTCTTTCCTTTTTTCTGTTTTTCTTTATTTCTTTCTTTATTATTTTCTCTCTCTTTTGCAGCAAGAGATTTGTTATCAAGAAATTATTAAGCATCTCTTATGAATAATGAACTATCCTGGGTGCTGGGAATCCACAACTGGAAAAACAAATCTCTGCCCTTAAAGTGCTTACATTTCTATTGGAAACATGGTATAGAATATTGTACACAAAGAACAGATAGAGACCCAGTTCAGTGGTAATGCAGAATGCATAAAGTCTAATGTACACTATTGTGAGGTCCAGCACATTTTTTCCTCCCCTTTCCTCCCTGCTCTTTTGAAATGTACTGACAGAAATCAATGTACTCAGCTAATTTGTCCGATTCCTGATCGCTTTCTCCCACGGCCCCATACCAACTGACCTCTTCACATATCTCTGGGGTGACCCAGGCTCTACCACCCATTGCATGGAAGAATTCTGCTTGTAGCCTCAGGAATTCCTTATAGAGGATGGGCCAGTCTTCCTTTCCAAGCACAAAAGGGAAAATGCTCCACTTAGACACAGGGTTGTCTTCCTCCATGTCACAGGCAATATAGCTGTCATAGAGAAATGGAAGTGTTCATCTAGGTTCCTCCCCAATAGCACCTCTAATCCTCAAACTGTGTGAAAGGGATAGATAGAAAAGGAAACGACTGGAGGGGAACTTTTGAGTTTCCCCTGATTTCCTTGAGTATTAATTTGTTTACAAATCAGGATAATGGTGATGGGATGTAGTAGATTTCTAAGGACTGGCTGGGATACAGAGAGACAATAGGAAAGAATCTGAGATACTGAAGATGTGGTGGTGATCTCCTTCTATTACCATTTCAGCATCTGATTTCTGTCTATTCTCCAGAGAATTTTCCTTTTCATTTTAGCCTCTAAGAGTCAGCTTGTGAGTATTTAGCAGGTGAGGGGAGTAGGGATGAAACCTGGCTGCTTTGTTAATTATATTCCTAAAGGGTGGTTTCCTTAATTGTATGTTAATTTACGTTTCCTGTCCTATCATCCATGAGTAGGAGCACAAGTGGAACCACCAAGGAGAAGACTATATTGGGAATTCATCAGAGCATCTAATGTGGAAGAGATGGATAGTGCTAAAGATTAGTGAGGTCTCCAGGGAATGCAGATTTTCTCAGTGAAGGAAAAGCAACAAAGTTTTTTCTTTAGGGTTTGGGGATGGGGTGGTACTCACAGGGCCAGGAAGAAGTGGATCCTATTATAGCAGTCTCCTGGAAGTCCCACTCGACCAAAATATTCAACCACCATAGAGAGTAGATACTATCCAGAACAGAGAGAGTTATGTTAAAAAAACAAAAGAATAGGGAAAAGGAAGAAGGATAGAGAACTGAGTCACTGAGCTCAGTTGGTGGAATAAAAATGTAGAGCCTGTATTTCCCACATCATGGTCCCCATTCCCTGGAGTCTTCCTGCCCAATTTTCTCCTTTCTCCTATCTTAATAAAAGAAATTTTCACTGGTTTTGCTTTGATATAGGGAGAAAATCTTAAGTTGTCACACACACTCACCAAAGTTTTTTTGCAGGTCCCTCCCTTTGGGAATTTTCCATACCTTATCAGATACTCTTAGGAAAACATCAGCCTTCAAGAAACTCTGGATGACAGGATCCTCTGTAGAGGGAGTGAATGGATCAGAGGTATGGGGTGATTTAACTGGGAAGACTAAGCCCAGTTTGTGGAAGGAGAACTTTACTCCCAAAGAAATCTCAGGAAGGAAGAGAAGCTGAAAGTTCTGCCACATTTCCTTCTTTGGTCAGAAATAGGGTCTAAGAAAGGAAGTTTTTTTTCTATTACAAAGTGGTATAATGTGGGAGGGAATACTTCAGCAAAACTTAAAAGTGGAGACTGGGATTCTGTTACCTCCTAGCTCTGTGACCTTTGGTAAGTCACAAACACCTTATAAGATATCCTGACTCAATATATTCCCCCTAGATTATTTCCTATTTATTTTTACTATTTAATGAATATGTCAATGTATAGTTTCAAATGATGGCTCTGCTGCCTCATGACCCAGTGGATAAGATGATTAGATGATTAGAACACTTTGTTCTTTTCTAGGATTCTGTGAAGTGAAACCAATTGTTTTTGTACTTGCCCACACCTAGATGCTTTTTGATAGCATTTGAATGGGAATATGGAAAAAGGGATTTGGATGACATGTAAACTGGTCAAGTATAATTTGTTTTACCTTGAAAGAACTCATTAGAGGTTAAGTGGTGAGCAGAGGCCCATTTCACTTGAAACCACTATAATGGGGAGGAAAGAAGAGTCTACAGCACAATGGAAGGGAACCCAAGGATCTTCCCCCTACCTCAACTGAGTTTTGAAAGCCACTAGGATGTAATTCCCAGTAGCTAGATTGGAGCAACTGATCATTTTTCTATGGAACCTCCCTATGGAAAATCCCCAAAGTCTGCTCAGGCCACACACCAAGAAGTCTGTAGAAGGCTTCCTGATCCTCGGGGCGGAAATTGGCTCTCCTTCTCTTCTTCATGTAGAGCTTGGTTCCTTCCAAACTAGTGACAGCCCACATGCCCCTCTTCAGATCCCTCTTCCTCAAGGCCTTCAGTTTAGGAATATACCCTGGGGAGGTGGATGTGGAGGCCAAAGGGCTGCTGTCCTGTGGGGCTGTAGGAATAGAGATCCCACATGAACAGGGAAGAGACCAACCTGGCTCATTGTCTCTCTCTTCCCCCTCCCCCCACCTGTCCAGTTCACCCTTCTGACCCTGAGCCTACCAGGACACCTGGCAACTGCAGGAAGAGATGGTGGCCACACCTGGGCTCTCATTGACAGCTAATGTAAGGAAGTAGAGGGAATGAGTGACTCCATTAACTTGCTGCCTTGGTATGAATATTTCAGTAGGTTTGTGATCTCATTGGTGTAGGCACTCCATCAGTACAGATCACAATCTATCCATGTGTAATTCTTGACCACACCCTCCCACAAATCTTTCATAGAAGATCTGACTAATATGATGAAGGCCTTGCTCTGGATATTTCACTATTTTATGGATATCTATTCATCAATATTTGTGCTGTTCGCCTCTTTCTTCAACACTCTTGCTACATGACCAGTTCTTGCTTTTCTGATTATATATGTCCTTGATGACATCATTTATGTAACTTCCTGTGTGCAAGACACAGTTGGTAGGTTGTAGGTGCCATAGCCTAATTATACCCACCCCGAGTCTTTGTTTAGAACTTCATCTGAATGTGGCACTGAATGGAGGTTAGTTTAAAGGAAAGAATGCAGCATAGTATATTAACAGAGTGACCTTTACACCATACAGTGGTTGTTCCTTAGTCTCTTCTCTTATTTTTTGCAGGACATGTTGAGTTCATCCTAGGAGCACAATGAAAGCTTCTGCTCTTTCTTCTCTTTCCTCCCCCACTATTTGGCCCCCAATTCATATATCCTTTCCCAGGATCTCATAGCAGAATTCTGTTCTATTATGGGGCATAAAAATCTCTGAAAAATTTGTTTTCTCTCCTTAGTCTAATTTATACCATCTCCTTTTTTAACCCTCTTCCTTTCCCTTCTCAATTTGCCTTTTGGACATTGAAATGCTTCCCTTCACAATTTCACCTGACTCCAATTCACTTACCTGAAGTTTTCAGAGCAGGTCCTGTGTTGATCCCCACCTTGGGGATCCTTACAGAGAACATGGTTTGGGGACAAATGAATCAGAGTGTTACAGGGATAGTCCAGTTTTTAAACCTGGTGGCTGCCTCCAGATCTCTGAACCAATCGATACCTCTCAATAGTGATTTCTCTCTCACCAAACAACTAACATCACCACGGAGCACTGACCAGATAAGTGTTTAGGTCCAAACAACTTTGAAAGTTCCGAGGCAGGAGGCCCCTGATGACATCAGACCATTCCACCAGAGAACATCCCCTTGGTTGGAAAGGACAGACAGGCAAGAAAACATTAAGAGGTATGAAGGGAATGCTGACTGGTGGTATGACCTATATTCTTGAAAGTACCACATCCTGTACTAAGAATGACTTCTATTTGGATTTTACCTTTATCTCTAATTGCTTTCACACCAATAACCTCATTTTCTCATAATACTCCTGAGAGATGAAGAAGGCATCTGCAATTTTCTTTTTTCAGAGAAGGAAGGAATGAGGTTCATTGATTTACTTAAAGCTACATTGTAGGGAAGCCCAGTTTGCCTTACTCCAAGTATAAAGCTTCGACTGCCAGGCCCTCTACTTCTTCTGTACTATGGCAATGAACAAGCTTTCTCTACTTCTATCTAGTATATAGAACCTTTCATTGTTTGACCCAACTGATCTTTCCAGAATTATTTCATATTACTCCCCCATGCATCTTACTATATTTTCCCTTCACTATGCTAAAATGGTGAACAAACTCTGGTTTTTCTCTTAGCAGTATGATTTCTTTGAAGATCTTCTTGCTGCCTCTCATAGAGGACATTCCATTTCCTGCCTCTGAGGTCGTACAAGCTATCTCTTGTGCTTGGACTGCTCACCTTCTTCACCTCTTGAAATCCTTTCCATTTAAAGACCAAGTGTCATTTCCTTTACAAGGATTTCCTGATCTCCCCAATTTTTAGCAGTCCCTTCATTACTTTGTATTTACTTTTTTATAGATCTTATACTTAGCTGTGTGTATGTTTTTTCTCTCAGTAGAATGTCAACTCTCTAAGGGAAGACACTGTTTTTGTATCCCTGATGTGTATCACAGCATCTGAAAGGGCAGAAGTTTTTAATAAATGTTAATAGATGCTTGTTGAATTGAATTGAATTCTTATGTACCTGTCCCAACTCTGACCTTGAAATGCTTTGACATGTGAGACAAAAACTGTGGTAGAATAGGGCACATGTACAACCTATCTTTGGTCAGAGACAAAGGATGGAGAGCCAGAGAGTAAGCTACATAGAGAACATTTCCTATTAAAAATGAAACAGAACTGAATCACCCTTTGCCACCCTCCCCAAACATTAAATGTATAATGGTATGAGACCTATGGATAGAAAACTGAAATTTGAGCAGCTATGGGGTAATGGAACTATGGAGAGGGAGGTGTTGATGAAACAGGAATATTTATCAAAATCCTACTGATACCACAACTTGGCCTACTCTGAATTTTTAAAGGTAAATACTGTTTAAAAAGAGCTAGAGAATCTTCTCACTCTTCCACTATTCCTCTAATCAACTTTTCCTCTCCCACTGATGGCTTGTGAGCTGCTTCTCTTCCTCCCTCCACAAAAAATATAGTACAAAGAATATAGAAAAATGGGAGAGGAAATACTCTAGTAAGCTGAAGACATCATATTGTTCTAGAGAAACATTTTTGAGTTCCAAGGAACTGAATGGAGCCTTGCTGCCTTGCAGCACACTCTCTTATCATTTTTACCTTTTAGAATCTTCAGTTTCAGGGAGGCTAGGTGATGTAGTGGATAGAGCACCTGCCCTGGAGTCAGGAATAACTGAGTTCAAATCTGGCCTCAGACACTTAATTACCTAGTTGTGTGGCCTTGGACAAGCCACTTAACCCATTGCCTTGCAAAAAAAAGCCCCAACCTAATAAAAACAATTAAAAAAATAGAATCCTTAGTTTTCCTCAAGACTCAGCTGATGAGTCACCTTCTGCATGAAACTTTCTCTATCCATCTTTGCTTTATACTTTTCTTGAAATTTATCTATGGTCACATTTATATTATAATAAGAAACCTGGTATGATTTTAAGATGTGTGTACAATAAATCCTACAAGAGAAGCATCATTAAGAATGAATTTTGCTCTACTGAATCAAGTAAGTTTTAAAATAATCAACAAACAATAAATAGTAGTTATATATATTCTCAATATCTTTTAGTCAATTATTTGCCCACTAGGATGTGGTCTATAAATAATCATTTTACAAAGATTATCAGTTCTTTTCAAATAAATTCTTATAACATTCTTACAAATATCTTTATAGAGATAAGAAAATAGGCATATAGTTTGGTGTTAGGGTTATGTTAGAGCCAGGTTGAACCAACTAAGTAAACCAATTGTTAAGTTTTCAGGGTGAATATTTATCTCAGAAATCAGCATATGCTACTAATCAGAACTGAATATATTATTCTGTTGATTGTCTACATTTAAGAAAATTATGGAAAATAGTTAATTATGCAAATTAGGCAGGGAAATTTCCTCATCATCTCCTATATGACCACTTTCCTGGACTCTATCATCTCCAGAAATATATCATGTAAAATGAAATCAATTTGGAAACATACCTACTCCGATCACAGACAAGATTATACAATATTTAGTAGTTTAAAAGAACAGAGATCTTGGAATATGAAATACCAGAAGGCAAAAGAGTTAGGATTACTACTAAGAATAACATACTCAGTAAAACTGAGTATAATACTTTGGGGGTGGGAAAAGTATATTTAATGAAATAGAAGATTTTCAAACATTCATGCAGAAAAGACAAGAGATGAATAGTTAAAATACAAGATTTAAGAGAAACAAGAAGGTAAACATAAAAGACAAATCATAAGGGACTAGGTAAGGATAAATTATATTTTTATATGTAAATTCTAAGAAAATTTTCATTATTAGGTCAATTAAAAGGACTCTATATAGACCAAGAGCAAGAGAGTGATTTGATTATAAATGGATAGGTGATAAAGACACACTAAGAAAAGGGGAAGGAAGAGTAAGACTGGGAAAATTATCTCACATAAAAGAGGTGTACAAGGAGGAGAAAATGGAAATCAAACAAGAAATTATTGAATCTCACTCTTATCAGAAACTTTTCAAAGATGTAAGAATATCTATGTAGAGATATAACTCTCTCTCTCTCTCTCCACACACACACACACACACACACACACACACACAGAGAGAGAATATATAAATCTATCTTAGCCACGGGGAAGTAGAAAGGGAAGGGGATAAGAGAAAGGGGAGGGATGTGATAAAATGGAGGTCAGATTAAAGCAGTCAATGGTCAAAAACAAAATGCAAATTAGAGAAATTTCTTCATCATCTCCTATATTACTACTTTCCTGGATTCCTTCATTTCCAGAAACTTTTCATGTAAAATGAAATCAATTTGGAACGCACCTTCTCAGATCACAGTCAGACTTTTGAAATGGGATATCATGTTGTTTGCCTTTTCAGTGGATGAGGGAGAGCAAGGAGCAAGGGAGATAAATTTAGAACTCAAGTTTTTTTAAATGAATGTTGCAATAGTAGAAAAAAAAGAAAAAAATATTTTGCAAACATTAAAGCACCTTATCAATTTTTAAGGCCAATAAGTCCAATAATTGGGCTCCAGGAGAATTTTATACAAATAAACTCGAACATCAAGTTACATCTTTAATAGGAAAATTTCAAAATATTTTTAGTAATTAACAAAATAGAAAGAAGTTGAACAACATAGTAAGTCAGGATAAATTCATTTCAGGGTTTCAAGGGGAGAGAATAAGTAACCCTTGAGGTTAGGGAAGAAATAAAAAGTAAACATGATAATGGAACCCAAGAAGTAATGGTTCAGGGTAGTGTTACTACCTGTCAACAGAGGATCACAAAGAAAGACACTAAGATGGTTGTTGTGACGAGGAAATGGACTTTCACAGCATGTCAAGACTTTGGATCAAAGCTCTCCTACTGATGGGTCTAAAGAAACTTTTCTAAGTAAGTCCAGCTTGTCTAATTTTATACAACTAATCATATAAAATTTAAACTATCAGAGAAGAAAATTATTTCTCGGTTTAATATTTCAATAAACCAAAAAATCCTCATTCAAATATAACCTTTTAGGTCTTTAAACTTTGTACAGTTGAAAGAAATATGTGCTTTATCTATATTTAGTGTTTCATAGAAAAATTTTCTTTACTTCTTTAAGGGATCTGTCATAATCTCCCCAACGTTTCTAAAATGTACTCTACCAGTTCTGTTTCTGTTATATTAAGGATTCTACTGTCTCATCAGAATTTATATAAAATGTCTGTGTAAGTATTTTTCAGTGCCTCTCAGTGAGATTATTTGTTTTTTCTCCTTAAGTTTCACATCGACTAGGGTGTCCAGTAGAATGCTGCCCACCCTGTCTGACGGAACTGTCTTTAGGGACATTGGCTTGGAAGGTGAACTTTGGGGCTTTGGAGGCCCTAGATTCTTCTCTTCTTGGCAGACATGGCTTCCTGGCTTAAAGGAAAAGGGATAAAAAGGGACTTGAGAGGCTCTGTGGCTTTGTGGACACTATGGGCAATGGAAACAAGAATGTTTTTGTGAATTAACTGTAATGATTTAGAAACCTGGAGATTATGTTTGCCTGGAAATATAGAAAAGCTTGGAACTAAAAGATGAAAGTCTCTGGTAAAACTGATTTGGAGTTTTATTCAAACACTGCATTTTTAAAAAAATATTACTTTAAAGCATACTGTTGAATTTCAAGCACCCAGACTCTTACACTGCTTGGAGGCCTCTTTGAAAACTATGTTGAAAACCTTGGCATTTACTTTTAGACCACTTGGTGGGAAAAAGCATACTAATACAAGAAGTAACAAAGTTTGACTCCCACCAACCAGTATAGGATGCCAAGATAAGAAAGTTATACAAATTTTGTATCTCTCAGTCTTTGCCACCTTTATTCCTCTACTTTTCCCAGCTTTATTTTCTTATTAACCTTTGGACAGATCATGCACATTCCCACCTCTCTTCTTGCTGTCTATGTTCCCCATATCTATCTCAATTCATTCAAGATCCCATGAAGCTCTTACCCTGTCCATGAAGTCTATTCTAATTTTTTCCATTCATAGTGACCTTTCTCTTCTTAGAATAATCCTTTAGCACTTATTTCCTGTATCTAATTTAGTACTTGCTTACATATATATGTATATGTGTCCTGATTATTATGAATAAAGAATACTTGAAGTGATCCCATCATTCAAATTCATACTATTTGAGATTATTACGTAGATGTTGTTTAGTTCAGTTATTTCTGATTATTTGTGACCCCATGGAATTGTCCAAGGGTGTTTTCTTAACGATGTTACTGGAGTGGTTTGTTGTTAAGTTCCTGTTAGACTAACTGCTCAGGATGTGTTAGGTTCCTGCAGGATAGCCTATCCTTACTCAGGTGAACATTGAAGGGGCAGGAGACAAGGATGGAAAGGGTGACAAGATCTCCTAGTACTCCAAGTACTCCATTTATTAAACCCAAAACAAATGCTTAAATATCCTCCCCAGTCCCTGGTTCACTCCCACTCCCATGCACTCTACAATCAGCCAGTAAACAACACTCAGGTGCTAGAGGACACCAGGTGATGAAGCTTTACAGTACCCCCACACATAACAGCCTCTTTTGGTTTGCCATTTCCTTCTCCAGTGTGTCCCCATTTTACAGAAGAGGAACTGAAGTAAATAGGAGTTCAGAGACTTGCTCAGGGTCACACAGAAGGAAGTATCTGAGGCTGGATATTAACACAGATCTTCCTGATTCCCAGATTCAGTGCTTTATCCATTTTTCCACCTAGCTGCCCATGCCTAAAAATACACTATGGAAGTGAAACATAAATTCAATGAGGGTAGGAAGGGTAGTATCATCCCCTCAATCTATTGATTTGTATTTCTATTCCTTTTTATCAAGCAAACTCCTAGAAACTATTCTTCTACAATTCAAATCTTATCACAATGCATCTCAATCCTTTACAATCTGACTTCTCACTCTTACACTCAAATAAAAACACTATCTCCAAAAATATCATTGATTTATTAAATTAACTATTAAATCTGATTGTTATTTCTCAGTATTTACTCTTAATGATTTCCCTGCTACATTTACCACTGACAACCATTTTTTCCTTCTATATATCCCTTCTCTTCTTTGAGTTCTCATAATACTATTTCCTTCCGGTCTCCTCCAATCTGTCTGACAGCAGTCACACTCCTTAGTCTCCTTTGTTGCTTTGTCTTCTATATCTTGGTGCTCCCTTGACTCATCTCTTCTGACTCTACAGTCTGTCTCTTGGTAACCTCATCAGTATATCATATCATCTTTATATAAATCTATATATCCAGCCTGTCTCTCCCCTGAGTTTCCCTTTCACACATTTCCAACTGCCTATTACTCAATTTAAATTAAAGGTTTTGTCATAATCTTAAACTCAACCTGACCCAAACAGAACTCATCTTTCCTCCAAACTTATCCCTCTTCCAAATTTCCCCTATATCTCTTTAAGATACTATTTTCCCAAATGTGTAGCCTCAGCATTATCTTCAATTCCTCACTATCATCCTAGATATAAAACCAGTTGCCTCAGCATTTCTTGAATCTGTCCTATTCTTTACACTCATAAAGCTATTCATCTTACTTCAGTCTCATCCTCTCTTACCTAGTGGTTTTTCCATAAGCACAGATTTGATCATATCTCTCCCCAACTCAATAAACTTAAGTGGCTTTTAATTACTATCAGGATGAAAGAACAGCTCCTCTATTAACTTTTAAAATCCTTCACAGTCTATCTTTCCTATCTCATTATCTCATTGTGGCCATGAGGAGTGCATCCTGAGAGTCATTGAGACTGGGGACAACAGGAATGTCCATACCAGAGTGCTCTGACCTCAGGAAGGAGCTCTGGCCCTTCTCTCTGTTTGTTCTCTGCCTTTCATCCTTATCTTGTTTAAGATTCTCAGGAAGGAGCTTTGGTCCTTATCTCTCTGCCTTTCATCCTTATCCTGTTTAAGCCAGGATACATACCTTTTGTGGCATGCCCTTTACTCTTTCACAGTTCCTGGAGATGAGGAATGCTGATAACAGGGGGACTAGGCATATATATATATATATATATATATATATATATATATATATATATATATATCTACCCTTACTCAACTATGTGAGTTAGAGATGTAGAGATGTAGAGATGTAGAGATGTAGTGATGTAGTGATGTAGTGTCCTGTTAAAAAAAACCTGTTTACACATCTCTTCTGGTTGAATTCTCATTATTGAACATGCTGGCCATGTCCGTGTGGCACCATGAAGACCTTGGAAAGGTAGGGCCTGGCTGCCCAAAAGGAAAAGTCAAAGGACTTTTCAAGTGGTGCCCTGAACAGGGATGGGGACGGGGGATAGGGCAGGATAGGAACCAGGACCCTGTCTAAACAGAAAGACAGGAAGTAGTGAGAGTACCCCGAGAAAAAGGTCAGGAAGATGGGAAATTTGTTACACAGAATTAAACCAGAAGAACAGGAAGTTTGGGCTCAACAATTATATAAAACTGTAAAGAAGCAAGGAGTAACTATAAATCTTGCAAATTTAAAGAGTTTCATAGAAAGAATTCAGATTCTTTCACCAGGGCTTCGAGATATAGAATTAACCCCTGAAAAATGGAAAATAATAGGAGAACAGATGAGTAGCTATGAACAAGAATGCCTTGATTATCCTAAAGAACTAGATTTCTTGATAATTAGTATAGTGAAAAATGCTTTTGGGGGAACAGAGTGACCTAAAAGACATTTCTCTATAGAAATCGAAACAGACAATAAAACTGTACAAGATAAAAAGGAAATAGAAAAAAGAAATAAAGTTATACAGGAGGATGAAATTTGGCTTCCTCCTCCCCCACCAGCTCCTTCTTACTAGTTTAAGAGAGAATCTCCCCTCACGGCATTCCTGAGACATCAGGAATTTGCCATTGGTCTGTGTTTGTGGATATGTGTTGAGATTGTCAGTTTGGAAAATTCTGTTGCGTTTGTGTGATCTGTGCCTGATCTGTCTTTATGTGTTTAGATTGTCTGTTTACTTGTGTGTTTGGGTTCTTCTATTGATTTGCTGGATGGGGAGAAAAGTTCCCCTAAAATTGTCCTTGGGTTGCCTCATTTAAATTGCTGTTCTTTGTTATTTTGGCATCTAATTCCCTCATTGGTTCTCCCCTTGAGCCTGCTTTCTGTGAGTAATCTGATCCCTCCTCCTCTTGAGCATTTCCAAGAGGGATTTTTTTTTGTTTTTATTTTAAAAAAAGGAATGGATTTTGGTGTTAAATTGACTGAGGCCAAACTACTCACCCTGTTATTTTACTATTATGACAAGGGCCCCCCATTCCTTGTTTATGTTCCCTTCTCTTTCCCATTCTCCTTGATTCTGTGCTGCCAGAGTGTTTCCCTGCTCCCTCCCCCTTTCAGGAGGGAGAGCTACTTCAGGAAGAATTAGTAAAGTAAGTGTTAAAAGGGACCTTATTTTGAAGTTAAAGAAACAGCAAATATTACCAAATATGTTAAACAAAGAAATCATAGAAAGAAATGCTATTTTACTTTGAAAACAGAGAAAATAAATTTCAGAAAGACAAGTGAGTCAGGTTAATCCTAAAGTGTATAATGTGGTTACCAAAATGCCCATATAGGGAAAACTAAGTAATTAATCTTTCTTCCCAGAATGATATGGCATCATTAGAGCTTCAGGAGTTTATCAATATAGATTCAGATATTGTTAGTTATTACAGAAAATTACGGGACATGTAAGGGTTGAAGAATAGAAGACCAAACCCCCCCGCCCCCGCCGAAAGAATCTAGGATGGTCTCTGTCTATAAAAGTTATTCAGTTTACTCTATTTGAAGGGGGGAGGCAGGGAATATTCTAATTAAGCTAAGGGATTTTTGAATGACTGCCTTCTCGAGGATTTTATCAGTTGTAATCAAGAAATGTTAAATATTAAAACCTTGGAATGAAAAATGCATTGTGAAATGTGGAATCATATCTATAGTTTATATAGCTGTAGAAGTCATGTGACTCTAGTTTGGAATAGTATGAATTAAAGTCAAGAAGAGCTAATGAAAAGGAATGGTGGAAAATGTGAGTTGTATAGTTTGAATAAGATTCTGAAAGTATTGGAAAGAAAATCCAGACTTAGAGAGACAATAGGGGTTTCTTTTGAAATATTTGTTAAGTATGGAAATTGGTAAAAGCATGTAGAGAGAAGGTTTGAGCAGGGTTGACTTTGTATACAAAAGATGGACTTTGGGAACTTTAGAAAATGGTGTACAAATCATCATAAGAAAAGAAGAAAGTATAGAGCTGTAAGTCTATAGGGAGATATGTGTTTATATGAGGTTGGGGTGATTTAAAATTGCATTAAATTGGTACCTTTTGTAATGTTTGGTAATGAATTGATTAGAAAAATAATAATAATAAATAATAAAGTGAAAAGTTTGATATGAAAGCAATTGCTAGGTAAATGTTAATTTTATTATGTTATTATTGATCCTATAGTGTGCTAATCTAAAGATACATGTAAATTGAATTAAGGGGTTTGTAAAGAATATGTTTGAGTTTGGATTCTGATGTTTTATGGCACCTTCAGAGTCATGGGAGTCAGGACAGACTTGTGAGTTAGCTTTAGAATAACTAAACAAGAGGAAGTTAATATTTTACACTGATTGGAATGTGGATCATGTATTTGGGAAGAATCTGGAGTGAGTGAGTAATGATAAACAGTAAAGGTAAAGAATTAGTACATATCACTTTGATATCTCAAATTGTGGGAAATCTCTAATTCCCAGAATATAGAATGTTCTATTAAGAAATGTTGGTCACTGAGGATAGAAAGTTTTTATAAGTGAGAGCATTGAGAAGTTAGAATTGCACTGATAAAAAGAAGAAGAATTTGAAAACTTTTTAGGCTTTTGGAAAGAAAATGATTTAAAACTAATTTGAACGACTTTTGGAATTTAAGAGAAATATGAAGAAAATCTTGTAGTCATAAGAAGGGATTTTTTTTAGCAACAATTGGTCTTAAGAATTCTTCGTATTTTAAAAGTTTTTAGGGAATAAAGCATGTCACTGGAATTCCTTATAATCCTATAGGTCAGGCTATAGTGGAATGTGCTAACAGACCTATTAAGGCGATCCTCGCTAAACAAGAAAGGGAAAGAGGATGTCTACCACAAGGAATTCTAGACAAAGCAATATATACATATAATTTTTTATAAATTTCTAAATTGGATGATTTGTCTCCAGCCATGAGACATTTTATACAAATTAAGGAACAATTGGAAAGAAAATACTTTAAAAATAATTCTGAAAATAAATCTATGGTATTGATAAAGGAGCTCAATGGCTCATGGCCTGGACCTTACAGAGTATTAATATGGGGTCCAGGTTTTCTTTGTGTTTCCACAGATCATGGAGACAAATGGGTTCCTGCAAAAAGAACAAGAAATGTGGAAACTGAGGAAGAATCGACAAAAGAGAAGGCAGGAAGAAAGAATCATGCTCATAAAAGACAATTAAAGATACTCGTAAGAACATTTATGATGATGCACTTGTTAACTGTAGGAAAGGCTGATATGACTGAATATTGACGGGCTTTCATTCTGTCTCCATCATGGTTGAAAGCACTATCCTGGACAGATACTATGCCAGAATTTATTTTACATGGAAATCTTTCTTGCATGTATGACAAAGGGTGTGTTGAAGAAATAACAAGTAATGAATCCATACAGAACTTTAACAAAACAATGACTTTCATGGGATTGATTAAAGGATTTCCTGTGTGCTTTCAGAAACAAATGGGAGGAATCTGGTTGGGCACTGAATGGAATTACACTAAAAGTATTGTACCTGTTGATAGATGGTGTACTCAGATTGTGGATGGAAGGATGTATTTGGGGGATATTGCTGTAAAAACAAATAAGAATTCTATACAAATTGACACCAGGAAATATCACTTATATACATGGAGATTAAATGGTACTGAGATACCTTTGAATGAAACTAAACAATATCAAGGGAACAGGTTAAGGTCTTCTTGTAATTCTATTCACTTATGTATCATTATCCTGGTTTCATGCCCTTTAAATATTCTCATACTCATCAGTGCATCAAAGTACCTTTAGATTTTATGAATTATACAGGATATTTAATATCTTGTCATAATACCACAAGAGACATGCAAGATAGAGGAGCAGTAAATTATCCTCGACTGCAATATATACATGGATCTGGAATAGAGGTTAAAGGGATAGAAAAACTTGTTGCATCGGTCGGGGGACATACTGTGCAAGGAATGCCTGAATTGGTTAATATTGATATAAGGAATAATATAACTAGTAATATCACTATTAGTGCTAGGGTATGCTTGGGTGAGGAATATGCATTTTTAGTAGAAGGAAAATCTAATATTACATTAACTAAATATTCTTATGGGGTGTTCAATTTAACCTGTATAAATTGTTTAGTAAGAACCTGCATAGGCCCTAAATTTGCTGTAGGTAGAAAAGTTTTCATAGTAACACAACCACATTATGCATTTACTATTGTAAAAACAAAAAATTGGTATAGAACACGTAGTGATCATATTTTTGAGACAATTAATTAGAAAATATTATCCTTTCAACAGAGAAACAGAAGATGTATTTCTTGTGTTATTTGGGGCATTACATTACTGCTAGAAGCCATTATGGCCTCTACAGCCCTTGCTATCTAATACTCAGAATCAAATAGTTGAAGCACAGGGATTACAAAAATTAATGTGGAATGTTTCAGTGGGATTTACACATCAACTTCAGGTAGATGAGCAATTTTATAAAGCATTATATCAATTGCAGAACGCCACTATGTTTTTGGGAGAAGAAGTACTATATTTGGAATTACAACAAAGGTTTCAATATGATTATAGATATAATCAATATTGTTTGACCAAAGCGTGATATAATGAATCTCAAGTAGAATGGAATGTTATTGGAGCCAAGCTACATGGATTGAGTATGGAAAATGTTACATTAGAATTGTCAAAATTAGCCCAAATAGCTGATTATATTGACCAGGTAGCAGATTCTGATTTATGACCTAATCAGGTTTTAGATAAGCTGATTCAGTTCTTTCATATTCAATCTGGCGGTCTATTGCATGTATTGTTACCTTATATAGTTTGGTATTGGACTTTTATTATTTTGCTTGTGTGTGCCCCTTGTGATGCAAGTCCTCATCTCTTGCATAAGAAGGGTTTTGACTGATGTTTTTGTCGATCCTCTGAGACAACCCTTTTCTGGGAATCTATAGGGCACTTCGTGCTTAAACAAGAAAGGGGAATCGTAAGGGGTTAATAGACAGAGTACGTGGCCATGAGGAGTTGACTCCTGAGAGTCACTGAGACCGGGGACAATAGGAATGTCCATACCAGAGTGTGCTGAACTTAGAAAGGAGCTCTGGCCCTGCTCTGTTTGTTCTCTGCCTTTCATCCTTATCTTGTTTAAGATTCTCAGGAAGGAGCTTTGGTCCTTATTTCTCTGCCTTTCATCCTCATCCTCTTTAAGCCAGGATACATACCTTTTGTGGCATGCCCTTTACTCTTTCACAGTGCCTGGAGATGTGGAATGCTGATAACAGGGGGACTAGGCTTATATATACCCTTACTCAACTATGTGAGTTAGGGATGTAGAGATGTAGTGTCCTGTTAATAAAACCTGTTACACATCTCTCCTGGTTGAACTCTCATTATTGAACATGCTGGATGTGTCCGTGTGGCACCATGAAGACCTTGGAAAGGTAGGACCTAGGTGCCCAAAAGGAAAAGTCAAAGGATTTTTCAAACCATGACAACTCTTTCCATACTCTATGATCCAGTCAAACTCTCCTTTTTCTCTGTTACTCACATATCCACTTCTCTGCTTCTTTGTCCTGGTTATACCCCACTTCTGGAATACACCCCTTTCTCATCTTCACCATATGGAATCCATCTCTTCCTTTAATATAACTTGAATACTATCTATTATGAAGGATGTCCTGATCTCTCCTGCTTCTCTCCCCTATGCTAGTCAACTCTTACCCTGACCACCTCATATTTTTTTGTG
Organism: Macrotis lagotis; assembly: GCF_037893015.1. Lineage (NCBI taxonomy): Eukaryota > Metazoa > Chordata > Mammalia > Peramelemorphia > Peramelidae > Macrotis > Macrotis lagotis. The sequence continues at coordinate 160,597,565 of NC_133658.1, read as the reverse complement.
TATTGATTCTTCTTCTTAGTTATTCTGTACACACACACACACACACACACACACACAGAGGTTGTCTCCTCCAATGGAATGCAGCCTCCTAAAGAGTAGAGGTTATTTCATTCTTCTATTTGTTTTGTCCACAGCTAGCATAGTATCTGCCACATGGTAGAAGTTTAATAAATGGTGATTGACACTAATTCTTGTGGTAGAGTGCAAGAGTACTAGCACCAAAGCAAGAACATTCAGGTGTATCTATTTAGACAATGAAGAAAGTAATTCAGAAGAATTGGTGGAGGTGGGAATGGAACAGGTGTAGCTTGTTTGTACCAAGAGTAAGTGACTGTCAATCAAATATTGAAGTATAGACTAAGTGCCAGGCATTTGTTCTAGGTACTAGGGCAACAAAAACAAGAATGAAACTGTTACTCCCTTCAAAGTCTACATTCCTTGGAGGAAATAACAAGTACACCCATGGATCTGCAAGGGTGGAGGAATTTCTATTGCCACCCCAATTAAAGTAGACATTGAATGCCCAGACTTCTCTATTATTAAATAGATTTATTAAAATAATTTAAAGGTGAAAATAAGTCATAATAATTTTGGAGGAAAGAAGCAATTTGATCATTTTATGAAGATGGATGATACCACATAGAAAATGTCTTGTGATTAAGTGAACGAAGGATTTCAAGAAGCAGAGCCAACACATTTAAGTTGAAGGAGTAATGTTACAATTCCTTGTATTCATCTTCATATCATTTGTCTTTGTGAGGCAACATTCTACAATGGAAAGACCATTGTCTCTGGAATTCAGATTCTACATTTGACCTTTATTTATATGACCTTGAGTAAATAATTTAACCTTCCCAGAACTCAATTTTCTTATCTGAAAAGTGAGGAGATTATAAGGTGATCTCCAAAGTCCTTTCCAGATACAGATTTAGTCTTGTTGATTTCTGTCACTTTAAGATACTGCTAAAGCAAAGGGACAGACTAGGAGTGGAGGAAGTGGAGGAAGCTACTTCATATTCACCAAAGGAAAGCAGTACAGTTGCAGTAGGTTGTGGTCCTTGACAGCAGAGAGGTATTTTCCTTGTGAATGAGTTTTTCCTGAGATTCCTCCATTATCCAAAGGAAAATCAATCAGACAGATTCCATCCATGCCTGCTCCATACATCTGTGCTTCTACCATAATGTTTTCAGGTTGTTGGTAAAACCACAATAAGGACTTGACTGAAGTTAATTGTTAAAATTCACATATGGGGTGGCTAGGTGGCACAGTGAATAGAACACCTGCCCTGGAGTCAGGAGTACCTGAGTTCAAATCTGGCCTCAAACACTTAATAATTACTTAGCTGTGTGGCTATGGCCTTGGGTAAGTCACTTAACCCCATTGCCTTGCAAAAAAAAAAACCTAAAAAAAAGGATTCGTATAAGACTTTCAGAATTCTTCTGCCACATATCTGAAGGCAATCCCTTTATCAAGAGATGCTGGCACTTGACCTGGCTCTGCCTCTCTATACCCTTAGGAAGTTAAACAAGTCTCAGTTTCCTCAGCAAAAATGTAGAAAACTGAACTAAATGATTTTCCATTTCACAAAAGTAGACCATCTTTGCCAAGAAAACATCAAGTGCCTTTAGGCATATGCACTATTAAAGAACCTAAGAAACCCCCTGGTCTAGAAGAATTTACATTCTGATTTTGCTGTCCAAAAGAAGGTATGAACTTTGCTCTTGAATAGTCTTTAAATAGCCATCAATTGGTGTGAAAAGGAGATGGTTTTTAAAGTTGGATTTCAAAGTTAATAGGGATCAGTTTTGTGATAGGCAGCCCCAAAAGTAACACTATTTTAGCATATATAAGAAGAGCAAAGGATTAGAGAAATAGTGTGGTGTAGTGGATAAGACACAGAACTTGAAGTTTGAAAGACAGGTTCAAATTCTACTTTACATGCTTTCCAGCTGTGTGATCCTGAACATCAGTTAATATCTCTGATTCTTAGTTTCCTCATTTTACAAATGAGGAGTTTGAATTTGATGGCTTCTGAGGTCTCTTCCAATCTAAATAGATGATCTATTGCAAATGTAGGAGTTAAGTGAATCAACTAATCCCATCCTACTAAAAGCAATTAACAACATGTTCTAGTTCTGATCAGGTAAAACTATCTCAAATGAATTAATCAAAGTTATTAAACTCATAATGTATGCTCTGTAATGTCATGATCTTTTATAAAAAGTATAGTCAGTACATAGAGTGGTGGTCTAGAGTTCTAGAAAACTAGGAAGACCTGAGTTCAAATCTGATCTCAGACACTTGGCTAGCTATGTGATGCTATACAAGTAAGTCACTTAACCCTACTTGCTTCAATTTCCTCATCTGTTAAAAGACCTGGAGAAGGAAGAGACAAACCACTGTAGTATCTTTTGGCCAAGAAAACTGCAAATGGGGTCACAAAGAGACAAGAATGAAATAACTGAACGACAATAACAGCAAGTTGATATGATAAGGAAATAGTGGAGAACTCAGTATTTGTATTTCTGGCAACTAATTTGAGGGAACAGTTCCATAGAAATTGGGGTGGGGGAGAGTAAAACTCAGTCTCCTCTTCAACACCATGATCAGAAAAGGATTTGGTGAACTTCAGTGGACTGGAGGGTTGAGCACTAGTATTGTTCCTGGGGCAGTAGTCTACATAGGGTACTGTGGACAAAGCAGACTTACTGAGCAAAGGAAGCTTTAGGATTCTACAAGCCCAGCCGAAACTGTTTCTTACTTAAGGGGAGTTTCATGAGGGCTCCACATAGGAGAGAAAAAGACCTTGCAGCAAAAGCACTTTTAGGAACTGTGAGTTTATCTCATTTGATACAAGTTTTCTAAATTTAAGCTCACTTTCCCTTGGACCTCAAATATCTGTGAGAGATACTTTCATCCTCAATTTGGAATGATTTTAATGTCAGTTCTTCCTATTATACCACCTCAGTAAATTCTCTTTTCTTTTTATTTTTTTGGGGGGTTGCAAGACAATAGGGTTATGTAACTTGCCCAAGGTCACACAGCTAGGTATTATTAAGTGTCTGAGATCAGATTTGAACTCCTGACTCCAGGGCTAGTGCTCTATCCACTGTGCCATGTAGCTGCCCTCTAAATTCTCTTTTCTAAAAAAAGTTAAATCTGGTTAATTGATATAATTGAGAAGCATTTATAGAAGCACAAAACATAACTTGCCTAAAATCACACAGTTATTAAATAGCAAACTCCAACTTCCCCTGCATCCTTCCATAAATCTTCAATTGTGAATTCATCTAATGAGCTGTAAATTTTCTATGATCTTTTAATATTTTGTGAGTAAAGCTCCAGTTCTCTATCTTTTATCTCCACACTGCCCCCCCCCCACCTCCACTGGAGAGAATGTATCCTTTATCTGGTCATAGATGTCTTTAATCAGATTTTTTTGTTCTACTTCTTACAAATAATTTTTGATAATAGATCACTACTTACTTATTTCCATCTTTCCATTGTCCTCTGAATTATCTGAAACTTGTATTCTAAGATTGTAATGTTCTAAAACTTATAATCATTACAATTCAACTTCATCAAAAATATTTATTAAACACCTATCATTTTGCTTCCTTGCTTCTCTGATTGGAAGGGGAGAGTTTCCTCATCATGGAGAGAACTGTTTTAGTGAAATCACAAGATTACACCAAAATAAACATATAAACAATCATTCCAATCTTATAATTGAGGAAAATGTTAAGAAAGCTAAATAACTTACCTAAAGTCATAGGAATAGAATGTGGCACAATTGGAACTAGAATCCAGGTCACAGAATACCAGAATTTTAGATCTAGAATAATCCTCAGAACCATCTCCAAGCTGTATTTGAATAGTCATCACTTTTACCACATCCCTAACAAGTGTTTGTTTGACATTCATTTATACAACTTTCACTTGGGAAGAGAACTCATTACATTTTGGGATCCAGTAATCTCTATTTGAAGGTATTAGAAGGAGCAGAGGTGATACAGAAAGTATATCATTTTTTTCAAATTAAATCTTGAAAGTGGGAAGGGCTGGCATGGGAGATAGTGCATTTATTGTCCTTTGAGAACTTCCAGGGGAGGTTGTATGAACCATTTGTCAAGTTTCTAGTTAGAACTAGATACCTCTAAGTTCCCTTCCAACTGAGATTCTGGGGTTCTATGAAGGGATAATCTTATATAATCCAGGGGGTGGAGTCAAGATGGCAGTGTAAATGCTTCCTTCCCTCCAAAACTCCAAAAGCCAAAAATTATGACTCTACCCAAAATTTAGAGGGGCAGAACCCACAGAAAGAGTGAGTGATACATTTTCCCAGTCCAAGATAACTTAGAAATTCTGTGGGAAAGGTGTGTTTCACCAGGACTGGGAGTTGGAAAAAGCCCTGGTCCCAACACAGCCCTGGAACACCTTGAAGGGGTGGGGAGAGAATTATGCTACACCAGAATGAGTGCGGAGCGAGGGAGCACGAGCCACAGAACCTGCAGTGAGAATTTGGAGAAAGCAGCCTGCACCCCCAGAGCACAGCCCATAGATGGTAAGGGGGTCAGGGAACATTGCAGAAATTTCTCTGCTCTCCCCTGGGGTAGGACTCTGCTGTTTGCCCACACTCAGATCTGGGTTGCAGTTTGGGCTTCCATACTAAGTAGCCAAGCAGTACATCTCCTTACAGCTCCAAGGCAGAGGTAAGTGCAGCAGTCATCTACATATGAAAGCACAAGCAAGAGAGCATAAGACCTTGGAGGAATAAAGGTCCCAGTGGGGTGTACCTCCCACAAAAAAAGACTCAAAGCTTTGGAAGTGTTATAAATATTATATAATCCTCTGGAGTTGAGTTCAAAGAAATTTTCAGTCTTTGATATAGAGTGTATTTTTTCCATATAAGTTTTATGTCTTCACACGGGCCTACCTAGATGTGACTTGAAGAAAGGTAAGAGTAGACACTAGAGATTTTTCCTTCACCCTTCTCCAAGGAAGACTGCAAGGAAGGAATGTGGGAGGTAGAGACAGAAGGTGGGCATCCTATTCTTCTAGAGCAGTTTACAGGTTACAGTCTTAGAACATTACAATCTTAGAATACAAGTTTCAGATGATTCAGAGGACAATAGAAAGATATTATGGATACAAGTAAGTAGTGACCTATTATCAAAAATTTTCTGCCAAGGGCCATTTGGATATTTATAACATCATTCATGGGCTATATTTGATCAAACATTTAATCAATTCTCCCCCCAAAAAAGCTACTAGATTTATTGAATTTTGAGTCCCACCTGCAGTTGCCTTTGGAAATGCCAGAAAAATACCAGACAGGGGTTGGAAGTTACCTTCCCCTGTTCTAGAGGGGAAGGAGCAATGGATTAAAAGTATATCTCTTTACTCTTAAGTACTATTAGTCTATGGAAAATAATTTTTAAATTCAAGCTGTTATTCTGAATACTATCCCCTAATATCTCTAAATTAGATATACCCAAGACTTGACCCACTTCCTACCAAATATTAGTTCCACAATGAACATGCATGGGAAATAGTGAATAAACCCAGTCACCCAAATCATTAGTTAAACAGAAATAAAAGAAGATATGCATAAATATGAGAATATACCACACAATACATAATAAATGAGCTTTTACATCAATCAAAGGATAACTCAATTTAACCAAAATTTCATATCTTGCCTAAGGGGAAATTCTCCAGTCTCTAGTGCAGTAAGCTGGGGATAAGAACAACTCTTTTTCTTTTTCCAGCTCATTTTATTCCTTTAGGGATCTGGAGAGAATCCGGAAACATGTGCCTTCTGTCTTAAAGTTGGAAACCAGAAGGCTAGGATCTCTTTTTTTCCCAAGCTCTCCCCAACTCTAGCTTTCATGAGCATTGAATATTCAATCAATCTCTACCAATGAAGTTAAGCTTATGTAAAAGCTCCTTGAGTCATGAGTTTTGGGGTATTTTTTTTCAACAATTAGTCACATTCTCCAAGACCTTGAGATGCCCAACATCTAGAGGGGAAAGATCACAGATTTGGAGTCAGAGGACTGAGGTTTAAATGCCAATTCTACTACTTGATAGAGGTATATTTGAGGAAAAAGCATAACCATTCTGGTTTTAGTTCCCTTATATTTAATGGAAGGAATTAGATTAGATGAACTTTTAGGTTCTAATACTAATTCCTTTGATGCCACATATGATTTCTTACTCTGACCATTTTCTCACCAGTTGCCTTACCTTGGAATCCATGCTCTTTTAGCTCTGGAAAGTCAATCATGAAGGCTCTCTTCTACTGACTGCTAAAGTCCCTCATTGTGGCCTTCCCTTAGATTAGCCAGATAAATCATTTATTAAACTCTTACTATGTAACAAGTATTGTGTTAGGAATATAAATCCAAACAGGGTCTTAGAATCCTGAATTCAAGAGTTTTTTGAGTACTTATGCTTTAAGCCTATTGCCTAAAACCATCTGCCTAGAAAGCAAACCCTATGGAGCCGTGGTTTGGGAACTGCTTTAACAAGTGCTACAGCCACCTCTATATTGTTGTTCACTCTTTTCAGTTGTGTCCTAATCTTTGCAACCCCTGTCAAAATATTTTGGAAAAACTCTGATATACAAAACTAAGGCCCAGCAAGTAGGCTGAGCTTGGAATTTTAATTATCTATGCTTTGAATGATCTCATCCTCTGACAAAGTGTATTGCTTTGACCAGCCCCAGGTGTTCAAGGGATTCATACCTCCTATTTCCCAGGGACCTGAGAGTCAATGTGCTGCAGCCTAAGGCCATCTATCACCTATCTTGACATACTCACAATCCCTGTTCCTCATAAATGCTAAGTGAACTGAACTGGGTATTGGACTCTTATTCCTGTCATAGAACTCTGGTTCTGTATCCTGCCGTGAGACAGTCAATTTAGACACTTCATATAGGACCCAGGAAAGCCTGCATTGTCCATATGTGAACCTGCTCTGGAACAGCAACTCAAGCCCCCAAAATGATTATGTCATGGTCCAGTCCACTTGAAATTTGTATGTATATAAACTCTGCCTTTCACTCAGCAAGATAAATTCTCTCCCTCAGGAGGATTTCCTCTTGAAAATGTTTTCCTCACTCTGAAATAAATTAAACTTCTGTTTTATCCTTGACTTCCATGTCTCTAGCCAGCTCTGTGTAGCTATAAGTTATAATCTAGTTGACACCTCATTTGGGGTTTTCTTGGCAAAGATACTGGAGTGGTTTGTTATTTTCTTCTCCAGCTCATTTTACAGATGAAGAAACTGAGGCAAACAGGGTTAAGTGACATTCCTGGAGCTACATAGCTAGAAAGTATCTGAGGCCAGATTTGAATTCAGGAAAATGAATCTTCTTGACTCTAAACCCAGTCGGTTATACAACTGGCTGCCTAGCTGCCCATCTAATGAAGTCTCAGAAAAAAAAATAATTCTTATCATCAGACCATGGCACTATCAAATGTTTCAATATCAAAAACTGATATAAATGTATCAATGAAAATAAATTAGAAAAGAAGCCTTGGGGTGACTAGGTGGCATAGTGGATAAAGCACCAGCCCTGGAGTCAGGAGTACCTGGGTTCAAATCCAGTCTCAGACACTTAATAATTACCTAGCTGTGTGGCCTTGGGCAAGCCACTTAACCCTATTTGCCTTGCAAAAACCTTAAAAAAATAAAAAGAATCCTTGTTTTCTGTTTTGCCTCTGGGCTGTACCAACTTTGATATCCATTCACCTGACTGGCATCTGAAACTTTATATGTGTTGTCACTGTATTAAAAAGAGAACTCCTTGAAACCAGGACTGCCTTGCTTTATTTGTATCTTCAGGGTTTAGCAAAATGTACATTTTGTACATATGAAATGCCTAATCAATGCTTTATTCATTCATACAAATACAAGCAAAAAGAAAGACTGTTCCTCCTCTGTAGGAGCTTTGTTTTTGAAAACTGTTTTTGCTTTTGTAAGTAATAATAGCATTTCCAAGGAGGGAAAGAGTGAGAAAGACATCAGATGTATATTCCAGAAGACAAAAATAATTTCAGAAGAAACCTTATATCTAGTAATTTGAAATTTCAATAATTCAAGGAAGCAAATTATTTTTTTCTAGACCACAATTTCTTTTTTTCCCTTCATCTCAGTTGAATTCAGATATCTGACTATATTTCAAAGCCTGGGATCTGAAATGACATTCACAAACTTTGAATCACTAGAATAGAAAAAGCAGACACACCTTGTTTTATAATAACCCAGTCTACAAAAACCTCAACTTTATTGAGTGATGTGTTAGGTATTAATAATTCATTTTACATAAGGATTCATCATTTTATGATAGAATTTAGCACAGGATTTCTTTATATCTTGAACTTCTTCATTTCTACTAATATATTATTTGATTACCAAAAGTTTGTATGATATGCAACTTCTCAGGAAAGTTCTTAGTATAAAAAAATTCTCTTCAATAGAAAACCTTTAACATATTTGTAAATTGATATTTAACAAATTAATCCCTTAAAAGACATACATATGGAGATGACTGATGATTTTGTTAGTATCAGGACTCCCATCAATGAAGATAATAATTATTTTTTACTTAGCAGGTAAGTATTTAGAAGTTGTTTGTATATTTATAAAGGTGAGTGACTTTTCTAGGATCAGGTAGCTAGACCAGGATTGGTACCCAAGTCTGCTTGACTTCAAGCACAAAACTCTATCTATTGTGCCATTCTTTCTTCTTTAGGAGACAAAGCAGCAATAGTAATGCCTTTAGTCTTTGTTAGAATAAACCAAGTTGGAGATATTTCTCCCTAGGTTATAGTGGACAATATTTGAAAGCATTTGTCGGTTACCATTGTTCTTAGGGAGAAAACCAGAATTAAATTCTTTAGAATCCAATCATATTCTTGATTTATAAAGATTTCCTAGGTTCCAAAACTTTTTTCTGCTCAGTTTATTAAATTCTAACAATCTCTGAAAGTGTTTAATAAGATTATGAGGGTGGAATTAGGTATATAGGTGCAGCCTTTTAGTCCCTATGACATAAGGAGACTGAGGATGGAGGTTTGCTCGAGCTCTGTAGCTATAAGCTATAGTAGGGCTAATACCCATCTATGATCTATAGTAAATCTAGCACCAATTTGATGAACTCTTGAAATGCAGGTGGGACCCTCAAGCAACCTAAGGGGGGCAAACCAGACCAGGAAGAGTAAGTCCAAATGTCTGTGCTAATGAGCAGCGAAAGGGTTCAGGGTAGTCTCTGTACTTCCACTCTGGGCTAGAGAGGGAGACCCATCTGTGTCAAAAAGAAAAGAAGAAAAGCTGATGAAGACGAGTGTTCAAGTTGTCAAGATACTTCCTCAGACAGATTCCAAGCAGGACTCAAGCAAAGTGTAGGCTGAACAAGCAGCCAGTAGAGAAACAATATGGTATAAAGCAATGTGGATAAAGAATTGGGTTTGGATTCAGGAAATCCTGCTTTGAACATTTACCATGTGATTCTTGTAGATCATGATCTTTCTGAACTTCATTTTCTTTATCTACACAATGAAAAGGGGAGAGGATTTGATGATTTCTAAGATCACTTCTAGATTAAAATCTTTAGGGATGTAAAATGGTACAATAGAAAAAGTTTTTGACAAAGAAAGAAGGAGGAAAAGGAGATTGGAGTTCTATTTATTCATTCATTTATTGAATGCTAAGTGCAAGACATTGTACTAGATTCAAGGAATACAAATACCACCCCACCCCATCAAAAAACCTGTAAAAAAAACCAAACAAGCAAGCAAAACCAGAAGTAGGAAAAACTTCCCAAAGGAGGTGGTGTCTAAACTTGAAGGAAACTTAGGATCAGAAAAAACAGAAGTGAGGAGGGAGTTTTTGTGCAAATCATTAGGGATAATCTGAGCTCAGAGGTGGGAGATAAATTGTCAAGCTCCAGGAAAACAGAGAATGAAGTTCATGAAGGAGAATAATCTCCAATGACCCTGGAAAGCTTGGTTGGCATCACTGTTAAATTAAATGTCAATCTAAAGAGTTGGCATTTATTATCTCCAAGGCAAAAGGGAGCCACAGAAGGCAGGGCAGTAAAAGGGTCAGAGTTGTAAATAACAAAGAGATTATTTTAGTTGTGTAGATGATAGATTGGCTATGGGAGAGAGTGGAAACATGAGGTTATAGCAATTGTAGGTGATGTGGGATCAAATATCTACCATGAGCAAGGTATGATTTAGCTGTTGGGGATACTAGGTTAAAATATGAAAATCTCTGACCTCATAGAACTCTCATTTTGTTTGAGAAGTAATAGGAAATGTTGACAAAAGATATTACAGAAGAGTGATGGGGACAAGGAGGAAATCCAAAAAATTGGAGATGGGAGAGAACATCTCTTGTGGGGAGGGTTTCAGCAGAAAACAGGGCTCTCACTGAGTCTTTAAGGAAAATAATTTTTTTTTTTAGGTTTTTACAAGGCAATGGGGTTAAGTGGCTTTCCCAAGGCCACAGAGCTAGGTCATTATTAAGTGTCTGAGGTCATATTTGAACTCAGGTCCTCCTGACTCCAGGGCCAGTGCTCTATCCACTGCACCACCTAGCTGCCCTGAAAATAATCTTGTAAGCAAAAATGAGGAGCAGTGAGATTGCAGGCATGGGGGCGGGGTGGGGTGTGACCTGTCTCAGTGCAGAGAGGTGGGGAATTCTACAAGTTCCAGGGCAAGGCTGTCTGGAATATTGGCTGAATGAAGAGGAATATATGAAGTAAGACTGTTGAAATCAGACTGAATGAAGGCTTCGGCACCGGACTTAGACATTTTTGATTTATATTAAAGATGATAAGGGGATTCTGAAAGGTTTTGATCAGGATTTGGCACTAATTATGTGCATAACCTTTGACAAGTCCACTTTCTGGGCCTCAGTAGTTTAATCATGTCTTTTCCTGCTCTAAAATTCTGCAACCTATTGAGTTTAGAGCTTATTCAAATTTGTCTTGTTCTTTGTTCTTGAAGAGAACTAATGGCATTAGCAGGGGATTTCTTGATTTAGGATCGAATTGGATTAAAGTGAGGCCCACTGTTTGGAGTCTCAGCCTCACTCTATCCTCCAGTCATTGAAATATAGAAAGGCAAGACAGTTGGGGATGGTAGGGGATGCCAGTCATTAGACTATGCTTTCTGAGAGCAGGGATTGTGTTTTTCCTTTCTTAGTATTCCCAGTGCTTAGCATAAAGACTAGTCTTTCCCCACAGAATGTAAGCATTCTTTGCACCTGGCATATAAGAGATACTTAAATGATTATTGATTACTTGACTTCGATCACTGAACCAAAAAAAAAATCAAACCACAAACTACCAACCAAACCCCAATTTACTTCTAGTGCTGAATTATTCAGTTTTGCCATTTGCATCATGCAGATGAATCAAATAATTTCCAAGTCCCCATTTTATTTTGTTGCTTGTACTGCCAAGAGACAAACAGATGGTGACATATTTCTCAGTCAGGTAGATGAAGCCTAGATGGATCTCCCGGAATCAAATGAATTGCTAGGAGAACACAGACATACCCAGAATGTCAATCTTGAAGAAAAGACCCACGAGACCCATAATTACACGGTTCACGTGTAAACCTGACAAGGCTTAGTACAGATTAAGAAGTTGTGGTCAGCATTAATAGGAAACAGATCAAAACATTTGGGATGAATGTGAACCTCCCTGGGAGCCCTGGATGTTTTGTCTACTCTGAATCTGCAGACCTGCTACTAACAAGTGCTAAGTGCAAGCAATTTGGAAGTTGTTGAACAGAAGATTCTGAAACCACAGGAATGGTGGCCTGCCTTCTAGAATTTTAGAAGCTCTCTTTCCCTGGGTCCCTGGCTCGATGTTGGAATGTATTTCTTTGGACTTGCCATTATTGTCTAGGAAAGCCTAATAGGAAGGCTTCTTCATTCTGGCACCTGGGGAGCTAGCAAGAGCCAGTTGCTGTTTACCAGCAGGGAGGAATTATAAATCAGAAGGAAAGAATGCTGCCTGGTAGATCATTTAATTTTTAAGACATATCCCTTCACTCAAGAAACCTTTTATATGTTCCTTAGTCTTAGATAAATCCCTTTTAATTAGCTGCATCTATCAGCTTAGATTAGAATGGGGGAGCCTCTTAGGGCTGCAAAGAATTGCAGACAGTTTAGTTCAGGGGTTCTTAAAACTGAACTTCAATAAATCATTCTAAAGAGATTTTGATAGTTGTATTTTATTTTATTCACTGCAAAACATAATTCTGAGAGGGAGTCCATAGGCTTCATCACATGCCTATGACACAAACCTAAAAGTTAAGAATCCCTGGTTTAATTCAATCCTTTCCTTTCACAATAAAGTAAACTGAGGTATAGGTAGCTTGGTGGCGTAGCGGATAGAGATCTAAGCCTGGAGTCAGGAAGTTGTAGTTGTTTTTAATCTAATTCTCTAAGAAGTCATTGAAATGTAGTAAAGAGTGTTGATTGTTGTTCAGTCATTTCCAATCATGTCTTACTCTCTGTGATGCCATTTTGGGGATTTCTGTTGGCAAAGATATTGGAGTAGTTTGCCATTTCTTTCTGCAGCTCATTTCATAGATGTGCAGCTGAAGCAAACAGGGTTAATCACCCAGTATCACACACTAATAAGTGTCTGATACAAGCTCAATGCTTATCTACTGAGCCACCTAGCTCTCCAGAGTTGGGAGGATCTGAGTTCAAATTCAGTACCAGACATTTCCTAGCTTTGGAACCTTGGGCAAATTGCTTAACCTTTGTGAATCTTAATTTCCTTGTTTGTAAAATGAGAATAAAAATAGCACTTACTTCCTAAAATCGTTGTGAAATAATTGTAATATGCTCAACAATTTGACACAAATGTTATTATTTATGCAAGATCACATAGGAAATATGTGGCAGATCTGGGTCTGGAAGTAACTTTAAGGCCAGGGTAATTCCTTCCTTACTTCCTAAAGCTAACATCAGATTTAAGCATAGACTTGCCTTGAACAACTCCATCATTATTATTATCCATAGCCAGACCTAGTCTAGAGCTAGTTCATACAAACTCCTGAAAACCAATTGTTAAATGTTCTGTGTGAGCATTTATCTCTTGAAAATCAACAAATGAACATGGCTTGGTTTATTGTTTTGTTATCTAGATTTAAGAAAGCAAAATGTTATTATTTTACTTAAAAGTATGTCCTATGAATTTTTTAAGGATTGGTGGTTGGTTGTTGTTCTTACCAGCATACTCTTTTGTATAGCCATCTAAAACAAAACATGCATGATACTTAACTCATTCTAAATCCTCAAAATTTATCCCTTCTACTGGTTTCCCTATTTCTGTCTTCCAGTTTCACAAATTGACAACCTCAAAGTCATCTGCTCCTTCTTGTTTCTAGATTTCCTCCTCTCCGGATCATCCACAAAACAGCTGCCAGGTTTGTGTTTCTGGAGAATCTGGTCATATTGGTCTTCTTCTTAGAAGATGTGGGAGTTGAAGGGCGAACTCTTCTCTTTTTTCATTTAGAGCCTTTGGGTTACGATTCTTTTTTATTTCAATTTTTATTTTTAATTAGCAAGTATTTATTTTTTCTCCCTCCCACACCACAGGGCAGGGAGAATCTTATGTAACAGAAACATTGTCCATGTCTAAAAATGTAAGTCATTTTTCATCCATGAGTCCATGACCTCTTTGTCCATAGGTACAATGCACATTTCATCCTCAGACCTAAAAATCATGATTGGCTACAGCTTAGATCAGTTCTTTAATCTTTCAAAGTTGTTTGTGTTTAAGAAGTTGTAGAAATTGTTCTGGTTCTGCTCACTTCATTCTGCATCTGTTCACACAAGTTTTCCTCTATTCAATCTGCCTTTCCAGATTGATTGCAGGTTTCTCCCCCTCCCATATTGTGCTTCTGCCAATCTCACCAACTTGCTATTCTCCGGATTACATTCCACCTGGCCTTCTTTGTGCCTTTACATAGATGATCCTCTCCTCTGCCCAGTCTGGAATGTTCTCCTTCATCAACTATGCTTTTGTTATACTATACCTTCAGAACTCAATTCAGTTGTCCTCTTCTAGGAAAGCACTGATTCCTGATTACTCATCAACTACTTCTACCAATTATTAATACTTTCCTCTCTCTCTTCTCTACTCCACTGAAAATATTTTATATTTATTTCACATGTATTTACTTATCTGTCTGCCTATTGTTTCCCCTCTTATTGTAAACTTTGGCTGTGAAATAAAGAAAAGTATAAAAATTATAAAATGGTCTTTAGTCCTGAGTTCCCCCTCTGCAATGAGTGTGGCAGTAATATAAATGGAGATAGGGCATGCCAAATATCATAAAATTTTTATATTCTTTATAAGTTTTAACTTGATTGTGCTCTAAATATGAAATCTTGCTATAATGACAAATGATTACTCACTAATTACTTCTACCGATTACTAATACTTCCCTCACTCTCCCCTCTACCCCATTGAAAAGATTTTATATTTATTTCACATGCATTATGTGTTTATTTATCTGTCTGACTATTGTTTCCCCTCTTATTGTAAACTCCTTGAGGGGAAAATATGCTTTTGTTTTTATCTTTGTAGATTCAATGTAGTATAGGCAGCAGACCAAATCAACTTCCCACACAGAGAACAGCAACACATCATAGTTGTACCAATTATGAGTTGTACCAACAATTTACCAGCAACTCATTTGCTTTAGTTGGGTCTCCAGGGATTGACCACCTGAAAATTCTAGTTTAAACACAGGAGAAACTAGCTGAATATTCACTTGTCAGCAAAAGGTACCAAAGTTAATCCTTCTATCCTGAGTCACAAAATTGCTAATTACAGTTCTAATACTCTATTTTCCATCTGAGGGAGGGGCAAGTTTGCATGGAACAGAAAAAAAAATAAGTATATAATTTGAATCCTGAATAAAATTTTTCAACTATTATAGGAACTGTATTGCTGTGCTATTGACAACTTCCTACTCTGCTTTTGGATAAAGCAACCTCTAATCTGCTGTCCCATGCATGCTGCCCAAAAGTCTGGCATGGTGAAGAATTTGTCTAGTCTTCTCAGTTACTAGTCAGCTTCTCCCATTATTCAAACTCCCAAAGTAATATGTGGAAGCTCTGGGAAGAAATGTCAACTGGGCTGATACTCAGACCCCTGTTATAATGTCTCCAATGTGACCTCTCTCTTGATCATCTGTTTGCAAATTCTGACTCAGGTAGCTGAGAAGGGGAAGAACTTCCAGTCCATTGGAAATGTCAACTTGGTTGGACCCAGGAGACTTGGTGGTTTTTCTCCCTCTGGCAAAGCAATTGTCCCCAAGGTCATTGAGCCAAATTTTGTTCCTGATGCTGCCAGTGGAGGACAGAATCAGCCCTATTACTGAAGGCCAACTAAGACCATAGACACGATGTAAGCTCTGCAGGCACAAGATACTGTCTGTGAATCTAGTAATATGAGCTCTGGGACCTAGGAACAGGAAATCGCATTTAAAATAAATCTTCCAAAAGAGCCTAGGACTTCTACTCCAACAGAAGAATGATTCCCATAGTAACTGGATCTGTAAATAGCTTAAAAACTGAACTGAAGGGGATAATGGACATGTTGTCCATCCATATTCTGCTTCTTACTCCCAGCATGAACCTTAAGGCAAGCTCTTGATTCTTAATGGGTTGTAAAATGATAATGTTTGATACTTGATTAAGTATTTAAAATTTATAAAGTATTCTATTTTTTAACCCCTGTCTTGTATAGGCTCCTCCATGACATAAAAGGCTTAGTGCTTTTCTCAGGATCTCTCACCTCTGTCTTTTTGCTCTTACCCTGGAAACTCTTGGAGAATTTGAATGCATTACTCTTTCCCTTTTCTAGGAGTAGTCACAGGATTTCCCCTTATAAGCATTCAAGTTCACAAGGCTCAAAATATATAATTATTTATTTATAAAGTAATAGAGAAATATCCCACATCTGAGTCTCTATCAAATCAAGGAGTACCTAAATGAAACCTCTCTTTCCCTCAAGTTCCTGTGCAATGTGTGATGTACTGTACTGCTCTGAGCAGTGCTTTAGCAATGGAGGGGGGTCAAGGTTTTTTCAGTCCAGGCATCTCTGTATTTCACCACTATGGCTTCATCTTCTGTCATTCACCATATCTTATCACTCACCACCACAGCAAAACTGGAAACTTTCAGCCACTCTGCTATCACTGCCTTTTGTTTCTGGATATTGGTGCTATTTATCTCCAAGGTCTACTTCTCAATCAACAAGCTAGTTTGAGTCCATCTCAATCCTTTCCTTTTCTTAGCACTCCAATTGAATACTTCCTGCTTTTGACAGCATCTTTCCCCATGTCTAACTCCCCATGCCTTTCTACCTCCTATCTTGTTCTGGAACAGCTGGGACAGGGCATGCAAATTCTACTTAGTGATGGCAGACATAGAGAAGTTGAAGCATCATGGTGCATATGATCCAGAGGGAAAGGGACACCCTGCCCCAAAAGTGAAGATTCAAGTACAAATACATTCAATGATGGGGAGAAGGGGAAGGAAATTAAGAGCTGGGGAATCTGGGAAAGCCTTCTAAAGGGAGTAGCCCTTGGGTGTTGAGCCTGAAAGAAGTTAAGGGTTCCCAGAGGCAGAGATGAGGAGAAAGAGGAACACCAGTGAAAAAGCATGAGATGGGAAAAGTAAAGAGTGTGTGGGACAAAGTAATTTATAATCAGCCATTCTGAGTCTGCACTCCTTTCTTCCCACCTAGCACCTTGGCAAAGTTATAAAGACACATCCTTGGCATACTTCTGTGGCTTGACATGAACAGCGAGTTTATTTCTTCCTCCCTCACAATTAGGTGTTTTGCAATGACAGTTGTTCAAGGCTCAAGAGACATGATTCTGGAAAGGGCATTCCAGGGTGTACTGGAAGCAACTGGGACTGACTTCTAAGGGCTGATAGTTAAATATTTCAGAGCATTTATGCCTTGAAAATTGACAAATGCTACAAACCAGGTTTGAGTTACTGTTTTGTTGATTGTCTAGGTTTAAGAAAGTAATGGAGAAAATGCTAATAATGTAGGTAAAATGTAAAAGTATATGTGGGTATTTCTGTCTAAAAACAGTTTGTCAAACATTTTACAGCTTATACCTTGTTTATTGCAAGTTTTCCAGAATTCATGGCATGATCTCCAAGCACCCACATGCAGGAATTTTTAATGCCCATATAAAAGGGCACATTGGTGGAAGAATGGAAACTGGAGGTAGGATAATGATTTAGATAGAAAAGTCAATTGCTGGATGCAACTGAGAATGAGACCTAAAGAAACTCACTTTATTACTCCCACAAAAAAGAGAGTATATCCCTTATAGCCTAAAGTATATGTTGAACGTAATTTAATATCATAGCATAGCAAAATAGAAAGAAAACTGTATTTGGAGTTATTGGATTATAAATTTAGAATTAAAAGGGACCTTCAAGGCCTTTTCCCCCCCAGGTCCCCCCCACTTTACAGGTGAAGAAAGTGAGGCCCAGAAAGACCTAAAGATCATGGTCTTATTGGTAATAAACTAAAAACCTGAGATTAGAACCAGGTACTTCAAATCCCAATTCAATATCTTGCCTAACAGAATCTTCCTCTTTATTCCATTAGCTGTGTAATCTTGGACCATTCATGGAACCTTTCTGGCCCTTAATTTCATGCTCTATAAAATGAGTATAAAATGCTTTCCTTTCTTTCTTGTTTACTCTAAGGGTTAATGGGAAGGTCAAATTAGTTACTTTAGTATATAAACTCTGTATCACCTACATGTAAGGCTTCTTAGACACAAAAGGTATTACCAATTGATACTTCTTCTGTGTTTTGAAATTTGTCTTTTAGATAGACACTTGCTTGTTCCTTTAGATTTTCTCTACCATTATGGCATCATGGGGAGAAGTGTAGCTCTGCCTATGACATACCAGTTTCTTCCAGTTACAAACTGGATACCACTTGGGATGTTATACTCCAGGATGTAACTAGGACCCCAAGTAGACCCAGCACTTCTTTGGAAGACTCAATCAAAGGGCTTCATGGTGAAAGTGGTTCTAGGTTGAGCACACTTGGGAGGGAGTTCAACTAGGGACAAGTCATGAAATCTCTCAGCCTGGGTTCTTCATCTGCGAGAAAAGAAGGATTGATGAAATTATTTTAAGCTTCTGACTCCAATAGTTTATAACTCTATGATCTGTTTCCCCCTATTTTTTTTAAAATTTTATTTATGGCAATGGGGTTAAGTGACTTGCCCAAGGTCACACAACTAGGCAATTATTAAGTGTCTGAAGTTGAATTTGAACTCAGGTCCTCCTGTCCCCAGGGCTGGTTCTCTATCCACTGTGCTATCTGGCTGACCCCTGTTTTCCCCATTTTGATAGCAACATCATTCTAAGAGTTGAATAGGTTTGGGGGTCACTTAGTGAGAGTTCTACTCAGGTTAGAAAAATTAATCATGTTTTAGGGAACGTAATGACATTTGATTAAATTAGGTTCAAATTTATTAAGTATAATGTTAAACAGGAGGGATGAAAGATTAAAAAAAAGAACAGGTATCTTACAATATAATAGGGGAGAACAGGCAGGTACATATAAATATGTTTAATATAGGCTAGAATGTAGTAAAAGCAAAGAAGGGAAATGGTGTTATAAGAAGAAAAAAGTATCAATAATACTTTAAAAATACAAAAAAGGTAAAAAAAAGCCCCTCACAATTCCATCCTACTGTTTTCCCTTACAACCTCCTAATAAGAAAAAAAAATTATGCCGTTGGTCACAAGAAAAGGCAAAACAGTGAAGTTCCAAATTTTCCAGGGCAAATCTATTCCCGCTATTGCAAAAACAATTCAAAGCTCATAACATATTGACATGGGTCAGCAGCAGCATCTTCATGATGTGTTCTTAGATTTGTTATTCTTTAAAAATCTGTTTGTTAGCGGATATGCATCTTGCTAACCCCCTGATACAATAAGCCAACCCATCTGCAGGATTTTTCCAGGCCCCTTTCCATCACTAGGTAAACATGAGGTGATCATTTTATAGCCTTGTGATCTGCTCATTTCCTCTCAAGACCATGGGAAGTTGGTTTGGCTTTGAAGATACTCACTGATCCTGGAGCCCAGAACTTTCCCCTTGCTCCTTGCATCTGTGTTAGTCATGCTGGAGTCATCAGACCAGACATCAGCTGAATCTGTTCATGCCCATTTAAACACCTTCAAAGACTGGGCAAAGGGATTAAGGCCCTTGGGTGAGTAAATAACTTCAACATAAGAAAATTAGAAAACTTCAAAGGGAGGGTGGATCATGAAAAAGGAGGACCTGACTTTGATAGATAGATCATAGATTTATTAGTCTGTAATAAGATCAGTCTGAAGACTCTTCTTCCTGAGTTCAAATGTAGCCTCAGACATTTGCTAGTTATATTACCCTGGACAAGTCATTTAACCATATATGCCTCAGTTTCCTCATCTATAAAATGAACTGGAGAAGGAAATGATGTTTGCCCAGAAAACCCCAAATGGGGCCTCCAACAATCAGATTATGACAGAAGTAACTGAACAATAACCAACAAAAAACATTTTTCTTATGGGTTATATCTCTCTTTTGGTTATTATTTGGATACTGTTAGTCATACAGTTCTGTGAATATACCTTATTTCTCCAACTAGACTAAGGTCTTTGCTGTCAGGGTCAGTGCCTCATGCTTCTTTGTTTCCAGCTGGGAAATCAGCATTTTGCCTTCTATGTGGTAGGTACTCAATAAATATTTGTTCATTGATGAACTTTAAAGAGGTACTGTTCAACTTTCTTAACTCTGTATTGCAGTTATGATTGTGAATATTTGTGGTGGTGTATTGCAAATTAACAAAGTTTGGCAGAGATGTTGGATTTGGGAAAATATGATAGTGAGTAAAAATGTATAGGTGGGCATGAGTATAGAGAATAGAGGGTCAAGTAGATACAGTGCTGGACATGGAATGAGACAGATAAATATTCAAAATCCATCTGACACATATTTGATATATTATCCATGAGATTTAATCTTCCTAAAATTCAAGTGACTCACTAAGCTCATTAGTTAGAAATGGAATGTGAATATCACTAAAGCAAGACCCATAGGTTCTTGACATATGCTTGTGTATAGAATAATCAATCAAAAGCATTTATTGTCTATGATGTGCCGGTCATTATGTTAGTTGAGAATTCATAGAGTAAGATAATTCTTACCCTCAAAGTGCTTATATTCTGTTTACGTAGGACTCTGCACATAAAAATATATATAAATTACAAAGAAAATTAATATAAGTTCATTCAAGATGGGGGGAAGCACTAGCAGTTGGAGAGGTGGGGTGGGAATCAGGAAAGGCTTCTTGCAGAAAGTAACATTTGAGCTAGGCATTGAAGGAAATGCGTGTTTCCAAGAGACATTTTTGCAAATCTGTACTTCTGTGTTTGTTATTTTTGTTTTGTTTTGGAGGGAGTGGCAGGCCTCTGATAACTATATTGCCTTGGGAGAGAAGGTAGAGTTTTGCTACTGTGGCAGAATTATGGTTCTAACCTTGGAGGTTGGTGAAAAGATCCAGCAATAACTCAAAATTTGAAGGAAAGAAGAAAAGGAAAGTGGGATTTTGTCTAGACTTGAGGACCTGAGCAAATGGCAGGCATGACAAAGGCTAATAAATGGAAGGAAGTATATTTAACAAATAAGCAAATGCTTGTAATTTTATTGCTAGAATAGGAAGCTCATAAGATATAATTTAGAACTCTGCAACTTGATGACTCTCCATAATCTGTTTTATTTTTAACTATCTTTCTTTTAAAGCTAACACCACCACCAAATAACCTTAGAATAAAACAAATAAATAGGTTTTCCTGCTTAGGATAGGCCCAAACTGGTGAAACTGTGGGCTAAACAAGCCAAGCTGCAGCAATAGCAAGGGTGGTCAGTTTAGGCCATGTTTCAAATGCTGTCTTTTGCCAGAGATGTCAGTCCTGAGAAGTATGGGTATGGAGAGTAAAGATAACAGAGCAAACATTGGTCGAAAGAGCAAATCTGGGGTGCAAGAGACATGGGAAAGTCTTGGAAGCTTAGAACAAGGTTTCTACTCAGATTGCAATGGAAGGGCAGAACTTTTGTCCCAGTGATTGGTGGCTAGGAACCCTCTTTTATGTAAGTACTGCCTAACTGAGGCTATACTCCTCTTAATATTTTCTAAGGCTGGCGTGGAGTGATGGTAGTGGAAGAAATAATTCAACAAGAAGTGCTGCTGCTTACCTTTTAAGGTATTTGTGTTTAAGATCATGACTAGCAAAGTGATAATAAAATGTTTCAGATGCGACACCAAGGGTAAACACAGCTGAAAGTGTCCCTTTCCTATGGAAAGACTTTTCCTTACCTCCACATAGCGAGAGAGACAGAGACAGAGAGAGAGAGAGAGAGAGAGAGAGAGAGAGAGAGAGAGAGAGAGAGAAGAATGAATGGTTGTGTCTTGTGATAGGAGACTTAATGTTATACCAGAGCAAGTTACAACGGTTCCACTCTTACCTCTAATAAAATATAAGCTCCTTGAGGACAGGGGAAATTTGTCTTTTTCTCTTTGTATCCTCAGTGCCAAATATAGTAGCTTTTAATTGCATGTGTGTATGTATCCACACATATACTTAATAATGCTTATTGAATGGAAGTAGTTTATGTCCCTACACAATGGCATTTCAATCATACCAGGAGAAAGATATCAACTGTTTTCTTTAAAGGGTGTGATAGGCTAGTTGTGAGCTATTTTTAAAGTCAGGAAACTCTTTGACTAAATACAGGTGATGCTATATAATAAATATTTATGCTATCGTTAATAGAAACACATTATGAAGGATGATGGATGTTGAAGTTCCATGGTGCCCAGCCTTATATAATTTATAGTCTAATTGGGGATACAATGAGATACTTCTTAATGAGGGAGTGGCCATTGAGTGCCTTTCTTTATGGATTTTACCATTCCGGTTTGGTCCTTTTAGCTCTTCAGTCATTCAGAAGAATTTTTATGACCACAAAGTCATTCAAAATCCTGGACATTTATGTCCAGAAACTGGTTCCCAAAGTTCCACATGTTGCATTGGCAGCAGAAAAGAAATATTGATTGTGTTTCACATCATTCAATTCATTCTAATAAACATTTATTAAGTGCTTGCTATAGCCAGACACTATGCTAACCTCTAGAGATGCAACTGAAAAAAGAAAGACAATTTCCTCCTTCAAGAAGTTTACAATCTAAAGGAGGAAATAACACAAAAAAGTAGACAGCAAAATAGAGAGGAACCAGATACCATGGGGTACCTAGCATGGTGTCATCTTGTTCTGTGGAGCTGCAGATGCAAATAGAGTGCGGACCTAAGGTCTAAAAAGGAAGGAATTGGGAAGAATTTGATATTCCTCCCTCCTGGCTTCCTAATGGAAAGGAGAGAATGCTAAGGGAGATGGCGTCAGTCAAAGCTTGGCAGCATGTTGGTGAGTTTGGAGGTGATGAACTTATCTTGGGAGATGTGTCTTGTTCTGTGGAATTGAAACCAGGCAGGACACAGTTGCAGAGTAGAGCCAGGAAAGGTAAATTGACACCTGCTCTAAATTCTGAGACTTCTGGCTAGTTGCTCATAGTGCATGGCAATGAGAGGCAGTACATGATGAAATGACTAAATGAGAGACAATAGGAGTTCAAAGGAGGGAGGTCCATCATAACTGGAGCAATTCATTCATTCAAGGTTCAGCAGATGCTAATTAAGTTCCTACCTAGAAAGACACTATAGTAGGTATTGGGGAAACAATTGTTAAGTTGATGCTATTTGTTTGCATATGTAAGTTCAAAATTATTAGAGTTGGGAGTTGCTAACAACTTGGGTAATAAGGAAAGGTGACTTGAAAAAGATGGTACTTAAAATGAGGTTCACAGACTAGAATGAACATTTCAGCCTGATCTTGGGTGAAATCTCTGCAAACCTTTCCTGTGCTCTGGAAAAAGACATTAACAGAAAAGTGAAGAGAGAGTCTTGAATATGAGATAGGAAGAAAGTGAGATAGACCAGTTTTCTTTTAAAGACCAAGGGGAAGAGCAACTTATCCTCAATCTTCATATGATTAGGAATTTATCATGTTCTCTCCTATTCTCCAAATCATGACCCCATGGCCTGTAATCTCCTCAGGTTGGGAGAAATCCTCAGATTTATCAGGAATTTCCCTTATTCATCTCCATATAAATATATATGCATATATATAATATATGTACATGTATCCTACAATTATAAGTTACTTTTCATTCAATCTTTAACTGCTACAATTACTAGGGGTTACTCAAAGGCAACTTTCTGTCCCTAAAAAACTGTTTATCTCAAATGCCTTGGAATTGAATCTTTTCTTTAAAGTAAAATCACTCTTGGAAGAGAGAACATATTAAACTATATAATTCACTTACATAAACATTAAGGAACCTATTTCTTGAGTTTAGATTTTTTAATTTATGTGAGAGCAATTATCATATCTCTGTAGCCTGAATAGGAACAGAGTAATCATAGTGTAGAAAATTCAGAGGCAATTGGATAAAACACTGAGTCTGGAGTCAGAAAGACTTAAGTTGAAATCCAGTTTTAGATATTTACTGTGTAACCCTGGGTCAGTTGCTTAATCTCTGTCAACTCCAATTTCCTCATCCTTAAAATGGGGATGATTATAATGGTGCCTTCCTTTCAGAGTTTATGAGGATTATATGAGATATTTGTCAAGAGTTTTGCAAATTGTAAAGCACTATATAAGTATTAACTTATCAATAATGGAAAGCATATGCAATTCAGAGTCTGGAGTTTGAGTTTTGATTATGCCACTTAACTAACACTTTTTAATGACCTTGGACAAGTCACTTTACATTTCAAGGTTCTGAATTCCTATCTCCATTACCAGAGATTTCTAAGACTCTGATCCTGTAATTATGGGAATACCAAAGAAGGAAGATTTCTCAGAATTTATATCTATGCAGAATAATTATGGGCTGGTTCCTTCCGGAAAGACTTCAAAATATCATGAGGAAGTGCACAGCTTTGACTTCAGGCTTTCTTGACATACATACATACACCCACATACATATATGTAGTTTGAGTGTCTGCTATATTCTTTTGCTGGTTGGGACCAGACTTGTTATTTCACTGACATGAGGAACTCCTTTCACCAGATGCAACTCATCTGTTTCTTAGAGTCTTAGAGAGAGATGCTCCTCTGAAAACTTCTTGCTTACAGGGACTTTCCTGTTTACTCAACCAACCAAAAATACCAGGCTTCACTTTACCTCTAACCTTATATTTTATCAGTTATCTAAACAAACACTTGTTTTCACAACTGGCTTGAGATCCAGCTCCCCAAAGTGAGCTCATGTGGCCAATGACCTCATTTTTAGATGCTGTCCCAAGACAAACAGCTTCCCGTTAATGATGTTATTAATGTCCAGGGAGTGCTGAGAGTTGGGGCAAAGGGCTCGGGCAGAATGCTTAACCTGGATGGGCTGCGCCTGAAGTCTGTCTTCCTTCCCTGTGAAATGAACTCTCCATATTTTTCTATATTCTCTTCCAAGCTGTTACTTAGTTTATAGTCATGGTTTTTTTTCAGGATGGATCTTGCCTTTCATCTCCAAGGAGGAAAATTATTCTTGTTTGTTTTCATTTGGTCTCCAACCTTCTTGCCAAATGGCTAACTCTCTCTGGGCCAGTATAAATAATGCAGACACCCAAACAAATTGCAGCTTCCCTTTTCCATTGAAAGTGACTTAAGTAACTTCAAGACTATATTCACTGAGTTCATTTATTAAATGCTGATTTTGGCAGCAATGACCCAGTTTTCAGCAAAGTACTGCTTTTAACGAGAAAGTACATGGTACTGGGGGAATGGTGCTAGACAAGAACTCAGGAAGATCGTTGGTTTCATATTTAAGAAAATCTGAGTTTGATTCATATCTCTGATACCTACCAGTTGTATGCCCATGGGGAAATCTCTTAACCTATTTGACCATCAGCTTCCTCACTATAAAAAAATTCATAATAATGAAATTCAATTTAAGAAGCATTGATTTAACTCTTCCTATATCTTAGGCACTGGAAATTCTAACACTAAAGCCTGAAGTCCAAATTCTAATATTCTCTACTCTCAAGGAAATTACACCCTTTTAAAATACTCTTCTCATAGTATTGCTGTGGTGCTAAAATGGAAAACAAGTGTCTAGTGACCTCTCTGGGAACTGATTGGTTATTTGACATGAATGAGAAATCAAGGAAGACCCCAAGGTTGGGAAATTGATTGGCTTGAAAGATGGTGGTACCCTTGCCAAAAATAGAGAAGTTTGGAAGAAGATTTCTGGAGGAATGATAAAGAATTCTGTTTTGAATATGTTAAGCTTGAAATTTCTACAGTGTACTCAGCATAAAATATCTAAAAAGTTGAGATTCTGGATTGGAAAGAGACTAGATACATATGTATTTAAATACATATATATATGTACAATACATATATGCACCACACAAAAATGTGTAGATACACACATATTTTTGTATACACATGTATTTATGTGTATGAATGGGTTTACATGTGCATATATGTATAAATATTCTGCTAGTGTCCCTAAAGTTTTATCTTCCTCTCATTTTAAACCCTTTAATTTGGTGCATTAGATCACATGGGTTTAATAAACATCTCTGAGTGAATAACTTTAATATATATATATATATATATATATATATATATATATATATATATATGGACATATGTATGTACCTAAGTTTAGATGCATGTATAGACACATGTGCAAATATGAATAGAATTTTAGTTGACCCTGCCATCCAAACTGTCACCCTCTATCCTTATTCCCTTCATCACCCAACTCTTTCTTTATTTTTTATTTTTTGCCCAATCTTGATTAAGAAAATCATCTACAATAATGCTTGCCCTTCTTTAATCCTGCAGCCCAACTTCTCTCTACCATCAGTTTTCAAAAATCACTGGCAGCAAGTTTGCAATGACACCTGCATGCTCTTAGAGCATCCAAGAATAATATTCACGTGGGCCTTGTAGCTTTATTTGAATTTTTCCTAAAGTAGAATTCTGACTACAGCACTTCCTTACTCAACAAACTTCAATTGTTCCCTTTTACTTCTAGTGATAAAATTAAAATTCTTTGGCATTTAAAGCTCATTCACAATCTGGCTTCTTCTTGCCTTTCCAGTTTCTTCTGGAATTATTCCCCTCTCACACTGTCTGGTCCAGCCAAACTAGCTTTTTTGCTGTTCCTCATAGATAATATTCCAGTTCCTATTTTCTTTGCATTACCTGGAATGCCTGATGCTTCATTTCTTCCTAAAATCCTTTGGTTCCTTCAAAGTTCTGCTTAGATACCAACTCATAATGAAATCCATGTTGATTGCTCTAGAGGATAATGTCTTTTTCTCCCAAATGACCTCACATTGATTTTGTATGTGTGCATATCTATATCTATATCTTTATCTAGTGTGCGTATTATATGTATATATATATATATATAGTATGTATATACATTTTTTCTTTGTAACTTTCATAATTTTCCTTTGTACAATTTGACATGTATTAACAATGAATAAATTCTTGACTTGACTTGACATACTGACCTAGGGCAAGTTACCAAACCTTTCAATGCCCAGACATCTAAGTATAAAGGGCAGTGCCTTGACAAAGACCAAGTTTTGCTGAATTTCAGTGTTAGAAGAAGGAATTTTTTTAGCCAAGTGCCCCCTATCCTCATAAAATAAAAAATTAGTCAAGTCTTTTTGTGGCATATAGAACTGACCCATGTGGTTCTTTCCTTTTTTTTTTAGATTTTTTTTCAAGGCAATGGGGTTAAGTATCTTGCCCAAGGCCACATGGCTAGGTAATTCTGAGGCCAGGTTTGAACTCAGGTACTCCTGACTCCAAGGCCGGTGCTCTATCCACTGTACCACCTAGCCGCCCCTCCCAAGGAAATGGCCGTTGACCAGTCTGAGTTATAAATATGCTTCTGAGAAAAACATTTACTAAATGAAGTTTCTTTTCTTTTTTTTTTCAGTTCACTTGTCTAGGGCATGGATCTACTCAGAATTCTAAGAAGGTAGATTCTGAAATTAAATCTGATTAGGGGACAATAGTTGATAATTTTGATTTTGACAATTTGGTTACCAAACTTAAATTAATATGAGATCATTCTTAGAGAATAATGAGTTTGAACCCAGAAAGATAATATAAGAGAGGGGAAAGGACATATTTCAGAATTCTGTTAAAGATGGCAAATTTCTCTCCCCTCCCACTTATTGCCAGGAAGATTGATTGATAATGAGAGTCTGGATTATTGTTTATTTTTACCTGATCCTTAGAGGAAGAAGGAACTGAATGAAGATGAAGATACAATGCTTCCTTTTATGAGAAAAAGGAGGAGGAGGAGGAAGGAAGGAAGGAAGGAAGAAGAAGAAGAAGAAGAAGAAAAGGAAGGAGGAGGAGGGAAGGAGGAAAGAAATTGAATTATCCTGAGCATATTTATGCCTCCTTTCCAGACTGGTGTGTATTCCTTCTTTTCTTCGCAGGTACCAAGTATATTTATAGGAGAACATGTGGACTTAATTTATCTAATATTTGTATCTGTGATGTTATACCAATCACTTTCATCTTCTCGTCAAACAAATAGATACGTTTAATATGTCATCATTGTGAGTCTGTCTCTATTTAAATGGAAGGACATTAATAGGGGCTGGAGAGATGATGTTAGTATAGTAGATGCATTCTTCCTCAACAAATTTATCACTAGGACTTTGAGAGAATTAATCATGTTCTTCTCTAGAAACTCAGACCTGCCAGTGTGAGGTAAATTTTTTTTTAGGTTTTTTCAAGGCAAATGGAGTTAAGTGGCTTTCCCAAGGCCACACAGCTAGGTAATTATTAAGTATCTGAGACCAGATTTGAACCCAGGTACACCTGACTCCAAGGCTGGTGCTTTATCCACTTCACCACCTAGCCACCCCTGAGGTAAATTGACATGAGTGATCATGACCAGAATGAATGGGGAAAGGAAATGGACCAGGGAAGAAACTATTTCAGATGTTACATTATTATATGTATGTGTTATCTCTTCTTTATGATGCTTGAGATGAAATATTTATTTAGTTTTTCTTTCTTTTCATGTTGTGGGATTTCTTTTGCCTTAATTTACCAATATGGAATTCAAATGTTCTACTATCAGCTAGGCACTGATGTAATCTTTTGATACCTTTCTATAGCTCTCCAATAGTTCTCTAAAGTTATTTCTGCCATGATTGTGTTTAATGCCGCTTATTCCTTGAAAATTCCACTTTTATTCTTACTTTTAGCATTGTAACAGCTATCATATATTAATATATAAAGGTCCTGGAATGTTTTCACAGTTTCTGCAATATTCTCTGGGAGAAAATATATTTATGATTATCATTTCACTTTTATGTAATTGGTTTGTAAGCTGGAGTCATGCAATCAAACTCAAAAAGAGCACTTTTAAGAATTCTAGTCCAAGTATGCCAATATCTTTATCCTACTCATTTGAGAGATTGATGTTATTTTTATTATCTATCATTCCTAATCTCCCCATCACACTGCTAACTCAAACCTTAATTGACAACTACCTCCTTTAGTCTCCTTGTTGCTCTGACTGAATTCCCAACCCACTAGCTCCACTTTGCATCTGCTGCTCTGCCTTGTTTCAATTACACAGAACAAGATTCCCTCCAAGCTAGGTACCCCATGTTGTTCCATCTCCTCCCTGCCAGGTCACTTTCCTGCCTCCTTTGGTGTATTGTTTCCTCCTTTATTCTGTAAACTTCTTGAGGACAGGAACTGCCTTTCTTTTTAGTAACTATATCTTTGGAGTTTAGCACTACCGGACTCATGGAGGCATTTAATAAAGGTTTTTTGGATCTTTTTCATTATTAAATAAAGTTCCTTGAGTTTGCACTATGAAGAATTTCAATGACCTCAAGATCTGTAATTTTTTCCTTTTCATATTTTAATGGTTTCCTCAACTTCACCCTTATTTTCTCTAATTTAAGGTTAGTGATCCAATTTTGTCTTACAGTAGCATTGCATTGGGCAATATATTATTATGTAACTTACAAATGAGAATCTACTGTCAAAATTCAGCCTAGAATCCCTTTCTATCTCTGTTTCCAGTTTTGTTATAATATAATATTAGCACATAATGGAAGTATGTCTTCAGTCTATTTCAAGAACCCTCTCAGTTTTCCTGCTTTAGTAGTCAATACTATTTACACTAATAGATGGTATATTGTTGTTTCTGATTTGTTCAGTTTTTACCTTGTGCTGCCAGAACATTGAGAGTCTACCTTAGCTTTTCCTCTAGATCGTCAGTTATCATTATGTTCTCAAGTTGCCTGAAACTCTCTTCTGTCTCTTCTATTTCTTAAGTTCATAGATGTAGTTTCATCTCATTGGCTGGGGTGGAGTAGAAGGGAGGAAAAAAGGACATTCTAGGAAGATAGACAGCATGAGCAAATATAAATTAGTAGAAATGATCCTAGTATGCTAATGACCTGACTAGTGTGTTCTAGAGAAGAACAGAAAATAAAAGAATCAGGAAAGGGTTAACTTATGAATGACTTTGAAAATCAGGCAGAAGAGTATAGACTTGATGTGATAGGCAACTGTAGGGTTTTTTTGTTTTTTTTTTGTTTTTTAGATTTTTGCAAGGCAAATGGGGTCAAGTGGCTTGCCCAAGGCCACACAGCTAGGTAATTATTAAGTGTCTGAGACCGGATTTGAACCCAGGTACTCCTGACTCCAGGGCTGGTGCTTTATCCACTGTGCCACCTAGCTGCCCCTGTAGGTTTTTTAACAAGGTGATTTTATGACAATAATATTTTAGGAATATTTGTCTAAAAGTAGTCTTGAAAAAGAAGACTTTTCAAAGAGAAACAATAGTTATAAAGATTTGAATTATAGTAGTAAGTTGGAAGTTGGCAGAATATACTGAATAAAAAATGAGAAGAGTTAAAATGACTTTAAGGTTTCTAGCCAAGAAGATGAAAATAGTGGTACCACAACTATAAGATGGATAACTGAAAATTCTCTCTCTCTCTCTCTCTCTCTCTCTCTCTCTCTCTCTCTCTCTCTCGCCGATTTTGAGTTGAGATGATGTCTGTAGTTGGGGCATGAAAATTTGGTATGAGATTTCCAATTTTAGTCATTCAGTATGAATTTGGAATTAAAGAAATGAGATTCAGATGAGAGGTTGGGATTAGAGATTTGTATTTGGGAGCATAAAAACAGATATCATAATTGGAGTTATGGGAATGGATAAACATAATAAGAGAATTATTTAGAGATTAATTAATTTTAGCAGTAGAATTAGAAGTGAATATTTTTATAATATCTATTTTCTCCAAAAAAGGAATCTATTTTCCCAAAAGGGAATTCTTGTCTTTGTTTCAGTTAAACCTTAAGATTGCTCATCTATCCATGGGAATCATTTGGCCAAAAGAATTCTCTTAGTTCAATAATATTCAAATTGCTTGGTTTAGAAAATGAGATTTCTGGCCAAATGTATTTATTTTAAAGGATAAGATTTCAATGACAGATAAACAGACTGATAATTTGTATACTAGTTTAAATATTCTATGGCAGGGTTTGTGTTTTTGTGGGATACTCTCTAAAATAGTCCTTTTTTTTTCCTGTGTGGTATGTCCTGTGGTAGGAGATTAGATATTTGATAGTGCAAAAGGTGTGGTTACTTGACCCAAAAATAAACTGAAATCACCTCTTGATTTTGCTGTAAAACTGCAAAGTCAAAGAAACTTGCATTTAGGATTAAGATTGAACCCTAACCTGCATCCCAGGGCCAAAGGGAAATCTTAAAAAAATAAGACCACAGTGCCATCTCCACTGTGCTGTTATTATGGCAAAAGCTTATGTTTGGATGACTCTAAACCATAGCATTATACCACTATGGAAATCTGGAGATTTCCCACTGATTTTAATTTCCTTGGTTTGGATAGGGGGAAAAACTCTATTTCAAAAATATAAACAATGTTCATTTCACAATGGAAGTTCTGTATGCATGTGTTAAAATGCTTCTTTTAAACAGGAACACTATAATATATATAATAGCAGAAAAAATTAGAATTATTTTGTGCTAAACAGTGAGGTTTGGGTCTGATGGGAGGTTAGGAAATGGAGAGGTCCATGTGGTCTGATGTGATGTTTGAACTGGACTTTGAAGAATGCATAGGTTTATATGTACAGAAAAGGAGAAGGCATGAATCATTAAGCTGGATTCTATAGAATTCCTCTGCCTAGCACTTTTCCGAAACTTATACTTGTTAAATTTGTCTATGATTTTTTCTGATAATTCATTTTTTTATTTCAAATGAGATCAAATGAAGTATTTGTAAAGTGCTTAGCATGGTATATGGCACATAGTAAGCATTTAATAAATATTTGCTGCCTTCTCTACTATCAAATTCATAAATGATCAAAGGGAATAATGAATGAATGAATGAAACACCTACCGTTCAGCAACACAAGGTTCTTCCTAAGAGTTAAGAAGATCTTCTTCCACAAAGAGCTTATGGGAAATTGGGGAGAGAAGATGAATATGAACAACAAAAAATTTATAGATAGTATAATTATATAATATAAATTGTATGATATATTTTTATATAATATATTGTATATATTTTTATATAATAGATTATATTATAAATAATTAT
Source organism: Macrotis lagotis (assembly GCF_037893015.1). NCBI lineage: Eukaryota > Metazoa > Chordata > Mammalia > Peramelemorphia > Peramelidae > Macrotis > Macrotis lagotis. Next base: position 160,565,725 of record NC_133658.1, on the reverse strand, counting down.
ATAATATATTATAATTTATAATTTTATTATATATAGATAGATGATGAATGGATGGATATATGAATGGATAGATGGATAACTAAATAGCTAGATAGAAAATATTTGAAAACACTGTCTTCAGGGAATTTATATTAGAAAAGTGGAAAACAGAAGTAAATGTAGGAGGAACACATATATGATACAAATAAATGTAAAAGATGATAGGATGTAGGGAGGTAGACATTTATTTCAAATCATACCTGAAAAGGAACACATTACAGACTTCAGCTTCTCCTATATACATGTGAGAAGCATGAGGAAAGTGAGAGGTTGAATCTATCATTCAAAAAAAATTGGGAATTAAGGAACATCTGAACCCTTATTATAGGGATAATTCACAGGTGATTGCTGGAGTCACCCAGTCTTGTTTTCAAAGTACTTAAAGAGTTTTGGAAAAGAGTCAAATTGTTATAAAAGAGGAGTTTGAGTGTCACTATGCTTCTTTCCCTTGTATAAGCAAACATTCTGGCAGTGTAGGCCATTGCTTTACTTCCATTTTTTTCTGATGGAGAGGGAAATTTGATTAGGGGTAGTTAACACTTTGTTTAGTCTGTTCTGAATTTGCTGGAAGACAATTATAAAATTGGAAGACAAATGTAAAATAAAATGGAAATTCTGGTATAGCATGTATACTCTAAGTGGAATGACCAGTCAACTTTCTGTCTCCTACCAAATTTACTTTTCTTACTTATTTTCATCCTAAGTTCTAAGATAACCAAGGGGTATACCTTAACCTTATTTTATTCAGAGGCTTAGGAACATATTGGTTCAAAGTGATGAATTTTTTGGCCATAACAATTCTTGAAACTATCTACTAATATATCTAGGAGCAATGATTTATGTAAATGAATTGAGTATGCTATGTTAAGTAGACTAATACTTAATGATTGCAGAAATGTCACTTACATTATTAAACTTTACCAATTTCCTCCCCAAGATCTGAAAACTCTGATCTATAGCACAAATGTTGACCCCAGTGATACCATTACTGAATTATAGAAGAGCTAAACCCATTCTTGCCTCAAAGTCTAAGAACCAGTTGGTTGCCACTCTGGATACTTTTCCATCTTACTCTGCGTCTGGCAGAGGGAAGTGTCAGAGTGAGTGTGCAGAAGTTGTTGCTGAAAAGTCAGAATAGTACCCAGGACAATTTCTACTGATTCTGCTGACATCCACAGTTTTGCTTAGTTCCTCAACAGAGAGGAATTCTTTCCCCCAACTTCTTCTCCTTTCCACTCCTCAATCAATTGCCAGGTCTTGTTGATTTTACTTATGTAATGTCTCAAATCTTTCTCCTACTTCCTATTTCCACTGACACCATCCCAACCTAGGCTCTCATACCCTCTCTTCTGGACATGTGTGGACTGATGTTATTATTGTTGAAGCTTTTTAGTGTGGCGATGATGATGATGATTATAATTCCTAGCAGAAAGTAGGGTACATTAGGAAACTGTTCCAGAGTCATTAGGCTACTATATGTTAATTTTTTAAAAGAACACACTAAATGCAAAAGGTCTGGGTGGAAATAAAGTCCCTGCCTTCATGAAACGTATAGTTTAGTAAAAAAAGCTAAAATTCTGAGACTATCTGGCCAGAATTGGTGACTTTCTGGAGAATAGAGATTGAGGGAGAGCAACATGCAGATAGAAAAAATCCAAAGTGACTGAAGGATCCATAGGTATATCACTCACTAGGTTACCTTATTTCTGATTGTTACGTGTATAAAATGGGCCTTCTTTGCTTTGAATAAAAAAGGAAAATACTCAGTGGAGGCAGGGGTAGAGTTAGGCAACTGGAGATCAGTTGCTATCCTGGCAAAGCTAATCTGCTTGTGCTTGGACTAGACATCCCATATCTATATTGACAGCTGGGATCCTGGTGACCATGGCGGAGACTGACACATATCCTAACTTTTATTTGGTATCAATAAATTAAACTTTAGATCATTATTTCAAGTGTAACTGTACTTCAGAATTTAATCCAAAAACAAATTGCTGTAGTCATGTACATAAATTGTTGTTGTTTGTTCTTCTCTCCATAAGGACAAATGACATGAGGAGACATTATGTCCTGGCTTGCAAATGAATTGGATTAAAGTGAGGCAGAGCTATGCAAAGTCATCAGCCTCACTCTCTTCTCCAGGGCCATCTGAGTCCACTGGCAATACATAGATAGGGATGATTGGAGATGACCTCAAATGCAATATGAGACCCTGGTTTTTCTAAGCCAAGGTCTTTCCCAGGTCTCAGTTTGTCTAAGGAAATGCCCATTCAGTGATTTAAGACTAAATAAGTAATGAGGAAAAGGCATCTTACTTTGCTTACTCAAAAAAAAAAAAAAGAAAATCAAACTGGGAGGGGGAAGGCCCTCTGTTTCTGGTCAAACAGAAACAATTGCTACTTATACTCACTTTGATCTATTGAAACCCACACAATGATCAAGTGATGTTTGGACTGGGACCTATTATTAAATAAATAACTTTAATATAACGAAAGTACAATTAATACCATGATGGGCCTGAGGAGAGAGAGAGTTTCTGACTGAGAGGGTATCAGAAGACTTTGTAGAGAAAGTATCATTTGATGTGGATCTTTAAGATTGCATAATGTGTAGATAATGAGTTTTCCACTCTGGGTTCTTGATATAATGAGTTCAATGTGTAAAAAATTCATACCTCTAACCTCTTTCTGAGAAAACAAATTCTTTATGAGTAAGGATAGTTTTCATTCATTGTATCCATGTCCTCAATGTCTAGCACAGTGACTGGTATATATTTGGTGTTTAATAAATACATATTGATTGATTGGCTGACTCTACTTCAAAGATTAAGTAGGAAACATAGATCAAGTAGTAAATCATTTTATTGAAGCACAATAGCAAAATAAGGAAAATAAGGAAAACCCCCTGGAATAGGATAATTCTTGGCTCTCCATAAATAAGTGAGAAAGAAAAATATCTCAATTTTTTTAAAAAGGAAGAGAATAGAAACGGCAAATTCCTGAGGTTGAAGGCAATTCTCCTCCAACTGAATTTTCAGCTGAAGAAGAGGTTTTGATGCCATTAGTTTTCACTTGGGTGGCAAATTATGATGTGAATTTCTGGATAAATTCTAGAGTGGATAATTTGAGGAGATAATTAGTGAAGATAAAGAAAAGGAAGCAGTGATGATCCCACCCCCTCCCCTTCTTAATTCAGGAGCAATCTGGTAGGTAGTTGAGAAGGGAGAAAGGAGAAGGGGAGAGAGGTACTTCCTAAATAACAAGTGAGAGAAATGACCAGTGACAATTGAGATTAAATTCAGCCAGGTGTCGAAGAAATGTATATTTCTATTGTAAACCTGGCAGTTTTCTAGGTGAGTAACAGGAGACAAGCCTGGGATTTGGATGTCTATTGGATTACATTTTTCTGACAATTAAACTCTCTGGTGAAAAGGATGTCTCTTCACTTCCTCCTTTACAACCTCATAAACCAAAGTCTATGAGCCAACCAAAATGAATTGTACCTGCCCAGCTGTGCTTTTATAACTAGACTCATTTCCTGTGGGCATGATGGATGGAACCCTTTCAAAATGATCTTCCTTTTTTGGTCCATACATTTGTACCTTGAATTCTGCCAGCTCAGGAAGGATGGAAGCAGGCAAATTTGTTCATTATTTAATGAAGCTGGCTCTTATTTTACTTCCCTATGACCCACTTAAATTTATACCCTTTCCAAGCTGCCTTCCTTCCTCATTTGAAGTTGTCTCAACCTTTGTGTTGACCAGCATCTTTCCCAGTCAATTCTATAATAAAATACCCTAATAAGACCCACACACCCTGTGATAAGATAATAGTAATTGATAATCATTAACATTTACATATTGCTTTCAGTTTTGTGAAACATTCTATAGGTATGATTGTATTTGATTATGGCAACAACTCTATGAAACGTAAGCCAATTATAATCCCCATTTTCCAGAAGAGGATACAGATGCTGAGAGAAGTTGAGAAATTTGCCCAGTTATTCTGTAAATAAATTCTGTGGTAAAATTCAAACCCAAGTCTTCCAGGTCTTACATACTTTCCACTCCTATATCTAGCTTGAAAGCTGGAAGAGAGTTAGAGTACACCTATGATGATAACAATAACTGCCATTTATATTAAGGTTTGCAAAATGTTTAATATATATTATTTTGTTTAACTCCCACAGCAAGACATCTGAGATGGCTGCTCTGTTATTTGCATTTTAGAGATGGGGAAATTAAAATTCCTAAAGATTATATGATATATCCAGGTTTAATTAAAATTATTAAATATCCAAGGCAGGATTTGAATTCCTTAAAGGCATCCAGAGGCCTGCTGATATCACGATATTGCCTTTCAAGAAAGTAGTTTTATTTATATTGGGGAAATTATTTTTTAAATGACGTTGAATGCTAAATCACTGAAATTATATATCTATATATAGGTATATATATATATATATACATATATATAATATTTATACACATTCATGCCCATACCCATATATGTATATATATATATATATGTGTGTATATATATATATACACACAAATATGTATGGATACATGATACACACACATACACACATATATTCCCAAACAATACTACACTTTATCTTCACTCTTCTTAAGAGATAACCTTAACAGATAGCCTTGTCATTTCTGATCATTTTGTTACTGCAACAATAATATCTCATCCAAATTTTAGACTATTGTTTATTTCCAGAACTGAAATAATCAATGATTGAAGCATTTGGATTTACAAAAACTGTACCAAAATCATAATCATATTTTCATTGTAAGATGTGAACAGGAAAGAATCACAGAAAGTCAGAAGCCAGGAAAGTTAATGTAAAAACAGGGCACAAGGGATAAAAACAAGGGAGAGAGGGCTGGTCTAGACTCTGAAAGTACAAAGGAATCAAGGTGGGTTCAGAGATCAGAATTCTGGAAATGGTCCAGGGTCAAAAATTACTAAGAATTGGAAAGCAGTAGTTTAAATAAGCAAAAGTTCAAGATTGGACATCCAGAAAGACTAAAGTAACACCCCAAGAGATCAATAGATTCTGAAAATGAAACAACTCCTTTCTAGGAGCCTCAGACAAAAGGCTTCCACTGGGGCAGAAATCAATTCTAGTTTGTGACTGGCCCACTCAGGAGCAAGGAGCAACACCTTGCTATAATGAACAGATACTTACTGTGTTCTCCATTTGAATTCTTCTTTAGCAAACCACTGCTTTTCCTCAAGGTCTTGATTACAAACATCACAAATAATTGCCCAAAGATAACACCAATCCATGATTTTTGCTCTATTTATGTCCCAAATTAGACCCTTTCAAAAGAAATTTGAATTTAAAAATCTAAGGAATTTATTTATGTTACTTGATGACTTTGTTATAAGCTCCCTTGCTACCTCCACCACAAAAAATGTTTATCCTACCCTTTCCTATTTGCTTGATTCTATTAATCCCCAAAACAAAGGTACTGAAATATCATGGGACAGATACATCTATATTTTCCTGGAAAAATTTGAACTTCCTAGCATGCCAGACTGAAGAATGTTGACTAGAACCAGCTGGACTTAGAGAAAGGATGTGGATTGGGATAGGTTCAGCATTTCAGTACTGGTGACTTTAAAGGTAGCTAGCCAGTAGTGCTGGAGTTCTCATAAGAAGGGGTTCTGTGGTCCCAGGCTATTTGAAAATAATATGATGAGAATCTCACTTGTGGTGTTTCAGGATTTCTTCATCTAGCCAGGGCTCAGCAGGAGACAGCTTCTTAGAAGTACATTCAAGTACATTCCAGTTGAGTCAACCCACCTGGAACCCTCTTGGCTCGCCCACCAAGGATCAGTCTGTTACTGTTATTCCATAGCTACAGATAACTCCCAGAGGCATCAGAACTTGTTATTTGCTTGTCTAGTCAGAACTGTCCTCCACAATTAAACCTGAGGTGGTTGCCAAGCATAGAGACACCATTATAGAACAGTGCTAAGGGAAGTAAATGAATGGTAAAAGTAAAATAATTTGTGCCAGGATTACAAATTAGATATTGAGCCTTTAAATTAGATGGTTTCTCCCTAAATGGAGAGAAAGGGATGACAAGAAAGGTGATCAGCCCATAGTCATAGAACCACATCTGCTTCTTCAATGCATCTTGTACAATCCTTAAAGCAAAGTCAAAGAAAGTATCACTTTATATGAAATCAATTGTCTGAGAAAAAAGTAATATTATAGCCTTTCAAAAAAGTGATATAGTTTAGTTATACTAGAGGGCAAAGGCAGCAGAGGAGGGCATATAGATAGAAACAGTTAGATGAGACCATAACTGTATTGCTTGACGCCATCAGGCTTTTGCCAAGTCCCAAGTTTATTCTTGACGAGTTTACTTGTGATTGGTGTAAAGTGAGGTGCTTCTGATCTACTCTTCCTAGATTCTTATATTTGCAAAAGGTTCCATTTCTTTTTAAAGGCAGTAAAATGGTGTAAATAAGAGTTCCCAGTCTGGTCAGGAAGACCTGAATTCAAATCCATCTCAGATATTTAATAACTAAGTAACCACCATCTGCTTCAATGTCTCCCATCTATAAAATTGGGATAATAATAGCACCTGTCTCCCAGAGTTGTGAGAACTAAATGGAAGATATTTATAAATATTAGCCAAGTGATTAGCACATAATAGGTTCTTGATACATGCTCTTTCTCTCCCTTTCTTCCTTTTTCCCTTCCTGCCTCCCTCCGTCCCTCTATTCCTCACTCCCTCCCTTCTTTCTTTTCTTCCTTCCTTCTTCCTTCCTTCCTTCCTTCCTTCCTTCCTTCCTTCCTTCCTTCCTTCCTTCCTTCCTTCCTTCCTTCCTTCCTTCCTTCCTTTTCTTCCTTCTTTCCTTACCAATTGATTAAGTTCAAAAGGAATGAAACAGCCACAGAAAAGTAATAAATATTATATTTTATATAAGAAAAATAATATATAAAATAGAGCAATGAATAAATGATTATAACCAACTCAATTCTATCATTTTTCCTATATTCCTTCCTGCTTTCCTTGCCAATTGATTGACTAAGCTTAAAAGAAACAATACAGCAACAGTAACTCAAAAGGAGTTAATATACAGCATCTCAGGTTTACTTTCATAACATTTTTATATAAGAAAAGTAATTATAGAACAATGAATACATGATTACAGACAAGCTTAGTTCCATCATTTTACCTTCCTTCCTTCCTTCCTTCCTTCCTTCCTTCCTTCCTTCCTTCCTTCCTTCCTTCCTTCCTTCCTTCCTTCCTTCCTTCCTTCCTTCCTTCCTTCCTTCCTTCCTTCCTTCCTGCCTGCCTGCCTGCCTGCCTGCCTCCCTGCTTCTCTGCCTACCTGCCTGCTTTCTTGCCTTCCTCCTTTCCATTACTGTATTCCCTCCTTCTTTGGCCTTCTGAGGATAGAACAATAATCCTAACTTCCTCAGGTTAATCCGCACCAGCCTGCAATATCTGGGTAGGGCTTTTCCTAGACATTAGTTTTCTTGCCTCTCAGGATGAGAACTAGAAAACTAAGAACTGTAGTGGCAATGTGATGGTCAGGACCTGTGTATCTTCCTTGTTTTTTACCTGGTGAGCAGCTGGCATATTATTTATCAACCCAAGAAATGAATGAATCATTTAAACATAGGATTCTGCTTCTGTTCCTTGAAATTCCAGGTTGGGTTAGTAGGCACCAATCCAAAGTAAAGCTTGATAGAACAACCAAGCAGAAAATGAAGTGGGGAAATGTGTTACTAAGTGAATTAGGCACTCAAATTTTAAAGAAAGGATTAAGTCACCTAGTTAATGACACTGGAGAGTTCTTGGACCTACCCATGTCAGAGTGACTTCCTTCGAATCAGAATATCATGAGGCATTACATTGTACTGGGAACTAAGAACTTTCAACTTGTGAAATAGCTCTCTGGAAAAATGATGGAATTGAGCTTGGATTGTAATCATTTCTTCACTGTTCTATAATCACCTTTCTTGTGTAATAGTAAGATAGTTATGGAAGTCGACCTGGTTACTGTATGTAATTATTCCCAATTTCCAGGTGCTGGGGTTCCTAAGACAAAATTGAAATTGTCTCTTCCCTCAAGGAACTTACATTCTAACAGAGAAGAGAATGAGCACATATACATGTTCAGAAAAAAAGTAGAGAGAACAGTTACAAAATATCTTTGAGAGGGAAGGAACTAGTAGGAAGGTAGCAAAAGCTGAGTCTTAAAAGAAATTAAGACTTCCAAGAGGCAAAGGTGAAGAGGGAGTACATTCCAGACATGGGGGACAACCAATGCAAAGCTATGATGATAGAAGATGAAGGGTCATGTAATAGGCTAAGATCAATAGAAGTGCAAAGAGAAATTTTTTTTTTCATCAGAGAACACTATGGACTGCCTGAATAGAAAAGGAAATGAGAGAAGTATAGAAAACAATTCAAAAGCTTGTTATCCTATTAATACGTCACTTCACGTATTTGGATATCTGCTGGTACAGGATTTATAAATACTTGTCTTTCATTGATAATTTAATTCTTCAAAAGATGGAAAAAATCAAAAAAATAATTGTCATATTAGCCTGGTTCTGACCAGCAAGGAAGAACTGATAATTTAAATGGAAATGATAGGAATTTTGAAAATAAGTGATTCGTTAATCTAAGCATATATGGTAGAAGAGGTCAAAGTTGAGTAGTATGTGCTGCTCTCCCTAGATTCTGGGAGATTTGAGTTCCAAAGAATTTAGAGAAGCCTCATCAGATTGATTGTAAATTCCTTGAGTGCAGGGACTGTCTTTCTTTTCATTGTTTCAACAATGCCTAATGTTTATTGGATTGAGTTAGAGGACAGGCAAAATCTTGTAGTCTCAAATTAAATTGGAGAAGTTGACTGAAGAGGAAGAGAAAGCAAGCAAAATGATATTTTGTTAGACCTATGAATTATTTAATGACAGCAGATCTCTAAAAGGGACAGATTGCAGCACAATCACAGTTTCCAAGTTTGGGCAGCTCACATTCATATTCTTCTAATAATTCTACATTGGAAAGTCATCCAAAATATCTAAGCCTTTCTTTAGATCTCATGACATTGCAAGAATGCCAAAGAATATGGGGGCTCTCTATTATTCCTCACTGTTATTACATGATCAACCTTTCCTTTTTCCAATCATGCATTTCTCGAGAACCCTTTCATACCACTTCTCCCATGCAATTCTTTACAGATAATTTGCTGACTTTCATTCTTCAAAGATTAATGAAATCTCTTACTTGAAGCCTTATGGGATGACTAGAAGAGAGAGAGAGAGAGAGAGAGAGAGAGAGCATGTGTGTGGGTTCATGTGTGTAAACACCCCATTAAAGAATGGTTCAACAAGTTTTGGTACATGAACCAAATGAAATAAAATTATTCAGTGAGAAAAGATAAATATGACAAATAAAGAGAAGCATAAAAAGAAATTAATTGGTACAAAATCAAATACATAAAAATAGGAAAAAATGCCCAATGGCTAATAATAATAACACTTTGAGGTTTACAAACCTTTTTATAAATATTGTTAAAATATAATTATCTACATTTTGCATTTGAGGTTAAGTGACTTGTCCAAAAAGCTAATAAGTGTCTGAGATAGAATTTGAATTCAGGTCTTTTTAACTCCTATTCCTATGCTCTATTCACTGTATCACCTAGTTGCCCAGAAAATGTAATGTAAATTGAAAGAATAATAACAAAGCAATTGAAACAATGCTATGAAATTATAATACCAAAGTTGACCCTAAAGAAATTATATGGGATGATAGCTCCCACCTTTGTTTGAAGAAATAGGGACTATAGCTTTGATACAAAGCACATAAAATCAACATTTTTCAACATATTGGTTAGTCATTCTGAACTTTTCTTTTTCTCTTTTTCTTTTATAGGGGATTGATTGCTCTCTAAGAGGAGGGGGCAAAAGGGATACTTTAGGAAATATAGGTTATGCCAAAAATGAAAGATCAATGCAAATTAATTCTTTGAAATGGCCCTTTATTTCTAAGAAATTTGGGGTCATTGAAAACACTATAAAATTTCCCAAATGCAATCAAACTTTCTGTCCCCCTATTCAATTCAGGACCTAGTTCACTGTCCATCTATGGAATGTATTAGAATGTAAGTTTGTTGTAGGCAGGGGCTGTTGTTCTTTCTGTTTTTATTTATATTTCCATTGATTAGCAGTAAATGCTTCTTGCCTAGACTCTTCTTTTTCTTTGATCTGAGAGGTCTGGATTTTGCCTATGATATTTCTGATTCTTTTCTTTCTTTTTTTTTCCCCAGGATGTCATTGAGTTTTTCTATTTTCACTTTTCTCTTTAACTGTAATAACCATGCACAGTTTTCCTTTATGATTTATTACATTATAGTGTTCAGACTTTACTTTAATCTTAGTTTTCAAGGAATCAGTGGTCCTTAAATTATTTCTCTTTGACCTCTTTTCCAAGTTAATTGTATTTGATATCAGATATTTTATATTTTCTTTGATTTTTTTTCACTTATGATTTTGTTCTAATATTTCTAGCTGACTTGTGTTGTCAATGATTTCTGTTAGTTCTATTCTAGTTTTCAGGGGGTCCATTTCTTTTTTTTAAGATTTTATCTATTTTGAGTTTCACAATCTTTCCCCTAATCCTACTTGCTTCCCCCCCCCCCCACCCAGAAGGTAGTCTGTTAGTCTTTACATTGTTTCCATGGTATACATTGATCTAAGTTGAATGTGATGAGAGAGAAATCATATCCTTAAGGAAGAAACATAAAGTATAAGAGATAGCAAGATCAGACAATAAGATATCAGAGTTTTTCTAAATTAAAGGTAATAGTCCTTGGTCTTTGTTCAAACTCCACAGCTCCTTATCTGGATGCGTATGGTACTCTCCTTTGCAGACAGCCCAAAATTGTTCCCGATTGTTGCACTGATGGAATGAGAAAATCCGTCAAGGTTGAACATCACCCCCATGTTGCTGTTAGGGTGTACAGTGTTTCTCTTGTTCTGCTCATCTCGCTCAGCATCAGTTCATGCAAATCCTTCCATGCTTCCCTGAATTCCCATCCCTCCTGGTTTCATAGTGTTCCATGATGTACATATACCACAGTTTGTTAAGCCATTTCCCAATGAAGGACATTTACTTTATTTCCAATTTTTTGCTATCACAAACAGGCCTGCTATGAATATTTTTGTACAAGTGATGTTTTTACCCTTTTTTTTCAATCATCTCTTCAGGGTATAGTGGTGTTGCCCTTTGTGTGTAATTCCAAATTTCTCTCCAGAAAGGTTGGATGAGTTCACAGCTCCACCAACAATATATTAGTGTCCAAGATTTCCCACATTCCTTCCAACATTGATCATTGTCTTTTCTGGTCATATTGGCCAGTCTGAGAGGTGTGAGGTGGTACATCAGAGATGCTTTAATTTGCATTTCTCTAATAAGTAATTATTTAGAGCAACTTTTCATATGACAGTGGATTGCTTTGATTGCCTCATTTGTAAATTGCCTTTGCATATTCTTTGACCATTTGTCAATTGGGGAATGGCTTGTGTTTTTTTTTAAATTTGACTCAGTTCTCTGTATATTTTAGAAATGAGTCCTTTGTCAGAAATACTAGTTGTAAATATTGTTTCCCAATTTATTACATTTCCTTTGATCTTGGTTACAGTGATTTTTGTCTGTGCCAGGGAGGCCATTTCTTGAGTAAGGTTTACTGCTTTATCTTCTAAGCTATTTATTCACTTCCTATTTCCTTTCCTTTTAATTTCTTTTAATCTTATTTTAATTTATGGAATAAAACAATATCTGCTATGCACAACTTGCTATTCTTTTCAAATGTACAACAAATTTTTTTGTAATTTCTATTCTCTTCTCTCATCCTCTACCATTATATAAATATATAATATGTAATATTATATATATATGATTTTTATATAATATATTATATATGTAAAATAATTCTATAAATACTTCTATTTTTCAGTTCTTTCTCTGGATGAAAAATGGATATATGACCTAGATATATTGATTTTAGAAAGTTAATATGTTACTTATCAGACTTATGGATTGGTGAACTGGTTATGAATAAGCAAGAAATAGCAAAATAAAGCATAAAAATGATTATTTTGAGTATATTAAACTTAAAATGTTTTGTACAAGTAAAAGGAATATAATCAAGATTAGAAGGAAAGCAGAAAATTTGGGGGAAATTTTTATAGATAATTTATCAGATAAAGGTCTCATCTAAAATATATAAAGAATTTGTCAAGTATATAAAGATATAAGTCATTCCTGAATGATAAATGGTCAAAGAACTTGAACAGGCAGTTTTCCAATGAAGAAATCAAATCAATTTGTAGTCATGTAAAAATGTTGTAAGTCATTATTGATTATAGAAATGTAGATTAAAACAATCTTGAGATCTCATTTTATAATCTACCAGATTGATTAAAATGATGGGGGGGGATATGAAAAATGTTGGAGAAGATGTGGAAAAACTGGGGCACTGATTCTTTATTGGTGAAATTATGAAATGATCCATTTCTTTCTTCAAGATTTTACTTCATTTTTTGTCTTTTCCCCTTCTCTTTTAGAATTCCTAACTTCTTCCAAAGCTTGGTTCCACCTCCTTCAAGGAGTGTTATATGATTCCCCTGGTCAGTACTATTTCCTCTTTCCTCAAATAATAATGTATATATTATGATTATATTTTTTCTCCCAAACCCATGTCAGTGCATTTTTATCTTTATATCTGAGGGTGTATCTAGCATAGGATTTACATTTACTTGTTGCCTAACAAATGTCTGTTAAATTGCACTGGATTGGATTCTGAGTAAAGATTTCTTTTCTGAATGTACAGGGATCCCCCAAAACACCCAAGCCTTTATTACTGCTGACACCTTGGTAACAAGAAATACAACTTAAAAATCTTTCACCAAAACAGATCTGGAAGCCAAAATAAGCAATTAGTTCAATGAGAATGGGCAAGATTAAGCAAGAAAAAAAAATCCGGTTTAGCAGAAATCTGCTATGCTAATTACTACTAACACCCCTAACAAGAATTGCCATGTGGATTTTAAAACTTTCACCAAAACAAGTATGAAGACCAAAATAAGCAATTAACATGCTCCTCAGCATGATTAACTAAAAGGGGGGGAAAATCTAATTCAGCAAAAACTGAATTAACAAACTTCTCTTTTCCAAAGGAAAATACACAGATGACTAAGAATCCATTTGAAACCACTAAGATGAGCTTCAGTTCAGTTTCCTTTACAAGATTCCTTGTTTGACCAATTTCATCAGACCTTGAAGGAAATAAAATCTGAGCAGAAATATCCAATCTGGGTCATAGGAGAAATTTAATTCAGTAAGCATTTATAAATTCACTATGGGAGGCAGTACAGTGGAATGAATAAAACATAGATTTGAATATAAGTACCTGGGTTTAAATTCTACCTCTGAGCCTTACTATCTGTGACCTTGGACAAGCCTCTTAATTTCCCTGGGTCTCAGTTTTTTCAATGATAAAATGAAGAGGTTGTTCTAGACGATTTCTAACTCTGAAGTAATAATCTTGTGTCCTGTAGAAGGGACACAAAAGTAAAATTAAATACACCTTGACAAGTTCTAATAGATGAAGAGAACACATCTATTTGAGATTGGTGGCCAGAGAAGGTAATATCTGAGGCACCAGAAGGATCCTAAGTTGATTCATTAGATAAGAACAATGAGAATATTGATTTGATTACTGTGTTTAGAGGAAGAGGTGAAAATTGGAGGTGGGGTGCAGTGTAGTATGTGAAGTATGATCTAATGATCTGAATTGAATTCTGTCTGGATAAATTGGGCTATTTGTCTAGTAGAATTTGTGCTAGTCAATATCACCAATCAAGGCAGACAAAAAAAAAGAATAATGCAAAAAAACTAGGGAAAGCTGGAAGGAATACAAGAGATAGTTGTGATTTCCAAGGTCTTTCTATTGAATTATGCAGATTTAAGAAGGTAGAGCATTGCTCAGGACTGAAGAAGCTGAGATGCCTTTTGTTCTCCAGAAAAGGAAAATGATTTAAATCTACCACATAGGAAATATCAAAATTTGCTCTATATCCTGAGGCTATTTTAGCAGGGGATTAGTACCTTTTCTCTAAAATCTAGAACCTTGATTTCGATTTTTAAACATTAGAGAATTTCTCAAAAGGAAACACCAAAAAGTCTTCTGAGTATGAGTCATATGGAGATGGGTGAGATTGTGTACTCATTGCTAACTTCATTAAGTAGAATGATAGAGATGAAGAGAAACTTGGTGGATTGATAACTACTAGTTACAATTGTCTTAGTTTCTGACAGTAAAATGATCTACCCTAGATCATATAGGAAGAGTTGAACTAGAAAGCTTTGGAGTTTTCTTTCAGATAGAAGATTATAATCTTAAATATTGACCACATACTTATTCAGTGCTTCTTTTTCTGTGTATATCTGACTCCTCAGAACAAAAAAAGCTTTTCTGTTTTTTTTTTAAATTTCTTTCTTTCCTTCATCTCTTCTATCCCATCATTCATCACTTTCTTATTGGCATACCCGAGTGGAGTCAATTGGGAGGGGGAGGTTCAGGAAAGGATACGAAAGGTGATGACAAGAAAATATAACTTTAAGAAAGCAGATGAGGGAATGGAAAAGAATGCCTACTCTTAGAATGAGAAGTCAGTATCTCCACCAATAAGATATTATGTACGAAAGATCCTACAGGAAAAAATCATTCTAAGGAGAAAACAATTCTGTGATTCTATATTTCCTCAATTAATATTCAGAAGGACTTCTAAGTGACATTACTAAGTGAAATTACAGAGCTTGAAATTTCTGAAAGAAACATTGCCTTTCTGATACCAACTTGGTCATTTTCTGCTCAGTGGGTTATCTTGACTCTTCATGAGGAAGCACCAAGAAACTAATATGTTCTACTCATGAGGTTTTGGTACCTTAGAGACCTAACCTTGTAGAGAGAAGCAAAAAGGGGCTCTAAAAAACTAAGTTGAACTTTATTCTTCCCTTCTCAAACATTGAAATCATCTTAGTGAGAGTACCTGTACCCTGAAAAGACTTGAAAGAGGAAAAATGAATTGAAGGCAAAAGCAATCATTTCACTAATCTTTCTTTTTAAGTGTTAGATCCACTCAGCCATAAAAAAAATTGATTGAACCAGAACCACTTCCTTCAGGATTTCAATTCTAGTTGCTGTTGTACTGACTCTAAGATCTTTGAATACATTCAATAGATAGTTGTGGAAAGCACTGAGATAAATTCTTTGCAGAAAAGCTTCAGAAATGGCAAGAGTTGAGTACTAAGATAATGTGTGCTGTGCTAACTAAATGTCAGAAGTGATGTATAAGCTTCTAATGATCTGTGGGAGAGAAACAATTCTGAGAAGAAAAAGCTCATTGGGATGGTGGTAAAGGTTCAGAACTGGTGTCCCTGGAACTTTTTTTTTATTAAAGATATTATTTGAGTTTTACAATTTCCCCCTCAATCTTACTTCCCCCCCTCCACAGAAAGCAATCTGTCAGTCTTTACTTTGTTTCCATGTTGTACATTGATCCAAATTGAGTGTGATGAGAGAGAAATCATATCCTTAAGGAAGAGACAAAAAGTCTAAGAGATAACAAGATCAGACAATAAGATATCTGTTTTTTTTTTAATTAAAGGGAATAGTCCTTGAACTTTGTTCAAACTCCACAGCTCCTTATCTGGATACAGATGGTACTCTCCTTTGTAGATAGCCCAAAATTGTTCCCAATTGTTGCACTGATGGAATGAGCAAGTCCGTCAAGGTTGAACATCACCCCCATGTTGCTGTTAGGGTGTACAGTGTTTTCTGGTTCTGCTCATCTCACTCAGCATCAGTTCATGCAAATCCCTACAGGCTTCCCTGAATTCCCACCCCTCCTGGTTTCTAATAGAACAATAGTGTTCCATGACATAAATATACCACAGTTTGCTAAGCCATTCCCCAATTGAAGGACATTTACTTGATTTCCAATTCTTTGCCACCACAAACAGGGCTGCTATAAATATTTTTGTACAAGTGATATTTTTACCCTTTTTCATCATCTCTTCAGGGTATAGACCCAGTAGTGGTATTTGCTGGGTCCTTTGTTGTCCTTTGGACATAGTTCCAAATTTCTCTCCAGAAAGGTTGGATGAGTTCACAGCTCCACCAACAATATAATAGTGTCCCAGATTTCCCACAACCCTTCCAACAATGATTATTATCCTTTCTGGTCATATTGGACAGTCCGAGAGGTGTGAGGTGGTACCTCAGAGAAGCTTTAATTTGCATTTCTCTAATAATTAATGATTTAGAACAATTTTTTTCATATGGCTATGGATTGCTTTGATCTCCTCATCAGTAAATTGCCTTTGCATATCCTCTGACCATTTGTCAATTGGGGAATGGCTTTTTGTTTTAAAAATATGACTCAGTTCTCTGTATATTTTAGAAATGAGTCCTTTGTCAGAATCATTAGTTGTGTTTCCCAATTTACTACATTTCTTTTGATCTTGGTTACAATGCTTTTATCTGTGAAAAAGCTTTTTAATTTAATATAATTGAAATCATCTAGTTGTTTTTTGGTAATGTTCTCCAATTATTCCTTAGTAATAAACTGTTCCCCTTTCCATAGATCTGAAAGGTAAACTTCTCTGGAACTTTTTTAAGAAAAGGAAAGAAAATCATTCAGAAACAAATATCAGAAATCCCACTGTTCGTGGAATTGATCAAAAATCATTTAACATAAGTAGCTTTATGGAGTAATCCTATTTCTGCCTTTAAATGATTTTTAAAAAATCTTTTAAGTTATGTTGTAGAATGTTGAAGTGTGGAGTAAAGAAGAAAAAGATAAAGGACCCCTCCCCTTCCTTCTTCCTTCATTCTTCCTTGCCTAAAACAATTCACTAGTAGAAGAAAGAATTAGAGTCTTCAGTAGCAATACTTCTGTCTTGGTGGATACTTCTTACTAATCTCAGACTTCTTAGAGTCTCAAAAAAAAAAAAAACTTCAAACAAGGGCAAAAAGACCTATGGCAGAAAAGTGACAAGACAAAAACCTAAATTTCTATTCCAATACTAAATATCTTGACTCTTTAAACCAATAAAGTTTTTAGAAATTAAGTGAGTGTTCATCACATGGAGGAAGTAGAATGTTAGACTTCCTTTCAGAAGACCTTTCAGTCATGCCACACACACTTGACTTTGGGCAAGTCACATAACCTCACTAAACCTCAGCTTCTCATCTGTAAAATGGGAGCCACAGATTTAGAACAGAGGGACTACAGCAATCAACTAGTCTTAACCCTTTTGTTTTGTGGACAAAAAAACTGACCAAATAGAAGTGACTCATCCAAGGTCATAGAGCTAGCTAAAGTCAGAGATAGGATTTAGATTCAGGTCTTCTGACTCCAAATCCAGTGTTATTTTCATTACTAACACACTGGATAATAAGGAATGTTGTATATATCAAGATAACTTTGCTATTACTGTTGTATTGTGGGTTTTAGGGGTTTTTTTGAAAGGCAACGGGGTTAAGTGACTCACCCAAGGTCACACAGCTAGGTTATTATTTAAGTGTCTGAGGCCAGATTTGAACTCAGGTCCTCCTGATTCCAGGGTCAGTGCTCTATCTACTGTACCACTCAGCTGCCCTTTACAATTGTATTGTTAATAATTATTATAATATAAATATATTTAATCAAAAACTTTATTCCTGTATGTTTACTATGAATTTCCACTGAAAAATAAACCCACTGAACCTCAACATGCTCATCATTCCATTTCTATAATTATATTTCTACTTGAGTTTCAGAACTATTTGGAGATTGTAAGCTGTGGCTGTAGCTGACAGAGTAGTTAGTTCTACCATTAACATTCCTTAAGTTCGTACTTAGCATTTGAGGTTCATTGATTGACCAGTATTCCTCTTCAATGACTGTGCAATCAGTGCAAAAGCACTGCTATAAGCAAGGAGACTGGAGTTTTTACAAAAGTGCCATTAGATTTTTTTTAGAGCATCAGTTGGCCTAATAGTATTATTTCAGTTCCTACACTCACTGTATCTTAGATTTGGAAGCAAATCAGCAGCATGTGTTACAACTCTTCTTTTAGAGTTAGAGACTTCTATTGATGAAAAACTCAGTCTCTCAAGGCATATCATTTTATTTTTGGGTAGTTCTGGTTCTTGTAAAGTTCACCTCATATTGAACCAAAAGATATTTCCCTCTCATATGCAACCAAATATCCCATTCTGCCCCCTAGAAATCATTAAAAATGAGTATAATTATTTTTCTTTGTCTAAATCTATCAAATATTAGAAGACAGCTATCATGCCTCCAGTTCTTAGTCATCTCATCACCTGTTCTTTCTAGTGATTATTTGATATGTTGACATATGACATTTGAGTCCCTTCATCACTGTGATTTGATAGTATCCCTCTTCAAAACGTATATGTGGAACTTTCATATTGCAATTGTAGTCTGATCAACACAAAGAAATAAAGAGTATAAGATTCTTCATTCTAGACTCTTATATTCCTATGAATATAACATAAAAAGCCTTAAAGCAGCCATCTTGGGGGCATAGTCAAATATAGAAGAAACTTGGGCCAGATTTAGCATTAAAAGTAGTCTCCAGGGGGCAGCTAGGTGGTACAATGGATAGAGCACTGGCCCTGGATTCAGGAGGACATGAGTTCAAATTTGACCTTAGACAATAATTTACAAGCTCTGTGACCTTGAACAAGTCACTTAACACCATTGCCTTCAATAAATAAAATTTAAAAAATAAAGTAGTCTCCAGTGTGAGGTGAGAGGAATTCATTGTCCTTAAGTACTTTGAGACTTCTGCTTTGTAGTACACTCTGAGCAGATAAGAAGGATAGAGCCACAAAGTCTTAATTCTACTACATCCAATCCATTATCTCCAACTGCCTGCCTTAATCTCAGATTTAATAATCTGAATTCATCATCCCCCCACCCCTGAGCTGGCTCCATTTCTTAATTTTTTTATGTATATCTGAGTCCTCAGAACTAAAAAGACCTTTTCTGTTATTTTTTATTTTTCTTTCCTTCAGCTCTCCATCTCATCATTCAACATCTTCATATTGGCATGCCTGTGTGGAGTCAGTTGGAAGTGGGGAGGTGAAGGAGATTCAACTCATCATCATTCTACACACAGCTAGCTAACATTTGCACAGTACTTTAAAGTTTGCAGTTTACAAAAATTATCTTATGTTATCCTTGAACACTCTTGGAAATTAGATATTTTATTATCCCCATTTTCCAGATTAAGAACCTGAGGTACCAAAAGGTTTAAGAGTGACATGAGTGACCTAGATAGTAAGTGTCTGAGACTGTATTTGAACTTGGAATTTACTGAATCCACCTCTATGTTTTATCCACTGAGCTATCTAGTTGCCACTAGTAAAATGGAGCTGTGACTTTGGGGAAACAGATTGAATTTAATATCTTCTTTGATCCTTGCAATGACCCTGAGAGGAGATATTGAATAAAATATTAAAAATTCCCATTTCATAGAGATGTTACTGACATGTCCAAAGTCATATAGCTGTCGGGTGATAAATCTAGGACCAAACCTAGGTTTTCTGATTACAAACTAATGCTCTTAGAAACAGAAACAATATCATTGAATCAGAATCATAGGAACAGAAAAGACATCAGAGGTCATCTCATCCAATATATACCTGAATAGGACCCTCTTCTTACCTGCCACACCTCTAGGGATGGAAACCTACTACCTCCCAAAACAACCCATTCTTCTTTTGTATATCTCTAAAACTATTTCCATTACACCACATTTCCCTCAATTAATGAAGAACTAATGAAGGTCCACTCTTTCTGAAGGCCTCAAAGATTAATTAGGAAGGAGTTTGCTTTAGAGATTTTAAGGAGCTGATGCTATGCTCACTTTGGCCTTGATGCCAATAACAGCCCAAGTATGACCTTCTATTTCTGGTCTTTTGTCAGTCAAATACATCCATTCAATCATTCATCAAATGACTACCAAGTGTAAATTTCTGTTTTAGGTGCTAAGAATACAAATAGTATCTACACTCAATGAGCTCACATACTGGTTGGATATAATTCTTCTTCAACATCATCATCATAATCATCAGTATCATCATCATCACTAATTAAGATTTATTTAGCCACTGCTGTGATCTAGATACTGTGTAAGTCCCTGGGAGATACAAAAAGAGGACAAAGACATCTTATAAAATGATAAGTAAATAGACATTGAGATCTTATGAGTTCTTTCACATGCTCTACCCTTGCCTTTTTACTAAACAACTTATATGGGAATCATCTACATATTAGATTTGTTTAAGAAGAAAAGTCTTTCGTGTACCCTTAGGCTAATTTATATTCTCTGCTTATCCTCCTATAATGTAACTGATTGATCCGACTCTGAACTTTCATAATCAACTACTATTCTTTTTCATAGTCAAATACATTCTTCTCAGCATACGGGCAACAACAAAGCTACATGTTTACCAGTATCACATATTCCATTTTAATTCCATATTATCATTGACTAGAAAAGGAAAAGGTAGGATGGACCTTCAGTCTTGTGAACTGTCACTTGCCAGACTGCCACTCCCTTCCTCTTAGCTCCAGACCACAGAGATCTGTGATCAAAACCCTAACGGTCCATGGCAGCCTCAGAAGCTGAGTGTATCACAGGCCCTGTTTCCTGACTCATTGACTTGAGGATTCATTGGGCTAACTTTTCCCCACCAACAGCTCCAAATCCATTTCCTGGACGCACCAAAGGTCATTAAGGATATGAAATTAAGCCCCAGGGGCAATTCCTTGTAGTGCTTGCCCATGTCCCTGCTGTGAGTCCTTGGTTCAATTAACTCAGCTGTAAATTTAACAAGGGAACTGGAACTCAGACAATGGGTTTTATTCTTTTATATCTTTGAGCAATAGTAGTGGCTAAGAAAAAAGCACAGACTGCTTTTTCTTCTTGACTTTCTTCATAACTGCTTCCAGCTAAAAGACCTTTTGGAAGAAAAACTGAAAACAATGAACCAAATACATGGTGCCAAAAACCACGTGCTTGTTCTTATGGTGAGCCAAGGGAAGTAGAGTACTTTCCTGGCCTGTGTCTACACTATACCAAAACTCCTGGGTGGTTTAGTTAAATTTCTAGAGACAAGCTATCTGCTATTTGTTGGACATTTAAAAAAAAAACCAACCCAAATGATTGACTGCATTTCTCATTTTTTATCCAGATTTTATGGCATTGTGTAGACATTGCTTCTGCCAGAGGGCAGATTGAATATCTCTGATTATCAAAGAGGCAACTGATAAACCCAAGGTCACATAGCTAAAAAAAAATGTCAGAGAAGAATTCTGAAAGCAATAAATCAAAAAGTACAAAATAACATAGTTGTACAAAATCATATAAAGTTCAGAGAATAGGATTTTTTTTAAACCTATCATTATACCAGCTTAGGGAGTTATTTCTTCCTGGAAAGTAACTTTTTCTCCCAGTACATGTGGGTACCTTTTCTGCACCTTTTATTTCTACAGCCTTGGAACATGGAATCAGATAGCCGATATGTGTCTTGAGACTGAAGCAGAACTTGAAATCAGATCATCTTGACTCTAGTTAGAGTTATCTAGTAAACCATATTGCTTCTCAAGAGTGGATGAGATTCATCAGGGATACTTACCACCAGGCTCTGCATCGGAGGGGCTCTCAATTCCTCATTCCTCAGTTCTCATTCCCCATGACAAATGGGGATACTTACTACCTACCCGCATACTTACTAACTATGTGATCTTTATACTATTCACTTATAACATCTCTCTGTTTCAGTTTCCACATCTGTAAAATTTTGAGGCAGTTGGGATTGTTGGCCTTTAAGGTCACTTCCAGCTCAAACTCTGTGATCCATCTATCTTACAGCTGAGCCTACAAGTAAAGAATTTAATCAGTCCAGATTGCTATTTAGAAAATTTGAACCATGTATTACACTGTACTAGGGAAGTTCCCTAGGAAAGGGAACAAAAAACTGTCCTAATTGGTGATTAGATTGTCATTTCAATACAAGGAGGGAATACGGCCAAAATTTCAGGGAAACAATAGTCAGCTCCCTGACATATTTCAATCTTTCCCAGGTAGGACACAATACTAGGGTCAAGGGATTTTTGTATAGTTTGACCAGGATGCTGTTTCTATTTCTGAGGAAACTTTTTATGTCATCTGGAACCACAATCTGATCTCTTTAAGTGAAAGAGGCAAATTTCTCCAACTTAAGGACTAGAAGTAGAAGAAAAGTTTTCTCTCCTCCCAACGACTAGAGTGTTTAAGAATTATGAGTGCCACTGCTTCAGACATATTTGGCAACAGGACACAAATGATCTCCCATGCGCACAGTTCCTAGGTATTCCTTAGAATAATACTCTAGTAGTTGCAGATAAATAAACATTTATTAAGGATTGTTTGTTAGACCCGCACTTGCTAAGCACTGGAAATGCAACTTATAAAAGCAGGAAAAAAATAGTCCCTGACTTCAGGAGTTTATGTTCTAATGGGAAGACAATTCATAAAAGGGAACTGAAAATCAGGGGGTACAAACCACATCTGAGACAGAATCTGCCTGTACAGCAAACTGAAAAGATGATTAACCAGCCTTTACTTGAAAACCTCTAATTAGGGGAATAGGTTATTTCCCAAAGGAGTCCATTTCACTTTCAAATAGTCCTACTTACTTGAAAGATTTTCTTTTTGTTCTTGTTCTTTACATCAATCCTAAATTTACTTCTTTGTAATTTGTACTAATTGCTCTGAGTTCTGCCCTGTGGGGTGAAGATAACAAAGTCCAATCCCTCTAACTTGTTAGAGCCTTTCAAATTCTCCAAGGTTTGAGTTTCAATCCTATCTCAAATACTTGTAGTTATGACCCTGGAGAAATCAGTTAACTTGTTTGCCTCAGTTTCCTTATCTATGAGATGGGGATAAGAATAGCTCTTTCCATTCAGGGTTGTTGTGAGGATCAAAAAAATTATTCTTTGCAAAATATTTTAAAAACCTAAAATGCCAGATAAATACTATTATTATTTTAATATAAGTTTTTTTGGCAAGGCAATGGGGTTAGGTGACTTGTCCAAGGTCACACAGCTAAGTAATTATTAAGTGTCTGAGGTCACATTTGAACTCAGGTACTCCTGACTCCAGGGCCTATGTTTTATCCACTACACCACCTGGCTACCCTTAGTTATTATTTTTTTTTTTAGGGTTTTTTTTTGCAAGGCAATGGGATTAAGTGACTTGCCCAAGGAATCATTAAGTGTCTGAGTCCAGGTTTAAACTCAGGTACTCCTGACTCCAGGGCTGGTGCTCTGTCCACTGAGCCACCTAGCCACCCCCCAGCTATTATTATTAATAGAAAATTACAAAAACAATTTGACAGAAAGAAAACACTAATAGTAGAAGAATTACATCAAATATCTAGTAGCAAATTATCAAGTATCTCTCATTATTTTATTTTTTATTTTTAAGGAATTATTTTTAACAGTCTTTGCTTCTCCTTTTCCAATTGGCCAATTCTACTTTCTAAAGGAGTAATTTTCTTCAGGGATTTTTTTTCAATTTGGCCATTTCTATTTTTTAAGGAGTTGTTTTCTTCCATTAATTTTTATACTTCCCTTTCCAAGCTACTGACTCTTATTTCATAATTCTTCTGTACAATTCTCATTACTTTTCCCAGTTTTTTTTCTTTCTCTCTTCTTGATTTTTAAAATTCTTTTTGAGCTCTTCAAAGAGGATTTTTTGGACTTGAGACTAAACTTTACATATAGTCATTTTTCCATTTTCTTCTGAGTTTGTGTTAGATCTTCCCTGTCACCAGAATAGTTTCCTATGATTAGGGCTCTTTTTGGTTTTTTGGTTCATTTTTAAAAAATTAAACTCTACTCCTGGGGCACAGGAGGCACTGTCCCAAGCTTCTTGTGTTGAGGGGGCCAGAGTCTGGTCACTGGCTTTTGGAGCCTGGGGTGCTGGTGGCTTGCTCATTGATCTGGGGTGACCTGGCCTAGTTGCATCTCTTGAGCTAGAGGTCTGAGGTTCACACTATGCCTTCACAATGTGCTGGAGCTAGAGGCCTCAAAGCTAGCCTGTTGAGCCAAGGGGCCTTGGCTGCTGATCTGTGCTGCAGCTAAAAGCCTCCCACTAGCTTTCTCAGAGTCCACCTACACTGGGATTTCTCTCCTTTTATTCAAGGCAGACCTTTCCTGAATTCCTTCTAAGACACCGGTGTCCAACCTTTTAGTGCTTCTGGGCCATATCTTCCAACAAAAACTCCTAAGGGTCACCTACTGAATTCAATATCCATTTTTCTTTTTTTTTGCAAGGCAATGGAGTTAAGTGACTTGCCCAAGGTCACACAGCTAGGTAATTATTAAGTATATGAAGCCACATTTGAACCCAGGTACTCCTGACTCCAGGGTTGGTACTCTATCTACTGTGCCACCCACTCACCCCCATTACCCTGAATACAATGTAATCCACACCACCAACGTAGGATTCAGGAATGAACCCAGGAAGGGCAAGTTCAGGCAGTGGCTCATAGGTTAGACATAACCTGACTAAGACTTGATGTTCTTCAATCCTCTATCCTCTGCTTTTTGACCACTGTCTAAGGTCAAGAATCTCCTCTGTCTCTTCAGATTCTTTTTCTCCTTTATTTTCTCATAGAGATCTTTCTGACACTTTAAAAAAGAAACATTTCATTTTTCCTGATACTTACAAGAATGATATGACATCTCTGGAACTTCTGATCTTCTCAGAAAGATCACTTTGAAGTTTGTACATAGAATCTAGTAATCATTTACCCTTGGAAAAAATATAAACCTCATTCACTCAGTCCTGGTCACTGTAAAATTCTTCCCACTTTCTCTAATTGAAAATGAGATATTGGGTTGAAAAAATAATGATATTAAGCCAAGATGACAGAAAGAAGCCAGGAAGCTGCCTTAGCTCTTCCTAGTTTCCCTTGGAAGCGATGTTAAATCAAGCATCCGAATGAGAACTACAAAAAAATGGAGTGAAAAAAATATTCCAGTTCAAAATATCTTGGAAACAGAAGAACAAAGTTGAGAAAAGATATAGATACAAGGATCTTTTCAAAGAGGAAAGAACTGAACTCCCTAAAAAGAAAACAAGAAATGCTTCTTCAAGAATGACACTGTCAGGGCAGTTAGGTGGTGCAGTGGATAGAGCACCGGCCCTGGAGTCAGGAGTACCTGAGTTCAAATCCGGCTTCAGATACTTAATAATTACCTAGCTGTGTGGCCTTGGGCTGGCCCCATTTGCCTTACAAAGATCTAAAAAAGTTAAAAAAATGAAAAAAATAAGGGCTACCTTTAAGGGGCGGCTAGGTGGTGTAGTGGATTAGGTGGCGTAGTGGATAAAGCACCGGCCCTGGAGTCAGGAATACCTGGGTTCAAATCCAGTCTCAGACACTTAATAATTGCCTAGCTGTGTGGCCTTGGGCAAGCTGCTTAACCCCATTTGCCTTGCAAAAACCTTAAAAAAAAAAAAAGAATGACACTGTCTATAGGCATTGTAAGAAGTGAAGTTATCCAAAAGGGTTCAGAAGAAGAAAGAAGTGGGTTTTCGTGAGTTGCTATTGAAGGATAATGTGTCATTGGTCCTCTTTGAAAATAAAGGACAAACAACAGCTGAAAGCAACTTAATAAAGAAAAAATAGAGAGGTCTGCTATTTTCCTTGGGAAGATATCCAAGACTTGATAGAGACTCTTCCAACACTTACCAAACTAGAGCACCTTTTTTTCTGATGATTCACATGGGAACAGATGACATTATCCAAAGGAACTTAGAAACTGAAGATTTTTGGGGCACAGATGGTTTTGTCCTCACTTCTTTCCACCAAAGGCAAGGGGTTCAGAAGAGAAAGGACTAAAATTCGAGCATTTGGTTAAGAAGATAGTGTAAGGGAGAAAGGACTAAGAAAAAAGGTGAAAAAAAGAAAATGCAAAAACAAAATAAAATGCAAATGTTTGAAAAGAGGTTCCAGAAAGTGTTATTTGGATTTCTGGATCACAGTTTAAAATATAGAAAGGGCAAATTTCTGGCCAACAATGCTATGAACTTGACAAGAGCTAGTATGATGCAGTCTTGTGGATCTAGACAAGGCAGATATCATTGATAACAGTTATCAAGCTAAGAAAAATGAAAGCAATAAGGATAATCAGAAGTTTAGAGGAGACAAAAGCCAGTGGTCTCAGGAAGTTATGTAGAAATTCACAAAGTGCACTTTATACACAAACTGAACTAGGAAGTGTAATGCAAGGAGAGGAATATGATATTTCAAATATCACTGACTTGATGGGGTGCAATCTTTTACTGGAATATATTGCAAAACATTAAGAGCCCATGGTTCTTAATCAAGGGTCTATAAATTATTTTTGTTTTTTGGTATTTTTGGTGGAAATCTGGGTTAATTGACTTGTCCAGGGTCACATAACTAGTAAATATCTAAAACCATATTTGAAGTCATGCCCTCCTGACTTTAGGGCAGTGCTCTATCTACTTGCCAAGTAAACTTATTTTGTTTATGTATGTATTTCACTATAATTTGTTTCCTTTGTGATCACATTTATTTTATTTTGTTCATTTAAAAACATTATAAAAGAGATTAGAAAACTTTGTAGATTCTCAAAGGGAGTCCCTTCACCTCTCTGGTTACTTTCCTCTGTCTTCTTTTCAGCTGATCAATATTCTTCCTAAAATATGGTGTTCAGAACTGAACATAAATACTCAGATGTGGTCTTCCCAGGGTAAAATTCAGTGAGACTATCACCTGCATAGTCTAGGATACTTCTGTCTTTTTTTATTTTAAGATTTAAAATTTGATAGGCAGATAGGTGGCATGGTAGATAGAGAGCCAGGCCCAGAGTCAAGGAAACTCATCTTTGTGAGTTCAAATCTGACCTTAGAAACTTACCCAGGGTTAAGTCACCCTATTTGTCTCAGTTTCCTCATCTGTAAAATAAGCTGGAGAAGGAAACGTCTTTCCCAAGAAAATCCCAATTAGGGTCAGGAAAAGTTGGATATGACTGAACCACAACAGCAAAAATTTAATTGTGGCGAGGAACTTCCAATGAAAAGTCACCCTCTCCTATTTTAGATTTTCATTTGCTCCATTTCTCAGTAGTTATGACTTGCCCAGGCTCACAGGGGCAAGAGATTTCAAAGGGAAGACAGAAACTCAGGTTCCAATTCTAAAACTAACTCTCTAGTCACCACATCTGAAGTGTCTAGCTCACTAGTACAATAGAAACTAGATTAAAAATGTAATTGGGAAATATGTAACAATAAAAATAAATATATAATAGAAAATTAAATAATATTATTATGTCACTGTTTAATTCAATATGCAGTTGTAGGGTTCTGTATTATTCCACACTGCCTCACATCATGATTCTTTTAGTTGCAGGTTAGGTATGCCCTATCTTTCTTATCTGATATATCACCCTATTGGCACATTTTGAGTCTTTTTTTAGGTAAACTTCTATCTATTCATTCCTTGAAATCTACAATTCTCAGAATTCAGTTTTCATGTCAAACTATGCCAGACATTTCTCCCTGTCTTGTTGCTGTGAAAGTTAATTTTTTGAACACAAATATAAGACATAATTTATCCCTTTTAAATCTTATCTTCTTTGCTTTGGTCCAACTTTCTAGATTGTTGATAGCATTAGAATCTTGCCTCTGTTAGCCATAATATTAGCTATCCTTCTCAACTTTGTGTCATCTGCAAATGTGACAATTTATGTCCTTATGCAAATCATCAATAAAAAATGTTAAGCAGTGGCCTTTGAAGTATTACTGTGGGAATCTCTTTTCAAATGAACATCAAACCCTTAAGTATATACACAAACAAGTGTGTAAGTATATGTACCTTTGACATATACACCTATGGATGCATATACACATTTGTACATATTTGTATATATATATATATATATATATATATATATATATATATATATATATGCTTTGGGTCTGATTTGGCCTTTTAACCACTCTAAATTAGCTTAACATAATATTGTCTAATCCATATTTCTCTATCTTGTTCACGAGAGATTTTGTTGAATGCTTTGCTAAGATCTAGTATAGTTATAATTACAGTATTCTGTTCTGTCAGTTTAATAATTATTTTAAAAAAGGAAATTGCACCATCCTGCTATGGTCTAGCTTTTTAAAAATGTTTTATGGATTACTTTTATTTTTACCTTAGTTATTTGTGGATATCAATTCATATGCCACATTTTACACTGATGGTTCTTTTTGTTCAGTAGTTTCAGTCATGTCCAACTACTTGTACTGGGAAATTACTTTAATTCTGGCTTTTTATTACCATAAAATGTGTTTCTATGATATTGGGGCATATATGGGTATTTTCTTTCTATCTTTGATGTCTCTGAGGCGTGGACCCAATAGTGGACTCTAAAAGTCAAAGAATTTATTAATTTCTCTTGAATGATTCCCAGATGTTTTCCAGATTGGGGGTGCCAATCACAGCTTCACCAAGAGTTAGTCATTTTTAGTCCTTGTGACCCATTTAGGGTTTTTTTTTTTTTTTTTTGGTATAGTTACTGCAATGGTTTGCCACTTCCTTCTCCAACTCATTTTACAGAAGAGGAAAATGAGTTAAATAGGATTAAGTGACTTACCTAGGAGTCACACAGCTAGTAAATGACTGAATTTGAACTTTTGAAGATAAGTATTCCTAACTCCAGAGCAGTCACTCTACTACACTGTCCTACTACCAGTGTTTAAGTATCTTTGTTTTCCCAAAGACTTTCCAAAATGAATCATTTCCACTTTTTGTCATCTTGACCAATGTATTGGGTGTGAGGTAAAACCTCAGAAGTATTTTAATTTACATTTATCATATTATTAGTATTTTAGTATAGTAATATTTTAGTGCCATATTGTTTCTGATCGTCGATGGTCTTCTATTCTTCATAATGACCAATACAATGATCATTGATGATTCCAGAAGATAAGGATAAAAAATACCATCTACCTCCTGACAGAGAGGTAATAGAGTGTAGAATTCTATACACACACACACACACACAGACACATACATACACACACATATATATACATATCAGTATATGTATATATATAAATTCATATATATGTGTATGTATTATCTATGTATTCAGTCAATGACAGCATTTGTTTTGCTTTACTATGTATATTTATTATAAGGATTCAATTTTCTTTTATCTTTTTTAATGGAGAAAGGGAATGGAGAGAAGCAGATATCTGTTAATTTTTTAAAAATGAAACTAGTGGGGTGGCTAGGTTGCTCAGTGGATACAGCACTGGCCCTGGAGTCAGGAGTACCTGAGTTCAAATCCAGCCTCATACACTTAATAATTCCTAGCTGTGTGGCCTTGGGCAAGCCACTTAACCCCATTGCCTTGCAAAAACCTACAAAAATGAAATTAGTGATGAGAATTAGGGGTTGCTATAGATTGTGGAATGTTCACTTTCAGATGAGTCACTGAATTATTAGTTTTCTTAACTACTTTATTATGTTATGAGATCTTTCACAAAGCAAGAGCAATCTATAAATGTTTGTAATATGAAAATAAACATATCAAACTTACATAAAATAAAAATTGCTTTTTCATTTCTTTAACTTCTCCTTACCTATTTATGATGAAGCTAAACTATCTCTTTTTGAGCACTCTTTTTTTTGTCTTTACAAATATATTCTAAAATTTGGACCAAGAATGGAAACCAAACTGTCTACCCCAAAGTTTGTGACTCTTCTCTCTTCCAAGAGTGTACTGGAGTCAGTTAATTAGGGATTTTAAATTTTCAGTATGAACATTTACACATTTTCATTTTTGAGTATTTATATACCTTGGAAATCTGGTAAAACTACAAATGAAGGCTTAATTTATTGTTTTGTTGATCATGTAGACTTAAAGTGATGGCAAATGTAATAATAATGATGATTTAACTTGAAAATGTGCTCTCCAAGACTTTTTTTTCCCTCAACAGCGGGATGTTAACCATTTACAAGCATATTTCTGCTCTCTTCCCTCTTAAAAATCATGGATTTCTTTTCTGTGTGTCATCTCTCAAATTTTCTAAGGTCTTTCAAAGATGAATGATGGTGATTTAGAAGTTCCATCTATTGGTTTTTTTCATCATCCATCATTTTAACCTAGTGTATCATTCAGGATTGCTAGATGTCCTCTTACTAATTCCTTACATCACTTAGATTTTAACTCCCTATTAAATGCCTTTTTGTTTTAACATATTCTTTTCCATTGCAGGAATTAACTTGCTTGGAAGAGAAAGCAGAAGAAAAATAATAACTGAGACACTCATTCCTCTGTTACCTATCAACATCATCATCCCTTTCACATTTGTCAACAATCCTATCCTTTCTTCAATCATCTCCAATATGGATAAAAAAAAACTTTTATTGTACTTAGTACAGCTTATTCTGAGGTTTAGTGTTTTGGGCACTATTCTTTCAATTCGGTGCCACATGTTTATATTTATCCTTTGTTACTTGATACTTTTTGTTTATTTTTACTTTTAAACACTTTAAGTTGGACAGTTAGTTC
The DNA here is from genome assembly GCF_037893015.1 of Macrotis lagotis. Lineage (NCBI taxonomy): Eukaryota > Metazoa > Chordata > Mammalia > Peramelemorphia > Peramelidae > Macrotis > Macrotis lagotis. The sequence continues at coordinate 160,534,960 of NC_133658.1, read as the reverse complement.
TCTGAACATCCACTTTAGACAAGTCCCTTTTTTTCCTTCTCACTGAATTTATTTTTTGTATTCTTCAGAGTGTTTTTTTTTCTTGAAAGTTTCTCATATTCCCTGGAATCTTGCCTTAGAATCCTTTAAAGTATCATTCCTAAAATCTAGGATTTATGATCAATGAAGCTAGGTTTTCCTCTTTGTTAAAAATTCTAAGATGGAATAGTGACTTCTTCCCCCAAGTTTGTCATGTTTACAATAAAATTTTAATGATATCTTTTATTTTTACATTTCTTAAATTTTCCTCAAATCCTTTCACCTCCCTTCTCCTAGACAAGTATTGGATTTGGCAAAGTTTTTTTTTTAAGAAAAAAGAAAAAAGAGGAAGAAGAAAAAAAAAAAAAACAAAACTGATCCTTATGGCAAAAAACGGACAATAAATGTGACATTCCATGTCAGTGAATCTCTTATTTCTGAGGTAATGTTTGTTCTTTGCAATTTTGCTACATTTCTTGTTTTTCTTTTCAGTTACATTTTATAGTCATTGTGTGTTTTGGTTTTTGGCTCTTGGTTTTCTTTTTACTTTGAATTATCTCATGCTTGTAACACTTCTTACAGCACAATAATTTTCCATTACATTTATGTACCACAATTTGTTTAGCTATTGCCCAATCAATAGTCATCTACCTTGTTTTTAATTCTTTATTACCACAAAAATTACTTTTGTAAATATTTTGCTATATACAAAGATTCTCTTTTTTTTTTTTATCAATGATATCTTTGGGCTATATGCCTAGTAGTGGAACCTCAGAGTCAAAAGCAATTGACATTTTATAACTTTATTTGCATAATTCAAAATGACTTCTTACAATTTGATGTTCAACCAATAATACATTAGAATGCCTGTCTTTTAATAGTTCTTCCAACTTTGACCTCTCCAGCCTTTTGTCATCTTTGCTTATTTTCTGGGTATGCAAGAAACCTCAGCATTGTTCTGGTTTGCATTTCTTTTTTTTCTTTATTTTTTGCAAGGCAAATGGGGTTAAGTGGCTTGCCCAAGGCCACACAGCTAGGTAATTATTAAGTGTCTGAGATCGGATTTGAACCCAGGTACTCCTGGCTCCAAGGCCAGTGCTTTATCCACTATGCCACCTAGCTGCCCCTACATTTCTTTTTTATTGGTGATTTAGAGCATTCTTTTATACTGTCAGATTTCAATTATTTCTACTTTTGCAACTAGTTCTTCCTTACTGGCAAGAATTAAATTAAGAAAAGTCTTTTCTTTGTTTGGTTCTTCTACCTTTTATAGAATGATGTTATAATTTGGGCAAGCAAACAAACTATTAATTTTACTGCTTTGGGAAAAAAACAGAACTCCAGCAGATATCTCAATAATTAGAACTGCTATAAATATTTTGGAACATGAAGGACTTTTCCCTTTTTTTTTATGATTTCTTCTGGATATAGGTCTAGAATTAGTATTGATGGGTCAAAGGATATGATCAGTTTTATTGCTCTTTGGGCATAGTTCCATATTGCTCTCCAGAATCGTTGGATTCGTTCACAACTTCACCAACAGTGAGTGCATTAATGTCCCAATCCTCCCACAACCTCTCCAATATGGATCATTTTCTCTTTTTGTCATCCTAATCAATCTGATAGGTGGAACCTCATCGTTATTTTAATTTGCATTTCTTTAATCCCCTTATACATTTATGCCATGAGCCAGTGGATACAAGAAATGTACATGCCTCTATCAATCACCAGAGTTTGTGAAAGTTAAAACCTCTTTTGTAAAAACACATTTTTAACAGAGTAATGGAGCATACTTAAAAATAGGTTTCAATTGCATCAAGCTAAAGATAAATAGGAACTGGTCAGTTTGTGATGGGCCACCATCAATCAGAGAAGTCTATGCCTCTCTGGCCAACTAACCACATCTTGCATTTCCGCCCCCTCCAAACCCTAGGAGGAGAAAACTCACAGCTGACTGCTTTTCATAGTAGGCATATTAGCTCACACATGTTGTAGGTCAGAGTGGCTGCCATAGTTGAAGTCCTAGGCCCTCTCTCATCTGGGTGTGTTCCTGGGTTCTTTTCTGGTCCCACTTTCCATGTGACAATTCCAGTAGTATTTACATAATAAAAGAGGGCCTCCCAAAGGTTACAGGAGCCAAAAGGATCTTAAGGTTAGAATTGGAAGGGACTGTAAGAGCCATCAACATTAACTTTCTAATTTTTCAGAGGGGGAACTGAGGCAAACAGAGTTAAGTGATTTACCCAAGGTCACACAGCTAATAAGTGTCTGAGGCCAGATTTGAACTCATAAAGATGATCCTGTCTGACTCCAGGCCCAGATCTCTATCTAATTCACCACCTTGTTATCCTAGTAAATATATAAGGTAGTATTTGATGTCTCATCTTCCTGATTCCACATGCAGTGCTTCTCTTAATACCATGTTTATTAATAACACAAGGATGAAGAAGACAGTAGGAGGGACAAAGGCATTAATAATTTTCTCTAAGTTACCCTGCATTGGCTACTATATACTTAAGTATAAGGATAGATCTGGTGCCTGTTTGGAAAATCTAGTTGGAAGTCTAGTAGGGGCAACCAATTTAAGAATGAGACCCTGTGAGTGATCCTTGTAAGCTAACAAAATCCACTCATTGATACAAATCTTTGAACATCCTAATACTGAAATTTGGTGCCCAAGCATCAAAGCATCTGTATTATCTGGGAACCTGAACTCCACATCTGTGTTCTGAAAAGGAATTCAAACATTTCAGTGGTGGACTAGTTCCTTTCTTTAGATACAAATAATATCTAGAGTTATTGAAATGTTTAGCAAAGCAGCAAGGGTCTGGTAGCAATTATGCAATAAATAATGGAAAGTTGTTTCTACTGGAATAAATTTTTCAAATACACATTATTTGGCTTAGAAATTGTAGTCTACATACTGTGCACTCCTGGCTACAAGAGGGTTTGGGGCCTGACTGATTCCTGCACTGTTCCTTGGAATAGCTATGAAATAATCCAAGGCAGGGAAGAGATATTTGGAGAACTCTATAAACATGAGGTTGCTCATTTAAGACTGTTTTACTTAACCATCAGATGTCATTCTTAATTGACTTTTAAAATGTTTTCAAGGAATCCTAAAGTTAGCATTTTTTCAACAAATTTGATCCAACCTCCATTATCTATATGGCATATATATATATATATAATATATATATATCTAGAAACACATTATCAACCCTGTGATCTCAAGGAATTTACAATTGTACATTCTTTCCATTTGTATCTCCATTATTTTATGTCCTTGACATATTTTGTAAATAATTATTTTATAAAAAAACTTGAAATAGATGCAAAAGAGAGATTTAGACAAAGTTGAAGTTTGAAAATTTGTGTTTGAAAAAAAAATTTGAAGAGGTTATGGTCATTTTTTTAGTAGAAAGGGCTAGAGAAAAGTGAAAAAGGCATCATGGAGGATGAAACACTCAAGGTGAATTTTGAAGGAAAGAAAGGGTTTCAACAAGCTGAAATTCTGGGTGTTAAGGGTGGGACAGTGGTCAAAGTACAATATTCTTCTACCTCTCCCATTAGGGAGCTTAAAATGTATTAAAGAACCCTGTTATTTTTGGAAATTTAATTGTAACCGAGTAGAGGCAAGTACATTTATGAATCTTCTTCAAGAATGAAGAACAAGCATCACTATCATCAGATTTATGAAAGAGATCATGTAAATAAGGGCTCCCCGAGAGACAAACAAAGCCAATTCCTGGTCATGGAATATTCTAATCCTAGACCCACTAGAGAAGGAACACAGATTCCTGTGTTACTCTCCAAATGATGGTATGGACTAACTGAGCAAAAATGCATTAAATATCAATTAGGGATTTAGAATTTTAGACAAATAAGGCTTATTTTATAGTTTTTATAACAATGGTGTAACTTTTGGGAGGAGTAGTAAAGCTTGTATCCAGAAAGCTAGACAAGTATTGGGTAGTTGTACAGTGAGTCAAAGGACCTGAGTTAAAATTTCAATTCCAGTATTTACTAACCATGTGACCTTGGGACAGTCACTTAATTTACTGGGTCTCAGTTTCTTTATCAGTAGGGAAGTTTAGAGAAAGATGTAACTTCCAGATACTGATCTATGATCCTTTGTCATATCTTAAATAATTTTTTTCTGGATTTCTTCCTTTTCCTAATCACAATGTACTTTTTATTATACTTAAGAACGAATTTATTCTACCTCCTTCCCTTCAGAAGACTGTAAGTTCCTTGAGGGCAAGGACTATCTTTTTTGATGCTTGTTTGATGAATAAATGAATGGTCTGGGTATTCTTAAAATGGAGCAATACAGGGTGGCTAGGTGGCACAGTGGATAGAGTACCAGCCCTGGAGTCAGGAGTACCTGAATTCAAATCCGGCTTCAGACACTCAATAATTACTTAACTCCATTGCCTTGCAAAAACAAACAAAAAGTGGCGTAACATCCCTAAAATTTTCATTCTGCTACCACTTTACCACATTTAAATATTTCAATAACTCTATAATCTCAATCAATCAACCTGCCAGACACACTGTATTTCATATTTGGAAAATAAAGACATGTTAAATAGTAGCTACTTTTGAGGAATTTAGCAAGGGGCCATAAAATACACATACACAAAAATATATATACATATGTGTATGCAAGGACATATAAAATATATACTAGATAAGTACTAGATAATCTAGGAAAGAAGACTGCAGTAGGTATGAGGGGATAGGGAAGGGCTTTATGTAGAATGAGGCTCTTGAGTTGAGCCTTGAAGGAAATTAGGGATTCTTATGGACAGAAGTGGGAAGGAAATGCCTTCCGGACATGGGGTAACAGCCACTGCAAAGGTGTGGAGGCAGGAGATGAGTATTGTATATGAGGAAGAGCAAAGTCATTTTGAGTGAATCATAGAATGTATGTAGTTTAATCATTGTGATGAGTCTGGAACTGTCAGTTGGGGCCAGCATATGAATGACTTTCAATGCCAAAAAGAATTTATGTTTGATTCTGAAAGTGATAGTCAATAAACATTTATTAACATGCTAGGATAATTGGCTAAATCCTGAGATACAAAGAAAGGGAAAAACACAATCCATGCTCTCAAGGAGCTTATAGTCTAATGGGGAGACAACATACAAATGGCTATTACCAAGCTGCTTATATATAGTATAAGTTGGAGACAACAGAGAGAAGATATTATAATTAAGAGAGATTGGTGTGATTTTAACCAAGGTTGAAGGAAGCCAGGGAAACTAGGAGACAGAAATGAGAAAGAGGAGCATTCAGAGCATGGAAGATGGCTAGCACAAATGCTAGTCAGGAGATGGACTGCTTTCTTCAAGAGGAACAATGTCAGAATCCCAGAACAGTTGGTGGTATCTTGGGAATAACAGTTCATTAAACAGGAGAGTGTGAGACTTGTGTTCTAGGAAAATAATTTTTTTAAAGAATATTCACAAATGTTTAATTACTGAATCAAGTTTTGGGGATGACCATGGATGCACTAATGGCACATCTCTATACAGCTGAATCCTCCCAGGTGCATTAAGTTTTAACGTGGCTTACAGATGTAGTACTAATGGTACATCTCCAGAGCTGAACTCTGCAAGTGAATATACCACTGCTGTTCACATACTAAGAACATGTCTGTAATCTTTCAATTCAACAGGTCTTCAAAACAAGTACTTAGCAAGTCAGAAGATCCTGTCTTCAAATGAACTCCTACAGTGATGGGATGATCTTTACTCAGTCCTTAGACAATACACTGAAAGCCTTTCAACAAGTTAAGGGCAGTATTTAATGAAATCATTGTAATTAAGTTTTTATAAAAGAAAAGTTAGGGAATTTAAGATGGATTCAATAGGACTGGCCTTTGGACAGGCTGGGGCATAACTCCCCTGCCCAGAACAATTGCCCCACCCCCCACAACCTGTAACAGGTAAAAGTCATATGAAATTATTAAGTAGGCTTTCCCCATAGTTTAGTGAAAGAGGCCAGATTTAATTAAAATTTTTCTAAGGAGTGGGGCACATAGCCCTTGGTTTAAAAAAATATGTTGCCTATACCTTTTAAAATAAACATTCAAGTGTGACAGCTTGGTTGTGACTGGACTTATGACCAAAACAGAGAGAAGGGATCATTTCTTATCTAAATCCAAGACTATCTAATCTACATAATTTCTCTTAGAACAGCCATTCCTGATCAAAATGCTCAGGTCGATGAAACCAATTTAAATAGGGTCATTATGGTACATGTAAAAAAAGAAAAGAAGTCTCGTCACCAGAGACAGCTTCTTTTTAAAATAAATAAGGCGGGGGACAAGTGTTACTCGTTGGTGGCCTTTTTAAGGTAGGCTATCAAGTTGGCCCTCTCCCCTTTCTTCTTGATGCCCATGAAGATCATTTTCATCCCAGGGATGTACTTCTTGGGGTTCTCCAGGTACTCCATCAAGGTGTCCTCTCCTCAGGTGATCCCTTTGTTCTTGTTGGTGGGTGTAGGAGAAGCCCCGGGGCCTGGCCTGTCTTGCGTCCAAAGAGCCTGTGCAGGTTGGGACCTGTCTTGTGCTTGTCACCCTCTTCCACCGTGTGGCACTGGGCGAACTTCTGCATGAATATCTTCTTACCCTTCTCCATGTCTCCCATTGTGGATTGATTCGCCAGGCACTGCCTCTGCCTAAGAAAATCATTTTGACAATGATAGAGAACGGATTGGAATGAGAAGAGATTTGAGAGAGGTAGACTAATTAGGAAATAATGTCTCATTAGGCTAGAGGTGATACGGAAGGCCCTGAATCAGAGTGGTGGTTGTACAAGTAGAGAGAATGGGACTCAGGTGAGAAATGTTGTATAGGTAGAATCAGTAGGACTTGTTAGTTAAATGTAGAGAATGATGGAAAAGGAAGAGTCAAAGATGTAAACCTGAGTAAATAGAAGCATAACAGAGAAAACTGGTGACCCAGTTCTTTAAGAAAAATTAAGAAAGGATCATTTATCAGCATCTGGAAGGGACATCTTGCTCTAAACTCCTTTCCTAACAGATAAAGAAACTGAGACCCAGACTGGTCTCAAAGACCTTATCTCAAATCTAACCTCAGATAGTGACTAAATATGTGACCCAGGGAAAATTATTTAATTTCCATTAGTCTCAGTTTCTTTGACTGCAAAATGGAGGAAACAACAGTATCTACCTCACAGAATTGATTAGCGAATCAAATGTGATAACATTTATAAAAGTACTTAAAGATACAATGCTTCACATATAGTACACACTAAATACATGCTTTTCCTCCTTCCATCCAAGAGGAATCAGGAATATGATAACTTTGGAGGGAATGTCACATTCCATTTTGGACTTGTTGAGTTTGAGATGTCTCTGGTATATTCAATTGGAGATGTCCTGTTTCAGAAAGAAGGTTGGGGTCTTTAAAAGATGCACCATTTCTCAAAGACAGACCAGCATGCTCTCTTCCTCCTCTTCTGGGCCCATCTCTAGTACAGCATTTCCCAAAAATCTCAAGGTAGTTTTAAGAAATTAAATCTAAAAGATTTATACATACCACTTCTCTACACTCTCAATATGAGTCAACAGTGTAATACAATATCCAAGAAAACTTTAAGAGATTTGGAATAATGAGATAGTTTTGTTGTACTCTTCCCTGGTCAGACTACATCTGGAATATTGTAGTCAACTCTGCACATTTTAGGAAGGACTTTGATAGACTGGAGAGTATCCAAAGAAAGAGAGTCAGGATGGAGAATCTCAATTCATACCAAATTAGGAGGAGTTGAAAGTACTAGGGATTTATTTTCCTGGAGAAAAATATATATTGGAGTGAGGGTGAGGGATGAAGTAACTGCCTTCAAGTAATACATTTATTCTGTCTGGTCCTGGGGCCAGAACTAGGAGTATTAAGTAAAAATTGCAGAGGCAAATTTGAGCTTGAGACAAAGAAAAGTTTATTAACAATTAGAGCCACCCCTCAGTGGAATAGGATGTCTTGGGAGGTCTTAAGGTAGAAGCTGGATGAATATTTAGGGATTTTTATAGGGAATTCCTACTGAGGTTTGGGTTAGATAAAATGACCACTGAGGTCCCTTCCAATTCTGACATTCTATAATTCTTCCCCAATATCTTGCATGCTCACAAAGATGACCCCAAATGATTATATACCAAAGAAAGAAAGTACATTCAGAACCCATTGGAAGTCACTACAAGCCATTGATTTCCTTGGAAATGACCAAATTGCAGCCACCAGTTGTAGGTAGGTTGGGTAATTTTGCATTGAACCCATACAAGATCTAAACTTAAGTTGAAATCTATATCAATTCTTCTATTAGAATCAGCTTTCTTTGACTATATCCCTCCCAAATTTGCCTGATACTTTTTCATTCATCTTCTGCCCCCTTTCCATCACCTGCTGTTGGAAATTCCCAAACACCAAACTCCCATTGGGAATACATTGTCCCAAAAGAAATTCTTCACATATTAGAATCTTTACATTAAAGGCATGTGCCCTGCCCTCAACTCAACTCAGACTCCCAGCTTCAGGAGGGTGGGTGGGACAGGAAAAATATAGGGAGTTTGAGCCTGACACTTCACAAACCAGGGTGATCAAAATGACATGATCAGCAATAACCCAGGGTGTAGATCTCATGTCATTCTGTGCATATTTGGAAAGCAAGAAGGCCATAGCACATGGGAAAATGACTGAGTCACAAATAGTTCTGTCTAGAAGACAATTCATCCCTGAATCTTGAAAAATCCTGAAGAGCTGGAAATTAATTAACTGTATTCAGAATTGTATGTGGCCTTAATTTTATAGGAAACACTTAGACTTAAGGAAAAACTTCCAGACATTTAGAACTTTCTAAAATGGAATGGACTGCCTAGGAAGGTAGTGAGGACCTGAATGTCATTGAAGGCTGTCAAGTAAAGAATGAATGGGCTACTTTTTCATATATGGATTGAATTAGAAGAAAGTTGCTTCCAACTTGGAAATTCTTCTACTATTACACCACTATGCAAAACTCATTTTTCTTTAAATGTGTAAATCACCTAGAACATAGCTCTTTCTTTCATACACATCGTGGTGGAGTACAGATTTTTATAAAATAAAAAGAATAGTCCTCTAAAGGCAGCTAAGTGAAACAAGTGGATAGGGTACTGGGTCTGTAATCAAGAAGACCAATTCAGACTCAGCCCCAGACACTTACTAGCTGTGTGAGTTACTTAACCTCTGTTTGCCTCAGCTTCTTCAACTTTAAAAAGGAGATAGTGATTGCACTTACTTGCAAGATTATGGTGTGAGGATCCAATCCAATATACATTTATTAAGCCTCCATTATGTGCTCAGTAAAAATAAACAACATACAGGGAAAGCAGAGGTAAGGCTCAGGATTAGCAAGGGAACATCTTGTTCTGTGAAATTGAAACTAGGGACAGCAGCAAAGTGGAGTGACTTGAGAGTCCAGTACCTGCCTTCTATAATTGGGAGGAATTTTATAATCCATTGTCCAGTCCTCCAATCAGAAGGGAGAGGAAACTGAGACGTGGTGTCAGTAAAGATTTGGATTAGAAGTATGGTGTTGAGATCAGAAATGATGAATTTATTCTTAGAGGAGAAGTTGAAACCAGGTGAGAAGCAGATGCAAAATATCAAATAAAATAATATTTGTAAAAACCTTTATCACAGTACCTGTGCATATAGTAGGAGATATATTTATGTTTTTTCTCTCTATCCCTCTGTGAATAGGGTAGGGGGAGATAAGGGACTTATGCATCTTCTACCTAACAAGAAAATGATCAGTTTCCTTCCATCACTTATAGTATATTAAGGGGTCCAATGATCCTAGAAAATTCTCCTAAACTGGTTTTTATAAGTTTGGGTTTTTTTGTTTTTTTGTTCATTTTTTTTTACAAGGCAATGGGGTTAGGTGACTTTTTTTGTTTTTTTTTAACAAGGCAATGGGGTTAGGTGACTTCCCCAAGGTCATACAGCTAGGTAATTATTAAGTGTCTGAGGGTGGATTTGAACTCAGGTTCTCCTGACTCCAGAGCTGGTGCTCTATCAACTGCACCAACTGGCTGCCCCCTGTACATCATTTTTTATGTTATTTTTTATTTTTTTTTCAATTACATGCAAAAGTAGTTTTCTACATTCAAACTTTTGCAAACTCCACATATTTCTACCTCTCTTCCTTCCCTCCCCCATTCCCCATGGCAATGAACAATCTGATATAGGTTAGGCATGTACAACTGTGTTTAATATATATTAAACATGCTGTAAAAGAAGAATTAGAATTAAAGGGGAGGGGAACCAAAAGAAAGCACATAAAAGAAGTTTAAAAAAGTGAATATAGTATGCTTTGCTTTGCATTTAGACTCCATAGCTCCCCTCTACTCCAGCTCTGAATGTAGATGGCATTTTCCATAACAGATCTCTCAAGATGGTCCTTGATCCCTGAACTGCTGAGATGAGCTGCATCCATCATAGTTGATCATCTCACAATGTTGCTCTAAATTGCATAATGTTTTCCTGGTTCTGCTCACTTCACTTAGAATCAGTTGTCTTTTCAGACTTTTTTAAAGTCTGGTCACTCATGATTTGTTACAGAACAGTAGTACTCCATCATATCATATATCATAACTTGTTCAACCATTTCTCAATTGATGAGTATCCCCTCAATTTCCAGTTCTTTGCCACTACACAAAAGAGCTGCTATAAATATTTTTGAACTTGTGGGTCTTTCCCCCTTTTTTATGATCTTTTTGGGACATAGTTCTAGTAGTAGTAGTAATATTATAAGACCAAAGAGTATGCACAATTTTATAGCCCTTTGGGCATAATTCTAAATTGTTCTCCAGAATTGTTGGATCAGTTCACAACTCCACCAACATCAGTATCACATTTTCCCACATCTTCTCCATCACTGATAATTTTTCTTGTTTGTCATTTTAGCCAATCTAATACCTCAGAGTTTGTGGTACCTCAAGGTTGTAGTAATTTGTAGTTCTCTAAACATACATCAGTAGATGTTCACTGTTAGTAAATATCTGTCTGAACTGGATAATTAAACAGAGAATCCAGCAAGTAGATCCTTTGCAATGTAGGAACCTGAATGGAAAGGCTAAAGACCACTGATTGTTCCTTTTCCCCAAAATCCTTCATTTCAAAGATCTAGAGGTCCTCAGAGGCATCTAAGTGGCAAATTAGACAGAGTGTAGGGCCTGAAATCAAGAAGACCTGAGTTTATATTCAACCTAAGCTACTTACTGGGTGAGTCTGGACAAATTATTTAACTTCTGTTTGCCTCAGACTCCTCAACTGTAAAATGGGGATAAAAATGGTATCTATCTCCCTGGATTGTTGTATCAAATAAGATAATACTTATAAAAATACAGTGCCTAGGGGCGGCTAGGTGGCGCAGTGAATAGAGCACCTGCCTTGGAGTCAGGAGTACCTGAGTTCAAATCCAGCCCCAGACACTTAATAATTACCTAGTTGTGTGACCTTGGGCAAGCCACTTAATCCCATTGCCTTACAAAAACTAAAAAAAAAATACAGTGCCTGGTTCATAATAGGAGTTTAATAAATACTTGTTTCCTTAATCTTTCTTAGTTTCACAATCATTTTATTTCAATCCTTTGTTCTCTCTCTTTCTTACCTAAGGTTTCCACGACTTTGCCCAGACAGAATCCCTTGATACTCAACACAGAATGGACCCTACATAAATTTGCAAAATTACAATAGAATAACCAACTTCTGCCATAGCATCCTCAATTGCACAATCTTGATGTAAAACCAGTTGCCTGAGACCATCATAATTCAATTCTCCCTGTGGCTCCTCCCAAGAGAATTGAGACCATTGGATAACTCATATTTCCACCCCACGAGCTCAGTGTTGTCTCTAACGAGGCAACTTCTACCCTTCTCAGTTATCTGTGGGTTCTATGGAACTTTCCTGAATTCTCTCCTCCTATTGTAAACTCAAATATTCTTCAACCTGCTTTAGAACTATCTTATCTCAAATATGTCTAAAACTCGGAAGATTCTATCTACTCTCTGTTCATTTTTATTCCTATGAAACTAATGATCTCCAGTGATGTTATTTTACCTAACATTATACTTTTGTATAATAAATTTGTATAAAAAATTTTGATATAGGAAGTAAGCCTGGGATTATACAATCAGTATTCAAATGTCATTCATAAAGTGACTATTTCCTATTTATTTTTGTGAAATATAGATGATACTTCATGAGCATAAATACATTGTGATATATTGCTAGTGATGACTTTTGTACAAGAAGTAAAATAAAAAATACCAATAAAAAACTAGACATAGTATAGAAAGCAAAGGACGATAGATGACTAGCCTGAATGATGTTTAAGAGCTAAAAAGAAAGTCTTCAATGTGCTAAGGCATCTATAGAAAGACAGTGCCAAAAAGCGCAGGATAAGAAGATATGCATGGATTACCTCTGTTGATGAGATTACATATCCTTCCAATTACTTATGAACTGAGGTATGTGTGCTCCTATATGACTCTCTGCTTTGTCCTCTTTTGTCTCTAAAAATCTTTCCCTGTGTTTTCAGAAGACTAGTCTTTACCTAATGGAATAATTTTGGAGTAACTAAAATAATTATGAAAACAGAAGTCCTTGCAGATGCATTGATAATGGAGAGAAAATAGGTCTGTGTTTGGAATTCAGTTTTATTTTCTAACAGTTCCATTCAAGTTTCTCTAGTTGTAACTGTTCGACAATGCAGTATCGCCTTTATTTTCAGTAAGGCAGTATGGTAAAAAGAAAAGTATTATTAGACTGAGTCAGGAAGAGACTTAGTTTTGAATTTGAGTTTTTAAGAAAAACTTTCTGACTATTCAATTCTTCCTAAAGTAGAAAGTACTGTAGTGGATAAAGCACCGGCCTTGGAATCAGGAGTACCTGGGTTCAAATCCGGTCTCAAACACTTAATAAATACCTAGCTGTGTGGCCTTGGGCAAGCCACTTAACCCCATTTGCCTTGCAAAAACCTAAAAAAAATAAAATAGGACTGTTTTGGGGGGAAAATAGAGAGATAGATCTCTGCAAGCAGAATTGGCAGCAAAATTGCTAAAGAGATTTTTGATCATTTACCAATGAGACTAGATGGACTGTGAGGTCCCTTAGTAGAGGTGGAGGGGTCCCTAGCTATGGAACCAAAGATATAATCTCTCTGAACCTTCACTTTCTCATTAGCATAATGGGGATGGCAATAATTGCGTTATTTCCCTCAAATGGTTTTGAAACTCACAAGATATTTTATTATGCTATAAGAAATGAGAAAAGAGAATTTCAAAAGTATATATGGAAAGATTTATATGTACTCATGCAGAATAAAGTAAGCAAAACCAGAAGAATAATTTGTGTTATAATGTCAGTATTACAAAAATGAACTATTTGGAGAACATTTATAAACTATTAAAGAATGAAATGAGCAAAACTAGAACAATTTACACAATGATAAAACTGTAAAGGCAAACAACTTTGGAAGCTATAAGAGCTAGAATTAACCCAATGACTATCCATGATTCCAGAGGATTGATGGTGAAATATGCTATCCATTACAAAGAGATGATGGATTTAGGATTCAGAATAAGACCTTTATTTACACACACACACACACACACAAACACACACATAAGGGGAATTTGTTTTGCTTGACTATGCTATTTGTCATAAGAATTTTTTTATGGAATGGAGAGTTGGGATGAAGTAAAAAAAATAAAAAATGTGTAAGGGTCCTACAGATGTGATATGTTCCATAGTCTTTCATATGAGGTAATATTATTAGTTTTTTATTTTTTACAAGAGTACTCTCGCAAAGTGAAAGTAATCTGTTAATGAAATTAATATAAAAATCAATAAAACTGAACGTGACAAAAAAGACATAGCATATACAAAGTGATTTGTAACCAGAAAACATTGAGATATTATTATAGACTCATGCTAGAAATAATTGTTTTATGACAGATATGAACTTGGATTAAATAAGGCAAACTCTGAGCTGCCATTCTACAACTGTGATCTAGAGTTTGGGTATGTTGGGAACATGAACTTCTTATATTCTTCCAGTTCAATGATAAATGAGTGAATTGTGTTGCCATTTCATAAAGTAAAAATTCTGTAACTTTGAGGTCACATTCATAATCAGTGGAAGTTACCAAATATTCCAGAATCTCCAATGTGCTCTAAAGCAAAGTCACAAATGACAAGGAACAGGAATGGCAGCTTTGGGCAGGGTTCAATTACCAGGTACTAATATCCAAAACTTCCTTCTGTTAATAACTTCTTTCTTCACCTAGAAGATTCCTATTTATATCATTGAATGACAACTATAGGAATAGAGGTAGATACAATTCTGGGAACAATTGCACCAAACCAGTACCAAGAACATTCCTGTTTATTTTCAGTAGACTATGAACTCCTTGAGAGTAGAGCCTGTTTTTCATTTTGCTTTCAAATCCTAGCACCTAACTCAGAGAGTCATATAATAAGTAAATAAGAAATGCTTGTTGATTTGAATTAAATTTCATAAACCCCTTAAATACTCCTTTCTTTCACAAAAAAATGGTGAGGATTGAGAGAATACCTTAAAAAAAAGAATTTCAGAGATGCAGCCTTGTTTACTGTCCCATAAGTCTTCAATAAATACAAATTTTATATCCCAGCGATATCCTACACACAAATATTTCAGATTTATTTCCCTAGCTGTGTTTTTTGGCAGGTATTTTTGTTACATAATAGTATAAACTAAACTTTAATCATGGACTTGCCGAATAAATTGGTGATTCAGCCCCCAACATAACTGACAAACCAGCCATTCTCCATCTTCCATATGTCTGGGGAGCTCCAGCCAAATGAAACTTCCTTATGCAGCTAAACTCAGTTAGGTAAACCTTAAGTCAACAGTCATGCCCCTTGTTTCAGCCAAATGCCTATAAAGCAGTCATTTCAGAACATGTAAGGAGAAATCTTGGTCTCTGTGAATTCTTGATTATGTTGAATACTGAATGTCTGTCCTTGTGCTGCAAAGAAATGTTCCCTTTTTCATTTTAGCCAGTGGAGAGGGTATGAGTGAAATCCCTCAGGATAGAATTCCCAAGTGAGTTTCCTCTTTTATCCATTACACAACTTTTTGGATTCATCCCTTTGAATACTAAAAGGAGTTCTAGGCTTTGTAGACTTCCTAAAGTAAGCATGTAGATTATAAATTTTCACCCTTTTTTTTGACAAATAGAATTTATTTAAAAAAATCTAAAAATCCTCTGATTAGAGGGGGTAGTCAGAAGCAAAACAGTTTTGAGGAAGGACAGGGTAGAAGGAGAGAGGGAAAAGAATAAAAGGGAGGAAATAGGATGAAAAGAACTATAGTGAGCAATAGTAACTGTGGAAAAAAATTCGTATTCAAATTGGAAAGGCCTCATCTCTTAAATATATAGAGAACTGAGTCAAAGTAATAAAAATAAAAGTCCCAATTGATAAATAATTCCCCAATTGATAAATAATCAAAAGCTATGAACACTTTTCCATTGAAGTAATCAATGCTATCTATAACCATATGAAAAAGACCCTCACTCACTATTGATTGGAGAAATGCAAATTAAAACAATTCTGAGGATCTCTCTCAGAACCTATTCAGATTGTGAAACAGGAAAAAAAAAGGAAAATGACAAATGTTGGCAGGGATATGAGAAAAATAAGATATTAATGGATTATCGGTGGTGTAGAGAACTGATTTAACGATTCTGCATATTCTGGCTATAAAACAATTCATATCCTTTGACTTAGTAATGCCACTAGTAGGTTTGTATTCTGAAAGAGATTAAAAAAACAAAAAAGGAAAAGACCTATATGTACAAAAAATAGTTCAACAGCTCTTTTCTTGTTGGAGAGAGTTGAAAATGGAGGAGATGGCCACCAGTTGGGGAATGACTGAACAAATGTGATGGAATACTATTCTGTTGTGGGAAATGATGAGCAGGGTGCTTTCAGAAAAACCTAAAAGGCATGAGTTGATGAAAAGTGAAATGTATTATGTATAAAGTAACAACAATATTGGAAGATGATCAGTTCGTGAATGATAGCTATTCTCAGCAATTCTGAAGCACTTATAATGAAACATGCTATTGATACCCAGAGAAAGAACTGATGGTGTCTAAGATTGAAGCTTACTTTTTTACTATATTTTTCACATATTTAAGCCATATCAAATTGCTAACCTTCTCAAAGCAGGGGGTGGGGATGGGGGTGGGGTTAGGAGGGAGGGAGAGAATTTGGAATTTAAAGTGTTTAAAATGAATGTTAAAAATTGTTTTTACATGTAACTGGGAGAAAATAAAATAATAAATAAACAATATTCATTAAAAAAAATCAAATCCTTCCTCTGGTGGTCAAGTCTTTCCCAGATTGAAAACTGTTAAAAAACAAAAAAGACTGTGTTCCATCAGAGAAGAATCAGAGAAGTTCCACTGAAAAGAATTTCCTTTAAATATAAATATGGATTTGATTCTGTAAAAGAAATGAGTAGAGATTTAATACTTCATTTCAAGCCACAATATGGTGAAATGGAAAGAACATTGAATTTGGAATTGTGAAATCTAAATTCAAATTCTGCCTGTACTTATGACTACCCGGCTATCCTTGGGTAAAGCACTTAATTCTTCTAAGGTTTCTTTTCTTTTCTTTTTTTTAAGGTTTTTGCAAGGCAAATGGGGTTAAGTGGCTTGCCCAATGCCACACAGCTAGGTAATTATTAAGTGTCTGAGACCGGATTTGAACCCAGGTACTCCTGACTCCAAGGCCAGTGCTTTATCCACTACGCCACCTAGCCACCCCCCTTCTAAGGTTTCAATAGCCTCATTTTCCTCAACTCTAAACTTCATTACTTATCCTGGCCTCCACCTCCTGAAGACCAGGTATTATAAACAATCCATCCCTCACACAGAATTCTTTATTTTTCCAATTACATGTAAAGATAATTTTCAATATTCATTTTTTGTAAGATTTTGAGTTCCACATTTTTCTCCTTCCCTACCCCTTCTCCTTAACAAAGAATAATTTGACATAGGTTGCACATGTACCACTATGTTAAACATATTTCCATATGAGTCACATTGTGAAAGAAGAATCAGAAAAAAAGGGAGGGGAAACTTTGAGAAGGAAAAAACCATAAAGCAAATTTTAAAAAGGAAAAAAAAAGTATGCTTTGATCTGCATTCAGACTCCATAGGTTTTTTCCTCTTAGATGTGGATGACATTTTTCATCACAAGTCTTTTAGGATTGTCTTTGTTCATTGTACTTCTGAGAAGAGTTAAGTCTATCATAGTTGATCATCTTACAATTTGGCTGTTAAGGTGTACAATGTTCTCCTGGTTCTGCTCACTTCACTCAGCATCAGTTTGTGCAAGTCTTTATGATTTTTTTTCTGAAATCCACCTGCTCATGATTTCTTACAGAATAATAGTACTCTATCACATTCATATAGCACAATATGCTCAGTCATTCTTCAACTGATGGGCATTCCCTCAATTTCTAGTTTTTTTAACACTACAAAAAGAACTTCTATTAAATATTTTCATACATGTGGATCCTTTTGCTTTTTTGTAATCTCTTTGGATACAGACCCTGTAGTGGTATTGCTGGATCAAAGGGTACGCACAGTTTTATAGCCCTTTGGACCCAGTTACAAATTATTTGCCAGAATGGTTAGATCATCCCCCAGAATTCTTAAGTATCTTTCAGGGGGTTTGGGGTATATCTATATTGTCAATGTCTCCAGCCCCAACTGATGACGCTGCTTGAGTATGGGGGTAGGTTGTCTATTTAATCACCAATGATGGAGTAACTTTTACAAAGGAATATTTACTTCAACAAGCACTTTAACAAATATATAGATAAGGAACATATGGAACTTACTTCTTCTCATCATCCCCACTTCTCCCACCAAAAAGACCATATCAGCCTCTGAGGAAGAGAGAGGTTTAGGTTGATAGTTTAGTTTAATTTCCAAGTCCATAATTCCTTGGGGGAAAATGCCAGGGATCAAAGTTTCTCTGGGTTTCCCTGCTAGGCTCATTGTCTGCAACATCCTACATGTAATCTTGATTCCAAAAGCATCATAGTTTGAATTCCTAGATCAAGTGGGGAATACTTTCAGTACCTGAAATCAGACACAGAATAGAAACAAAAACCTGAGATCAAGAGAAATCTCAGAACCAAGATGTGAGAGAGAAAAGACAGGAAGGAAATCTTTCCCCCTTCATTTCTTCAGTTCATGGAAACTGTATATATATATATATATATATATATATATATATATATATATATATATATATATATATATTCATCCTCTGGATACAAGAAGAAACAGGTCACATGAAAAATGGAAATTGTTGTAAAGTCTTTCCAACTACACAATCCATCAAAGGAGGCTGTCCCCACCTCATGGTAAGGGATGCTGAGCACCTCCATATTAGGTAACCTGGACCTGCCCAGGACAAGCCCTTCCACATGTAAAAAAATATACTAGCTGAACTAGATAAACTTTAAAATCCCTTTTAACTCTGAATTTACCATTCTATGATTACACAAAGCAAGCTCCTAGATCCTTCCTTCTCATATCTAAACCAATGACTTAGGAACAGGAATTTCTTCCTCCATTATCTGAGTTTTTTTTTTATTTCCTTCTCCTCTTTCCTCATTCCATTTTTCCCTTTTGTTCCTTGGCTCATAGGATCATAGGACTTAAGAGTTAGAAGGTATCTTAGATTTCTCTAATCCAAACTGCTCATTTTATAGATGAGGCCCAGAGCAAGTCTTGCTCAAGTTCACTAGATAAGTGAATAGGAATTCTGACTCAAGTCTTTTGAATACAAATCTACTTCCATCAAACAGCCCATGACTAAATAAATAGGTTGTCAATCATATGAGGTGATTTGAAAGATGTTAGGTAGACCCTTTACTAACAAAATGCTAGTATTAATGCTTTCCTTCCACCCTTCTACTTTGGTGATTCTGGAAGATGGAGTGAGACTGAGAACCTTGTGCAATTCAGTCTCACTTAAATCAATTAAAAAATGAATGACAACAATAACAATCCTTATAGCTTCATTCCTTTACGTTGTGAAGTCTTTTGATTAAAGAGGTTATTACTATATGAAAATTTAGCTAATAATTAGTTTACACCACCAGTTCAAAAGAACTGAGATAGAAAATGAATTAAAAGATTGGAAGACAGAAAATGAGAGGGAGGGAGGAAGGAAGATGAGTGCCCAAATAGATATTTACTATCTTTATAATTTCATCTTTTCTTTGTTAATCTCTTTTATTATACTTTTCCTCTTTACCTCTTATTAAGTCTTTCCTTAATGAGCAAAAATAAGGGAGAGTTTAACTCAGCTATCTATTTTTATTCCTAATGATCTTTTTTTTTTAGCAAAGATAGATGTTTTTGACATCTTACTTAAAGAAAATGACAAAATGGCTTTGAAATAATAAGGTTAGTTTTTGTCTAGTAGGTGATTAATAAGGAACCATGGAAAAGAAGAGACTTCTTGTCACCAAAGCAACCACAACCACCATCCTTTGGCTCTGGGTGCATTGATTTTGTCTGTGTCTTCTCAATCTGAAGATTAATGTTTGGCAAAATTCCCTCATCTCTTCTATCTTCTATCTTCTATTCCCCTCCAGCCCATGGCAATGTCAGTGCTTCCAAACTCCTGGAGTTTGGTACTCTCCTGCTGTCTCCTATAAAATCCTGTCTGAGCTGAAAATTAAATTATAAAACTCTTATCTCTAAGAAATGAAGAATTCAATCTTCCAAGTACAAGACATTTGTCATTTTTACATTTTAATTCATTTTTTGTTTTTTGTTAGATTGATTTTAAAATGTATCTTTTCTCCAATCCAGCAACCCATCTCTTTAAAAATGACAACAACAAAGGAAAAATGCAAGTCAGCAAAGCTAATAGACACACTGAATATAACAATAGTTTGAAAATTTACTTGTTTTCAGAGATTTGGAGTTTGTTATTTTGAATTACATTAATTTTTAAGCTAGAAAATAAACTCGAATCATATCCAGATATTCTTAAAAGAGAGACTCAGCCTGAAAGAGAAAATTTTAAGCTAGAAAGTAAAGAGAAATGATATTCCCTACTCCTACCCAGAATTTAACTGTCTAAGCTGGAAAGAATTGGTAATCTAGGAGCAAAGCTGAGTCATAGCAGAGAAAAGAAAATTCGAGGTGGACCATCAGGCCCCAGCAGCCATCTCAGAACAGAGGACCAAGACATAAGCTGGACATACTGCTTCAAGGACTAAAGAGAAATACCAAAAGTTCTATTCCTTCCCCAATTTCCCCTACTCATATGCGTCCAGGACTAGGCACTATAATATACTCTGTTCACTATTTTTCAACCTAAGCATTTTTGTATCCTGATTATTTTCCCCAAATGTAAAAAAGCTAAAAATGAACAAAATTTAAATTAGAACAGAAGACCAAATATCTTAATATTAGGAATTTTCCTAACTGAGAACTCTTAAGTTTTTATAATTATATTAATAACTGTTTTTGTCTGCTATAAACTCCCTAAGAGAGAAGAAAAAGTGACCACACATACCTAAGGACAATTATATTTTTCTTAGACAACATCAAATCCAGTGATTTCACCAAAAAATGCTAGATCAAGAAGTGGAATTATTGTAACAGAGGTGACTAATTACACATTTAATACCTCTAGTCAGAAGGGAAGAGGAAGGAGAAGGAGATCTACAAGTTTTTAAAGATAAAGCCTGGGGGCAACTAAGTGGTGCAATGGATAGAGTACCAGTCCTGGCCCTGGAGTCAAGAGGACTTGAGTTCAAATCCAGCCTCAGACACATAATATTTACCTAGCTGTATGACCTTTGGCAAGTCACTTAACCCCACTGCCTTGCAAAAACTAAGAAAAAAAATAAAACCTGGATAAAATTAACCTCCCCCCTCCCTCTGCCTGAAGGAAAGAGGAAAAGATCTAGTACTTCTGCAGTGCTATTGTTATACAAGTCTGATATTCCATTACTATAGTACCTCATCAAAGGGAGATAGATCTTTTAATCTTTTCTTCAGTACTAAATTTGATTATTGTAATTATTCAGCAATGAATTTTGGTAAATATATAGTCCATTAATAAATATAATTCAATAAAACCTGATTGTTCACTATTAATCACCTTATTTAAAAACACCTCCCCCAATTTTTATAGAGATGATTTTTATAAAGATTTCATATAGAGTAGACCCATAAATCAAAAGGCTGAGATATTTACTAACTGTGTGACTCTGGAAAAATCACTTTATCTCTTTCAGCCTGTTTTCTTTCTTTATACTGGGGCTAATGATAGTACCTACTTCAGGGGATTATTGTGAAGGTTTATTGTGATAATACATGTAAGAAGGTTTGCAAACCTTAAAGCATTAAATAAATATTAGCTAGTATTATTGTTGTTGTAAATATGCTTTTGGACTGGTTTTTTCAGTATTAAGATCTATGATTTTTCATACCTTTAGCTTCTTCCCCTCAGCATCAATCCCTTGATATGCTCATAATTGTGTCACCTTCAAAATGGAACTTCTCTACATATACTTGGCTGTTATTATTATTTTATTTTCTCTTTAATTCTTTTTCTACCAACATATATCAGACTTGTATAAGAACAGTACTGCAGAAGTACTAGATGCTTTCTTTTCCTCTTTTTCTACCAACATATGTAACATCTTTTAGGATTCAAATGTGATCATTCCTCTTCTTAATGGAGAGAAGTTTGCTATGACTTTTGTGGAACTTTTTCATCTTTTGTTTTATAATTCTCCTTCTGTTTTCATCCTTGAATACACTTGGATTTCTTTCCAACTTTTCTTTAAACTGTTTCCCCCCCTCCAAAATTCTCTCTCTCTCTCTTAGTTTTTTTTTTTTTGCAAGGCTGAACTCCCATCCCTCCTGATTTCTAAATAGAACAATATTGTTACATAACGTACATATACCACAATTTGTTCAGCCATTCTACCATTGATGAGCAATCACTCAATTTCTAATTCTTTGCCACCACAAACAGAACTGCTATGAATATTTTTGAACATATGATGTTTTTACCCTTCTTCGTGATCTCTTCGGGATACATATCTAGTAGAGTATTGTTGGATCAAAGGGTATGCACATTTTTATTGCCCTTTGGGCATAATTCCATATTGCTCTCCAGAAAGGTTGGATCAGTTAACATTTCCATTATCTTGTTGGGCTTTTTCAATTAATTTTAATCTTAAATCTAAGGTATGTCTGAAGGTATGACTATGCAGAAAAGGATAATGCTCCATCAATAACAAGTCTTTTCTCATCTTAAATATATTTTATGATATTATTTGATGCTTAATAAACATTGTGCATAACAATTCTTTTCTCAAAGAAAGTAATTTTAATATAGAGGCATGAGGCTTAATGTGATCTACAAGTCTTCAGTTTTTCTTATTCCTTCTTTCTGAAACATACTTTCCCATTTTTCTCACATCTCATCTTTTTTTTAACTTTTGCATTTAACTATTAGAAGTTCATCTAATTTAGAGTATTTTATCAAGTTCTTCAAATAATTTCCCTACCATTCCATTCTCAGTAATTGATGGAATTGCCTAAACTATAATTATTTTCATGATGATCTTTCTATAAATATTTATCATTAGCGCTACACTATATGATGACTAAAAATTCCTTATATTGATGTTTATTTCCTTTGGACATTCAATAGATCTCATTCAGCTAATTCATTTCTTTACCTCTCCAAAGATATGAGGGGCAGCTAGGTGGTACAGTGGACAGAACACTAGTCTTGGAGTCAGAATGACCTGAGTTCAATTATGACCTCAGATACTTAATAATTATCATGTGACTTTGGGCAAGCCACTTAACCCTATTACCTTGCAAAAACCAAAAAAGAAAAAAAGAATACTCATGAGCCCTTCTTCTATGTATAACAAGAATATCAGGGTTGATAAGATTCATAAGTTCACTACTTGATCTTCAGATAAAGATGTCATGTGTAAAATACCAGTAGTTGAATTAAATAATATTTATGTTCTAAAACTCATGTTATCTATCCCTTTGTCTAAATTCTCTACCATTATTGTTGAAGAAGCAGAAGGGAGCAGAAGGAGAACTATATGCATTTTAATTTTTTTCTTTGTTTATGGGGTTGCCATGAACAAAAATCAGTGATGACATGCTTTACTGTAATTAGCTAGGTTGGTCCTCAGAAAACATACTCATTCTGTTGTTAGAGTCAAACTTAGAGCTTTTCCAGCATAGTTGCCTGCTATAGTCTTCAAGAATCCAGTCACCTCCATACTCCAATACCTTCATAAAGTCTACTAAAAACCAGAACACAGATAATATTTGTTGAGAAAATTATTTCTCTAAACAGCTTTCTCCGGGATCATAGAAGTATTCTTTCTGGGTCTACCAATATGGAGCATAAGGAGTCACATTCACACTGGACAACCAAGAGCAACATTGATGGTCAATCCAAAGGCAAATCATATCCCTCCAATATGTTCCTTCCCAACTCAATACTGCCTTTCCTTCTGTCTCATAATCTGAGAACCAAAGAAGTCACTTGATTACCTCAGTGGCAGTTACATTCAGAGTTGGAGGGAAATACCCCCCACAGAAATTACCTAGGTTACTTGGAGGATGATGGTGCTATCAACAATAATAGGAAAGTTAGGGAAAGGGAAAGGATTTGGGGGAAAGTTAAATTCTGTTTTGGACTTGTTGAATATTTTAATCCTTGATCAATTATCTGTGTGACTTTGGGTAAATCACTTAATCCCTCTAGATTTCAATTTCCTCATTTATAAAATGAAGATTTTGAAAAAGATGAGCATAGAGGAACCTTTATATCTCTAAATCCTATGATACCAAGATATGTTTGTCTCCCACCTACCTGCCAGAGAATCATATCAATTACCTTCTTCACTTTTACTAAAACAAAAATGATTCCAAAAGAAGGGATCAAGAATTGTATTTTAAACTTTACTTGATAAAGAAAAAATCAGGAATTATTACCTATGTTAATCAACTTTTAAAATATATTCAGACTTTCATAGAAACCCCTCACAAACATTTCTTATTTCTACTTTTTCCCTTGCTTTTGGAAAAACAAAGCAAAAACGGATTTCTTTTTGAATATTCTGTCTCTTCCTATCCAAGCCCTTTATATATTAAAAAACGTTCAGTATTTTTTTCCAATCACTGAGACATTATTCATGCTGTTTTTCACTAGAAGAAACAAAGACAAAAGCATGATTCAGTGGAAAGAATGAAGGATGTGAAGTCAAATGATGAGGAATGAAACTCCATCACTTCCTCATAAGCTATCTTAGACCAAACAAGTCATTTACCCTCTTTAAGCCTCACTTTTTTACAGGTAGATGAGAGGTTATGTCTAACATGACATCTAAGGTTTCTTTCAGTTCAAAAGCTGTGATAATGACAAACTTCGGTGAAAGCTGGTATTTTTGAGGATACCGTCATCTTCCCAATCACCCAGATTCCAACTTAGATGTCTCCCTCAACTCCTCACTCTCTATCAACCTCCCTTAATTAGTTCCATGTATTTTCTACTTGTACATGCCCCCTTCTCTTTTCTATGTCACCACCATTGCCTCATGCTTTAGTCACTTTCTGGATGCATCTCAACTCCTTCTTAAATGAAACTAGCTAGGCAGGGACTGCTCTAGTCCCATTCCCAGTGGGAAGCAGTTTCAGAAGATAAGACCTCCATCCCAACCCCCAAATGAATTTGGGTCCAAACTGAGGGGGGAAATGATGAAGAGGAAATTCTAAGCAGACAACAGATAATTAATTTGTCTTTCTTTGCTGACATTGTGCTACAAAATTCCATCTTGTATAACTTAAAGGAATGTTATGCTTTTGTAACATCTCTAGAAAAACTTGTCTTTTGAGCCTTTTCCTGTACTACTCTTGAACTGATAGAGACTATCTCACAGTCCTCTATCTGGTCAGAAACTTCTTCACATCATGTACTCTGTGTCCTGTAAGCATTACCATACATTATATCAAATCTGCCTTGCCTCAGAAAATGGCCTTTCTGGAAGGGAAATCGAGGTACACAAAGAATGTTGAGATAATAAAATGTTACTCAAGTACTGAATAAACTGCCCTTGACTATCTAATCACACTTAAGCAGTAGGCATTCCTCCCTAAACACTCCCCAATCCCTTCTTGTTCACTCCCCTTATTTGGCTTTCCCTTTAAACATTTCTCCCTAACACCCCTCCCCCACCCCCACAACAACCCAAGCTGCTAATTCTTTCCAGAAATTCAGCCCATTTGGAGAAGTATAATAAATTTATATATCTTCTGCATCAATGTTTCTGTGGATTTTTTACTTCTGCTTAAATCCAAATTCCATGACTATTGACTTTGAGCAAATCATTCCTATCTGTAACGTTAAAGAATTGCACTAAATGATGTGTTTTCATGAAGACAATCAATGTTCACTCCAAAATGATTGACACATTATCATGGCAGAAGAGTCATATAAGGACTGGACTTTTCCCATGAAATTTTCCCTAACAACTCCTATCACAACAATTTTTCCTTTCTCCAAATTCTTTTTCTTTTTTTTTAGGTTTTTCAAGGCAAATGGGGTTAAGTGGCTTGCCCAAGGCCACACAGCTAGGTAATTATTAAGTGTCTGAGACTGGATTTGAACCCAGGTACTCCTGACTCCAGGGCCAGTGCTTTATCCACTGTGCCACCTAGCCACCCCCCTTCTCTGAATTCTTACAACACTTTCTGACTTTGTCATACCATTTAGCACTTAATTATCCTATTCTGTATTGTTCTCTAACTACTTAACATTTCTAATTTCTTTTCTGTACAACTAGATGGAGCCTTTCTTGAGGGTGGGGGCAAAGTTATTATGTATTTCTCAAGTAATTGGTTTAGAAATAAGCAAAAAACAGTTATTCAATAAAAGCTTTTTGTTCAGTAATTTCACTCATGTCTAACTCTTCATGACCACATTTAGAATTTTCTTGGTAAAGATTCTGAAGAGATTTGTCATTTCCTTCTCCATCTTATTTTCAAATAATGAAATTGAGGCAAATGAGGTTGTCCTCATTTGTCCAGGATCACATGGATAGTAAATGTCTGAGACCAGATTTGAATTCAGAGAGATGAGCCAACCTGACTCCAGGCCCTCTACTTTATCCATTGCACCATCTAGCTGCCTTTAGATTTATCTAATTTGTTTATGAAACATGGATTAAGCACCTACCACATGCAAAGAAGGCATGCTAGTTGCTGGGGATACAAACACAAAATAAAATAAAATAAACAAAGACAAATAGTCCCTGTATTCATACAGTTTATACCCTACTGATTCAATTGATTGAATTGAGTTGAATACCTCTATTTAAAAGTTCATATGAATTATGATTAGATTTTTCTTCTTGTGTTTCTGATGTAAACTACGGTATTTTAAGGATCCTTTTCCATTTCCAGTTTGTCAAGGTACTCCTATAAATTGTTCTATATCCTCTAATCCATTGATGAGGAATTTACCTTATTTCCTCATGTAAAAACACACCTTTTTTCCAAAAATTTGGCTCTAAAAACTGGGAGCATCTTATAAAGTGGTTGAAGATTTTTTTAACTTGCATTTCCTACTTTTTCCACACTTGTTTTTGCACTCATTTACTTGAATTTCCCACTTTTTTTGCACTTGTTGTCTTTGTGCTCATTGTTTCACATTTGTTACCAGTATCTCAGCTTGTGTTTTGCCACATTCTGCCCAGAAATGGCACAGAAAAGATTTTCATATAATGCTGAATTCAAGTTCAAAGTGATTCATTTTTGCAAAAGTGGATAAAAATTGTGCTGATGACATCAGTTTGGTCCTCCTCCAACTGAGAAAACCATCTGAGATTATCAATGGGAAGAAGAAACCATACTGAAAATTTCCTGGCAGAAGAAGGCCATGAAAGGCATGTCAGCAAAATGGTCTGATTTAGAGAGGGAATTGAAGAGATGATTGAAAAGCAAAGGGACCATGGAATTCCTGTGTCCATCGAGATGGTTCAACTTGAGGCAAGAATTGACTGATTTCAAAGGAGGACACAATTAGTGCTTCATGTTCAAGAAAGTAAATGGACTAAGCACACATCCATGCACCAGACTTACCCAAAAGATGCCTGAAGCTAGGAGCAGAAGGTCCTTGAATTTCATGATAAATAAAACTTGAGTTCAATAACTATATGTAATACATTTTTTTTTCAAATTTCGGGCCCCAAAATTAAGGTGTGTCTTATACATGGGGTGATATGGTCATTTACTTCCTCACAAGTCCTCAAGGACTAGAAAAGAGGACCTGAAAAGAAGGATCAGAGGATTCTGACTTACAGCATGAACATATTCACTGACCTGACAAAGAGGGAAACCAGGTCAATATCTATCAATATCTGCACCCATCTATAAAAGACAGGAGGGTGATTTCACTCTGCAGACAGAAAGGAATCCAAGAACAAGGCGATCAGTGAACAACAGAAGGAGCTCTGTAGCGGACATTTGCAGAAAATAAAAATGTTTGCAAGCAATGCTTTCTTGAAATCATGGAATTCAGTTTTTGAATCTTCTTAATAAGCAATACACCGGGACTTCTGGCCAAGATGGTGGAGAGAAGACAGGCACAGTTCTAGAGTCTCCTGATCTCTTCCCCATCTATCACATGAAACAATCCTGCAGCAGCCTTGGACATGAATCCAGCAGGTGAGTTTGGGCTCAGAGGGAGGATCAGCCCCAGATCAGCCAGATTAACAGATGAATTGGAACCGGGAGTCTGAGGGCCCGAGAGCCGGACCTGCTGGATTAGCGGTGGGGCTGGACAAAAGGGGCTTGGGTCTGCAGGGAAGCAGAGGAACTGGAGTTGGTGCTGTCCCCCTGGAGCTTGGGGACCAGGCTGGGAGAAGTGTTCTGGTGCAGGAGAGCTGCAGACACAATCCCTAGGTTCCTCGGTCTGAGAAACTCTGAGGGCACGCCTCCATTGCACAGAGGTCTCTCCCCAAATAAAGGCAAACTACTTCTGCCTCAGGCCCAGGTGTGTGAGCAGAAGAACCAGCCCAGCTGAGGAATGACCTCAGGCCAGGGTAAAGCCCACCATTGATTGAAGGCAAAAGAATTCAATAGTTCCAACTCCTGCCTTCGGGCAAAGGGAGAAGGCCTCTCAACTAAGGTCACAGACACTCCAGAGAGGGCAACCAGTACCTCCTACTGGCCAGACAGAGAAACTGCACTCAGTAAAGCCTTTAGCAATCTCAAGCCCAGGTGAACCAGCCCCCCACCCCCAACTCAAGGTCTTAGCATAATGAAGAAGGGTTATCGGAAAGGTGGATCCATAGAAAAATTCCTGGAAGGGAAAGACCCCAACTCAGAGACACCTCGAACCTCTGAGGAGAATACAATCTGGTCTCCAGCACAGAAAGACTTCCCTGAAGAAATAAGGAAGGAGCTTAAAAATTTGGGAGAGACAATTAATACCTTGCAACAAGAAAACAAAACCTTAGAAAGTACAATTGGGCAAACACAAAAGGAGAATAAATTTCTCAGATCATCAATTGGACAATTACAAAATGAGAATAATTCTCTCAGATCATCAAATTAGCAAATGCAAAAAGAAATTAATTCTCTCAAAACCTCAATTGGTCAAATGGAAAACTCTTTCAAAGTAGAATTGACCAATTGGAAAAGGAGTTGCAAAAGATTAATGAAGAAAACTCCTCCCCTCCAAAAATAATGGAGTCTACAGAAACTAATGACTCCATGAGGCAGCAGAAGTCAGTTAAACAAAATCAAAAAATAGAAAAAATAGGAGCAAATGTAAAATACCTCATCAACAAAACCACTGACCTCCCGAATAGATCGAGGAGGGGCAACCTGAAAATTATAGGACTTCCTGAAAACAGTGAAGACAAAAAAAGCCTGGACTTAATATTACAAGATCTAGTGATGGAAAACTGCCCTGATATCATGGAATTGGAGGGCAAAGTAGTTATTGAAAGAGTACATCAATCCCCACCAGAAAAAGATCCTAAAATGAAAGCACCAAGGAATGTTGTGGCCAAACTGCAGAACTATCAGATAAAAGAGAAAATCCTGAAAGAAACAATTTAAATATCAAGGAGCCACAGTAAGGATCACGCAGGACCTGTCTGCATCAACTTTAAGCAATCAAAGGGCCTGGAATGAGATATTTCGAAGAGCAAATGAGCTTGGAATGCAGCCAAGAATCTACTTTCCTGCAAAGCTGAGCCTTCTCTTCCAGGGAAAAAGATGGACATTTAACGAAATGGAAGAATTCCAAAAATTTCTGATGAAAAGACCAGAGCTAAAGAGAAAATTTGTACATCAAACTGGAGGTTCAAGAGACACATGAAAAGGTAAAAAAAAAAAAAACAACAAGGGGGCGGTAAAAGGAAAAAAATGCAATCCAGTAAGTTGAAACTGGCTATATCCCAGCATGGGGGTAAAAAAAAAAAAGATTCTCATAAACCTTGAGAAATGTAACTCTAACAGAGAGAATACACCTAGCCAGAAATGATGGACATTCATGACCTATCCATGAGACTACTATCTAATGGGATGGAACTGGCTTTAACCCCACTTGGGAGAAAGATTCTAATAACTCTCAGGAATTTTGACTCTATTTGATAGAATATACAGAACTAGAAGGGACAGACACTCAGAATTTTCTATGACTTAGATAGAAGGATCTAAAAAAAAAAACATTACCACCCTAAAAAGGGGGACAGGAAAGAGACAGGAGGAGGGAAGGGATTGAATGGGGTAAATCTCATTACACTAAGAGATATAAAATATCTATGGTAAAAGTGGGGAAGAAGGGAGCAGAGGAGAAACACCTGAATCTTCTTCTCAGCAGACTTGGCTTAAAGTCAACCTACACATACTCAGTTAACTTATAAAACATCTAACCTTTCAAGTATTAAAAGGGGAAAAGGGGAGGGGGGGACAGAGAAAGGGAAGGGGAGTGGGGGAAAAAGGGGAAATAACAAAAGGAAGGGAAGGGGAAAAGGGATAAAGGGAAAGGGGAAAGAAAGGGGAGGGTGTGATATAGGAGGGCAAACACACTGAAGGGGGTGGTTTTCAGAAACAAAAGACTGGGGACTATGGATAAAAGGGGGGAAAGGAGGAAAATACAAACAGAGGGAAGATAGCACAGAGGGCAATAAAGAATTAGTAATCATAACCTTGAATGTGAATGGGATGAACTCTCCCTTAAAACGTAAACAAATAGCAGAGTGGATTAAAAACCAGAATCCTACAATATGCTGCTTACAAGAAACTCATTTGAATCAGAGAGATACATATAGAGTAAAGGTAAAAGGTTGGAGCAAAATATATTTTGCTTCAGCTGAAGTAAAAAAAAACATGTGTACTGATCCTTACCTCAGACAAAGCAGCAGCAAAAATAGATAGCGTTAAAAGAGATAAGGAAGGAAACTTTATCCTCCTAAAAGGTACCATAGGCAATAAAGTCATTTCAATATTGAATATATATACACCCAGTGGGACAGCACCCAAATTCTTAGAGGAGAAGCTAAAAGAATTACAGGAAGACATAGACAGCAAAACTCTACTAGTGGGAGACCTCAACCTCCCACTATCAGATCTAGATAAATCAAATCATAAAACAAGCAAGAAAGAAATTAGGGAGGTAAATAGATTGTTAGAAAAATTAGATATGGTAGACTTATGGAGGAAACTGAATGGGGGTAGAAAGGAATATACCTTTTTCTCTGCAGTACATGGAACTTATACAAAAATCGACCATGTACTAGAACATAAAAACCTAATGATCAACTGCAGAAAGGCAGAAATAGTGAATACATCTTTCTCAGATCACAATGCAATAAAAGTCATATGCAATACTGGGCCAAAGAGATATAGACCCAGAACAAATTGGAAACTGAATAACCTCATTTTAAAAAATGAGTGGACCAGAAATCAAATTATAGAAAGAATTAACCATTTTATCCTAGATAGTGATAATAATGAAACAACATAGTAAAACCTATGGGATTCATTCAAAGCAACTCTCAGGGGATATATTATAGCTCTAAATGCTTATATGAATAAATTGGAGAAAGAGGAAATCAATGAACTAAACATGCAACTAAAAAAATTAGAGAAAGAACAAATCCAAAATCCCCAATTAAGTACCAAACTAGAAATTCTAAAACTTAAAGGAGATATTAATAAAATTGAAAGCAAAAAAACTATTCAATTAATAAATAAAACCAAAAGTTGGTATTATGAAAAAAACCAATAAAATTGATAAACCTCTGGTCAATTTGATTAAAAAAAAGAAAGAAGAAAACCAAATTGCTAGTATCATAAATGAAAAAGATGAACTCACCACCAATGAGGAGGAAATTAAAGTAATAATTCAAAATTATTTTGCCCAACTCTATGCCAATAAATTTGATAATCTAAGTGAAATGGATGAATATTTACAAAAATATAGTTTGCCCAGGTTAAATGAAGAAGATATTAAATACCTAAACAACCCTATCTCAGAAAAAGAAATTCAACAAGCCATTACTGAACTCCCTAAAAAAAAATCTCCAGGGCCTGATGGATTCACAAGTGAATTCTACCAAACATTTAAGGAACAATTGATTCCAATCCTATATAAACTCTTTGGAAAAATAGGGAAAGATGGAACTCTGCCTAACTCTTTCTATGAAACCAATATGGTACTGTTACCTAAACCAGGAAGAGTTAAAACAGAGAAAGAAAATTATAGACCTATCTCCCTGATGAATATAGATGCAAAAATCCTAAATAAAATCTTAGCAAAACGTTTACAACAAGTCATCTGAAATGCAAATTAAAGCTTCTCTGAGGTACCACCTCACACCTCTCAGATTGGCCAGTATGACCAGGAAGGATAATGATCATTGTTGGAAGGGATGTGGGAAATCTGGGACACTATTACACTGTTGGTGGAGCTGTGACCTCATCCAACCCTTCTGGAGAGCTATTTGGAACTATGCCCAAAGGGCAACAAAAATGTGCATACCCTTTGACCCAGCAATACCACTACTGGGTCTATACCCTGAAGAGATGAGGGAAAAGGGTAAAAACATTGCTTGTGCAAAAATATTTATAGCAGCCCTGTTTGTGGTGGTAAAGAATTGGAAATCAAGTAAATGTCCTTCAATTGGGGAATGGCTTAGCAAACTGTGGTATATGTATGTCATGGAACACTATTGTTCTATTAGAAACCAGGAAGGACGGGATTTCAAGGAAACCTGGAGGGATTTGCATGAACTGATGCTGAGTGAGATAAGCAGAACCAGAAAAACACTGTACACCCTAACAGCAACATGGGAGTGATGTTCAACCTTGAAGGACTCACTCATTCCATCAGTGCAACAATCGGGAACAATTTTGGGCTGTCTGCAAAGGAGAGTACCATCCCCATCCAGATAAGGAGCTATGGAGTTTGAACAAAGTGCGAGGACTATTCCCTTTAATTTAGAAAAAAAACAGATAGCTTATTGTCTGATACTGTTACCTTTTAGACTTCTCTTTAAGGATATGATTTCTCTCTCATCACACCCAATTTGGATCAAGGTACAACATGGAAACAAAGTAAAGACTGACAGAGTGCTTTCTGTTGGGGGGGGGGAGGGAGCAGGGAAGCAAGATTGGGGGAAAAATGTAAAACTCAAATAATATCTTTAATAAAAATAACTTTAAATTAAAAAAACAAAAAAACAAAAAAATAAGCAATACACCATTCTTTGAGAGGGATAAGGTGGGAGCAGTACAGCCAGGATCAGTGATGGAGCTCCCAGCCTTCCTAGAACAGTGGGGGAATGGTTTGCCTGGGTCCTTAGGGGCTCTGGCTCATGGCGGCAGAAGCAGTTTCCAGACTTCTCAACCCAGGGAATACCAGGCCAAGGTGGGCCTCAGGGCAGCTGTGGTTCTTGGTGCAGCCCAGGTCCCAGGAAACAGAAGCAGGCCTGTGGAACCACCCAGGAGGAGCCACCCAGCAGCTGCTCCCAGAGTGCTCAGTTCACAAAAGGTCAGGGGGTGGGTGACCATTGAGGTCTCTCCTCTGTCCCTGGGACAGGACTCTTGTGCTTTGTTCATGTTCTGACCCCGGTTGCAGTCTGGGACCTCCCCATTGTCTTAGAGCAGGGTTCCTCCTCATAGCTCCAGGGCAGAGAGGAGTGCATATGATCATCCACAGACCAGGAGAGCAGTCAGAGCCTCTCATAAGACCCTGAAGGAACCACAAGGTCATTGTGGGGATGTCCCAATAACACTCAAAAGCTTGGGAAGTACTTCAAAATCAGAGCACAGGCTGGGGGAATGAATAAACAGGAAAAAGGAATCTGACCAGATAATTTCTTTGGTCCCATGGAGGATCAAAACACACACTCAGAAGATTACAAAATCCTAGTTTCTGGAACCAAAGCCTTCAAGAAAAATGGGAGTTGGTCTCAGGAAATGCTCAAAAAAGATTTTGAAAATCAAGTAAGGGAGGTAGAGGAAAAATTGGGAAAAGAAGTGAGAATAATCTGGGAAAATCATGATAACCAAGTCAGTAGCTTGCTCAAGGAGATACAAGAAAAATGCTGATGAAAACAGCATGTTAAAAACTAGTTTAGGTCAAATGGAAAAAGCAGTCCAAAAGGAAAATGAGGAAAAGAATAACTTAAAAAGCAGAACTGGGACTTCTGGCCAAAGATGATAGAGAGAAGTCAGACACTGTCCTAAGGTTTCCTAGATTTCCCTCAAACTAATATGAATCAAACCTCTTAATAGAATTTAGATCCACAAAGCCTAGAAAAGATACCTAGGAAAACATCTACTAACAAGATCTGTCTCAGAGGAGTGTGGATAGCTGGGGGCAGAGAGCAGAGAGCCACTGAAGGAGTGGTGGGGTGAGGCCTGGGGATTAATCTGAGAACAGCAGTGGAAACTTTGGCTGTGTGGCTGGAGAGCTCCAGTAAGACTGGTGGGAGAGTTCCAGAGTGCAGCTAGACATTGATCTGGTCAGCTCAGCTGGTCTGGAAGACCCTAATTTTCTGCATGTTTCCAGTTGAGTCCCCTCCCCCCATCCCTGTGGGAGAAAGGGACTCTTCCCAAAACAAACACAGTAACAATCCCCCCCCCCCCAGGCTCAGATGGGGACAGCAAATCTCTTTCACTACTGAGTGAGGATTAAGGAGATTCACTATCTAGCCCTAGGGCCCAACCCACATTGTTCAAGGATAACTAGGATCCTGCTGTGTTCCCCCAACCCTCCCCCACCAAGGCCTAGGGAGTGAGCTACTAATCAAGGTCACAAGGTCACAAATACTCCAGAGAAAGCAACCAGCACCCCCTACTGGCATGCCCACTTGGAGTTACTAAACCCATAGAGCAAAGCCTCTAGGGATTTCAACACCAAAGATCTGTGAACAAGCCCCTCCTCTAACAAAAGATCCTAGGAAAATAAAAAAAAGTCAGTGGAAAAGGGGGTCCATTGAAAGCTACCTCAAAGACAAAGATCCTAACTCAAAGAGATTTAGAACTTCTGAGAAGAATGTTAATTGGTCTTCAGCCCAGAAGACTTCTTAGACAAGATCATGAAGTAGTTTAAAAATTAATTGGAAAAACTTGGGAAAAGAAATGCAAGAGAAAATTAACACCTTGCAACAAGAAAACCAATCCTTGGAAACTACAATTGGACAAGTGCAAAAAGAAAATAATTCTTTCATAACCACAACTGGGCAAATGGAAAACTCCTTCAAGAATATAATTGACCAATTGGAAATGGAGTTGCAAAAGGTAAAAGAAGAAAATTCTTCTGTAAAAAAAAGAATGGAATCTGTGGAAACTAATGACTTTATGAGACAACAAGAATCTGTTAAACAAAACCAAAAAAATTGAAAAAAATAGAAGAAAATATAAAATACTTCAATGGCAAAACAACTGAACAGGTCCAGGAGAGACAAGAATCATTGGGCTTGGGACAGCTAAATGGTTCAACCCTGGAGTCAGGAGGACCTGAGTTCAAATTTGACCTCAGACACTAATAATTACTTAGCTATGTGACTTTGGGCAAGTCACTTAACCCCACTGCCATTCCAACCCTCCCGAAATACATTTTAAAAGACAGAATCATTGGACTTCTTGAAAACCTTAAGGATAAAAAGCCTGGACTTAGTGAAGGAAAATTGCCCTGATATCATGGAACCAGAAGGCAAAATAGTTATTGAAAGAATACATTGATCCCCTCCTGTAAGGAATCTCAAAATGAAAACACCAAGGAATATTGTGGCCAAATTCCAGAACTATCAGATAAAAGAGAAAATCTTGGAAGCAACCAGAAAAAACAATTTAGATACCAAGGAGCCACAGTAAGAATTACACAGGACTGGGGTGGCTAGGTGGTGTAGTGGATAAAGCACCGGCCCTAGAGTCAGGAGTACCTGGGTTCAAATCCAGTCTCAGACACTTAATAATTACCTAGCTGTGTGGCCTTGGGCAAGCCACTTAACCCTGTTTGCCTTGCAAAAACCTAAAAAAAAAGAAGAATTACACAGGACTTGGCTGCATCAACATTAAAGGATTGAAGGACCTGGAATACAACATTCTGAAGGGCAAGGGAGCTTGGAATGCAACCAAGAATTCACTATCCAACAGGACTGAGCGTTCTCTTCCAGGGGAAAAGATGAACATTTAATGAAGTAGTAGACTTCCAACTTTTCCTGATGAAAAGACCAGAGCTAAATAGAAAATTTGGACTTCAAACAGGAAACTCAAGAGATACACGAAAAGGGAAAAAAGGGAAAAGAAAACACCTGCTATCCAATAAGATGAAACTGGCTAAATCCCAACCTGGAAGAAAGATTCTCTTAACTCTTGAGAATTATAACTCTATTAGAGAGAATATACTTAGCCAGAAGTATGAACACTTATGACTTCTCCACGACTCTGATAGAATGATTTTAAAACAATGTCTCCTTTAAAAGAGGGACAGTAAAGAGACAGGAAGATGGAGGAGATTGAATGGGGTAAATCACATTACATGAAGGATCTACTGCAATAGAGTGGAAGAAGGGAAAAGATAAGAACCGCCTGAATCTTACTGTCATCAGATTTGGCTCAAAAAGAACCAACATACATACATTCAGTTAAGTTAAGAAACTTATCTTACCTTTCATGTATTAAAAAAGGGAAAGGGGGAGTGAGGAGGAAAAGAGGAACTAAAAGAAGGAAGCAAAGGAAGAAGGGCCAAAGGAAAAGGGGAAAGAAAGAGGAAGGGGATTGGATATAAGGAGGCAAACACAATGAAGGTGGTATTTAGAAGTAAAGTAAAAATACTGGAAATATGGATAAGATAAAAAAGAGACAAAACAAACAGAGGGGAAATTAGCATGGAGGGTAATAAGGAATTAGTAATTATAACTTTGAATGTGAATGGGATGAACTCTTCCTTAAAACATAAGTGAATAGCAGAGTAGATTAAAAAACAGAATCATATACATACATACATACATACACATATATATATATATATATATATATATATATATATATATATATATATATATATATATATGAAGAGAGAGAGAGAGAGAGAGAGAAGATAAAAGATTGGCACAGAGTATATTTTGCTTCAGCTAAAGGGAAAAAGGCTGGGATAGAAATCCTTAATTCAGATAAAGAAGCTGCAAAAATAGATCTCATTAAAAGAGATAAGGAAGGATACTATATCCTTCTAAAAGGTACCATAGAAAATGAAGGAATCTCAATACTGAATATGTATACCCAAGAGTATAACATCCAAATTCTTAGAGGAGAAGCCGAATAAGTTCCAGGAAGACATAGAGAGCAAAACTCTACTGGTGGGAGACATCAACCTCCCTCTCTGAGATTTAGATAAATCTGGGGGACTTCCAAGGTGGAGCCAAGATGTGGCATGAAACTAACAAGCTCCTGGAGCATTTCCCTACCAAAGATACATGAAGCCTCTACTCTGACACTCACACTACAGATCCCACCAAGAAAAAGAGAAGATTCAAAGATTTCAACTGCATATATACTAGAGAATCTTCATTGAAAGTCTGTCTCTTTGGGGAAAATGGGGAAAAAAAAGTCCACGAGGCAGAGGAACTCGGAAAGCCAGCAGGAGGCTTTTAGCCACAGTGCAATATAGCTCCCGATAGCTTAACAATAGCAGAGGTCCCAGCAGTTGGATAGTAAGCCAACAAGGAGGATCCCAATTGCAACAAAGTCTGAACCCTGAAAACACTGAGGTAAAAGACAGGATTAAATCAAGAACAATCGTTTCTTAAGTCAGAACATGGACATAAGGGGGGGGGGGGGGCTCTGCAAAGGCAGACTGCCTGGACTGCATAGGCAACATCCTGGCCAACAACAAGCCAGAGATCAGACCCCAGCCCCTGCAAAATAAAAGCTTAGCTCTATACTCCATGTACTCCAGGAGCAGAACTACAACAAAGATGAACAAAAAAGCAAAAAGAGCACTCACTATAGAAAAAATACTTCATAGATAAAGATGACAGCAATGCCATGTCAGAAGAAGAAAACTGTGAAACATCACTCACAGGAGAAGTATCAAAACAGTGTCTAAATTGTACTCAAATACAAAAGCTCATTGAAGAGCTTAAAAAAAAAGAATTTAAACCAAGAAGGAGAAGAAAAATGGAAAAAAGAAATGGAAGTGGTGCAGGAAAATTGTGAAAAGTTGACCAGAGAATTCAACACCTTTAAAAAGGAAACACAAATGGTAATTGAAGAAAATAAATCCTAAAAACTAGAATGGAACAGTTATAAACCAATAAACCAAAGACTACAAGATGCCGTCAAATAAAATAAAAAGGCTGGAAAAAATTAAAGAAAATGTAAAGTACCTTCCAGGGAAAATGAATGATCTGGAAAACAGAACCAGGACAGACAATCTATGAACCATTGGACTACCAGACAGCCTGGACCAACAGAAGAATCTGTAAAACATCATAAAGGAAATTATAAGGGAATAGTGCCCCATCTACTAGAAAAGTTAACATTATAACAATTGAAAGAATCCACAGAACCCCTCCAGGAAGAGACCCCAGGATAAAAACTCCAAGGATTGTAATGGCCAAATTTCAGAACCCTCAAATAAAAGAGACTATTGCAAACTGCAAAAATAAAACAATTCAAATACAAAGGGAACACAATCAGACTAACACAGGACCTATCACCCTCAACACTGAAGGATGGGAAGAACTGGAATAACATATTTCAGAGAGCTAAGGACCTGGGATTATGACCCAGAATATACTATCCTGCAAAATTCAGCATATATGATCAGGGGAAAAGATGGATGTTCAATGAAATACAGGACTTCCAGAATTTCCTGACACAAAGACCAGAACTGAACAGAGAATTCGATTGCCAAATAAACGACTGAAGAGTTACATAAAAAAGGTAAATGAAAAAGGCGACTGGAAAAACAAAACCGTTTTAAAACAAATGTTGGGCCCTAAAGGGGAATATATAACAATTAAAAGTGTTAGAACATTAGAACTCATTAGAAGTTTACTTATCTAAGGATAGAGAATATAAATGAAGAGAATGAACCTAAGAGATATAATGGCTTAATTGAGTCTTCTCCCTCAAACGAAAAGGTCCAAGATCACAACACTATGTTTGAGATAAAAAGCTCTGGGGGGAAAAAAAGTAGGGGTATCAACTATAACTTAAGTATCTCATTAAACTCTGACTGGCTTTAATCACAAGGTGATAAGCACCTTGTCTAATGAGGGCATCATAAGCAGCAAAGACCTGAGGCAGTGTCTCTATTACTTTATTATTTGTAAAGTTCTCAGTGAGATGATCAGAGCCTCCCAGTACTTAGAGATCTTCTACATACTTTCAGTTAATTAGATCAGGATGCTTCACTTAAGAAGAGGTTAAGTACCTGGGTGGGGGTAAAAGTGGGAGAGACAAAGGGCCTTGGTTCACTTAACAAGATGTTAAGTAACTTGAGTGGGAGGTGGGGGGTAAAGTGAGAAAGAAAATGGGGGGGCACAAATAGTTCAAGAAATGATTGGGCTTTGGAGGACACTTTGGCTTGTGAAGAGCATTGTTTGTACTTGAAAGATACTTGAAAAGGGGGTAAAGTTAAAAAATGATTATAATTATAATTTGATGCAATTTGAGTCAATGCTGCTTATCAAACAATCAAGCAAACAATCTGTGATGATATCTTATCAAGAGCTTATCAAGAAATCAAAGCTGTGATTGATGACTAATAATATTAGAGCACCAAAGGAAGAGGTACAAAGATTTATAATTTTAGAGAGATGCCGTGTAAATTCTATTCAATAGATTTATCCCAGTGAGGGAATAAGATACATCCCCACTTGGGTTTAAAAATCTAATTTAATCCACAGGTAAGGGG
Source organism: Macrotis lagotis (assembly GCF_037893015.1). Taxonomy (NCBI): domain Eukaryota; kingdom Metazoa; phylum Chordata; class Mammalia; order Peramelemorphia; family Peramelidae; genus Macrotis; species Macrotis lagotis. Next base: position 160,495,339 of record NC_133658.1, on the reverse strand, counting down.
GATCTGGGAAGGGGGGAAATAAGGGAAGAAGGGACTGATAAAAGGGAAGGGAAGGTATAAATGAAAATAATTGGAAATTTAAATTTTTAATAGATTAAGTCAAAGGGGAAAAGTAGTAAAATTTTGGTGAGAAGGAATAAGAGAAAAGGAAAAAGATAAATATAAATGGAGAAAAATAGCATAGAGGGAAATACAGAATTAGTAATCTTAAGTGTAAATGTGAATGGAATGAACTGTCCCATAAAAATGGAAACAGATACCAGAATGGATTAAAAACAAGAATCCTACAATTATGTTGTTTACAAGAAACACATTTGAAGCAGAAATATGCACACAGGATAAAGGTAAAAGGTTGTAGCAAAATATATTATGTCTCAGCTGAAGTAAAAAAAATCTGGGGTAGCGATTCTGATCTCAGACAAAGTCAAAGCAAAAATCAATCTCATTAAAAGGTATAAGGAAGGAAACTACATCTTAAAAGGCACCATTAGAAATTAAGCTATAGGGGAGGCTAGGTGGCGTAGTGGATAAAGCACCAGCCCTGGAGTCAGGAGTACCTAGGTTCAAATCTGCTCTCAGACACTTAATAATTACCTAGCTGTGTCGCCTTGGGCAAGCCACTTAACCCCATTTACCTTGCAAAAACCTAAAAAAAAGAAATTAAGCTATATCACTACTAAACATGTATGCACCTAGTGGGATAGTGATAGACCTATGGAGCAAACTTAATGGAGACAGAAAAGAATACACCTTTTTCTCAACCGTACATGGCACCTTCACCAAAACTGACCATGTACTAGGGCACAAAAACCTTAAAATCAAATGAAGAAAGGCAGAAATAATAATGAATACACACTTCTCAGATCATGAGGCAATAAAAATTACATGTAATAAATGGTCAGGGAAACAAAGCTAGAACTATTTGGAAATTAAATAGCTTTATCTTAAATAATGGGTGAATCAAACAACAACAAAAAAAGAAATAAACAATAATTATATCCAAGAAAATTATAATAATGAGACATCATACCAAAATTTATGGGATGCAGCCAAGGCAGTTTTTATCTCTTACTGCCTATATGAATAAAATAGAGAAAGAGGAGATTAATCAATTGAGTATGCAACTAAAAAAAAAGCTAGAAAAAGAAGAAATTAAACATCCCCAATTAAATACCAAACTAGAAATTCTGAAATTCAAGGGAGAGATTAATAAAATAGAAAGCAACAAAACCCCCAATGATCTCATAAATACATCTAAAAGTTGGTTTTACAAAAAAGCCAATAAAATAGACAAACCTCTGGTTAATCTAGTTAAAAAATGAGAGTGAAGATAACCAAATAACTAGTATCAAAAATTAAAAGGGAGAACTAACCACCAATGAGGAGGAAATTAAAGAGATAATTCAGAGCTACTTTGCCAAACTGTATGCCAATAAATTGGACAACTTGAGTGAAATGGATGAATATTTACAAAAATACAAACTGCCCAGATTATCAGAAGAGAAAATAAATTACTTAACCCCATTTCAGAAAAAGAAATTTAAAAAAAAATCAATAAACTCCCTAAGAAAAAGTCACCAGGTCCAGATGGATTTACAAGTGAATTCTACCAAACATTTAAGGAACAATTAATTCCTATTCTATATAAACTATTTTTAAAAAAAATAGTAGATGAAGGAATTCTGCCAAACTCCTTTTATGACACCAACATGGTACTGATACCTAAATCAGGAAAAACCAAAACAGACAAAGAAAATTATAGACCAATCTCCCTAGTGAATATTGATGCAAAAATCTTACATAAATGTTTAGCAATGAGACTACAGCAAGTTATTGCTAGGATAATATACCATGATCAAGTTGGATTTATAGCAGGCAGGCAGGGATGTTTCAACATTAGGAAAACACTCAACATAATTAAACAAATGAACAGTAAAACTAACAGAAACCAGATGATTACCTCAATAGATGCTTTAAAAACCTTTGATAAAATACATCCATTCCTATTAAAAACACTAGAAAGTATAGGAATAAGTGGAGTTTTCCTTAAAATAATAAACAGAATCTATATAACACTATCAACAAATATTATACTTAATGGGAGCATTTCCAATAAATTCAGGGGTGAAACAAGGATGCCCACCTATCACCATTACTATTCAATATAGTATTAGAAACACTAGCAGTAGGGGCGGATAGGTGGTACAGTGGATAGAGCACTGGCCCTGGAGTCAGGAGTATCTGAGTTCAAATCCAGTTTCAGACACTTAATAATTATCTAGCTGTGTGGCCTTGGGTAAGTCACTTAACCCCATTGTTTTTACCTTTCAAAAACCTAAAAAAAAAAAACACTAGCAGTAGCAAGAAGAGAAGAGAAAGAAATTGAAGGAATCAGAATAGGCGATGAGGAAGTAAAACTTTCACTCATTGTAGATGATATGATGAGAGAACTCAAGAAAATCATCTAAAAAACTCCTGGAAACAATTAACCAATTCAGCAAAGTAGCAGGATATAAAATAAACCCACATAAATCATCAGCATTTCTATTTATGAATAACAAAGCCCAAGAACAAGAGATAGAAAGAGAAATTCCATTTAAAATAACTGTAGATAACATTAAATACTTGAGTATCTACCTCCCAAGACAAACCCAGAAATTTTATGAACACAATTGTACAGCTCTCCTCGCCCAAATAAAGTCAATTCTAAAAAATTGGAAAAATGTCAAATGCTCATGGTTGGGTCGAATTAATATAATAAAAATGACAATTCTACCCAAATTAAATTACTTATTCAGTGTCATACCAATCAAACTACAAAATAAATACATTACCAAGCTAAAAAAATAGTAACAAAATTCATCTAGGGTAACAAAAGGGCAAGAATAGCAAGGGAACTGATGAAAAAAAGGTAAAGGAAGGTGGCCTAGCTCTACCAGATCTAAAACTATACTATAAAGCAGCAGTCATTAAAAATACCTGGTACTGGCTAAGAAACAGCATAATGGATCAGAGGATTAGGACAGGTATAAAAGAAATGGCAGTTAAATGACTACAGCCATCTACTATTTGACAAACCCAAAGACATCAGCCTCTGGGATAAGAACTCACTGTTTGACAAAAATTGTTGGGAAAGCTGAAAAATAGCATGGCAAAAAACCAGGCACAGACCCACATCTCACATCCTGTACCAAAATAAGGTCAAAATAGGTACAGGAGTTAGACATAAAGAGCAATACCATAGATAAATTAATAAACCAAAAATATTCTTTCCATCTGATCTAGGAAAAGGGATAGATTTATGACCAAACAAGAATTAGACCTCATTATAAACTTCAAAATGAATGATTTTGACTATATTAAATTAAAAAGGTTTTGCAATAATAAAATCAATGCTGCCAAAATTAGAAGAAAAGTGGAAAGCTAGGAAACAATCTTCACAACCAGCAGTTCTGATAAAGGTCTAATTTCTAAAATATATAGAGAATTACATCAAATTTTTAAGGTCACAAGTCATTCCCCAATTGATAAATGGTCAAAGGATATGAACAGACAGTTTTCAAATGAAGTAATTAAAGCTATATATATATATATATATATATATATATATATATGTATATGAATAAATGTTCCTAATCACTATTAATTAGAGAAATGCAATTAAAACAACAATGCGGTATCATCTCACACCTATTATATTAGTCCAGATGAGGAAAAGGGAAGATGATCAATGTTGGAGAGGTTGTGGGAGGATTGGGATATTGATGCATTGCTTGTGGAGCTGTGAACGGATCCACCCTTTCTGGAGAGCAATATGGAACTATGCCCAAAGAACAATAAAACTGTTCATACCCCTTGACCCAGCAATTCCAATTCTAAGACTATATCATGAAGAAATCATAAAAATTAGAAAAGTCCCACATGTTCCAAAATATTTATTGCAGCTCTTTTTGTAGTGGCAAAGAATTGGAAATTGAGGGGATGCCCATCAATTGGGGAATGGATAAACAAATTATGGTACACAAATACTATGGAATATTATTGCTCTATAAGAAACAATAAATGACCGAACTCTAGGGAAGCATGCAATGACTTACAGGATCTGATGCTGAGCGAAGGGAGAAGAGTCAAGAGAACACATCAACATTGTGAGTTGAACAACCTTTATGGAAGCAGCCCTTCTTGGCAGTACAGAGAGCTAGGACAATGGTATTTGACACATTATGGACTGTATTATCCCCAACCAGAGGAAGAAAAACAAAACAAAACAAAATACACACACATACACAAAAAAACAAAATGGGGAATTTCTGGCCAAGATGGCGGAGAGAAGACAGGCACAGTTGTAAAGTCTCCTGATCTTTCCCCATGTATCATATGAAACAAACCTCTTAACAGAAATCTGACCCACAAAACCCAGAAAGAAAATCCAGGAGAAAGCACATCTACCTCAGGATTTGTTTTGGGCTAGTCCCAGTGGGTAAGTCCCTGCGCAGAGGGCTGGCTGATCAGCTGTTAGTGGCTGAATTGGAGCTGGGGATCCTAAGAGTCTCAGAGAGGGTCCTGCTGGATCAGCGGGAGGGGGGGGGGTCTAGACCACGGGGGCTTGAGTCAACTAGGGAACAGAGGCACTAGTGTTGGTGCTGACCCTCTGGAGCTGGGGGTAGAGTTCTGGTGCAGGAGAGCTGCAGACACCATCCCTGGGCTCCTCTGATCAGAGGAACTCTGAGTCCATGCCTCCATTGCATCTGAGGCCTCTTCCCAGAACAAACAATTACAGACTACTTGTGGTGTTTGAGCAGAAGAACCAGCCCAGCTGACAATAGGGAGAGGAATGACCTCACCCCAAGGTAAAGCCCACCACTGATTGAAGGCAAAAGGATTCAATAACTTCAATTGCTCCCTTCAGGCTAAGGGAGAAGGCCTCAATCAAGGTCACAGACACTCCAGAGAAAGCAACTAGCACTTCCTACTGGCCATCCAGAGAAATTGCACTCAGTGAGTAAAGCCTCTAGCGAACCCAACACCAAACACCTGTGAACCAGACCCTCCCCAACTCAAGGTCTTAGCAAAATGAAGAAGGGTCAGCGGCAAGGTGGATCCATAGAAACATTTTTGGAAGGAATAGACCCTAACTCAGAGAGACATAGAACCTCTGAGGAGAATATGATCTGGTCTCCAGCACAGAAGGACTTCCTTGAAGAAATAAGGAAGGAGTTTAAAAAATCAACTGGAAAATTTGGGAGAGAATTAATACCTTGCAACAAAAAAACAAATCCTTAGAAAATACAATTGGACAAATAAAAAGTGAGAATAAATCTCTCAGATCCTCAATTGGGCAAATGCAAAAAGAAAATAATTCTCTCAAAATCTCAATTGGTCAAATGGAAAGCTCTTTCAAAAGTAGAACTGACCAATTAGAAAAGGAGTTGCAAAAGGTTAATGAAGAAAACTCCTCCCTAAAAAAAAGAATGGAGTCTGCAGAAACTAATGACTTCATGAGACAGCAAGAGCCTGTCAAACAAAATCAAAAAATAGAAAAAATAAAAGAAAATGTAAAATACCTCATCAGCAAAACCACTGACCTCGAGAATAGGTCAAGGAGGGACAACTTGAGAATTACTGGACATCCTGAAAACATTGAAGAGAAAAAAAAAAGCCTGGACTTAATATTACAGGATCTGGTGATGGAAAATTGCCCTGATATCATGGAACCAGAGGGCAAAGTAGTTATTGAAAGAACACATTGATCCCCTCCAGAAAAAAGATCCTAAAATGAAAACAACAAGGAATGTTGTGGCCAAATTCCAGAACTATCAGATAAAAGAGAAAATCCTGCAAGCAGCCAGAAAGAAACAATTTAAATATCAAGGAGCCACAGTAAGGATCACGTGCAGGACCTGGTTGCAGCAACATTGAGGGATCAAAGGGCCTGAAATGAGATATTTCAAAGAGCAAGGGAGCTTGGAATGCAGCCAAGAATCTCCTATCCCTGCAAAGCTGAACCTTCTCTTCCAGGGAAAACAATGGACATTTAACAAAATGGAAGAATTCCAAAAATTCCTGATGAAAAGACCAGAGCTAAATAGAAAATTTGGACATCAAACAGGAGGTTCAAGAGATACATGAAAAGGTTAAAAAAAAGGAGGGGAGGGGCAGTAAAAGAAAAAAAAACTGCTATCCAATAAGTTGAAACTGGCTATATCCCAGCATGGAGAAAAAGATTCTCATAAATCCTGAGAATTGTAACTCTAACAGAGAGAATATACCTAGCCAGAAGTGATGGACATTCATGATCTATCCATGAGACTGCTATCCAATGGGATGTAACTGGTTTTAACCCCACTTGGGAGAAAGACTCTAATAACTCTCAAGAATTTTAACACTATTAGAATGTACTTAGCTAGAAGTGACGGATACTCAGAATTTGCTATGATTCAGATAGAATGATTTTAAAAACACTATCTCCTTAAAAAGGGGGACAGGAAGGAGATGGGAGGAGGGAGGGGATTGAATGGGAGTAAAGCTTATTACACTAAGAGCTAAAAAACACCTATGCTAATAGAGGGGAAGAAAGAAGGAGATGAGAAACATTTGAATCTTCTTCTCATCAGGCTTGGCTTAAAGTCAACTTAGACACCTACTCAGTTAACTTAAAAAACATCTAACCTTTCAAGTATTAAAAGAGGAAAAGTGGAGGGAGGAACAGAGAAAGTGAGAGGGTGGCAGAAAAAGGGGAACTAACAAAAGGAAGGGAAGGGAAAAAAGGAAAGGGGAAAGAAAGGGGAGGGGTGATATAGGAGGGCAAACACACAGAAGGGGGTGGTATTCAGAAACAAAATACTGGGGAATATGGATAAAGGGGGGAAGGGGATAAATACAAACAGAGGGAAGATAGCATGGAGGGCAATAAAGACTTAGTAATCATAACTTTGAATGTGAATGGGATGAACTCCCCTTTAAAACATAAGTGAATAGCAAAGTGGATTAAAAACCAGAATCCTACAATATACTGCTTACAAGAAACTAATCTGAAGCAGAGAGATACATATAGAGTAAAGGTAAAAAGTTGGAGCAAAATATATTTTACTTCAGCTGAAGTAAAAAAAGCAGGGGTGGCAATTCTTATCTCAGACAAGTAGCTGCAAAAATAGATAGCGTTAAAAGAGATAAGGAAGGAAACTTTATCCTCCTAAAAGGTACCATAGACAATAAAGTTATTTCAATACTGAATATATATGCACCCAATAGGATAGCATCCAAATTCTTAGAGGAGAAGCTGAAAGAACTACAGGAAGACATACACAACAAAACTCTACTAGTGGGAGACCTCAACTTCCCACTCTCAGATCTAGATAAATCAAATCATAAAATAAACAAGAAAGAAGTTAAGGAGGTAAATGGATTGTTAGAAAAACTAGATATGGTAGACTTGTGGAGGAAAGTGAATGGGGGTAGAAAGGAATATACCTTTTTCTCTGTAGTACATGGAACTTATACAAAAATTGACCATGTACTAGGACATAAAAACCTAACGATCAACTGCAGAAAGGCAGAAATAGTGAATACATCTTTCTCAGATCACAATGCAATAAAATTCATGTACAATATTGGGCCAAGGAGATATAGACCCAGAACCAATTGGAAACTCATTTTAAAGAAAAAAAAAGCCTGGACTTAATATTACAGGATCTGGTGATGGAAAATTGCCCTGATATCATGGAACCAGAGGGCAAAGTAGTTATTGAAAGAACACATTGATCCCCTCCAGAAAAAGATCCTAAAATGAAAACAACAAGGAATGTTGTGGCCAAATTCCAGAACTATCAGATAAAAGAGAAAAATCAGCATGGAAACAATGTAAAGATTATCAGAATGCCTTCCTGGGGGTGTGTGTGGAGAAAATGCAGAAAATTCAAAACCTTACCAAAAAATGAGGAAGAAACTACTATTGTATATTATTGGAAAAGAAATTACATATAATGTATATGTATATGTATATGTATATGTATATGTATATGTATATGTATATGTATATGTATATGTATATGTATATGTATATGTATATGTATATGTATATATATATACAGAATTGGCCAGATGGCAAAGGAAAAGAAAAACAACTGAAGAAAACAACTCCTTAAATGTAGAATGGAGTTAAGGAAAACTGAGATGACTTTGGGAGAAATCAAGAAACAAAACAATACCAAAAGAATGAAAAACCAAAAGAAAATGTGAATTCTCACATTGGAAAAATAACTGACCTGGAAAACAGATCCAGAAAGACAATTTTAAAATTATCAGACTTCTTGAAAGTCATGATCAGGAAAAGATCCTTGACTTCATTTTTAAAGAATTTCTATGGGAAAATTGCCCTGCTATCCTAGAAGCAGAGGGTAAAATAGAAATTGAGAGAATACACTGATCGCCTTCTGAAAAAATTTTAAAAAAAAATAGGAACATTATAGCCAAATTCCAGAACTCCTAAGTCAAAGAGAAAATATTACAAGCAACCAGAAAGAAACAATTCAAATATTGTGGAGCTACAATCAGGATTACACAAGATTTAGCAACATCCACATAAAGGACTCATAGAGCTTGGAATATAATATTCCAAAAGGCAGAAAAGCTTGGAATCCAACTGAGAATCAACTACACAAAAAACTGAACATGCTCTTCCAAGGGAAAAGATGAACATTCAATGAAATAGGGGAATTTCAAATGTTCCTGTTGAAACAACCAGAGATGAATAGAAAATTTGAACTCCAAGTACAGGACTCAGGTGAAGCATAGAGAGGGTGGACGGGAAGCGCAAATTTTGAAGCATTTAATGATGTTGAACTGCATGTATTCCTGCATGGGAAGATGAAACTGATAACTTATATGAACCTTCTCATTTATTAGAGCAGCTAGAAGGAGAATATTTAGAAAAGACACAGAAAGGAGCTGAATATGAAGGTACTATATTATAATGATGAAGTCAATGGGTGAAAAGGGAATGTACTGGGAAAAAGGGAAAGGAGAGGTAGAATGGATTAAGATATTTCACATAAAAGAATCAAGAAAAAAATTTGCAATAGAGTGGAAGGGAGGAAAGTGAAGGGGAAATGAGTGAGCTTTCACTCTCATCAGAAATGGATCAGAGAGGAAATAACATACACACTTAATGGATATAGAAATCTTTTACTCCAGAGGAAAAAGGAGAGAAAGGGGATGGGAGAAAGGGGACAGAGTGGGGTGTAAGGGAAGAGAGGGGAGAGTATTGGTGATAGAGAGGGTAGATTTTAGGAGTGAGTAGTAAGATAAAACACACCCTTTTTTGTTTTTTGCAAAGTAGTGTTGCTGGGTGGCCTACTTGGGACCACAAGGCTGGGTGGTTTGCTGGGTGTCTGGGGTGGGATATGGGTTTTGGGCCTCCTGGTCCTAGAGCCAGTGCTCTGTCTGCTGCTCCACTAGGCTGCCCCATAGCATACTTTTTAAGAGGGGACAGAATGAAAGAAAAGAGAAAATAGAATAAATGGGAGTGGGGAGGAATGAATGAAGGGAATTACAATCAGCAATAGCAACTGTGGGAAAAAATATGGAAGTAACTTCTCTGATGAACTTATGATAAATAATGCAATCCACCCCAGAGACAGAGCTGATGGTATCTGAACACAGACTGAAGCACTTTTTTTTTCTTTCAGTTTATTTCTTGTGAGTTTTTTCTTATTCTGGTCAGGGGAGGGTAGATTATGTTCACTCTTACAACAAGACTATTTTAGTAATGTGTAAATGAATAAAAATGTAAATTAAAAATAAATAAAATAAAATAAAATAAAAAGGGATAAGTTAAGATTGCTTGGAATTGATTTCCAATCTCTAAGGAGAGAGGAGCAGAAGTAAAATGTAGTGCCTCCAATGGAAGAATCTCTTTGAACTGACAATTCACATTGTGTGAATATCAATATCCAAAATACAGGCAATCAAACACAAATGCCACTGGGCTTCTCATGGATCTGAGAGTCATGGGATCTGCTCTAACCCAGCAAAGATGAGTGTTCCTTCCTATGGAACTTATCACATGTTTCTTGAGATGATTCATGGACATGCTTATGAAACATTGTTAATCCTTTCTGGATTGTGGAATAGTGCTCATAAATAGACATGATAATTTACTCAAGCTGTCCATTTGGAAAGACAACATCAAAGAATAGGAATTCAGATGTTTTGATGGATAGTTCCCCATAAATTGTATTTAATTAGACAAATTCAGTATGATTATTTGGATTCTGATATTGCTTTGCTTCTATGATGGTCACTAATAAGGTAATCATCATTTCTTTTTTATTTATCATCTTCATCATTATCATCACTAAGATATCTATACATACATACATATAAACTTATATATATATATGCATATATACATATAAATTCTTCCTTTCCCATGCTTTAAAAAAGGGACTATGCTGAGAAGCTAACAGTACATGTCCATAGCAGAATTTGAAGCTACATTTTTCTGAGTCTGAGATCAGCATTATCCACTAAGACACTTTCCCTTCCAGAAATCTAATTACCATTAAAAAAAAAAGAATGAGGGGGTGGCTAGGTGGCATAGTGGATAAGGCACCGGCCTTGGAGTCAGGAGTACCTGGGTTCAAATCCGGTCTCAGACACTTAACAATTACCTAGCTGTGTGGCCTTGGGCAAGCCACTTAACCCCAATTGCCTTGCAAAAAAAAACAAAAAAAAAAAAGAATGAAATTATTCTGGAATAGTGATACCATCAACCATTTAAAATACAAGGTCTTTTATATATCCATAAACATCATCACACCTTAGACTCCATCATCACCTAAAATTGTTCAGGTTCAAAATTTTGAATTTTGAAACTTGATTTTCTATTCTCTCTAGTTTTTACATCCCATCACGCCACCCTGTATTTACTTTTCTCCTTAGTTTTGAGCATATGGTTAACTTGTTCACCTGTGACCTCCCTTTATCCCAGATTCTTTGAGCTCTTGTTCTAACTTCCTCAACTTTGAATCACTTCCATCAACCATATTTCCCCTTCTCTTCTCCTCCTCCTAAACTATTGATCACTCCTGGAAGAAGTCAAGAGACTATGTCAACCAGTTCCACTAAAAATTCATGCTACCTAATCTTAACTCATTCTTTGATCATTCTTGTGCTTTGACACTCTCAACTTCCTTCTTTAACCTAGATTGGGAGTAGCCAGGTGGCACAGTGGATAGAGTGAGAGGCTTGAAGTCAGGAAGACTCATATGACTCATGTGTGACCCTGGGCAAGTAACCTAACCCTGTTTACCTTAGTTTCCTTATCTGTAAAATGAGTTGAAGAAGGGAATGGCAAATGATTCTAAGATCTTTGCCACAAAAACTTCAAATAGGGTCCTGAAGAATCAGATATGCCTGAAAAATGACTGAACAATAACTATTTAGATAATTTTCATCATTTGTTTTCCATATCAATATCTTCTCCTAGTATCTTCCTAGTTAACTGTTATTTCTTAATCTTTTGTGTTCCTTTTCTCATGACCTAAGTTTATTACCCCCAAAGACAATATTCTATATTTATTCTTTATATTCCCTTCCTTAATGATTCATCTATTCACATGCTTTTAATCATCCTCTTTACACAGAAGATTCATATATGTGTGTGTCCAGCCTTAATATCTCTCCTAAATATCACCGCTACATATGCAGCTGTCTGTTGTTCATCCTTATCTGAATATTTACACCATCAGTCTTAGTCTGTCCAAAACTTAATTCAACATTTTCTCCCCAACCTATTTTTCCATGATTCTACAAGCTTCCCTATCTGCTGATGGCACTACCACCCTCTTAGTCACCCAAGTTCCAAACCACAGAATCATCTTTGGAAGGGGTGGCACAGGGAAAAAGGAAGAGTCAATCATCTGCTAAGTTATGTCAGTTCTATATTTGAATTGTCTCTTGCCTATATCCACTCACATGGCCACCACACTAATTTAGGCCTTTGTCACTTCTTTAGTTTACCTCCCATATTTTTTTGGACTCCTAATTTTTCTTCTTACTTCTAGCATCTTTTCTTTTGTTAAAACAATGCTAAAAACTCAACTTTTGTTGAGTCAAAAGGTTTTTTTGCAAGGCAGATGGTGTTAAGTGGCTTGCCCAAGGACATAGAATTAGGTAATTATTAAGTGTCTGAGGCCAGATTTGAACTCAGGTACTCCTGACTCCAGGGCTGGTGCCCTATCCACTGTGCCACCTAGCTGCCCCTTAGTCAAAAATTTAAACACAAACTTTCAGTGGTTTTTATTTGCCTACGGTACAATCTACAAAGCTCTTCCTGCCATTTAAAACATAATTTGGGCCAATCTATCTTAATAGTCATTTCTAATATCATCCCCTTTTTATGCCCTTTACATTTCAGTCAAACTAGACTACCTGTCATTCTTCATTCTTTTTCCTACATTAGTGAATTTGCCCAGACCATCCCTCCTTGCCCAGAATGGTGTCTTTTCTCATCACCACCTCTCAGATTCCTTATCTCTCAGACATCATTTCATGTATACCTTCCCTCCCACTTATAGGTGCTCTCTTTTCCCTCAAATATTCCTAGTTCACTGTGTCTTAGTTGTCCTTTGTCTTCATCTCTCTCATTCTTATCTATATATATGTTGTTAACTTTATTTTCAAATAGAATGTAAACTCAAAACCATGGACTTTTCCTTTATATCTTTGTATTTCCTATGATTAAAATACTGTATATGTATATAATTTGCTTAATGAATATTTGTTGAATTGTTCATCCTTTATGGACAAGTGCCTTCATTAATAAACCTCAAAAGGAGATCAAATGTAAATTAATTTTTATTTCATTGAATCAAAATCCTCTCATTTATTCAAATAACTTGTGAAAATTATACATGCATATTGGAGTTTGGCAGTTTAATATACAGAAACATAGATGAATGATCACCCTCTCAAAAATCAAGCAGAATGTATCTAATTGCAGAAGATGGTGATAGGACAACTAGAGTTTGGTTCTAGAGTACTACAATTTAGAAACCACCTAAATTACTTACACTTTCTTGAAGTGCAGAAAACAACTGAGCTTAATTCCTTCTTAGCAAGAATAATTAATTAAAACAAGAAACTCCCAGATTATATTTCTTCCCCTACCATGGACACACTTCAGGTAAGTTTCTTCTTGGCCTACCCCCCTCTGCTTCCTTCCCCCTCCTATGGAAGTCTTCCCAAAATTAGTCTCATAGTTTTCTGGGATGGTTTCTCAGAGTTTTAATTCATTTGAATTACATTTTTGCTGGTGGTGAGAACTGACGGCACTGAATACATTATTCCATTTCCCCAAGTCTTCATTACTAGTCTGTGTCCTACATGGGGTAAACAATTGGCAACAAGGAGACAAATTGATAGTGTGATTAAGTGACTATCTCTCTGAAGTATGCTACTACTAAACCAATTAGGTAGGGTTATAGCTGCATACTTTAGATTATGAGACCTTAAAAAAATTTGGGTCTGCCATACAGATGGCTTATTATTTATTGCATACAGTCATCAACAGGAACATAACAATAAATTCTAAAATACAGAGCCAAGATAACAGCCATTTCTAATATTGCCTTCCAGTCTTACAAGAAAGAGAAGCAGCAGTTTGTCAGCAACAACCTCTTCATAGCTAATCTACAAAATAATATTCTTTGTAGTCCTTCCTCAAATTTCTTTCCTGAACCCAACAAGTTTATTACAATGATTTAATATTATTTTGATCTTAGATCATAGGATTTTAAGTTGGAAGAGATTTTGTAGCTCATGTAGTATATATCCTCTTAATTTTCACAAAGAAATTTATTTGGTTGTGAGGTTCTTTTTAAAGTATTTTTTTTATTTCAAAAGAAAAAGAAAAGGCTTCAAGAGCTCAGTTCAGTTTTCATTACTCTAGTCAATTTTCCAGTTTGTACATTGTACAGACCTCTCATGCTTCCTGTCCTTTTTCCATTCAATATCATTTTACATCTTCAAGAGAAGCCAAAAATAAGCAAAAGAGGAAAAATATAAAAAAACCAAATCAGACAATATCCTGTTAAAATATTTTCTTCTTAAATGAGGAGAGAAGGTTGAAATATTGAGATCATATGTAGTATTTGTCTGTGGAGGTATTCCTGTTCTCCTATTGAGGGCTGGATATAGCAGTCCTTTGGACAGAGATTCATAGTCTTTTTGGTGTGTAATGGACTGCTTTGGCATTCTGGTGAAGCCTATGGACCCCTTTTTTAATAAAGGAAATGCTAACTTTCCCTTAGAAGTTAGTGAAAATAAAATTGTAATTGTTTTTCTTATTCAAGTTAATAGATCCTCTGAAATCTGTTTAACAGATTGATATATGCCAGAATTAATGAACCATTATCGAACTTTCTTTAAAAATGAAATTGTTTAGTGTGTCCCTCATAAAAAGTCTACAACTCTCATCAATAAAAACAGAAAATATTTATCCCTATGGTTGTGTGGAATAAATACAGATGATAAAACTTTTTATCTGAATTAAATAAATCATCTTTGTGGTGAATTTTAAATGTTCTCAAGAAATGGTCTTTGATGAACAGTATTATAGTATTGAATAGTAGAAAGGAAAAAAATTAAAGTTGAAAGTAGGGAATGGTAAGAGGAGACATTACATTTAACCCATTCACCTCGAAATCTGTTGTCCCATGATCTGACACTTTTTGGGTCATCATATTCATTGGAATTTTCTGTTTCAGAATTGCTTCTTCTGGCTAAATGTGTGGCAGTCTCATCACTTGGGAAAGGATTTATCTAAATTCCTAAGCTTGTCTGATCATATTCACCATTCAAATAAGATAAAGTAATTTGGGTTTTTATTTTATTTGGGTAGAAAAACCTTCCTGATCATTCCCAAGATGATCTATACAATTTTTTCCCCCATGAAGTTTTATAGTTCCCCCTTGGAACACTCATACAGCTCTTTCTTTTGGTTGACAGATGAGTGGTTTGAATTTCAAAGAACCGAGTTCATGGCCTCTTCAGGCTTTCAATAACATTGAGTGCTCAGCACCAAACAAAAGTGAGGCAACATTGAAATCCCTATAACCACAGGATGGAATAGTGTCTACTCCACCCCAAATCCTTTCTGAACATTGCATACTGAAGAGTTTGGAGAGAGGTATGGATTGCCTGCTAGGTAGCAGAATACCCATTACTCCCTCGATATAGTTGCTGTGACTCTGGGAGAAAAAGAAGGATGTCTTGTAAAGAATGGGCATTAATGGGTAGCTTAAAGAATGTGGAGATCAAGAAAAATTGGCTTCTATCTAAGCAAAATCAGTCCTTGTCTATGTGGAATTATTTATGATGTGTTAAAAAAGGCAGTCTGGCCCCAAATATCTCTTCTATGTCTTCCAAATATCTCTGCCTATCATTTAATTCTCTACTGAGCTAAAACCACTCTGTATAGAAAAATCTATTAAAATTCAAATATGTTCCTCAAGAAGGATAATATCAGCATCTATTAATATGCATGGTTTATGTGACCTTCAATTATTCATCTAGTACAAACCAATAGTATACCAAAGAGGTATTTATTGGGGGAAGATTTATCAGATTGGAGTGCTTCTGAGGGGAAGAGAGTCAAAAGCTATACTACAACTGATACCCCAATTGTCAGAGATAAGCAGGAGAGCACAGATAAATGGCAATTCAATAAATGTTTGTTGAATGAATGAATGACAAAGGTATCATAAGTAGGAAAGCAGGCAAAGATAAAACAATGCCTAACTCAAAACTTCACTCAGACAAGTCCAGTGTTATCAAAGTCTCTCCATTAATGGTAGAAAAGGGAATTGTAGAAGGCCACCAGTGACATAAATATAAAAATAAAGGAGTCCTACTATAAGGAGCAATGCTAGAAATCACCTAAGCTATTGATATTTTCCTGAAAGAGAAAAGCATTCAGAAATTCTTGTTCAATATTTTATTAGGATAGTTCATCCTACACAATCCTTACTGGTCACATGAACCCTTCCTTCCACTAAAGACTTTGATAGATCTAAATGGGTAATTCCATTATATGGATGACTTTTCATTATTTTAACTATCTCATGTATCATTGGGATAAAAATATTGCCTTTAGTACCGACAAAGGAAGACATACTTTATTGGAAGCAGCCTTTTTATATCTTCTCTCTAATTCCTAATTTATCTAATGTGAAAAACACAAAATAATTTATTGAAGCATCAAACAAGTCTGATTAAATGGGGAATTCTGAGAAGCAGGTCTGTGAGAGAAGACCTATTAGTCAGTGATGTCTGGAAGCTTCATTTTTCAAACAAAATCTTGTGGGAGGAGAATATATCTTTTAAAGTCATTTCATGAGTGGGTCAGTCTCATTTAAATTCCAATATAATGTGGCAAATGAAGATGTTTTATCTCCAGGACTCACACCCTTACCAATATTTTTTAATTGTCATTAATAGAATTGCCTCCAGTTTCAGATACGCAGGAACAGCAGTTAAGGTCATGATTTCACTGCTGTAAGTTAAGGAAACTGCCTCTACCAATGTAAGTCATCACCTTTTCTGCAATTTTTAGAAAGGTCCTTAGAGGACTGGGTCATATATCAAGTATGTATTAAAAGTAGCATTAGAATCTATGTGTTCCTGATTTTGATTATCTACTCTGCCTCATTCAGTGCCAGATAAAATTTAAGCAAAATACATTAAAGACAAACTTGTAAAAGTTTTTTTTTAAAAAATATATGCTATGAAATTTCAGTAATGAAGTTAAACAAATCTCTTGGATACACAAATATTCTCAGCTTGCTCTTCCTAGTATTTCATTTCTTTAATCATCTATAAAACATCATCTTTTGACTTACCTGTGGTTGAAAGGCAACCATTGGGGGTGGGGGGAGAAATAGTAAATGGAACATTTTTTCCTTAAATCTATGGCAAGATGTAGGGCTTCTTAATCTTCCATATAGGTAGACTTTCATAGTAGGATTATAGCATGAAAATAAAGAACTCACCAAAGCATTAGTGTTGCTTGCTTGCATTCTTTCCCATTTCCATGGGTTTCTTTGAGTTAGTCCAATAAGATGAGGGCTATATTAATGCATCTCAATGTTGTTTTATGGGCCAAAGTCAGAAGCAAAAGCCAAAAAAGCAGAAACAGTTTCTTCAACTATAAAATGGGGTTATATGGCTCTGCTTCTCAGGAAGTGTTTGCCTCTGGTATATAAGATTTCTTATAGCTATTTTAGATATATTATTTAGTCTTCTTGGTTCAAAGAAATATAAGCAAGATTCTAGATCATCCTCAGCTTCTTTGTTTATTGTGCTGTTTTATCTACAGTGGAACTCCATTACACTTGGTTTGGGGGACAAAGGTAGAACCATGTTAAAATTTCTTTGCATTGGGGGAGGAGAGACATTATTTATTCCACTGCTAATGGAAGAAATAGCCTGCAATATGACTAAAGTCACAAGTTAGCAAGCACTCTATTATAGGATTTTATTCTATTAAAGGAAATATTTGAAGGTCATCAGAAAAGTATATTTTGCTTATTCCCACAGTGTTTAAAAAAGCTCTTCATCTCCTGAGGCAGACTTGAGAAGGTTAGTGCATAATCTACTAAAAGAACATTAAGGCAGAAACCATTAAAGGGTGTCAGTGTCTTGATGACACTTCAGCACCATCATGTGGAACAGCGACATTACAGTGACCAAAAAGTCTCCACTGCTAAAGTATGAGTTTGGTTAAGAAGGGGAAAAGGTCTTTAGGACCAGTTCCCAGAGCTGTTATCTTTGATGAAGAGAAACAATCCCGAGCTATTGGCGCTTGTGACCATCCCACAGAACCCTCTTAGAAGCCATAGGGTGACACAAAAACCGTGATTTTAGACACATGATTAGCCTGGAAGGTGCGATCCAGATACTCTGACATGTCAACGTCCACCTCTAATGTCTGTGGCCCTTTCAGGCTCTGGACAAGGATCAGTTCCCCAGTCTGTCGATCAGAGCGCTGCATTACAAAATGCCCTCGGCTGTTGCCTCCTACAATTCCAAAGCGCAAGCTGTCGGGTCCTGGCCTCCCAGGGGCTGAAGCTGTAGCCATGCGGAAGAGTGTGATTGGTGTCTTCAAGCTGGAAGGCAGTGCAAGATAGTGAAAGGAGATGGTCTTGGGAGCATGGTGACAAGATCTGCTATCCATAGGGCAGGGATTGCGTTCACATTGGCTGGGAAACAAAGGTTACAATGAAGTTTTAAGATCCAGGGCAGGTATTATTTTTCATCAACATATACATTGGGATAGATTCTGAAAGTATGATTACTCCATCCCACCCCTACACACACACAAAACACAATACACTTTTTGTCCCAATTTGTCAGTTTTCCAACCCCTTATTCAAAAGAATGATTATTCAAGCCATTCAAGAATGGCTATCTCAGGGTGGCTAGGTGGTGTAGTGGATAAAGCACCGGCCTTGGAGTCAGGAGTACCTGGGTTCAAATCCGGTCTCAGACACTTAATAATTACCTAGCTGTGTGGCCTTGGGCAAGTCACTTAACCCCATTTGCCTTGCAAAAATCTAAAAAAAAAAAGAATGGCTATCTATGACATTTTTCCACACACCTATATAAGAATGAATTGAACACAATTTACTTAAAAAATTAGTGGAGTGAAGATTTCTTTTGGTTTCCTGTTCCACCGCTATCTTATCAAATACAGAATTTATCAGATATCATCTGGAATTTTGGTGCCCTACATACTTTTGCTTATAACACACTTTCCTACAAAATATAGTTTATATAAAATATAAATATATACTATACTTAGTGGGGGTTTTTTCAGTATACCTATATACACTTGTAACATGTTAGTGTTGTAGAACACTGGATTTAAAGTCAAAAAAGACCTAGGGTGAAATTTTACCTCTGATACTAAATATGTGACCACAGATGAGTTACTAAAACTTTTTGAGCCTTATATAACTAAGAGGAGTAAGTATTTATAGAGAGCTCTAAAGTCTATGAAATACCTTAAAAATATTATGTCATTTTATTCTCAGAACAGCTCTGGAAGGTAGATACTATTATTATTATTTCCATTTTATGGTTGAGGAAACTGAGGCAGATTGTGGGTGAGTGACTTGCCCAGTATCAAAGAGCTAGTAAGTATTTCAAGCAGGATTTGAACTCAGGTCTTCTTAATTTCAGGGCCAGCAACACAATCCACTGAACCACCTAAATATGTCTAGAGATAGGAACTGGACCTGTGATTTCATTGGCTTGGAGGATTCTCAGATGAAGTAAAGTCCTCTATTAGGGCAAGTTGGCACCATCTCTGAAAGTTATAGTCTGGGAGAAATATCTAAATCATTAAAGGACTTATATAGGGACACATAACAAATATTTTTCAGAAAAAGGACTTTAACCAGCTATGCCTGGCCTCCAAGGTTACTTTTCTGTGACTGTAAGTTTAGATGGATTGCAATCTACCTCAGTGGAGAGAATGCTTGCTTCAATAAAATCATAGGTCCTCAAAGTCCTTGAATATTTTCCCTTCAAAGGGTCTCTATTTTATGAAGAGAACCTATAGTATCAGAGTATTTTTCATATAACTGAATTTTAATCCTTTAAGTACCAATACTTTTTTATTTCAATCATTTTGGATTAAAATCTAACTTAAATGTGTTGATATTTATTTTTATTTTTAAAAACCTTTTTTTTTTTTGGTTTTTGCAAATCAATGGGGTTAAGTGACTTGCCCATAGTCACACAGCTAGGTAATTGCTAACTGTCTGACACTGCATTTGAACTCAGGTCCTCCTGACTCCAGAGCCGATGCTCTGTTTACTGTGCCACCTAACTGCCCCAATGTGTTAATTTTTATTAAACAGATGATATTTTTGTTTAGTAACAATAGTCTTCTTGCTAGTATTATGTCATTTTATTATGACACTTGCTAGTTTTTCTGCTTTGTCTTTCCCCACTCCAAGACCTTCTTCAAGTTCAACTATATCACTGTTGGTTTCCCATTCAAAACTTTTCATTAGCTCCTATTGGTTAATAAATAAAACAGAGAATCCTTAACCAGAACCCCCATAATCTAATTCCATCTTTCACT
This sequence comes from Macrotis lagotis, assembly GCF_037893015.1. Classification (NCBI taxonomy): domain Eukaryota; kingdom Metazoa; phylum Chordata; class Mammalia; order Peramelemorphia; family Peramelidae; genus Macrotis; species Macrotis lagotis. The sequence continues at coordinate 160,475,187 of NC_133658.1, read as the reverse complement.
CACTCATCTATTAAATCCCCACTTTTTGTAATGCTCTGTAAAATCAAGCTTTCCAACCTTACCTTGTACCTCCTTTAGTCTATCCCATGTCTCAGCCAAACCATATTATGTACTCTTCTACCCAATGTTCCAACTCCATTCTTCTCTGACTTTGTTTCTTTGCTCATAGAATCCCTCTTGCCTGGAGTGTACTCTTCCTTATTGTCTGTCTCCCATATTCACCCATTAAAATTCTTTCCCTCCATCAAGGCCCAGGTCATATTCTATTTTCTTCTCAAAATATCCTTCACCAATTTTACCAGATGGAAATGTTCTCTCCTCCCTTCAACTTCACATTATTTTGGCCTTCTCATACTCAAATTTATAGCCTGCTTATTTGTGTTCATGTCTTATCCCTCTTACCTAATTGAACTACTTGTCGTCAGGATGTATACCCTAATTCATCTTCATATTTCCAGTTTCTGGCATAGGTTTCCAGTTAATAAATTCTGATTGATTGTCTGATGTTTGTCCCCCCTCCCCCTTCACAGTGCTTGTCACAATAGTAGAAACCTAGGAAATATTAGTTGAGTTTGAATTGATTGGTAAATCTCAATTTTACATTTTCATTATGACTCAAGGTTATTATTGAGAACAACAATTACTATAGTATACTGTGACTTAAGGATTCTTTAGGATGCTGTTTGGGTGTATACAACTATTTACCCTAATATTAAATGATCCCAGATTTTTAGCTGTTTCTGTTAATTCCCTATCCCAATCCTCAAACCTGCTGACAACTGCCATTTCTAGAGCCTCTACTGCAATCAATTTCATTCCTTTCTTTACGCTTTAAATCTATATAATTTAGGATGGCAGAAAACTGTTAAACCAATGAGTTGAGTTGTATACACAATTTGAAACCTTTTTGTCCTGAGAGGGGTTCTGGTTTTTTCCTAGGGTGAAGGCATAAGTTTTGTGGTAGCCATTGACTTCGGAGATCTTTTTTATCCTTTGGTTTAGATATGCAAGAATTTTAGAGCTGGAAGGGACTTTAGAAATTATCTGACATAATATAATGACTATGTTTTGGATGCTTCTGACTTTAGATTCAGTAATACTAATATTTATTCTTTTGAATCTTAAATAATATAGCTATAATAGATTATATAATAAATAATATAACTATAAAATTTATGACCCTAAAATACACATATATACATAAGTACATTTATGTACCTTTTCTCCCTATAAAGGAGTCTTTGAGAGATGACACTAAGTTATTCTTTGGTACACTACTAAATCCTCAATATAATACAACTATAATATCCAAAATGTGCTTACTGATTCTCACAAGAATCTATTGGCTAAGAACTATTAATCTCATTTTATATTTGGGAATATTGGCTACTTAGGGAAGATAAGTGACTTTCTCCAGTTCACACTTTTTTGCCAATAGTAGAAATGGAACAAAATTCTAGTTGTCTTGTTTCCCTGCCCTTCAATTTTTTTTCCTATTAGACTCCCTTGAGTTCCACTGAAGGTCAGTAAAAAAAGACCTTTGAGCCCTATGGGCTAAAGTAACCCTATAATGAAGACATTTTTAACTTTACTTACAATGAGGATGTTTTCACATAGCTCACATTACCACTGGTCTTTGGACATTCTGGATTGACACATTGAAAACTTCCACCTGTGTTAATACATGTAGTCCCCCGGGGACATGTATCCTGGGAATCTGCACATTCATCAATATCTATTACACATAGGGGAAAAGCAAAATAAAAGAGAGAGAGAGAGAGAGAGAGAGAGAGAGAGAGAGAGAGAGAGAAAGAATCAAGAATTCTCTTCAGTATTAGACAAAATCCATGAGAATTTCTTATCCTCTCAGGCTTAATGGAATTAAATAGGCCAGAGGATATAAAAGATTGTACTTGCTTCCAGTTCTCCCAGATCTATAGCTTTTCTTTTCTTTTATAATTATACCATATTTTAATATTAATTTTTTAAAAATTTGAATTCCAAATTAATTTTCTCCTTTCAGTCCCTCCCCCATCCAAGCTATATTATATCAGTCATACATGTGAAGTCATAAAAAACATTTCCATATTAATCATATTGCTAAAAAAAGCAAGAAAAATAAATCTGCACTCAGACTTCATGAGTTTGCTATCTAGAGGTATTTAACATTTTTCATCATGAGTCTTTAGAAATTGTCTCATTTCATTGTATTGTTGAGATCTTTCACAATTGATCATCCTTACAATATTTATGTTACTATGTAATAGTCCCTTGATTCTGCTCACTTTACTTTGCATCAGTTCATATAAATCTTTTCAGGTTTTTCTGAAACCATCCCTTTTGTCATTTTTTTAATAGCACAATAGAATTCTATCACATCACGTACCATAACTTTTTGAGCAATCCCCAATTAATGGGCAATTCCTCAATTTCCAATTCTTTGCCACTACAAAAAGAACTGCTATGAAAATTTTTATTCAAATAGGCCTTTTTCTATCTTTGGGATATAGACCCAGTAGTGATATTGCTGTATCAAAAGGCTTGCACACTTTTATAACCCTTCAGGGATAGTTCCAAATTTTCTATAGAATAACAGGATCAATTCACAATTCCATCAACAATGTATTAATGTAACTATTGAGATGCACATATTTAGAGAATCCACCACAAGTGTTCACATGGACTATTTGTGCTTGATCTGTGGTAGAACATTCAGAGTTCATATTGGTCTGATGAGTCATAATTAGACACATGGTAACTTGTCTCTAATATGATAATGTCATTTTGTTTCTCTCTGATAATGAAAGACAAGAACCAATGTACCTATTTTTCCATATCCCCGTCAGCATTTGTCATTTCCCTTTTCTGTCATGTTAGTCAATCTGATAAGTGTGAGATGGTACTTCAGAATTGTTTTAATTTGCATTTCTCTAATAGTGTTTTAAAGTATTTTTCCATAAGACTATTGTTAACTTTGATTTCTTCTTCTAAAAACTGCCTGTTTTATTTCTTCAGTCATTTATCAATTGGGGATTGGCACTTATTTTTATAAATCTGCTTCATTTCTCTATATAGTTGAGAAATAGGACCTTCATCAGAGAAAATGAGAGTTTTTTCCCCAGTTTTCCTGGTTTTTCTTTTTTCCTGCTATTTTTGGTTGTTTTGTTTTATTTGATCAAAACATTTTTAATTTCCTGTAATCAAAATTATCCATTTTACTCCCCAATATTTTTCAGACTTTAATTTGGTTAAAACCTCTTTCTTTATACATAGATTTTACAGGAGACCTCTATCATTTTGCATCAAATGTTGTCTGGGATACTCTTTGATCTTTTCTCCAACAATATGCATTCTCTAGATGAAGTCACTCACTCAAAGTCACACAGATATTTGGTGACAAAGCATGGAGAACAAGGTTTATGATAGAAGGTCAATATTTCATATTTTTCTCCTTCCATCTCTTTAACCTCTTCATTCTATATTTTAGGAAACAAGTTTAAGGAATTAAACTATCTTTCCTGAGGGTACATTGTAAACTTATGGACAAATCTGGTAGTCAAATTCACATATCCTTGCTATTAGCCTAGTTCTCTTTCCAAAACACTATGACATATTCTACAACAATACTGGAAATTTTGCTCTTGATATCTGTACCTTCATTATGTGCTATAGTAGACAATCATTTCATATATGTACATTTAATCAAATAGGTTGGTTTGTAAAATCCCAAGGACACAGGGAATGTGTTTTCTACTTTTTAGGCATCGCTGTTGATGATTACAATACTTTTGGGTATACAAGATATACTTACATGGTCAAACTTACAATAGATCTTTCCAAACTGAAGACTGTAGACTTAAAGACCTTAGAACTAGTCATTTTACAGGTACAGAAATAGTCATTAAAGTTACTTGCTCAAGGTAATACAGGTATTAAGTGATAAAGATAGGGTTTGAACTCAGGTCCTCTTACTCAAAGCTCAGAATCATAGAATTTAAGAGTCAGAAGGGACTTAAGTAATCATAGTCTAGCCCAACTGACACAAAAGGAATCCTCTTTCACCTGTGATTACTCTAGTGTGTGCCTGAACATTTGAGGAGAGGCAACAAAAGATGTCATGAAAGTCACTAACACTTAATGTCGTGAAAACCATCTCTTGACTTTATTGTTGAATACCCAAAATCTTATAACAAAACTTATCTCAGACATGACAAGTCAGACGGAATCCATCTGCATGACTTCCCTGGTTAAATTTATGATATTTATCCTTTGAAGTCTGAGGACTTCCTTATCAAAAGTTTCCCATACAGTTCTAGCTCTGCAGATATTTAGGTCAAAGTTCATTGGTGAGTCAACCAATCCATATAATGAGCAAGAATACATGCTTATCTCTGGTGACCTTCGTCATCAGAAAACACCTGCATTCGCCTCATGGGAGCTGGCCCTCAACAATCCTCTAACCAAAAAAACAAGTGACTATATAGTGTAAAACCAATACTTTAAGACCTTGATCAGAGGGAAGTTCATTTTGAACAGCTCAAATTATTAGGAAACTTTTCTTCATATCAAGCTAAAATTTGCCTATTTGTTTAACTTCCACCTATTATTGTTCCTGGTTCTTCCCTCTTGGGCCAAACAGAAAAATCTAATCCATTATATACATAATGGCTCTTCAAAATCTGAACACAGCTGTCATGTCCGTCCTGAGTTTTCTTTTCTCCATATGCCTCAACATTCTTCAACTTATTCTCACCATTTTAGTTATCCTCCTTTTTATCATTATCTTTCTTAAACCATGGTTCCCAGATCTGAACAAAGAACTACAGATTAGAACTGACCAAGATGGAGTATATTAGAGGTATCTCCTCAATTTCTGGAAACTGCTTTTCTTAATGCAGTCTCAGATCACATTAACTTTGAATTTTGGAGTTTAGGGGCTACCACATTATACCACCGATTCATATAGGTTTTGTAGTCCATTAAAAGACTCATATGGAACTATTATCTATTCTTGCCTCCCCCATTTTATGCTTGTGAAAGTGATCATTTGTACTCAAGTACAAGACTTCACATTTATCTCTACTGAACTTCATCTTACTAGAGCTGGTCAAGATTGGATCCTGGCTCCGTCAAATGGTGTGTTAGATCTCACTCTCAGGTTTGTCATCTGTAGAGCTGATGAACCAGTTCTTTTCCTATTATGCCACATTGCTTCTGCTGGCAAAACTGTGCTCAGAAGATATACTGTAGGACCCAAGTATTAACTTCATAATACAAATGTGCATTAATATCATCATTACCATTTAGTGTTACTAGTATTCGATATTCATCAGAATAATGAAGAAACATTTCTTCCTATCCCTAAAGTACCATATATCACTCACAAATTAACAATATTAATTGTCTTTTCTCAGCCACCATTTAAAATTTTTTAAATAAATTTTGAGATATTAGGAAAAAAAACCCTTAAATTCTTGACCTCAAATTTCACCAGCAATAAAGATGACAAGTGAATGTCATTGAAGTTATATCTTAGCCTTTTGGTTTCTACTTATCACAAATTCTTCTCCCATTCCTAATGTCCAGTCTTCCTAAGAAGACAATAAACCCATTTCCCTGAATAGTTCTGCAATACAAAGAGGGCTGTGCAGAGTTTATCATTAATCCTCTCCCATTTCTCATTGTGAAAGGGACAAGGAGGATATTAGTCCAAAAACTTCATTTCATAGGGATCAAGAAACTTAGGACCAATGAGGCAAAGTGATATCAATAAAGTAATAGTCCCTTTCAGTTCCCCTTTTTAACCCTTAAGATTATGATATCATCTCTACTGTCCTCTGGGATAATGGTATCCAGAGTAGGGCCAGGACTCTCAAAATAGGTTTGTGAAGAACAATCTGAATGGGAAGAAGAGTCACATCCCTCCCCTCCCTAAAATAGCCAACCATGAAGTATATTATTATTATTATTATTATTATTATTATTATTATTATTATTAATTATGGGATTTTCTCCAGCACAATGATATCTACTCATATTCCTCACTTTATACCCTCCCTTTGCTGGAAGTTTTCAAACCTCTCCCTTCTGAGTCAGGGATTAACTTTGTAGGGCAGTTACAACTTTGAAAACGGTTATATGCTTGAGAATCTTTTATACTAATTATTTTTTAAAACTTTCATGAAACAACTATGTAGACTGGAATATTTGAAAGGTATACCTGTGAGACTAATCATTTCTATTCCATTGCTTTTCCCCCTCCTTGCCTCTACCCTTTATCTCAGGGTTTAGAAAACTGAAATATTAGAATGATACAAGTCAGGGTCTTCCTATCCTCTCTGCAATCTTTCCTTCCACTCTAAACCCACAAGCTTTTTAATCAGAAGCATCTAACTCACCTTCACAGCTTTTTCCATCCTCAAGAGTCCTATAGCCACTTGGGCAAGAGCAGCGAAAAGATCCAGGGGTATTAATGCAGTTGTGCATGCAGAGCTGGTTGGCCCCCTCCAGCTTATAAACCTCACACTCGTTCACATCTGTGGAGAAAAAATTATCCCCCAGCCCCCACAATCCATATCCATGAGTCTGTGACAATACAAGTTGTAATGGCCTGGGCTACTTGTTGGTCACCATACAACTATTGCTATTTCTGCCTGGTATAAAAGCCTTTAACCTGGGGGTTGTGAACTTGTTTTTTTTATTTTGAAAACTATAACTCAATATAATTGATTTTTTCAAATTCTATGCATTTTATTTTGTGCATTTAAAAAAATGTTATTCTAAGAAAGAATCTCCAGTCTTTCCCAGATTACTAAAGGGACCATGACATAAAATCAATAAAGAAAACTTGACCTTCAAATGCCCTTGAATGCTGATATTAAATCCTCAGGGAAAGCCCACTCTGGGTTGTAGGGACCCTTGAAGCATAGGAATACTTCATTGGAGGCTGAACTAACTTTTCACAAGGAGATGTTAAGAGATTCCAGTGATGTTTTTTCTCAGAAGTTCAAGGGACAGTAGATATATAAGGTTGTAGGGTAAAGAGAACAAGAAGGGAAGGAGACAGTGGGATTGGAGAAGTGCACAATTCTTTCCACTTCTCTATTGGGAAGTAGAGCTGATTCAGTACCCTCTCAGGTAGGCTGGTGTTGACAGGCAGTGAAAGTACATGCATTTCTCAGCCTGCCTGCCACTGTCTGGGTGTGTCCCTGTTTCATAACTTGCAAGTCTGGAAGTCTCAGAGGGCATATTATCTTTATCTAACACAATCTAGTCTGTAGCAAATGAAGGTGATGGGAATAAAGGACTTTGGGATGCTTTACTGTTTCCATTAAAAGACTTATGCAATTCCTACCATCAGCTATATTTCAACGGTTGTAAAATGAGTGGTTTTAAGGTCTTAAATCCAGGCAAAATCTCAAATTAGCAACCTTTTCCCCATTTAGAACAAGTCCCTTGGTCCTGCAGAATGTACCAGAAAGGGAGATCATGGGGTACACAAGAAGGCAGTGAATGGAACACAATATCAAAGAATAGCAATGGGATCCTCCTGCTACCACTGTCCACATCAAGGGAGACAGGAACTACATCACACACAGAAAGTGTAATGGATATTCCATTATTTTAATCAAAGCACAGTGTGTGAATAATTCAGTCTCTCTAAATTTAAACTCTCAAAGTTGGTGTTGACTAGAGAAAATAACTGTGGAGATGATGGTCAGAATAGTGGTGTTCTAAACAATAATAATGAAAAGAGGGCTAGGAGTGTGGGAGGGGAAAGGGGAGATAATGAGCTGTTTTAGACATGTTGATTTTGAGATGTCTGTAGGAGGTATAGTTCAAAATGTGCAAAAGGAGGCAATTGCTAATGCTTCATTAAGACAATATCACAAAAATGATTGTTTGAGATACAAAGATAACATCAGAATTTATTTAACTGATCTATTTCCCCTTCTGTCCAAGTTACTTCCTAGAAGGATCATGGGAAAGTGTGTGTTCTTTCTTTTTAAATTTTTTTTTAAAAATTCTATCTAAGGCAAATGGGGTTAAGTAACTTGCCCAAGGTCACACAGCTAGGTAATCATTAATTATCTGAGGTCAGATTTGAACTCAGGTACTCCTGATCCAGGGCCATTGTGCTATCCACTGTGTCACCTAGTTGCCCCGTGGTGTGGTCTTTCAATTCACTAAGACCAGGGCCTTAATAGAATAAAGAACACCTAGAGACTTGAGCTCAGCCTTCTAATCTTGACCCTAAAGGGTGCCCTGATAACTTACCCTGACATATGCTGTTATCTGCTGTGCCTTTCATGTGGAAACCCGCCTCACAGCTACAATGTTGAGTCCTATCCACCTTGGCACAACGTGGCTTTCGACTAAAGGCAGGGTCATTGGTCACACTCCATTCAGGTGCCACTGAAGAGAAAAAAATAATTTTAAATTACTATTGGGTCTATAGACAAGTATTCTATTTTTATCTATCTATTATAGAGAGATATCTGTCTTTTTATCTATCTATCTATCTATCTATCCATCTATCTATCTATCTATCCTACACATCTATCTTCCATCTCTCTATCTCCCATTTTATCTATCTATATATAGCAATATCTATCTATCTTTTTGCCTGTCTAGCTATCTATCTAGCCATCCATCTATCTGTCCATATCTCTTTTTCTCTCTCTCTTCTGTCTAACAATCTATCTATCATCAGGGAGAGTGTAGCTAAATATAACTAAGGAGTTGAGTCTGGGAGTCAGCTGGGACATGTACTGAAAGGATGTATGCCACAGGGCAGAGTCAATAACTTGAGCTTAGGAAAGACCTAGATTTGAATCTTGCCTCTGACACTAATTTGTGACCATAGTTGTCACTTAACCTCTCTGAGACTCAGTTTTCTCATCTGTAAGATAGAAATAATAATATCCATCATATCAGTCAATAGGGCTAGTGTGAGGATAATGTAAATAATGTGTGTGAAGCATTTTGCAAATCTAAAACTGTTATATAATTGCCAATTGCTGCTATCATTATCATTGTTGCTGATGTTACCTCCTCATTCTGTTTATGTAGGATGACAGGGACTACTGTTTTTAATATTGTTCTCATCTTTGTTTACAGGATTTAGAGAAAATTGAACAAGTTATTATTCTGCTTTTTTATGTTTAATATTTTATGGTCAGGTAGATAAAATGACTACTTTTGCAACTGAATAAAGATATTGGAATGTAAGCTCCCTATAAGTTCATTAAAAGCATATTCTGATATGGGTATTTTGTCTTATAGATGATATGTGTATAAGGTTTTTATTCATTCTATTAAGTCACTATATTTTTACATTTCAGAGTTGGAAAGTATGAATACTTATTATAGTGACAAGTAGCTAAAATAATTTTAAATTTTTATAGATTAATGTTATAACCAGATGATCATGGGCAACAATTTTGTCTCTGATAATTGTTTAGTTCCAGTACCATCTATTTATTGAATTCTTAGGAATATTTTGAGAACTCGATTTGTAAAACAGGGATTTGTTGTCAATTTTTGATGAATGGTGAACTTATCATGTAAAATTCTAATGTAAAGTATCTAGAGGTGCTAAGTTTTTATAACTTACAGTGATATGGTGCATAGTTTCTAACAATTCCTTGCATATTCTGTATCAACCAATAAGTCCAGACTCTTTGAGAATAACTCTTTATATACTGTCTCATGGGAATGACCTGACCCTAAATCACTATCTTAAACTTCTCCATGTTTGTAAACAAATCTACTTCATTTTGCCATTTCTTTGATGTCTGTAGGTTGAGTTTATGGGCATTTAATCCATGAAGGGTGTTTGATTTCACTCTTGGATCTTAACTGTTGTTGTTATCTCATCTTTTTCAAGGAAGTTCGGATAAAAATGGTCTTTGGACAAATCATTATCATTCTACTTGCTAGTGGTAACTAGAAGGATCATGGGAAAGTGTCTGTTGACTATTATATGATGAATAAAATAATTGTTTTTTTATAATTGAATAAAAGCATAAGTTGTAAGTTTATTTTTGTAAGCTCACTGAAAGCACCCTAGGGACATTTCTAATAGAAGATAGGATAATGGGAACTATATTATTTTATTATTATTTCTTTCTTTTCATATTTTAATAGAATTCAGATAAAGATAGTCCTGGAACAAGTCATTATCCAGCTATTATTATTCTATATTTAATGGTCCAAGGACTATTGCAAAGTAGATAACTATTTTTGTGATTGAATAAGAAGAGGTATTAAGATGCCAACTTTTTTTTTAGAGGAGAGAACAAACTTACTAAATGTGAGGTACATACTAAGGCTTTTATAAATATTATTCCATTTGATCCTCACAATAAAATGTGATTGCTACGTTATCCTCATTTTAAAGTTGAGGAAATAGGCAGAGAAAACTTACCTAGGTCCACTTAGCTTGGAGGTATGCTAGGCCGATCTTGAACTCAGGGCTTCCTGACACCAGGCTTAGCACTGACCTCAGGCCATCCTCTGAGTCACCTATCTGTCTATAGGCTTACTGAAATGATCTTCAGGACAATACCATTAGCAGATAGAGCAACAAGGATGACATATATAGATAGATAGATAGATAGATAGATAGATAGATAGATAGATAGATATAGATATATACGATATATAGATATGTCTCTCTCTCTCTCTCTCTATATATATATATATATATATATATATATATATATGCTGTCTCTATATTTTGAAAGTTTTTTATTGCGTGCAACTTGGGCATTATGAGTTTTTAGTATGTTGCCATCTTATTAAATTTTCTTCAGCCTTTATGGATCAATGTTATATCTGAGCAATTATAGGGAATAGTTCATAGTGTAATAATAAGCCAGCTTTAGGGAGGTTTAGTGGTTGAGTCCCAGTATACTTTGAGGTCTGTTTTTGTAGTTTGGGAATTTGTTATCTATTAGTTCATAAAAGACAGTGTCTTTCTGAAGTATAATTATAGGCACAGATCAAGTATTATTAGCTATATGGTAGGCACTGAATATTTATAATCTGCAGTGATGGTTTCTATCATCATCACAATCTGCCTTTATTACTAATTCTGGGTCCCTAAAAACTTTTTCCATGGTTTCTAGGATGATAAGTTGGTCCTGAATTGCCATCATAATATATCCATCTATTTCCATAAAAAAATCCACATGACCTAGCCACTTATTGGATACTTATCAGCATATTAACACTAAGTTTGTGTAGTTGTCACACACAGTGGCATTTTTTTATTCCATTTTGGATCTTAGTAGTTTTATAGTCTCCTTCCAGAGATAGTCCCCTTTCAATAACACTCAACTAATGCAATGTTTTGTACCTCTAAGAATATCTATTAATCTTCCTTTTCTGTGGCAAGGATGCATTAAAAATATTTTATAGCTACCTCAAAATGTTAGATTTCATGCTTTATTAATTATTCAAATGATTATTTATTCTTCCCATTTTTACCTTCTAATAGAAACAGAAATGTGACTTTGGTTACTGAACGAAAGAAAGGCTAAAGTGTCATTTCACAGAGGATTGACTTCTGGGAAACATAGAAGGAAATCACCAGGAGGTACGGTAGAATTCCATGACTGAAGCATGGGAAAGAGTATATTGGCAAATCAATGGTTTGGAACACTAGGACTTTTGCCTTCTCTTCCAATTTATTGCTCATTTTATTCACTCACAAAACTGTTACCTACCTGTCTGAGCCTGGTGCTGACAGTTGTTTCCAGTCCATCCTTGTGCACAAGTGCATTTGTATTGGTTGACACCTTCTACACATGTTCCACCATTTTGACAAGGATGGCTAGCACATTCATTGATGTCTAAGAAAAAGAAAATATTTTCAAGTATAAGATCTGGGTTTTGGCCTTGAAAATGACTAGATTAACATAGAACAAGAGTCAGAAATCCCATTACAATTTGGTGCCTGGATCAGTTTTATTTGATACAAAAACTAGCCACTGCTATCACCTACCTTTCCTCAACAATAACATGAACTTCATCAGACTAAGAAACTTAGCATCCAGTCAAGATGCCATGCCTTGCCCTGCTTTCCAGTTAGTGACCAACAAATGGGGCTCAACTTCCACCACCTCATCAGTGAACTGTCTTTTCTCCCTCCCCAACTACTACTTCCAAGATGCAAAGAAAAGGGCCTAGGACTTTGACATTCTTACTTAAAGGTTTGCCATAAAATTTTTTCCAGTTGCCTTCTGAGATAATCCAACCTTAAGCAGTATTATATAGTATCTGGCTAAAAAAGAAATTCAATCAAAGATAGAGTTGTTGGTTGGAAGGAGAAAGTACTGCAGTGAATGCTTAGTAGAATTAACTTCCCTAACCATATAATCCCTGGATTTAACACTAAGTATCAACAGTCATGTAGCCACATCTCAGCGTTAATGTTATAGCATCAAAACTCTTGGTTAAAGGGTAATTGTACATTCTTTCAGTTATTAAGTGCCTCTTGTGAGTGAGGCACTATGTTAAGTGCTGAGAATGCAAGGGGCTCACAGTCTAATGATGGAGAGGCACCCTGAAAACAATTATGTATAAACAAAATATATAAAGCATAAATTGGAGATAATAAAGGAAAGGCTCTAGAATCAATGGAGATTTGCCCAACTTGGCAAATGGTCTGATTCTTTTAGTGCCAATAAAACCCACAATTAGGGATGTGCTGGTAAATGTTTAATAACCAGCTATGGTTGGAAGAAGAATATAAACATGACACACTTTTAATTTTAATCTGTATTATTAACATTTTTGCCATAACCTTATTAAGTCTAGACAGTCAACAAACCAATAAATCAAGCCTGGCTATGCAGCATTTTCCAATTTCTGAGGTATAAATGATTGCACTAAATGTTTAACAATTGGCCCTCCTGAGCCTGTACAAGCTGGTTTCAACACATCTTTGCCAACTCACTTTCCCCAAGACCAAGGCTTCCCCAGGTGCCAAGAGCATGTATCCTGATTCCAATGAACTTTAATTTGGCCCCACTTTCCACAACCACATCCATACATTTGCCAACATATTCACAGATTCACAGACTGCTAAAGTATGTATCAACTTGTTGGTTAGAGAAGCAGGACTTCACACGTTGGAAGATCTATTAACATATCCATTTTGGGTTAGAGTTTGCAATATTGAATCACAGTCCATATTAGACTCTGATAAATCTTCCTAACCTCTTTCTTAAAACTAGGTGATTTCCATCAAGTAGATAGATTGTAAGCTCCATCAGGGCAGGAACTGTTTTTGGTTTGGGGAGTTTAGGGTTTTGGGTGTTTTTTTAGCATTTAGCACAGTTCCTAGAAAGTTGTAGATTCTTAATTTATGCTTGTTAAATTTGTCGAATAAAACTGTACTACATAATGTCAAGAATAATCCTACTCTCAAGGAGGATGTTGCCAAACTGAGGGAACTAAGACAGTGAAGGATCTTGGACATAACAAAGCATAATATACAAAAAACCTGAGTGTTTGGAGTCAGAGGATATGGATTTAAGCCCTAGATCAATTTTTTTTTATTACATGTATAACCACTACTACCTGTATAACCTGGCTCCTTTAACCATTTCTCATATGTCTAGATCTCATGGGATCACAGATTTAGACCTAAAGGGAACTTTGAAGTTAAGCTTCTTCATTTTGCAGACGGGACAGTTATTTATTCTTACTGGTCTTCAATTTCCCATGAAATCAAGCCAGATGAGGAATGGTTAAAGGAACTGGGAGAGTGGGGTGAGGTATTTAACCTGGAGAAGGGAATAATTGATGGAGGAAAGGGATCTTAAATGTATCTTTCTTTGAAGGATTATCAGGTAAAAAGAAAAATTTTTTGGTCCCAGAGAATAGAACTAGGAGAAATTGACAGAAGTGGTAAAAATAGTCAAATTTAGATTGTAAAGAAAAAATCCTGATTAGAGCTATCCAAAACTTGGATACTTCAGGAGGTAGTGGTTCCCCTCCACCAGATTATTTGTGGAACTTATTTTAGAGGGGATTATTATTAAGGCATGATTTGACCTGGATGGCTTCTGAGGTCCTCTCCTACTCTGGTAATCTGTGATTTCCTTAAACCATAAACTGGTTTAAAAACCTGATGCTCTCATTTTTAGATAGGTAAACTGAGGCCCAGAGAGACTAAGTAGCTTGCCCAAGTTCAAGCCAGGAATCAAACTCAGATACTGTCACTCCAAAGTCAATGTTCTTTTCATAGTATTACCCCCACCTCTAGTTACCAAATCATGCCCCTTCATTCTCCTTTCCTTTTTAAAACCAAAAGACATGAAGCTATAATGTTTAGCAGCACTGAGTACCATGTAATATTCACTAACAAACTGAAAGTTTGTGCTCTCCTAATACACCTGTCTTTTTTCTTAGGTTTTTTTTTGCAAGGCAATGGGGTTAAGTGGCTTGCCCAAGGCCACACAGCTAGGTAATTATTAAGTGTCTGAGGCCAGATTTGAACTCGGGTACTCCTAACTCCAGGGCTGGTGCTCTATCCACTGTGCCACCTAGCTGCCCCCAATACACCTGTCTTAAAAGGATCACAAGGAAGAAATGATTATCTACTGTTAACCAGTAGCTAGAGAGCCTTGATATTTGTCTGGATTCAGTCAATCAGCATTAATTAAGTACCTATTATATATGAGTTCTGTGCTAAACACTAGAAATTCAGACAGAGGCAATAATACAGGCTCTGATCTTAAGGATCTCACAGCAATGGGAGGGCAACATGAAAATAACTGTTTATGAACAAAATATATTAAAAAGTTGGAGATGATAGAGGAAGAGCATTGGTATCAAGGGAAAATTTTATAAAGGTTTCATATAGAAAGATTGGGAAAAGTCTAAAAGAGTGAATTAAGCTTCATTTAAATTTTGAAGAAAATTTTATCAATATTTTTAAAAATGAAAGGAAAAATACCAAAACTTGTTTTTAGCTCTGATACCCATCTTTTTGGAAAGAATGCTTTCAACTTCCTACTAACCTAAGCCCTAGTTTAATTTATTCACCATGCTTTATGTTACCAAATCACCATCTCTAAGGAATGTCAATGAAGACAGTCAGCAAATACCACTGAGTTAGGAATTTCTCTGTTCTTATCCATAAATTTCCCAACAGCATAGCCTAAATACTGGTTGCCTGCTAGACCATGAAGCTATTGACAGAAATTCAAAGGATATTAACCCCAACATCCTTCAATTTGACCCCCAATAGAGATTCAGCTCTTTTGTCTTTTTCTTGCTTCAGCTAAAGTGGAAGCAGTGAGCCATGACTGCATCTGAAGAAGGGCTGAGTGTTAGATGATTGTCATCTTCTTATTGGAATGCAAGGTTCAGTACCTGCACAGGTATTTATAGGGAAAGAATATAACATTTTCCTATCTGGAATTGGTTGCCAAGAATTTTCATTTCACGAAAGACATCATCACAAATATCCCCTCTACTCTTTATCTCAGGAAGAAGTCAGGGAGAATTTCATGGTCCACTGACCTCAGTTCTTAAGTCCATCTTAGCTTCTGGCTTTTATGGTAAATGTAATATGATCCTTTTGTGTTTCTTATCTTTCCCCCTCCCCACTCCCCACTCCCCTCCAGCAGCCCTGGGAAGTCCCAGATCTCTGCAGTCTAGCTAAGCATGTCATTAGCATGTCAGACAAGACAAGACTGTGGAATGTGTTGAAATGCTAAGCAATTTCAGAGATCCCAAGTAACTATTTATCCTCTGGATGGATGGATGAATGTTAGCAGTATAGACATTTGACATGTTACTAAGTCCTAAGTCTAGTAGGTTGGGGGGCAATGCAGCAGGTGGTCCAGTAGCATAGTTGACTTTATTGAATTGACATTTATTGCATCTTTTGCATTCCATTGGCCAGGTTCTCCAAAGATGGGTTGCCCTGGGTTTTCTAAGGCAATGCCCATGGAATTCAAGTTCTGACAGGTCTTACATAGCTGAAAGGGCCTCAAATACAGACTGGAAAACAGACTGTGTCTTCTGTCAGAAGACTAGTTTGGAAAGACTTGGCATCAGGAGACTAGCCATCAAATCATGATTTTTTTCTTTTTCTTTTTTTCTTAGAGGAAAGCACAGAAATTCGGGATTAAACTATGTATAAAGTTATAGAGGGATGAAATCTCCAGCTATAGAGGGAGTACCCACATAGGTGAAATCACAGATCCTTGAAATATTGAAGGAGACATAGTGATGTTTCACTGCTGCTTTTGTTTTTAATAATTCTCATATTTTAAGCAGTTTCCTCTCTGCTTCCTCCCTCCTTCCTCCATTTCCTGTTAGAACATAACTCTTTTCATATTGCCTTCCTTGTGAGACTGTGGGTTTCTTGAAAGCAAGGACCATATTGTAGTGTTTTTGTCTTTTCTTTGCATTTTCAGTTTTTTTTATACAAAGTCTGGTACATACTAGGTACTTAAACACATTGCTACTCCAGTGACTGAAAGAGCATCAATCAAAGGGGTTGGGGATGCTTTAGAAAATTTTCTTAAAATTTTTACGTTGACTTACATGAACATGATGCAAAGTAAAGTGAGCAGAACCAGGAGAACTTTGTATACAGTATAAGCAACACTATGTGATCTTCCATTATAAATGCCTTAGTTCTTCTCAGTAATACAATTTTCCAAGATAAGTATAAAGAACTCATGATGGAAAGCACTACCACATACAAAGAAAAAACTGATGGAGTATGAATACAAATTGAAGCACACTACTCTCACTTTAATTTTTTCATGTTTTATTCTTTTAATTTGTTTCTTCTTTCATAATAGGACTAATATGGGAATCTGTTTTATATAATTGTACATATAAAACCTATATCAAATTACTGCTGTCTTAGGGAGGAGGAAGTGAGGGACCAAGAGAGGAAATCTGGAATTTAATTTTAAAAAATGAATATTAAACATTTTCAATACATGTAACTAGAAAATACCATTTTAAAAAATTCTCACTTTGGAAGAGAATAGCAGTTCTGGACCACTGATTTTTATCAGAGAAAGGAATTTTAAGTGTGGAAAACTCCATTAACCAAGGCAGATCAGCAACCCTTCTTTAAAATAGTCATTATATAATATAGAGGATTGAAGCCCAAATTTTTCCATCTTTCTTCTACTCTTTGCTCCCTATAAAATTTTTAAAAAGTAATATTGAGGGGCAGCTAGGTGGCATAGTGGATAAAGCACTGGCCTTGGAGTCAGGAATACCTGGGTTCATATCCGGTCTCAGACACTTAATAATTACCTAGCTGTGTGGCCTTGGGCAAGCCACTTAACCCCATTTGCCTTGCAAAAAAAAACCTAAAAAAAAGAAAAAGGAAAAGGAAAAAAGTAACATTGAAGTGCTGGATTTAGAACCATAGGACTTGAGTTCAAATCTTGACTACCAAGTACCTCTTGTGTGACCTTGAGGCCCTTCTTGGGCCTCAGTTTTCTGATTTATAAAATGAAAAATCTGGATTTTTTGGCATCTTAGAATCATTTAGTTCTAAATATATGATTCTCTTATCCTTTCAACATTATTCTAAAAGAATTTAAATGGTTGACTTAGCCAAGAAAGTTTATAGTTTTACTAGCATTGTTTCATTCATTTGTTCAAACCGCTGTTTATTGTGCTAATAATATAGCAAATGTAGCCCCAGAGCTCCTCATCTTCTCTATCCAAGTCTGACTCTTTGTCAGTAATTATTGTCTCCTAGTAATGACCTATCATGCTCTTGTCCAATAATAACTATTCCAACTCAGAGAGGAGCCAGGAAAAGAGGAGAGATGAAGAGAAAGGATGAGCAAAGACCACAAGTCAACAAGACTTATTAAGCCCCTACTATCTTAGGCCCTGTTTAAGTGCTGGGGATAGAAGGGTAAAAAAATAAAGTCCCTGCTCTCAAGAAACAGGAGGATAATGGGGAGACAAGATGCAAATAATTATATACAAATAAGATAGATACAGGGTAAATGGAGAATGATTTCAAAGGGGAGAAACTAAAGTTAAGGAGGATCAGAAAAAATAGGCAAGATAAAAGGAAAGAATAAGCATTTATTAAGTGCCTAGGCTTTCCAGACACTATACTAAAAAATAAATTTTACAAATATTATCTCATGTGATTCTCACAACAAGACTGTGAGTTAGGTGCCATTATTATGGCATATGATTTTACAGTTGAGGAAACTGAGGTAGACCTCAGTTAAATGGCTTGCCCAAAGTCACAGTTAGTATCTGAGATTGGATTTCAACTCAAGTCTTCCTAATTCTAGGCTCAGGGTTCTAAGCACTATGGCACCTGGTGGCTTATACAAGAACAAAATTAATGCTGGGTATGAGACATCATTTAATAATACAACTGATTCTCAACATTAACATGTTTAATTTTCATGACTTCAAGCATGCATATGATTTTATTAGTAATATCATTTTTGTGTTGGCAACTGTACACATTCACAGCTATGCCCAACAGAGAAAAAAATTGAAAAAGCAAGATGGGAGCAAGTCTGTGGAGCAGCTAGTACCCTATATGGGTTTCAGGCATCTTGTTTACCTCCCATGCATATGGTTCATTGTTTGCCTTTAAAATTCAAATTTTGTGATGCAATTAGAGTATAGCTCTCAGCTCTCAGCTCTAAGCCCAATTGTACAAAGTTCATGTTGTGACTTAATGAGAAAATAAAGTCATTAGATAAATTTCATACAGAAATGTCTGTAGCCAGGAGACCCTTAAGGATCTCAAATGGGGCACAAAAATAACAATTCTAACCCTATATTCACTGATGGACTTTTTCAAGCTGATGAGTCCTTCACAGTCTCCAATGTCATCCACCAGACTAGAAGACTAGAGTGTTAGAGGTGATGTCAAGACATTGCCAGCCTTCCCATCTTCTGAAAGCAGGGACTAAAATTCCAGCAACCTCTCGCTTGGTTTTCAGAACCTGGCCAAGTTAAAGAGGTTTACAGCAGTATAGTAGTTCTGTTTCTATAGATTTCATGGGTTAGAAAAAAATGAATATTGTCTGAAATCAATTGGCCACAAAATTCTAGAGAATTACCAGTGAGAAAAAATGGCTTGTATGTTACTAATTTTATTTTGTGATGTACATTTTATGGGTTATTTCATGGTTATTGTGATAAGAAAATACATATTATTATGTTTTCTTATAAATAATTATATATAGAAAAGTGTATTTTCAGAAATTTCTAGTGAATGATTACAGTTTTTTGTGGTTACAGAACTTTAACCCCCTATTTTCCATAAGTCCAGTACTGTATTTTTACTTTTGTGCCATTTTCTAGGAACATTATTCCTGTGAAAGCTGAGAATTGTCTAACTAACATTTATATAATGCTTTAAGGTATTCAAAGAGTTTTACAAATGTTATATCATTTAATCCTCAGAATAACACCAGGAAGTAGGCATTGTTATTATCCCTATTTTAGAGATGATGAAACTGAGACAGATAGTTTCTCATCTGAAGGGAGGAAATGTACCTCCATTTACATGATGCTGTGAATTTAAGTGAATATGTTTCTCCCTTGAATATTTCTTTTTTAAGCATAGCTGCAAAAAAGCAGAAGTATAGAAAAAAATTCTTGAAATTTCTTGTTGGAGGAATTTCAGACCTCAAGGAGAATATGGAGAAAGCAAGAAGTTTGGGGATGGAGGAGTCTGAGGTCAGATTTGAACTTGAGCCTTCTGGCTCTAGTTCTAGCTTCCTACTGCCTAGAGAAGAACACTGCCCCTGTCCATCACTGGTAATTGGGGGAAGGAGAAAAGGAAATAAGGAGGAAATAATAGAGGGGAGACCTTCCAAGTCAGTGAAAAGTCTAGGAAATCATCTATCAATATCAAAACAAACCTTTTTGCTATTCCTGCTATTTTACTCTACTATCCAGACAAATACTGCTAGTCCAAATTCATGTACCTCTTGGGCTCAGTGGTAATAGGCAATGATTCCCTTCCTGGTGCCAAATGAAAGAACATTCAGCTACTGTTGAAGTTAAATAGGTTTGGATTTGAGGTGGAACCTAACTCTCCTTAGAAGTGGAAATTACTTACCCACACACATTGCTTTCTTCCTATTCCCTGCCTGCAATCTCTCCCTATCCCTTGCGAAGCCAAGAGTTCCAAGTCAGACTTCTGTAAAAAGCTAAGACTCTTTGATTCATTCCTCCCTTTTAATTTTATATGAAGTCAGTGTTTTGCAATGGTGAAAGAGTAGATGCTTAGTAAGTATTTATCAGTTGATTGACTGAAACATCCTCAGCAGACCCATCTTAATTCATAGACAGAGGAGACAAACTTTATACATTGTGATTTCAGGGGTACCAACATGTCCTCACTCCCCTATCCCCCCCAAAACAAAACAAAACAAAAACTCTTGCTTTCTCCAGCTTCCCCTTGAGGTCTGAAATTCCTCTAACAGGAAATTAATTTCAGGACCTGCTTTTCATATTGTTGCTTTTTTGCAGCTATGCTTAAAAAAGAAATATCCAAGGGAGAAACCTATTCACTTAAATTCACACTTACATGTACAAGTGGGTACATTTCCTCTCTCTGGTACCCCTCATACCTCCCTTTTCAGCTCCCTTTTATGTGTTGGTTTTCCTCCATTAGAGTATAAGCTCCCTGAGGAAAGGGACATTTTTCTTTTGCTTGTATACCTATTCCCAGCATTTAGAATAATGTCTGACAATTATGCTTAATAAATATTTTATCTGTCTAGCTAGCTAGCTAGTGATCCCTCTAGCCATCAACCCCAGATGTCCTGCCTCTGTAGGACATGCCTCTGGCTACCCCTTTCCCTGTCCCATTTTCCATCTCTTGTTCTTAGAACAGTTCTCAAACCAATCCTATCTACCATTGCTTCTAGAAAGAGAATGATCATGGATTATGCCATGGCTCCACTTACTGTCCCTGTGATTTCTCAATCAAAAACTGACTTGATTACCACAAAAATTCATATTTATATATCCTCCTCCTCTATCAGAATATACATTCATTGAAATAGATTGTCTTAGTTTTGCTTCTCTAGAACTTAGCAGAGTACTTGCCACATAGTAGATATTTACTACATATGCTTTCTAATAATAATAATAATAAAGTAGATACATCACAAATATTTGGTTGTTAACAAAGGAAAGGTGTCCTTGGAAAGAGAAAACAAAAGAAATTTGGGTTGGACCTGGGACAAGTGTTGAATTTTTAAATGAAATGAAGTGATATTTTGAGATTCAACCTGTATTTATTTTGGCATCTTGGCTTGCCATGTTTTTAGGAGAATAACTACTAGGGATATTATACACCAATCTCAGACAAGTCCTAAATTTTGCAAGCAGAGTTTTCAGAGGAAAAAAGAGGGGAAATCTGTTGGACATTTAAAATGCCAAAAGGCTGCTCTCCCTCATGGAGCCAACCTTTGCCCACTAAATTATTTTTAATAGGGTGTAATTATATGTAATTTTCTTCCCTGCCAAGTTAGATCAGTCATATGCTGTCAGAGAGGCATCTTTCCAAATAGGTATCTGGGGTCAGGGTGAGATGATGGCAGGTTAGTATTAATGTGTCTTAGTTTCTTCAGTGATATTGACCTCACCAGTTATGAAATTAATTCTGATTAATTTTGAAATTAATTGATTCACGATCAGTTTGTTTTCCCTCTGAAGTTCCTGAGTACAGTATTTAGGGTTAAGTTATAGAAAATGAAATGAAGGCAATAGCTACTTCTTGGATTCTACAAAATGTGTGTATGTTTTCACATACAGGAAGCTTAATTAGGGCCCTGCCATTCAGGAAATCTTCTGCTTCCCAAGTTATGGGAAAACCACCCCTTTCTGATCTTGGACATCAATTTGTCTGTTAGATTCTTTAGAAGCTGTCCATTTAGGAAATATCCCAAGCAGTCATGTTCTACCCATTTGTTCCCAGGTGAGAAATAGATCCAGGAAGTCTGTTTTGATCTGTGGATGAGTATTGGTCAGCTTTCTAACTTAGTAATAATTACTGATAACTAAAAGAATTAAGAACTTCTAATGAGTATTGACCTTGGACTAGGAGAATTCAAATCTTATCTACGAGTTTTATTTTGAGACTTCTTGTCTCTGTTCTGAATCACAATCAGGGAAGAAGGCACTACCTTAATATAAACCCTCCTACTAATCCATACCATTCTATTTATTGCAAGTATGTGACACTAATTTTTGTCCTGTACCCCACCTTGGCAGCATATATAATTTTTTTCTTAGGGTTTTTTTTTTGGCAAGGCAATGGGGTTAAGTAGCTTGCCCAAGGCCACACAGCTAGGTAATTATTAAGTGTCTGAGGCTGGATTTGAACTCAGGTACTCCTGACTCCAGGGCCGGTGCTCTAACCACTGTGCAACCTAGCTGCCCCTTGTATAATGTTTTTAAAGAACTTAAAGAAATACTAAATTTATATTAGAAGTTAGAGAAAATAAAGATGTTATTTTTTTCCTATAAGTTTATAAATCCCTTTACAGGGTCTGTAGACCCTAGCTTAAGAAAGTAATCTAGATGCAACAAAAACTAAAGTCTGCTTAAGAAAAATTAGCAAATTCCTAAATTAGAGGCTTCTGTTTATTCCTATATTTAAATATAAATCCTTCATTTTAACCAGATATTTAATTTTGATTATGCACATGAAAATTAATTTTTTTATTTCAACCCAATTGAATTTTTGAAAAGACTGACTCAATATGGAACCTGTACTCAACTGACATATCCTTCTGAAAAGAACAATAGAAATTTAATGCATAAATTTACTCATTGTTATTCCTTATAGTTGATATCAAGTGATTAATTACTATGACTTTAGATGTGCCATGGATATAAGTTTGTAACATTTGAAAGGGAACTTGTTGATTATCTAATTTAATTCTATCTGAAGTTGTTTATACATGTTCTAAGTTGTTTATAATTATTTAATGTAATCAATAGCTATTTGTAACAAATGTGTATCAGTCACTCTCACTTTACTATTTTTTTGTCAGCAACAATATTTTAAATTTGATTTTTAATTTATGGAATAAAACAAATATTTCCATA
Source organism: Macrotis lagotis (assembly GCF_037893015.1). Classification (NCBI taxonomy): domain Eukaryota; kingdom Metazoa; phylum Chordata; class Mammalia; order Peramelemorphia; family Peramelidae; genus Macrotis; species Macrotis lagotis. Next base: position 160,452,075 of record NC_133658.1, on the reverse strand, counting down.
ATACAGAAAAATAAAAAGATGATTGCATATGAAAGTCTAAATCTACTTGTATAACTTGCTAATCCTTTCAAATATACAACAAAATTATCATGTAAATTTCTTTTTTCTTCTTGTTTCCCCTCCCCCATCTTAGAGATGGCTACCATTAGACACAAATTGATAGACAGATATATATATACACACATATATTAAATTTTACACGTATATGTATATGTAAAATTATTCTTTATATTTCTATTTATCAATTCTATCTCTGTTGATATCATATCTAAAAAGTCAAAATTATATAAATATTGTCATATCAAATAATTCCCAAGGAAGAAAATGATACTTGGTGATAATATTGGCAAATCTAATTTCTGGTCCTTTGAAAGCTAAAAAGAAGGTCCATCCAAAATGGACACTCAGAAAAAGCATGTTCTGTCTCTTTTGAGCAAAGGGGAAAGAAAGAAGAAATTTTTCCATGCTTACTTTCAAAATCTTTGCTAGAATCTAGATTTCCCCCCACTCCATCCCAGGGATAACAACTTCAAACAGTTAAACTTTTTTTTTTTTGTGGCATGACCTCCTTTAGAGAAATGACCGTCTAACTTTTCAAATTTATAACTCCAGAACCCAGGACAGTATTTAATAAATGCTTTGTTGTTCATTCATTCTTTCATGAAATGGAAATCACAAGCACATATTAGTGTTATGGAAAATTTCTTTGCTCCTTGAGGGATAAGGGGAGGAGTGGGGAGAAAGAGTGTAAGGAAAGAAAAAAAAAGAGTAAAGAAATATATACCCCTTTCTCATTCTGTCTGCAACCAATATAAAGTGCCACAGTTTTTCAGTGAGAGGACTGAAAATCAAATGAAACATAGGAATTCTATTAGTATCCCAATTACTATCGATTCCTACTTTATAACAGTAAGATAGTTACTAGACAACTTACCTTTTCTAAAGTCATGCATAAACTTGTGAGAAGGAAACTCAGGCTCACACAATCACCCCAACTGTGAGAAGACAGAGAACAATAAATACCTTTGCACTCTGGTTTGTTGCCTGTCCAATTGCCATTGGACTGACAAAGGAGACTACTGGGACCAATCAGATGGAAACCAGGATTACAGGTGAAATGGACTTCATGTTCCACCAAATATTTGCTGCCAAATTTTCTTCCATTGAGTGGAGCTTCCACTGCAGGGCAAGAGACTGCAAAGAGAACAGAGATGAAATTATTTCAGTGATGATCTATTTCCCAAGAGAAGGTAGGATGAAACCAGGTCTGAAATTAGTCCTACAGATTCAAAGGAGAAATAAAAAAGTGGAGTCTTCCCTGCAAATCTGTGGAAATTGATTTCCAAGTTAATCAGGCAAAATGGCCTTTCTAAATTAAGAAGCCCCAGCTAAAAGTCTCACCTTTCCCACCTCTCATTTGAGAAGGAAGGAAGCCAGGTAAATCCATACTCTGAGATGAGGAAGGAGAGGATTCTAAGCATGATAGAAAACCAGTAATTGTCTTATTCTTGGAATAGCAAGAGAAAGACACCATTAGATAACAGAGCACATGGGGGTAGGGAGGGCATAAAGTATAAGAGGACAAGAAATTTTAGACTTTGAACACCAAATAGAGGATTTTATAGTTGATCCTGGAGGTGATAGAGTCATTGGAGTTTATTGAGTAGGAAGGAGGAAGGAAGGTCACAACTGCCCTTGGGAAGTACCCTTAGGAAGGCAAATGGACCATCTAGTCCAACACCCTCAACTGAGGGTCATGGAGGGTAAGGGACTTGTCAAAGATTACCCAGAAACAAGATTAAGTTCAGGTCCTCTGACTTGGGAACCAGGGCTCTTTCAACTGGAGTATGCTATCTCTGCTTCAGCAGATTAGAGTAGAGTTGAACCTGGATGATTGAAATTTCTCTCTGTTTCTACAGTGAATATTATTTTACCTTCTTATTTAATCAGTTCCTCATTGGTGAAGGCAGAATTTGTTTTCTTGAGTGAAGATCTCTAGTTCAGTTTCTCAATTACTAACATGTTGTACATTGGTAAACAGATGTCTCTTAGGAATTATTGGGTGTTCCTGCCTGATGGTCTTCCTATTTTGTTTCCTATCTTCTCTGATATCTTGTATTGTAGATTTATCAGAACAGTTTTCTCCTTTCCCTTCCAATTTTAATTTAAAGCCCTTTGGTTCATAATCATGTCAATGGGGAGATAGATTCTCCCTTACCTTTTCTCTATCCCTAGCCAAACTCTGTCTGAAGTCTCTGGCCCAGGAATCTAAATCCTGTTCTCAAATTCTTAACTATTTTCCTTCCTTTCCCATATGAGACTCCTACAGTTCTTTAAACTCCAGAGAGAACATCACGTATATTCCAAAGATCATTGGATTTTTTCCCAGGACTATATAAATCTCTAGAGATTATATCCAGCTTCCTTCTGCTAGGATCACTTGCTCCAAAAAAATCTGGAAATAATACAGTGGACTCACAGGATCACATATCTAGAAATGGAAGAAACTTCAGAGGCCCCTTGGTCAAATTCCTTTCATTTTAGAAATGAAGAAGCTGAGACCTTTGGCTGCTAAGTGACTTGCCCAATATCAAACACAAGGTTTTGGGAAGGTCTTCATTAAATCATAGAAACAGAACCCAAGAAATGTACCTCCTTCCATTGTTTATATCCTATGACAACATCAACAACCCTTAACAAGTAGTCACCAACCACCATGATTTATCTTTTTCTCTTTGACGGTTAGAAGATACTTTCTCTTCTAGATGAATCTTTGCATAATCCTCATTATCTTGTGGAGTAGGGGAAAACACCTCCTTATTAGAAGATATATCTATCCATCCTCTTTCATAGAACTTCCAGATAATTATATAGTTTCGATGGTTTGGTGGTCTTTTTCTTTTTTTCGGTATTCCATTTTTCTATTTTCTAAGCACCTAAAATAGGTTTAGATTACTCTATGCTCCTTGGATTTTTTAGTCTTTTTGTTTTCCTTTTTCTCTACTGCAAGCCATATATTGCCTTAGTTTGAAAATGTAATATTATCTGCATTTGTATTTTTATATTGTTAAATATTTCCCAATTACATTTTAATCTGGTTCAGACCATACTTGGAAGTTGTGGGTCCCATGTAAGCCTACAGGCTATGTATTTTTTCCAATTACATGCAAAAGTAGTTTTCAATATTCATTCATTTACAAGTTAATGAGTTTCATAATTTTTTACCATGCTCCCTTCTCTTCCTGCTCCCCATGGCAGTGAATAATCTGGTAAAAGTTGTACATATATAATCATGTTCTACATTAGTCATGTTGTGAAAGAGAAATTATAACTAAGGAGAAGAAAACAGTAGTAAAAGAGAAAAAATATAAAAGAAGTTTTAAGAAGTGAACATAATATCCTTTGCTTTTCATTCAGATTCCATAGTTTATTTCTTTGAATGTGGATGGCATTTTCATAATAGACCTCTCAGGATTGCCCTTGATCACTGAATTGCTAAGAGAAACTTCTTCCATCCTGGTTTCTACTCAGTATCTTTTCATAATATAGTTTTTTCTACAAATGAAGTTGTTGGCACTGAAAAAGTACACAAATATAGCATACTCTCTGGTCTTCAATGACACACTCTTTCAAAGCTTCTGTAGTTGCAATGAGGGAGATTTTTAATATACCATATTTTTCTACCTATTACCTAGTTATTTGGCTTCTCAGATGCCTTAATTTGCCAAAGTCATAAGCTATAAGCACCCTTGCTGTTATCTTTGGGAACATCTTCTCAAGAAATCTTGCCTTTATCTATATTTCTGTCAGACTTTATCTCCATTTTACCTGTCAGTTGATCATTATTTTGGAAAAGAGACCCCCCCCCCCCGGAGTATTTTTCCATAAAATTTCATTTCTTTCTTTTTTTTAAGAAAGGGAAGAGACAATCAGGGTTGAGTGATTTGTCCAGGGTCACATAGCTACTAAGGATCTGAATCCAGGTCTTCCTGATTCCAGGTTCAGGGCTCTATCCAGTGTGCCATCTAACTACCCCAATTTCCCTTATTTCTGAAAGATTCTAGGTTCATAAGTGTACAGTTAATGCTCTTGAACTTGATTAAACATGGAGGAGTGAAGGAGTGATCTGAGTAAGGAAACTGAAAAACCACTAGGAAGGTAGAAATTACTTTTCTTTTCCCTAGAGGGAAAATTAGCAAATGAAGTCTTGACACACATTTTAAAAATACATGATCATTTGGAATAGACCCCTCTGGCATGCTCTGGTCTGATATTCAAAAAAAAGCAAATCAGAGGGGTGAACTCTTGCTTATTCTTGGAATCTGCACAGTCCCAGAGATCATCTAGGTATGGGGATATTACTAACCTTTTCAGTAAAGCCCAAGGCAAAGAATTCAGTTAGTCTATCAGTCAGATTCTGTGAGCTTATTTTCCAACTACTTTGTCTATTCCTTATATGGATATCATTTGCATATTGTTTCTCCTATTAAAATGTGAGCCCAGGTACCATGCTTTGGTCTTTCTTGATATTCACTACCTTTTAATACAATATCTGGCGCAATTAATAAATGTCTATTGACTGACTGACTTACTAAGCCCACCCACATGGATGTATTTTTGACCTGGACAAGTCAATTGGCTTATCTGCATAGCTCCATTTCACCAGTTCATCAATCTATCTTGTCATACCTTTTGGTTCTGAGTCTAGTTCCATTTCAGTCATAAAATCTATAACTGGAATGGACAATTAAGACCTGTCATTCTTGAACTGTGCTACATACAAACAGTAAGAACTGCCCCTCCAAAAAAATTCCAAGAGGTTGAACAATGGGAACATTCAGAAGCTATGGCACTTGTATCCATTTGCCATGGCATTCCAACTGGAATCTCTGAAACATGTTTCCATAATGTTTTAGAGATTCCAATGATGGAGTGCCAGAGCAAACAGATACAAGTGCTATAGCTTCTAAAATTCATTCACTCTGGGGGCTTCAGAGTGTTTTTTCATGAACCCCAAAGATAAAGTACTTGCACAGGGTACTTTGCTTTTATTTCCTTATGATTAAGGATATTCTCTAGTTCTACACTCCATTTCTATTTTTGAAAGGAAAAGGTTCAGTCTTGTGAAGCTCTCTAAAGTTCAGATCACTTGCCTCTCTTGGGTCACTATGACATCAGTAAGATAATTTTTTTTGACTCCACAAAAAGTTTGTTCAAAAAATTTGATTTTAAAAACCAGAACATCACAGGATGAGTCAATTCCTTAGGGAGGAAAATACAGCATAACATACCAGCACCTGCTCATAATTGTGCTAAAGGAAAAAGTGTCTCATTGGTCTGTCTATTGTGGGCACAGATTTCATAGTATACCACTGTTCACAAGTAGCCAAGGGAAGGGTGGGAATGGAACTGTGACAATTAAAGCACAATACTGGGGGGGAAGGGGAAGGAACTTGGGAAATGATGCCATCCTCAAATCCAAAGGGCCTTCTCTCCCTAAGATTATTCCCATCCTAGGTCATAGGACTGTTTTCATGACAATAGGTCATTGAGTTCAAAGGAATTATTGAAATGGAAAGTTAGTCCATTAGTTACAGGATTAATGGATCATTAACTAGGAATTAGAACTATAAGAGACTTTCAAAATGCCTCCCATTTTACACATTATCATGATTTTTTAAATACCCATTAAGTCAGGGTCTTTACTAAATTCCCACTCTAAAGCTTCAACATGCTATGGGGACCCTGAGATCCTGTCAGCTATACTATCAACAGAGCACAAGTTCTGTAAGATCCGAATGGACCTTCTGTTAGGAAATTCAGCTTTGGGATCAACTGTATTATCATACAAGTATAACTCCTGTGTTTGAATGCCTATTTCACCAAAGTTATGGATATAATTATTGTTTCTCTAAGAGTGTTGAAGTCATGCTACATTTTAAAATAAAGTTGATTGTATTTATTTCATATCATATTTTATTATATTTATTATGTAGTTTCTTAATCCCTGATCTAGGTAATGTTTCCATTGCTAAGGAGGGAAAATGGGTGTGTTTACTTTCAGGACAAAGTTGCTATTTGAATCTACTGGGAAAAAGACAACAGAGAACTAGTGTGCTAAGATATACTACCTTTCCACAAATTAGACAAGAGGTCATACATTAGAACTCTAAAGAACCTTAGTGACAATTTTACAGATGAGAAAACTTAAGTGAGCAGAGATTAAATGACATGCTGAAAGGAACACAAAAAGTAAAAGAACCAAAATTTAAACCCAGCTCCTTTCTTCATTATACTATTTCTTCTTGAAGGACTGGAAAGTTAAAGAACTATAGAAGTACAATAACAATAATCATCATAACCTATTGGCATAGCAACTTAAGGTTTACAGAGTACTTTTCCTCATAACATTCCTACAAAACAAGCAATATAAATTTTATATTGTGTCTATTTTACAGATAGGGAAACTGAGGCATAAAAAGTTGTGGGGTTTGGGGTTTTTTTTTTTACTTTCAACGAATATCACATAGCTAGGAAAAAAGTAAAGTCAGGATTTGAACCCAGGTCTTCCTATCTAAAGATCCAGTGCTTTTTCTACAACACCAGAGCTATTTGACAACATCTTCAAAACTGGGTAAATGTCATCAGAGACCACATAGGTCACCTTGGGAAGGAAAAACAAATTGAAAGTTATCATAATACTTGGAAAAAGCCACGGATACTTGCATCAAAGCTTTGCAACCATTGGTTGGTGATTTGCCATCTTACCTGGTGGGACATCTGGAAGGGCTTTGTTAACAGAATTCTGAAGCATGGTTAACCGATTCTTCATGTTGCGAATCCCTTCTGTAAATCGGGTCTCTTGGCCTTTTAATAACTGCTGCATTTGACGGATAGCAGATAAAAGCTGCTGTTTACTGAGACAGTTCTACAGAAGGAAAAATAAATACCAATTAACAAAGGAAATTAACCAAGCTAGGTGATTGGGAATCATTTTGGATCAAAAGCATTCAACTTTTTCATATGACAATAATACCACATTCTTTCCTTCATTCTACTCAAATACTCTGAAAACTGGACTTGAGATGATTTTTTTCTTTCTTTCCCTTCTGGACATTTAAAATAATGGATTTTTTCTCAGGTTTACCCTAAAGTGGGAAATAGAGAAAGTGAGGGACTTCTGGTCAACCAAGTCTTTCATGGAGCATTTTGTCATTTTCTTAAATAAATACCGCAAAGCAGTGATGTACCGGCAAATATTTAACAGTGGGCTCTGGGGATGGTTGGGGGTGGTGGCGGAGGGAGTATGCAGGACACATGTCTAACTATTGATTACATTTTCTTTATCACTGTCTTAAGTCTAAACAATTAACAAAACATTAAATCAGGGTCTATTCAAATTCCAAAGTGTAAATTCTCACATTGAAAATTTAACAATTAACTCTAGGAAGCCCAAATGAACTGGCTCCAGGATATTTTTTGTTACAAATGATTTAATTGGTGACTTTCCCAAAGCCAAAGTCCCAGCACCAAGACACATAATTACTAGACTATAAGTTCCACAGACCTGTTCCATATGAAAATTGAATCTCCACACATAGTAGTTGCTTAATTTATGTTTGTTGCATCATATTTACCTTATTTGTTATATTGTATTATAGTGGTAGAATCATTAGTCCATGAGCTTACTTTGATTCTTCACCTTAAAATAGCCTTGATATTGAGCATAATTTCAGAACATTCTCACTCATATTTTACAAATTTGTATATATTTTAAGTGAGCATTTTCCTTGATTGTCATATTTCTCCAATGAGCAAATAGAATAAGTGCTTCCTTACTCAGCACTTAGCACAGTATCCAAACCATAGTAAAAGTTTAATAAATATGTCTTGCCAAAAAATGGTTTCTTACATCTTCCTTATGGTGGTGACTACTTATGTTACTTAATCTGTCAAAAACTATGTTAAAGTAAACATTTTTACATTTATGGATTCTCCCATTATTCAGTATCAATAGCTTCTTTGAAGTGGTCAGATTGAATTTGCTGAATTACTGTTATTTATTATTATTTATAATCTTCATCATTATTATCTTTTTTTTTCTCTTTCCATCTTATATTCAGTGGAATAAAGACAGCAATGGTCCAGGGACCTTTTCTTACTATTATTCTTTATATTTAATGTTCAATGTCGCCTCATAAAACAGAAAAAAGCATCGGGGATACAGAGGATGAGTCTACCCCAAACTTGAAATGAGTCTCAGTTAAAGCAGTTCAAACTAATTTAAAAAACTATATGGAAGTCCACAAATGGAGAGAAAATAAAAATGATCTGTCAATGTCATCATAGCAATATCTTTGAAGATATTGGAACTAGCACATTGTACTTGAAGGGCTATAAAAGGAAGTTGAAATAACACTTAAGAAGATGAAGATTGCAAATGTAGCTCAATTTTTCTTAGTAATTTAAAGCCTGTAAAACACTTTATATACATTATCTCATTGGATTGTCACAGAAACTTTGCCACCATTTTATCGGATAAGGATACAGAGTTTCATCATGGTCGTATGACCTGTCCCGGGGATATAATGTGTCTGAAAAGGGATTTAAATCCATATTCAGACTTTAAAGAGCACACTGTCCTAGATTACTATGCTATCTCTTTGATGAATAATAATACTAGATCAGAACACAATGGTAACCATAATTTTGAAAAGACTAGGGGATGATCTGAGAGAGGGAGGGAGAGGGAGAGACAGAGAGAGAGAAAAATGAGGGAGAGGGGGAGAGAATGGAGGGAAGAAAGAACTATAGGGAGAGGGATAGAAAAGGAGGGAGAAGGATGGGGGAAGGAAGAGAGAGAGAGAGAGAGAGAGAGAGAGAGAGAGAGAGAGAGAGAGAGAGAGAGAAATGAGGGAGAGGGCTAGAGAGGGAGGGGAAAAAGAAAGAGAGATGAAGCAAGAGAGAATAATGGGGAGGGAAGACAGAAAGAGAGATTGAGAGAGAAAGAAAAAAGAGGAAGAGGGATAGAAAGGGAGGGAGAATGGAGAGAGAGACAGACAAAGAAAGAGACAGAAAGAGAAGAAAAGAGGGAGAGGGATGGAGAGGGAGAGAGAGGGACAGAGGAAGGGAGAGAGACAGAAAGAGAATGAGGGAGAAGGGTAGGGGGAAAGACAGAGAGATGAAGTGAGAGAGAGAAGAATGGGGAGGGAAGACAGAAAGAGAGATCGAGAGAAGAAAGGAGAAAAGGGATAGAGAGGGGGGAAGGAGGAAGAAAGAGAATGAGGGAGAGGGCAGAGAGGGAGAGGAGGGAGATGGTTGGAGGGGGTAAGACAGAGAGATGTAGGGAGAGAGATAGAAAGGGAGGGAGAAGAATTGGGGGATGTAAATGATTTACAGAAGATTTTATACTTGATCTTTCAGGTAACAGGGAACATCTGGAACTCATTGCTCAGAGGAGTGACATAGATAGACCTATTTTTTAAAAAAGAAAAAAATCACCTTAGTAGGTTAGCTGAGGGCAGATTGACATGAGGAGTGACTTGAAATAGGGAGACTTGCTAGAATACTGTTGCAATAGGCTAGGCAAGGGCTGATCAGGGCCTAGGGTGACAGCTTTACCAACAGTAAAAACAGCAACAAAAGGAACACAAGAGATGCTAAAGTGGAAATTTCAAGATTTAGTCATAGTTTGGATATGTGGAGTGACTTTATTTTGGAATTAAGAATAACCCAGAGATTGTGAGCTTGAGTGACTTGAGGGTATTCATAATATTAATAGAGAAGTTCGGAATTAGGAGCGGGTTTGGATGGAAAGACTTTTAGGTCTCTTTTGGATATGTCAAGTTTGAGATGCCTATGAGACATCAGTTCAATGTGCCTAAAAGGCAAGTGGTAATGTGAGATTATAGCTCTGCAGAGAAAGTAGACATCTAAGAATCATCTTTAGAGAAATGAAAGTTGAACCATTAGGAATTGATGAGATTGCCAAGTGAAATACTATAGAGTGAAAGGGGAAGAAAACTGAGCATAAAGGGATACCCATGGTTAATGAGCAAGGCATGGATAAAGAATCAACAAAGAAGATTGAGAGAGAACTTGTTAGGCACACAGGAGAACCAGGAGAAACTGTCATGAAAACTCAAGAGATGAAAGAAAATCCAGGGGAAGCAGGTGATCAATATTGCCACAGGCTGCACAAAGGTCAAGAATAATACTGAGGGAAAAGGCCTCCCTTTGGAGGGAGAAGTCTCAGTTGAATGAGGCCACTAGAAGCCAGGTTGCAGTGTTCAGAAGAGAATAAGAGGGGAGGAAGAGATAATATCAAGTATAGGTTTCTCAAGGAGTTTAGCCACAAAGGAAACAATGTCTTGCAAGGAGAGAAGGGTCAAGTGAAGGATTTTTAAGGATGGAAGAGATATAGGCAACTTTATAGGCAGAGGGAAAGAACTAGTAGATAGGGAAAGATTAAAGATAAGAGAGAGTGGGTGCAATCTACTGAAGTCACCTGGAGAAGATGCAATCAAAGATAAATGAAGAAGGGAAGGAATGGGACTAATTTTGTCTTATTATATCCCTAGAACTTTCACATTGCTAAGTATATAGTAAGCACTAAGTAAATTCTTGTTGACTTGACATTCTACTAATTTCGATGCAATTTCATCTTTTTTTTAGATTTATAGGAGGCATCATGACATATTGAATTTAGAGTGAAATTTCAAGTCTGCCACTTCACTAGCAATTTGACCTTGGCAAATTATTTAACCTCTATAGACCTGTTACATCATCTACAAAATAAAGGAACTGAATTAGTTTGTTATGATCATTTTGGAGCCTGATTCTATTAACCAGTATGTTGGTTTTCCTTCCAAGCTTTGTGTCACCTGCAGATTTAATAAGGATACTTCTATTTGAATAATTAATATGAATATTGGCCAGAACAATATTCACAGATCTTTGCTACTCTCTGCTGTAGACTTTCTTCCAAGCTGACATGGAATCATTGGTGCCAAATCTTTGAATTTGAACGTTCCATACATCTCCAAAGCCACCTAAGTAATGTCATTTATTCTCCATTTTTCTTTCTTGTCCAAAAAAGAATAGCGTTATATACTTTGTTAAATGTTTTGCTAAAAATCAGGTAAATCACATCTGTAGCATTGCCCTGAACTTATAATTCTGTCTAAAAAATGAATTGGATCTGAAATGACCAATTCTTAATGAGGCCAAGCTAACTGTGATCACTTCTTCTAGAAGTATACAAATTTCCATGTAATAATTCTAGAATGTTGTCAGATAACAAGCTCACGGTTTATATAGTGCTTAGATTCCTTGTTGCAAAAATCAGGACAATATTACTTTTCTTTCACCCCTGTAGCTCCTCTCTTACTCTCCAAAATCTTTCAAAGATCTAAAGGTTATAGATTTAGGGATTTAGAGGCTATCAAGTCCAATCCCTTTCATTTCATAGATGAAGAAACTGAAGCATGGATAAATTAAGTGATATTCTCAGAGTCAAATAGCTAATATCTGAAGTGGGATTAGTACTCAGGCCTTTTTGCCTCCAAGTTCAGTGCTCTACCTTATACTGTGCTCAGCTATCACAAAGCTAATTCTCTTAGTATCTTGGGATGAAGCTTCTCTGGTTCTGGTGACTTGAACTGAGAATGAATGATACAAATGCTTGGGAGAAGAAATTAAAGACAAAAAGGATAGCTTTGAAAATCAACATGTTGAATTTGCTATCTTAAAAAAGAAAAGTTAGCTTTCCACAAGAAATCCATAATTTCCTATACAATCCTATCCTTCTGTTCTATACTATGCATGGAAATATTCAATTTATTATTCTATTTGGCAACTTCAGAATAAAATTTTTTAAAAATTATTCATTAAAGATTCATATATGTGTGCACATACATATTTATTCAATGTTTAAAATGATGAATGAAGAGTTGATAAAGATTATTAAGGAGATAATATTAGCTGCCCTTGATGAGTTCAAATTAATCCCATATTTTTACATTTCTTAAAAGTAAACAATATCTCCATTTCCCTTCATCATTAAAACTGTTTCTTTTATATCTCCACAAATTCATTGAAAACTTCCCAATCCTTTTGCATTGTCTTCATCAAAACTATTTAAATTTGCTTTCCCCAAATCTATGGTGCATGTCATACCTGCTCAACTTTCTTCTCCTTTGTTTTCAAAAACTCGTAAAAGATAATGGTCTTTTCCTCAGAAGATTCACTTCATTTTTATTATAGTAACCAGTTTTTTCTAGTTTAGATTGATCAATAATTTAGAGATGCAAGGAGTCTTAGAGGTTATCAAACTTGGAGACTAAGGCAGAGAAAACTCAAGTAATTTCACAAGGGTCAAAAATCCAGTATGTATTTGCAATGGGATTTGAACACAAATCTTCCTGAATCCAGGACCTTTCCAGTAAGTCATGCTGTCTCTGGAGAATTTGGTCCAGAATAGAAGTTACCTTTGATTATTCCTTTATCTATGAAAGATGAAATTATCACTATGATAAGTCAAGAATTTTTAACTTCTATTTTCAGAGCTAGAAAATATTTCTTTATATAGTTTTTTGGTTTATATATATTGTATTTGAGATGCCATGATCCTGAGATTATTCACCAGACAGTTGATGAAAGAATTTTGAAGTCAAGTCAAATCTTATGATTTCCCCTGGGAAAGAGAGGCACAATAAGAGTCTGGGGAAAGAGAAATACATTGCTAACAAGATCAGAGGTGTACAAAAGTTTAGTTCCCATTTCTTTGGACAAGGGTTTCTCTGGTTCCACGGATAAACCATGTAGATTGGTTGTTTACAGAATGAACCAAAGGTGCAAGTCAGCCCTGCAAAGCCCTAGCAGTGAGGGTGCCAGTTGTCAGGGTAAGGCTGCCAGAGAAAAAGAAGGATGTGGGATTTCCAATGAGGAATTTCCAGCTCTCTTGTGGGATGATTATTGGCAGCAGCTGCTTTGAGACTTGTTACTCCCTGAGCTCAGAGAGCTTAGTGAATATTGAAAGGCTTGGGCAAGTTGCCACATAACCTGAAAGAAAATAATTTGATGGGCACAAACCTCTAACCAATGGATTTGAAAACTAAAGTCTTTTGGAAAAAAACTAAAAATAAAGCTTATATTGGAACAAATTGGTTTTATTATCAAGAATCAAGTGGTAAGGTTTGGATACCAACATACCTTCTGAGATGCAAGGTCTCCTATCATATTGGTATGATGGAAAGAGCATGGGAAATGACTTTTGAAAATCTGAAGCAAATTCCAGTTCTTTCAGTAATGCACTGTGTCATCCTGAATAAGAAAATTCACATCTGAGTCTTGATTTTCCTCATTTATACATGATGGAATTGGATTGAATCAGTTGTTCTTAAACATGCATTTCTTATGGCACTCTAATATTTACTGTGGAGAATCATGGCATCCTAAGCATTTTTTTTTTAGTTTTTGCAAGGCAATGGGGTAAAGTGGCTTGCCCAAGGCCACACAGCTAGGTAATTATTAAGTGTCTAAGGCCAGATTTGAACTCAAGTACTCCTGACTCCAGGGCTGGTGCTCTATCCATTGTGCCACCTAGCTGCCCCCATCCTAAGCATTTAAGATGAAAACTCAACAGGAAAGTCAGGAGATTTGCACATTTATTAACTTCTCTTCAATAAGAGCAAATTCACAGTCTGATAATACTGTGAGTTTAGTGTATATGTGTAATGGGCAATTTGTTACATATTGCAAGTACTTTGGACAGGCCCCATCAATGAAACAAGTCTAAGAAGAAGAAATTTAATAGGGATAAACATAAAATCCTAAGTTCGAAAAACCAATTGCTCCAGGATAGTATTTAAAAAGATGGAACTAATAACAGTTCATCCGAAAAAGACCTAGGGAAAAGGACATTGTGTCTGTCTTTTATTATTTAGAGAGTTGTAATGAGGATGGGAGTAACTTGGAGCAAGTTGTGGAATTTGTTCAAAAGTTGCTCTGGCATCAATATAGGAAAAAAGCTCTCTGACCATTTAGATCTACACAAAAGTAGAATGGGAGGTCTCCAGAGATCATGATGACTTTTAAATTATAATCACAATAGCTAGTATTTATACAAAAATTTAAAGTTTGCAAAGTACTTTGTAATATCTCCATTTTATAGATGAGGAAAATGAGCTTGGATCATACAGCTAAAAGTGTCCAAGGCTGGATTTGAATTCTTGTCTTCCTAACTCTGAATCCAACGTTCTATCTACTGAACCACCCTGCTGCCAGAGTGACATGAAGCATCATCATGGTGGATATTATCAGGAAAAGTAGAGGAGGACTATGGAGTTGTTAATCTAATTATGTAGTAAAAGTGAAGTGTAACAGTGAATAGCTTGTAACATAAAGACTGCATTGGTATGTACAAAGTATTATGACAAGAGGTAGATCCTCAGAACATTGGATGAATCCTGTATGGAGAATGTATGGAAAGCCATGGACTCTTATTGGGTTCAGTTTGGCTAGTTGATAGTTTTCTTTCTTTCTTTCTTTCTTTCTTTCTTTCTTTCTTTCTTTCTTTCTTTCTTTCTTTCTATCCTGATTGCTGTCTATTATGCTAACTCCAGATTATTTTGACTGTTTGTATCTTCAGCTTTCTTATAGTCTACATAGGTGGAAAGAGAACCCACATCAAGAGGCCAGAGGCTTCTCCTTACCATACACCAGCCTAATTGGGAAGTCAAACTTGATCCTTTTTAAGATACCTGAGTTAGACATATGATCTCTTCAGATTCATGAAGGTATTTCTCTATCTTCTGTCTCTAAATCAGAGACTAGAGAGTGAGTTCTGTGGCATGAGGATTCTCTCAACAAGCAAACATTAATTTGAGGGTGGTCTACTACCATAGAAAATGATTTCTTCTGGGCCCCTTGTATTCTTCTCTGTATTCACCCTCTGATACAGGGGCAGAAGATCTGGCATGATCATTATCAAGACCTCTAGCTTCCTATCCAGCTAGACCCTTATAAAATTAAAAATGTTGGGTACTGTGGCATAGAGGAATGTTAGAGTTAGAAAAAGTATGAGGCCATTTCATCCATCTACCATCCAAATCTACTTCAACGGCTTCCATTGGACCTTTTGTGGTCCCTTTACTAAGCCAGGAAATATTCTTTGCTTTGGGGAGAGTTCCAGGAGGCTTCTATTGAACATGATTTTCTGTCAGCTAAAAACTATTTACTCACATACACAAACACACATATACACACATACCTCTTTCACAGAAAAAAGAAGTAAAATTTCACTGGGCCTCAAGGACAGCTTTTTCTTTCCTTCTTTCTAGCCTGATTCCTATCAATTTTGCTAACATCAGATTATCTTTACAGTTTAACATTCTGTTCCCATTCTTTACTGTTTATATACTCTGCTGTTGAAACAGAAATAGATAAATGTGGTTCAAGAAAGGAAGCTTGCACTGTAGGAGGCCACATCCTATGGTATCCCTGCTGTGGGGATGCTGGGTTTGCTGGAATAATTGAGTTCAGTCATGTTGAACTTCTATAGGATTAATGTTGAACAGGAATCTGCACTAAGTACAGGATCCCTTAGGAAAGGGAGGAAGTAAGGGACAGGCAGATAGTCAGGAAAACCTTCCCAAATTATCAGTACTGGAATTAGAACCATGAATGGCAGCTATACTTTCAATCTGGGGAGAGTTAAAAAGACTCAGTCTCTAAAAAAAAAAAGGAAAGAAAGCTCATTTGGTGGAAATAGCAGGAATCGAATTTACTGTTCAGTAGTTGAAATCTGAGAGATCAACTAAAAGTATGAAGTCTCCAAGGGACTGGCTCACCTGCTTTCTCAAGATATTTATGTTTTGTGTTTTTCATAGGACCTAGCTAAGGGATCCAAAATAATGAACTTGCCTCATGCAAGAATGCTGTCAAATAGATTTCTTTCATTTCTTTGTGAAAGAGTAATCCCTACCTCTAAGACTATAGGTAGGAGTTGTAATCATTTTGTAGCTCCTTTGTAGCATGAGTTTGCAAATCAGAGCCCACAACTCATGCAAGCCTTTTCCCAAGTTAGAACTATATTTCAATTCAGCATTTTTTAAAAATGGGAAAAAATGTTTTCATGCCTTTTAAAGTGCCAAATTTTCAAAATGTCTACCTTGAAGCCAAGAATTTAAAGACTTTGGAGTTTGACTCATATAGGAATTCTACATCTTTTATCTAATTGAAGACTTTCCTTCCTTTTTTCCTTCTTTCTTCCTTTGTTTTTTCTTCCTTTCTTCCTTCTTTCCTTCTTTCTTCTTTCTTCTTTCCTTCTTTCTTTCTTTTTTCTTTTTATTTCTTTCTTTCCTCTATCTTTCTTTCTCTCCCTTTCTTATAAGTTGAAAAGCTAAACTAGAAACACAGGGATTTTGCCTTTCCTTTTGATTTCCACTGCCAGAATCCATAGAACTTCCAGAAAAAACGTTCCTCCTCAACCCCCCACCCAAAAGAAACAGAAAAATTCACTAATCTCTAAAAAAAGTTTGGCTGAAGTGTTCACTCTTTGCTTGGGGGTCCTGGATATCAATGATACTAGACAGCAGACTGTTGCCTGGCTGGCACTATTTCGTGCTTCAATCTTAGTAACTGACATATTGCCTGACAGAACTTCTGTGTTTATTCCACAGCTTTCTCTTCATTTCTACCATTTCTTTCTCATAATACTTTCATAAGAATTATTTTCATCCCCTTTTTCTATCCATGAAGATTCTTCCAAGATAAGGAAAAAGAATGACGTGGAAAAGGGAACTTGATTTGAAATCAGAAAACAACAGATGATATATTTTTTCCTCATCTATAAAACAAAGAAGGTGAAAAAGATCCTCAAGAATATATGATGATATGACTAATATGGAAATATGATTTACATTATTGCACAAATATAATATATCAAATTGTTTACCATCTCAGAGAGAGAGAGAGAGAGGAGGTGAAAGAGGGAGGGAGAAAACTTGGAACTCAAAAAAATTTTTAGTATCTTTACATATAATGTGGAAAAAATAAAATATCATTTTTAAAAAGAATGTATGATAATTTACAGACACTATTTCTAGATATAACAGAACTCTAGTCCATATAGTGTTCAAATATGATTTTAGAGAATTGATAATGAAGTATGAAGCCTTGGTCTCAGCAGAGAAAACAGAATACAGATGCAGAATAAGCCATCCATTTTCAGACATGGCCAGTATGTTGATTTGTTTGGCTTTATTGTACTTACTTATTA
This sequence comes from Macrotis lagotis, assembly GCF_037893015.1. Taxonomy (NCBI): domain Eukaryota; kingdom Metazoa; phylum Chordata; class Mammalia; order Peramelemorphia; family Peramelidae; genus Macrotis; species Macrotis lagotis. The sequence goes on along the minus strand of NC_133658.1, from coordinate 160,434,794 downwards.
CAAAGGAAATCCCTGTAGGGGGTTGGGAACTTGCATTGGAAGAGACTGTGATGAAATAAAAAGCTTCATTTTTTTTAAAGAAAAAGTTTCTAGGCTATATTTTAAGCTCATCTCCAAGACAATAACAAACTGTTATAAAATAAACTTCATAAATTCAATTTCATATTTCAAAGAAGAAAAATATCAGATTTAGAGATTGGTTACTTTGGGTATCTTAACTAAAAAAAAAAAAAAAAGAAAAATACCAAAGGTTTACAGATTGAGTACACTGGGGATCTAAACTTTATTTTCCACCACTGAGAGCCTCCCAAACCTAAGGCCTCACAAGTAGTTGTTTTTTAAATTTTCTTTTTTTTTTATGCTGGACCTGATTTCATAAGTATAGGAAAAGCCCTGATGACAAAATTCCACCCAATGTAAATAGTCATTAAAGGATTTAGGTTTGAACATCAGTTTTGCCACTTACTAGTATGACCTCAGCAAGTCATATTCTTCTCTTGACCTTAATTTCCTTAGCTTCAAATAAAGGGGACTGAAATAAATAACCTTTAAGGTGGCTTCAAGTTCTAAATCTATGATCTTGACCTGAAAGAAAATACCTCTGTATCCTTTACAGAAAGAAAGACTTTCTTTCTGATGACCAAGAGATCACATAGACATAATTAACTGGGCTCCCCAGCTCCCCTAACCTTTCATATCAACTAATAGAAAACAGTTGGGCTTTATCTTTCAAGAGGTATAGGTTTCAAAACCAGGATAGGTGTTTTTGTTTAGGCTAGGCCAGGCTAGGACAGGACAAGACAGGTCAGGAGATAGGATAGGAGAGGATAGATGGAGGGGAGAGGAGAGGAGAGGAGAGGAGAGGAGAGGAGAGGAGAGGAGAGGAGAGGAGAGGAGAGGAGAGGAGAGGAGAGGAGAGGAGAGGAGAGGAGAGGAGAGGAGGGGAGAGGAGAGGATAGATGGAGGGGAGAGGAGAGGATAGATGGAGAGGAGAGGAGAGGAGAGGAGAGGAGAGGAGAGGAGAGGAGAGGAGAGGAGAGGAGAGGAGAGGAGAGGAGAGGAGAGGAGAGGAGAGGAGAGGAGAGGAGAGGAGAGGAGAGGAGAGGAGAGCATTCTTTGTACTATAAACTTGAAGGAAAGAATTGAGAAAGTTATATGTTTAATTTAAGCCAATAAAGGACTTTCCCCTCACCTCTCTGTTTATCTTCAGAATGCTGTAGACCTGAATGCTGTGAGTGAATTCTTAATTCTCTACTTAGAAAGGGAAAGAATATCCCATATTTGGGAGAGGGAGACATCATCTTCATCATCACATCATCATCATCACCACCATCATAGCTAGCATTTAAATAGCATTTTACGATGTACAAAATGTTTTACACATACTGTTTCATTTATTTCTCATAAGAACTTTGGGAGATATATTCTATTATTATCCTCATTTTAAAAATGAGAAACAGCTAGTTTCTGAGGTAGGACTTAAACCCAGATCTTCCTGATCTCAAGTTCAATGCTCAAGAAAGATATTGTGTCCAGAATGAAGGAAATTCTAGGAAATTCTATCCCAATCAGCACACATCTTGAATAATGTGCAATTGATTAATATTTGTTGAATGAATTAAGGGGTAAATGTTAGCCTAGAACATTTCTTTCATCTATCCCATCAGCATCTACTTTTCAACTTGCTATTTTCTCAGTTTGTTTTTTTTCTTGTTGCTGCAAGTCTTGTGCCAGCTCCTTAGGAATGCTTTTAGCAACAACATCATTATCATGAGTATCTTAGTTCCTTCTAAATGATTAGCTAAATATTTGGCAGCATGTATACATTGCAAACCAATCATATTGCCTCCCTTACATAGCTGATCAGACACTTGCTCCTTCTCCTTCCCTCCCACTCTCTTACTTCTACATATCTCAAGCCTCTAGAGAGCCAGGATTCCTGTGCCTTTTGTCTTTTTCCTTTCTCTCTTTACTTAATGGGAACCATAGCTAACTAAGACTTGTCTGTAGTGTTATATTTGGGTGTGGTCTGCATTGGCAGAAGGAATCCCCACATGTGCAAAATACAGATCCTCAAAAGTAGATGATAATGTTAAGCTGGTAATGTGGGCTCAATAATGAGGAAATTATTTTTAAAACCATGCTAACACTTTTCAGCCAAGAACAACTGAAATCCTAGAACAGCAAAGACAAGACGGTGACTATTTTTGTTTTCCTGTCAGTTTGTTTTTGTTTTTGCTGATTAGTGTCACCAGAAAAATTCAATCCAAGAATATTTAGGATTACAGATTTAAAAACTATAAAATCAGTCAATCAGTTAACAAGCATTAATTTACCACAATATAGGCTAGGTACTGTGCTAAGCACTGGGAAACACTAAAAAAGAACCTCTGTTTCTAATGGGAGAGATGATAATCAAATAGGTTGTCCAATATTTGGACAGATAATTAGATTACTAGATTACCTCCCATTTATCTTGTAGAAGACAGACAGAAGGATGGACAGGCATATAGATAGATAGATAGATAGATAGATAGATAGATAGATAGATAGATAGACATATAGAAAGAACCCTTCCCATTTATACTATTTAGGTATACAGTTTAATAAATATGTGTGTATATATGCATATTTTATTATATAGTTACAGGCATAAATAAAGTTCTGGCATATATGGAGAGAGAGAGAGAGAGAGAGAGAAGAGATGATTGGCACTAGATGGGAGGAAGACCTCTTCCAGAATGTAGGATTTGAACTAAGTAGTGAAGGAAGTCAAGGAAGCCAAGAGACAAAGGTAGAGGTGATTCAGGCCTGGGGGGCAATCAGTCAAAATTAGAAATTTTCTAGCATCGCTTGATCATGAGGGTGTGAAGGGGAGAAAAATATAAGAAGGCTAGAAAAGTAGAAAAAAGGGCCAGTTTGTGAAAGATTTTAAAGTCACACAAAGAATTTTTATTTGATCCTGTAGGTGACCAGGGGCCACTGGAATTTACTGAGTAGGGGAGTGATATGGTCAGACCTATATTTTTGGAAGATCACTTTGACCACTTAGTGGAAAGCAGACTAAAGACAGGAGGTACTTAAGGCAGAAAGATCAATTAGAAGACTAAAAGTTATATTGTTCAACTCTCTTTCACAGAATGAGAGGAAACAGAGACCTAGAGAGTATGATTTGATCAAAGAGATACAGGTAGTACATAGTAAAAATATGGAGAATGGACCAAAGTGTTCATGAGTATAGAGAATGCCATGATGAAGAAAACCCCTCCAACCAGTGCAGACTGACACCTTCTCTTAAACTTAGAGAATTAAAATTGCCAAGAATAAACATTAAGTGATTTGTCCAGGTTCAATAAATCTGAGAAGAAAAACTTGTATTCAGGTGTTTCTAAGTCAATGCCTGCTAACACTCTAATAAGTAGAAAAATTGGAATTCAGACCTCAAATGCTTGAACTCAAAATATGAGACCCTTTCTATGGCAAAGCTCTTGTTTTTATTAGTATATAGTCTAGTTTGACTGGAATCAAGAGAATGTGGAGGAGGATGGAGTGAAATAAGTTGGAAACATTGGTAAGCATTAGGCTAGGGAATTTGTATTTGACTCTATAGTTGATAGAATAATATTGAAGGATGGGAGTGGGAAAAGAAAAGGAAGGAGAAATATAAGCTCAAACCTTTGTATATGTAAAATTAATCTGGTAGCTTTGTGATGGTGGATTGGAAATGGAAAGAGACTGAATGTTGAGAATAGTGATGAGAGACTGAATTATACATGACGTGAATGGAAACAGGATGAAGAGGAGGGAAAGTGTGAAGGGAAAAAAAACAGGCTTGGTGACTGATGAATATGGAGAGAGAGGACAGTCAGATATGGTGTAGGTTCTGAGCCTAACTGACTAGAGATTGATGGGATATTACCCGAAATAGTGAATTCAAAAGGAATGCCAGATTTTATGGTGGAATTAAGTCCCACTCTGCACATGTTAATCTTGAGGAGTCAGAGTAACACCCAAATGGGAATGGACAGACAGAGCACCATGTAGTGAACTTGGAGTCAGAAGAGGTAAGTGTTTTATTTCTTTATTTTTAATTTTATTTATTTTAAATTAATATTTTATTTTTCCAACTTTATGCAAAGATAATTTTTAATAATTATTTATTTTATTCTGAACTTAAATGAAGCAAGCCTTTCCATAATATAGTAGAATGGGGGGGGGGGAAGATGGGACAGCCAAACTGTGCCTACCCTTTGATCCAGCAATATCACTACTAAGTGTATATCCCAAAAAGATCATAAAAAGGGACAATGACCTATATGTGCAAAAATATTTATAACAGTTCTTTTAGTGATAGCAAAATGTTGGAAATTGAGGGGATGCCCATCAATCGAATGAGCAGTGATATATGAATGTAATGGAATATTATTGTGTAATAAGAAATGATGGACTGGCATATTTCAGAAAATCCTGGAAATACTTGTATGAACTAATGTAAAGTAAAATGAGCAGACATAAGAAAACAATGTATACAGTATCAGCGATATTGTGTGAAGATCAACTGTGAATGACTCAAGTCTTCTCAGCAACACAATGATCCAAGAAAAATATAAAGGACTCATAAAAGAAAATGCTATCCAGAACAAAATAAAGAATTGTTGGGGGCAGCTAGGTAGTGCAGTGAATAAAGCACCAGCCCTGGAGTCAGGAGGACCTGAGTTCAAATCCAACCTTACACATTTAATAACTACCTGATTGTGTGACCTTGGGCAAGTATCTTAACCCCATTGCCTTGCAAAAACATAAAAAAAATGAACCAATGGACTCTGAATGCAGATAGAAGTATATTTTCAATTACTTTATTCTTTCTTGTAATTATTTTTTTCTTTTAATGTCTTTCTTCTTCCACAATTAAGACTAATAAAGAAATATTTTACATGATAATACAAGTATAAACTATATCAAACTGCCTACCATTTTTTCAGAAAAGGGGAAAGGAAGTGAGTGAGAGAGAAAAATTCGGAACTCAAAATTTTGTAAAATTGAATGTTAAAATGTTTACAATGTGTAATTGGGGTAAAATGCTATTTTAAAAAGATGATTGTGTAATGAAACTGCAAATCTATTATGTACAACTTGCCATTATTTTTAAATGTATAATAAAGTTATCATGCAATATTTTTCTTTTTTTTCTCCCTCCCCATCCTGCCCTAAAAGAAGATGGCTATCATTACAAACACATTATATATCTATAGATATAGATATATCTTTATGATTTAAATTCTTTCTTTGACACTTACTAGTTCTTTTTTTTGCAAGGCAATGGGGTTAAGTGGCTTGCCCAAGGCCATGCAGCTAGGTAATTATTAAGTGTCTGAGGCCGGTATTTGAATTCCAGGGCCAGTGCTCTATCCACTGCGCCACCTAGCCGCCCCGCAACACTTACTAGGTCTGCAGCTATAGGCAAGTCATTTAAACATCTAATGTCTCCGTTTCCAAACCTTTAAAATGGGGGTGCTAATGCCCATTGTGATACTTACTTCACAGGGTTGAAATGAGGAACAACTAGTTTTAAAAGTGCACAAAGCATAAATAGGTATCTGTTATTGTTTTAGTAGGAGTTGGAAAAAGAGGACTGTTGCTTAAAGTGGGCTGAAAATGAAAGTGATTGTGCTAGTCCCATATTTAGTACAATGCACCAAAGCCCAAGGGTTCAAATATGTGATTCCTTTAATAAAAACAAATTCTGTAACTCCCAGGTAAAAACAATCCATAAAGAAATAAAGGCCACTACCAAGGAAATAAAACACAGTACACAAAGAAGTTGCCCTTGGGTCCAAGGACTCCCAAGAGGATTCTAAAGACTACCTTTAGATATTCCTTCCTTAAAGAACCCAGAGATCATTCTGTCTTGGGGCAAAGTTCTACCCCAGGTCTGCTCTGAATCATTTTTGCTCACAACAGAAACAATGTGAAAGTGTAGAGGTTTACTCAAACTCTGTTTGCTCCCGCATTATTAAAATTTGGATTCACTAGAATGGATGAGTAAAGTTAACTAAGATTGCCAAAAGAAAAAGATGAGAATTCAGGCATAGTGAGGGGGTTTGGGGGGAAACTATGAGTTAAGGAGGAAAAGGAGTAGGAGAAAAATAAATAGAAAAGGTCAATACTACAGAAAGACCAATGAAAATAAGAGCTGAGAAATTGGATTGATTAATTAAGGAGTTATTGTGGATCTTGGAAATAATAGTAGTTGCCCAGTGGGAACTTAAGTTTTAGGAGATTGAGTAGTAAGTATATAAAGAAGGAGTTTTGATATTCATCAGACAAATATAAACAAATTTTGTAACTCCCAGGTAAAAACAATCTTGTCCAAGAATGGGGGAATGGGATGAGGCTTCAGGAAGTCTAGGTAGGAAAAAGTAGGGGCACACTAATGCAGTTGCTTTGATTGGAGAGTGATAGAATAGAGAGTTGGATTTGGTTAGCAGGTCCTGGGTTCAAATCCCATCCCTGACATGGTATTGCTTTGTCATAGAAGAATGAACCCCTTAACTTATCTAGACCTCAATTTCTTTAACTATAAATTTAGGGGTGTTGACTAGATACACTCTGAGGTCCCTTCCAGCTCTAAATCTATAATCCTGTGTATAACTTCCATGTTACTATAAAATTTAATTCATTTCAATACACATGTATTAAATGACTAGTACTAGTCAAGTAAAAGACAAAATACTAGACAAGTATTGTTCAAGTCTAAGCACACTGACTGTGTTTAACCTGGGGATAGAGAGACAGAAATGAAATCATCTTCACCCCCAGGGAGCTTCCACTCTAATAGAGAGGGATATCAAGCACATACACACACACACACACACACACACACACACACACACACACCCCTGCCCCCCCAAACCACAAACAACCCACAAAGTTATATCACGTAATTTCAAGGGGGAAATTTTCTCTGTAAGAGATATTAAAAGTAGAGTTAAAGAGTGACTACATTTCAGAAATGGGGTGTTGTTCATGCAAAAAAGCTAGGAGATAGATGTCACATACCAGGAACACCACGTCAGGAATGGGATTTGAACCCAGGACCTGCTAACCAAATCCAACTCTCCATTCTATCACTCTCCAATCAAAGCAACTCCATTGGTGTGCCCCTACATGGCCAGTTTGGCTGCAATGAATGAAGTCTGACAGTTGTTACAGGTTGAGGATTTTTTTTCTTTCCAAACTTGTTAAATTTCTTGGGGGTAGGGACCATATTTTAATTATCCCTCCCTTTCCCAATCAATGCTTGTAGCATTCTCAATCAAAGTATAACAGGGGCATTGAATAAACAATTACCTTCAATGAGGAGAGTCTTATACATATGAAATGTCTAATAGTCTCAAAAAAATCAATATGAATCCTTCCAGGTCCTGACATTCTATGATTTTATGAACAAGAGAACCTCTCAATTCATCTTATCCCAAGAATCTTCTCCCTTTTTTTTTGAACTTCTAAAGAGATAAATGAACCAAACTAAGACTTCTAAGTCCATTTGGACTATAGGTCCCACAGAATCTCTTCAAGGCATGTTCATCTGTTTTGCTAGACTTCTTAAACACAATAATTTATATCTTTTCTTCCATATTTGCTTAAAAGGGATGACCAAAAACAAAAGCACTAAAACCTTACCTTTGGAGACAAGTGAATACAGGACCTGGAGTTTGGAATACTTAAGTTCAAATCTGGTCTCAGACATTTACCAGCTATGACCCTAGGCAAGTCACTTAACCCTATTTGCCTCAGTTGCCTCATCTGTAAAATAATCTGGAGAAAGAAAATGGCAACCCACTCCAGGATCTTTGCCAGGAAAACCCCAAATGGAATTATGAAGAGCTGGACAGGACTGAAATGAATGAACAACAGCAATGAACACAGTGGATTTGTCTATATTTAGGGCCTTAGTAATTTAATATCTTTGTTGCTGTGACCCTCTGCATCATCTTTGTACAGTATTTCTATCTCTATGTGCCTGTTACATAGTCAGTATGTATATTAACTCTCAGCTTCTGCTTTCTTTACATTGCACAATTTTGTATTGTTCTTCCTTTATAAAAAAAAAAGACCTTGTCATTATTAATTACATCCTATTAACAGTGCTGTTCCAGCTAGTCCCTCATTGTGGGTCATTTCAGCAGGTGGTGGTTCTTTGCATTTATAAATATTACTCTTTCAATGACTTAAACTTGCTTCCCTTGGTTTCATGACTTTTTTGCTATGCAATTTTTTTACTATGCATATAATTCATATACATAGTATAGTATGGTATAGTAAATAAAACATTGGGTTTGGAGTAAGAGGATTCAAAATCCAGCTCTGCTGTGGACTATGAGGCCTTGGGTAAATTATAATCTCACTCTGGGCCTCAAGCTCTTCACCTCAAGAAGTTGGACTAAATGATGTCTAAAATCCCTTCCAGCCCTAAATCTATAAGCCCATGTTCTTAAGTGATAGGGAGATGTGAGCCTCTGGGAGAAAAGATATGGTATTCTTTTATAAGGGAAAAGGAGAAGAAGAGAAGGAAAAAGTTAAAGAGGAGGAGGAGGAAATGGAGTCAAGCAAGGATTATAGGATATAGAAGAAAGAATATCAATAAAATGAATAAATAATATTAGATTCCAAGACAGAATACTGGGTTTGAATACTAGCACCATATTTATTATCTGAGTGACATCATTCAAGATGCTTAATCTTGATTCTTTGTAAAATGAGAGGATTGGACTCTGTGTTTAAGGTCCTTCCAGCTCTAACTGGATCTTATGATACCCAAAATAACTTGAGTAGGTAGCTGCTGGAGGCAGGAGGCCATAGATTATGGATTTAGAAAAATATCATCTATATCCTGTAGTCCAGTCTCTTCATCTTACTCCTTAGGAATCTCTAGCCCAGAAAGTGACTCAACCAAGGTCACACAGTCAGTACAAAGCTAAACTAGAATTCAAAATAGGCCTTGTGGAAATCAAAGCAATCCATAGTCATATGAAAAATTGCTCTAGATCACTAATTATTAGAGAAATGCAAATTAAAACATCTCTGAGGTACCACCTCTCAGACTGGCTAATATGACCAAAAAGGACAATCATCAGTGTTGGAAGGAATGTGGGAAATCTGGGACACTAATACATTGTTGGTAGAGCTGTGAACTCATCCATCCTTTCTGGACAGCAATTTGGAATTATGCCCAAAAGGCTACAAAAATGTGCATACCCTTTGACCAAGCAATACCACTACTGGGTCTATACCCTAAAGAGATTATGAAAAAGGGTGAAAATATCACCTGTACAAAAATGTTCATAGCAGCTCTGTTAGTGGTGGCAAAGAAATGGAAACTGAGGGAATGTCCCTCAATTGGGAAATGGCTTAACAAATTGTGATATATACATATGTGATGGAATACTATTTTTCTATTAGAAACCAGGAGGGATGGGAATTCAGGGAAGCCTGGAAGGATTTGCATAAACTGATGCTGAGTGAGATTGAACAGAACCAGAAGAACACTGAACACTCTAACAGCAACATGGGGGTGATGATCAATCTTAAGGGACTTGCTCATACCAACAGTGAAACAATCAGGCATAATTTTGGTATATCTGTGATGAAGAATGCCATCTGTTTCCTGAGAAAAAATTGTGGACTTTGAAAAAAGACCAAAGACTATTACCTTTAATTAAAAAAAAAATATTGTCTTATTATGTAATTCTGCTATATCTCATACTATATATTTCTTCCTTAAGGATACGGTTTCTCTTTCATCACATTCAATTTAAATCAATACATATTATGGGAATGATGTAAAACCTAACAAACTGCCTTCTTGGGGGTGGGGGGAGGGAAGCAAGATTGGGGGAAAAATTGTAAAACTCAAAATATATAAAACCTTTCTAAAATTAAAAAAAATAGTAAAGTGAGAGATTTTAAAAAATAGACCCTGTGAGTTCAAAGTCGGTGCTCTTTTTGTATACAATACTTGGGAAGAATTTATTATCAAATAATTAACCACAAGCTATTTGTGGTCAAATGTAAATTCCTTAAGGAATTGTGAATTGAATGAAATTGGGAAGAACTAGATCTTGACTAGACTTTCATCTCCCCCCAGTAACTAAGCATAGATTGCCATAGTTTAGCTACTTCAAAATGAACTTAATAGTTTATATTTTTGTAGGGAGAGAACTGAAGGGAGGGAAAAGGACAAGAATAAGTGTGGAGTGGGGAGAAAGGGTGGACTTCAGGATCTTCAAATAGGTCATGGGCCCATCATGATAATAGCAGCACTTTCCCTTGGCACAGCTCTTTATGGTGGGCCAGAACACTCTTGGATCTCATTTGTCTTTATCAATTTGGTGGCCTAATATCCTGACCACATGAAATCCTGTGTGGCCCAGACCCCTTATCTTTGCTTCCAGCTTCCCTGAAAAGCAAGGAAGTTCTGAAAAGCTAAACTGCTTCCCAAAAAAAGTGGATCCCTCTCCTCCAAATCACTCAATCCCAAAGTCTTTCCAAACCCCAGCTCAAGTACCACCTCCACAGAGGATCTAAGGATGACTTCATCTTAAGAATGGAAAAATTGGATCTATCTGTATCCAACCAGATGGGTACATTTTTTTTCCCACACATGAGGCTGAGTGCACTCAAGGAAAAAAAGATTAATTTCTTGGGATGCAGATTTTACTTACTTGGAAATGGATACATTTGGTTCCTGCCAAACCATGGGTTGTTTTTAATAAAAATATGTTTATTTTGATGGAGTCGGGTAGTTACTATTCAAAGGAGGGAAAAGAATATCAGAGGCAGGAGAATGGTTAATTCCCCAGATGCTGATGATGAGCTAATGAGATTTCATTGCAAACTTTTCAAGTACTGTCTCAGTTTTCCAGTTTAGTATTTTGCTTTTGTTCCTATATTTACTTAATCCTCCTCCCACCTATAAGGAAAGTTATATCTCTAGAAAGTCCTATTAAAATGAAAATGTGCTAGTCTTGATTGATATGTTGAATAGTTTTGTTGAGTTGCTTTTTTTCTTTCTCTTTCTTTGTTGTAAAAGTTGTCTCTCTGGGTAGGGTTGGAAATAAAGATTATATAAAACCAAAATTTATCAATTAAATATTTTTAATGAAAATGTTATTTGGGGAGGGAATACTAATTTATTATCATCCATCAATATGATTTTTTTGTTGTTCAAGTTATTTCAGTCATGTCCAACTCTGATTAATATCATAGAATCATAAAATCTCAGAGGTTCTTCCCTAGGTCTCCATTTCCTCATCAAATCAAATGAGTGATGTGTATTAAAAAATCAACAAGGCTATGCTCTAAGGTTACTAAGTTCCACCTTGAATGAAACATATGTTAACATATTTAGTAATGTCCTAAGGATTATTACCATATATAACATGGTAACATAAAACACCACTATAGTTAACCATGAGTTTATTTAGTTACACTAGTGCTACAAAGAGCAGAATCCAGAAAGAATATGATACAAGGCTATTAAGTTTTGAGTCAGAAAAGAAGAAATAGAGACAGCTTGGTGGCACAGTGGATAGAGAGAGTACCAGCCCTGGAGTCAAGAGGACCTGAGTTCAAATCCAAACTCAGACACAATAATTACCTAGCTATGTGGCCTTGGGTAAGCCACTTAACCCCATTGCCTTGCAAAAAAAAAAACAAAAAAACAAAACATCAACCTAAAAAAAAGAAAAGAGGAAATGGGAGTGGCTAGGTGGCACAGTGGATAAAGCACTGGTCCTGGAGTCAGGAGTACTTGGGTTCAAATGCAGTCTCAGACACTTAATAATTATCTAGCTGTGTGGCCTTGGGCAAACCATTTAACCCCATTTGCCTTGCAAAAACCTAAAAAAAAAAAAGAGGAAATGAGGTAGGAAAGAGTGGAAGCATGAAGGCAGAGAGATCAGATATAAATGAGAAAGTGGATGATTGTATTAATCAGAAGCAAAGGGAGAAGTTGAGAACATTTTTCATTTATAAAAATACCTGTGGTTTACTGGACTTAGACTTGGAAAATTAGAATTCTGTGGCACTAGCTATAATATAGGGATAAGAACTGGACTCCTGATTTCACTGAGCTAAGGACCTCCTAGGGAGAAGGCTCCCTGATCAATATAGGTCAGAACCTTCCTTTTAACTTAATGGAGAATTGCCTAAGCCAGTGCCCTAGGAGGCTAAATGATTGACCAGGTTCACATTTCTGGCTCCAAGATCAACCTGCTATCTACCAAATCATCCTGTCTCCATATGACTGGGCAAATCACTAAACTTCTCTACGCCTTAATTTTCTTATTTCCAAATTGGACTTGAGGGGTGGCTAGGTGGCATAGTGGATAAAGCACTGGCCTTGGAGTCAGGAGTACCTGGGTTTAAATCCAGACACTTAACAATTACCTAGCTATGTGGCTTTGGGCAAGCCACTTAACCCTGTTTACCTTGCAAAAACCTTAAAAAAAAAAAAGAATAGGCCAAATTGGACTTGAAAGTTCTTTCTATTTTGTAACTTTGCCTAGGGTTGCTTCTGCTTATGAATCATATCTGTTGTCCAATAAGGATACTTTTAAGGTTGAGGATATACAGGACAGGGTTTCTGTTTTGAAATAATCCAAAAAAAAATGTGGTTAGTATAAGAATCAGCATGATCTATATTTTAGTTTTTCTCAACCAGTCTGTCTGGGTTTCATCCCTTCATCCTTCACCTACCAGCATCTGTCTGATTCAGAAATAGTCACAAGGGGAAAAGGAAGAAGCTTAAATGAACACAAGGACACTGAGGTCAACAAAGCTTTCTACAAAAGTTCCCAGGTCCATAAAGCCAGTGTTGGCTCTCGGAAGTGAGGACTGAGTGTCTGGCTCCTTTTCTTCATAAGGGAAATCACAAAGAACCCACTGCACAAAACTATCTTTGGTGATGCAATCTACTAATTAACAAGTTCCCCTTTTAAAGCACAGATGCATCCTCTGAGGGTTAAGTCTATGAATGCATTAATGGCATCAGTCATTCAACAATGTGGAATAGGAGTGTTGATTGGCAAGGAGAGGAGACAGTGGAAGGATGATTTTTGAGAAGCCTAGAGGGTGAAATCTAGGGAAAAGCAGGATAGTCAAAAGAGATAATGGGGGCAGCTAGGTGGTGCAGTGGATAGAGCAACAGCCCTGGAGTCAGGAGTACCTGAGTTCAAATCTGTTCTCAGCCACTTAATAATTACCTAGCTGTGTGGCCTTGGGCAAGCCACTTAACTCCATTTGCCTTGCAAAAAACCTAAAAAAAGAAAAAAATAGAAAAGAAAAAGATAATGAAGGCTCTTGAGACACTTGAAGAGAAGGGACAAAGTAAATTAATCATTCAATAAATAAGAACTTTTTAAGTGCTTACCATGTAGTAGGGCTAAAAAGAAAAAGCAAAAAAAAAAAACAAACAAACCCAAAACCTTGCTTTCAAGGAGCATACATTCTAATGAGGTGTCCTGGAAAGAGGAGGCATTAACAGTTAAGAGGACCAGGATAAGCCGAACAGGGAGTGGGATTTGATCTGAGCCTTAATAGACACCAGGGGAAGCTAAGAGGCACAGGTTTGTAGCAGAATATCCTAAATATGGGAGAAAGTCAGTGCAAAGAAGGAAGATGGTTCAAAAAACCTCCAAGAGGCCAATGTAAATGAATCATACAATTCATAGAAGAGAACCAAATATAAGAAATCTGGAAAGGTAGAAAAGGGTCGGCAGCTAGGTGGCGTAGTGGATGAAGCACCGGCCTTGGAGTCAGGAGTACCTGGGTTCATATCCAGTCTCAGACAATTAGCTGTGTGGCCATGGGCAAGCCACTTAACCCCATTTGCCTTCCAAAAAAAAAAAAAAACTAAAAAAAAAAGGGTTTGATTATATTCAATACCAAATAGGATTTTATGTTAAGAAATAATGGGAGATTCACTCAGTAGTTTGGAACTAAATGGTAGGGATCTTTGGTTTGGATTTGTAATACAGTAGTTCTTCCCTCATCTCCCAATCAGTCAGTCAACAAGTATTTAAAATGCACCTGCTGTATACTGTGTTGGACACTAGATAAAATAGAATATATTGGAAATGATCGTGCATGCCTATGATCCCTGCTCCTGGGAAGGCCAAGGATAGTTGATCACTTGAGATCGGAAGTTTTTAGTTGCAATGGACTAATGTCTATAGGGTGTCCACATTAGGCACCAATAATGGGAAGGAAGGGAGAACCAGATTGTCTTAGTAGGGGTTAATTGACCTAAATTGGAAATGGAGCAAGTCAAAACTTCCGTGCAGATTGGTGATAGAATTGGGCCTACTAATGAATGACCTTTCTACTTCCATATAATGCACTTCCAGTCTGAGCTAAATAGGGAATTCCATTTTCAAAAGACCAAAGAAACAGAAAATAATACTCCTAATCAAGTGGAGGTGATGATACCAAAGAATCTTCCTGGAAGACCAATGCCTTATTGACTATGGGTTCCTAAAGGTTATGCCAGTAGAACAGAAGCTTTGGCAATCTCATCAATCTGGAAATGTTCATAGCACTACCCAGTAATCAATTGAGCAAATTTCACAAATGACCCCAAGGTAAGAAGCATGCATATGAGAACATAGTTGAGTGGAGGACAAGGGCAAAAAGTGGGAGTGCTGAGATATCATCTCATGGCAGAAGAAAAGCATACACTAAAGCAATCTGCTGCTAGGAAGAGAGCAGGGGAGAGATCATAATAGCTTCCATCTGATAACTTCCCATTTTAACTAATTTTTCTTACTAGATGGTGAAGTTAAATGTTGGTGTTTCTTTGATGCTGAAATACTGCAAATGCTATTTGCAACCTCTAAATAGCATCTGAGGTCAAAGCTCTAGTCATCCCAACCTAGTTAATGCTCTGCCTACAATAGTTTGGGTATTTATTTTTGAAGGGTAAGGCATGTTGAATTTGGTGAGCATCCTCAGAGGGTTGACAAAGAAGTGATGATCTTTATTACTTTTTTTAGCCACAGACATTCATAAAGCTATCTCTTCAGGGGATTTGTGGTCTACACAGGTGGAAGGAGAGTCCACATCAAAGCAGGTACAGACTTTTGAAAGTTGAAGTGGAAGGTGTTTATCATCTAGCCTGTAAGCCTCAAGCTCTACTCTCTGAATCCTTGGTTAAACAAAGTGACAATGTAAATCAGAAAATGTTCCTTTGTTAAAACAAAGTTTATTGTTAACTGGGAGAAGAAGAGAGAATAGATAGATCTGCACCCTCAAAACTAATAGTATTTGACAAGCTGAGCAGTAAGAAGCAAGCAGACTCTCTCTTCTAAGGCTATATGAGATTATTTCAGCTTATATGAGACATTGGAAAGGAATTCTCATGTGGTATGTTACAATTCACATACAAAGAGCTACATCTCAACATCTAACCCTCACCTAACTTTGAAAGACCACCAGTATATTTACCCACTTTCCAGGTGAGGACCGGATGTCCAAGAAGTCAAATGAATTACCCAAGGTTGCCCAGCTGATGAGGCCAAATGATCTGACTCTGAACCCATTACTTTTCCCATTAGAATAAGAGTTCTTACCTTAAGAGTCATGGGGATAGCTAGGTGGCACAATGGATAAAGCACCGGCCCTGGAGTCAGGAGTACCTGGGTTCAAATCCGGTCTCAGACACTTAAAGTTACCTAGCTGTGTGGCCTTGGGCAAGCCACTTAACCCCATTGCCTTACCAAAAAAAAAACCTGCCTTAAGGGTCATGGAACCCCTTGACAATCAATCTGGTGAAGCCCTTCTCAGAAGAATGTATTTAAATGCATAAAATACATAGAATTACAGAGGAAATCATTTATATTGAACTAGAGATACATCTTCCCCATTTTTTAAAATCAAGTCCATGAACTTCAGGTTAAGTATCCCTATACTATGGAAAAGGTAGAAAGAAGAGAGCTATTGCTGAGCAATATTCAACCTGGGTCACCACTGGCTCTTGAAGAAATTTAGAACCTCTCAATGGGGAGCAAAATTCTGTCTGAAACAAGCCTTGTTGTCTCCAAAGAAAATTACCATAATCAAAGGTGCATTGGAGCCAACTCCAGAAGAGAGAGATGATGGTGAAATTTCCAGTGTGAGCATTTACACCTCAGAAATTAAATGCTACCAATCAGGCTAGATATATTTTTGTTGATTCTTCAGATTTAAGAAAGTGATGAAGAAAATTTTAATAGTGCAAATTAAATTTTAAAGTATGTCCAGAGTACAGGAGCCAGTCATAAAACTGTAAATACTAGTATACCATTTATCTTAGTTATCTAAATTATAGTCAGTCAGCTTAACCAATGATAATATGGCAGGCTTAACATGGAGATCTTCCCTGTAATGGACACATTAACCAGATTTTCAGTCTTATAGGACCAAAGAGATTATTTATTTTACCCCCCTTTCTTTATATAGAAGAAAACATGACCAGGGACAGAGCCAGAATTTAAATGTAGGTCATCTTCTGCCTCCACTGCTCCAAATTGCCAGACACTCACTTAGCTCTAACATTTTCCATTACAAAGAAAGAGGCTTGCAAAGAGCTTCCCCTATTTTATCATTTTATTAAGGGGATTCTGGTTGGGCAAAAACTGACCTTGATTGCTATTTCTAGTGCTGTCTTTGGGAGAAGGAAAAGGACAACCTTTCCTAAAGTTTAACTTCCTGCTAAGGCAATTCCTATGTGAGAAATGCCATTAAGTCTATGGGTATGCTTCACTCTGTTGGATGCTTAGATTCAAACCTCCTTCCCTAGACTGTGCTATGCACTTTTCTCACACATTGGGCTATAATAAACAAGTCAGAGATTCAAGTTTGAGGTCCAGCTAAAATGCTTATAATGACTTCTTGTGTCTTGGTCAAAAGGCTATGTTTGGGTTGTTTTGTTTTTTTTTTTAAATGAAGTGCTATGAGCTTTCAGAAAGCAAAAACTTGGGACAGCTAGGTGGCACAGTGGATAGAGCGTCTGCCCTGCAGTCAGGAGTACCTGAGTTCAGATCCTACCTCTGACACAATTATCTAGCTGTGTGGTCTCGGGCAAGTCACTTAACCCCATTGCCTTGCCAAATAAAAAAAAAGAAGAAGAAAGTAAAAACTAGGGCTGCAAAGATCCAAAAAGGTCACTGAGTTACTACTGCCTAATGAGGCATGATGTAAACAAACATAATCTTTTTTTAGTATGACCTTCCCCTCTGTGCTTACTATACTCTCCTTTGTAGCATTGCTCATAGGAGATCGTTGACTTTAGAAAGTGTATAGAAAGTATTTTGGGAAAACACAATAGTATAAAGACAGCTATCTCTAGACCTGGGGGGAAAGGCGGGGAAGGAAAAAATAAAATCACATAATGACTTTATTAAATATTTAAAAGGAATAACAAGTTGTACAAAATAGATCTGCAATTTCATATACTGTGTTCATATACTATGCCATGGAAATGCTTGTTTTATTCCATAAATTTAAAATTAAATAAATAAAAAAAGTTTTCAATGAAAAAGAAAGCACAGTGCCTGAAGCCCAGAGAGAGAGAGATTGAAATGACTTGAGATGAAGCTAGTGAAACTGAGGTTCGAGGGACTGCAGTGAGCCCCTGTGCTATTTAATATATTTTTCAATGCTTGGTATGGAGATATAAAAAGCATGTTTATAAAAATTTGCAGATGACACAAAGTAGGGAGGGCTAGTTAACAGATTAGATAACAAAGTCAGGTTCCAAAAGATTTTAAGAGGTTGGAGATCTGGTTAGAATACAATTAGATGAAATTCAATAGACATAAATACAATGCATCTTATTTATCTGTATCTTCACAAGTATAGGATGGGAAGATTTGGTTAGGCAGTACTAAGGGCAATGAGGCAGCAGAGTGATGAGTCAAGAAGGGAAATGCAATCTAGGACAGCTTTAAAAGTCTGAGCTTTTAGGAATAAAAAGGTGGTTGTTGGAATGTGACTCCTTCAAACACCAAGATTATTTCATTCTTTGGATTTAAAGTCACTGTACCTAGCACAGGTATAATTAGGAAATGTTTGTTGGCTAATTGTTTATTAGTCCATCTGTGGTCTCTATGGGTCAAACTCAACTCCTAAACTGGAGAATGTCCAGAGGAGAAACATCTAGAATAGTTAAAGGACTTGAGGCAGTATCGTAAGATGAGTCCATGAAGGAACTTGGGATTTTTAGATAGAAAAGGAGACACATGATAACTATCTTTAAGTAATTTAGAGGGTTGTCATGTATTAGAGGGATTAGATTTGTACTGTTTGAGCCAAGAAGATATAAAATGGAAGGAGCAATGGGCAAAAATTTCAAAAGAACAAAGTTTGATTTCATGTCAGAAAAAAAAAAAACAAACAAAAAAATCTTCCTAATAATTGGAGATATCCCAAAGTAGAATAAACTTTCCTGGGAAGGAGTGGAGTCTCTTACTTGGAACTCCAGAAACTGGAGGACATAGGACACATATTTATAGAGAGGAAGCCAATATGGTATGAGTTGAGCAAGACAACCACTTAAATTTCTTTCAACTATGAAATTCTGTGATTTTGAATCATAGATAGGAAGCAACAAAGGCCACGTTTGAACACAGGTCCTCTGGCTCCAGATCTAGTGTTCTTGTCACCAGGTCTCTACATCCTCTGGCAAGAGAATCATCCTTTAATCCTTTCAATAAGCAAATGTTCAAAAAGGAAAAATAAGTCCAGAAAGTTGTCAGAGGACAAACTTGACAGATGCAGGTAGGGACTACTTGATTTGATCACCATAATGTAGATTGTCTTCTCTAATGAAATGCTAAAGAGCCAAAGACTATCATACCAGAGAATATCTGCCTCATCTTTAGATTCATGCCAACAAATCAGTGAACAAACACATATTAAACCATCTAATGTGTGCCAAACATTGGACTAAAATGAAACAAATCCATATTTAAAAACAAAACACAAATCTGTAGGTTACTTTAATCTCAACAAAAACAATGTATTACTTTTATTGATTTCTTCAATAAAAGTTTATTGAGTAGCCAAAATGGATGGAGTTTACTATGCTCAGTACTATGGGAGACACAGAGGTGAACAAAACATAGTTTATCATATAGTAGGGGAAATAATCAAGGACATAAATAAT
Organism: Macrotis lagotis; assembly: GCF_037893015.1. Lineage (NCBI taxonomy): Eukaryota > Metazoa > Chordata > Mammalia > Peramelemorphia > Peramelidae > Macrotis > Macrotis lagotis. The sequence continues at coordinate 160,415,590 of NC_133658.1, read as the reverse complement.
AACTTAATGTAGAAAGACTATAGCTATTACATTGCTATTGAAGAAATACAATATTTAATGGGAGAGATTGCATCCAGCCAGAAGGCATCATGGATTGCTCCAAGACATTTGACTTGGACCATATATTGGAGGTTGGGGGGTAGAATGAGGGGAGCAATAAGACAAGTGGAAGATCTTCTCAAAGTCACAGAAAGAGATATAATTACAAAAGGTTAAGACTTAGAAGTCCTTCAGGGGATTTTGTATCTGTATCTGAATGAGAATCTTCTCAGCATAACTGACAAGTACTCATCCAGCCTTAGCTTGAGGACCTCAATTGAGAAGCAATCCCTGCTTCCTAAATCAACCCATTCTAATTTAGTATAACTAATTATTGTAATTCCCCCCCCCATATTAAACCTAAATTTGCCTCTCTGCTACTTCTACCCACTACTCCCCATTCTATCCACTGGAGTCAAGCAAACCAAATCTAATTCTTCTTCTTATACAAGATATAATATCAAATACTTAAAAATAGCTATTAGGTATCCCCCCAAAATTATTGTCTCCAGCCTAGATATCCCCAGATCCTTCAAATGAACTCTATAAAACATGATTCCAAGTACCTTCTGTACAGTCAGGGTACTTCTTGTGAACTCTCTCTCCAGCCTATGTCCTTCCTAAAAGGAACCTAGAAATGGACACTCCAACTGAGGTCTGGCCAAAACGCTATAAGACAGAATTATCATCTCCTTAATCCTAAACACTCTGCTTACCTTTTTTCTGCAATCTAAAGTCACATTATCTCTTCCAACTGGCACATCCTACTACTGGCTCATATTGAAATTCATTAAAAACCCCTAGTTTGGGGTATTTTTTTTCAGAAAAAATATTGTCTAGTCATTTCCCCCTTCTACAATACTTACAAAGTTGATTTTTTCAACCCAAATGTAAGACTTGATAAATATTTCTATTAAATTTTATCTTCTTAAATTTTGTCCAATTTTCTGGCCGGTCAGTATTTTTTTTTTAATCCTTTCATCTAATATCCTAGTTCCCTCTCTCTCTCTCTCTCTCTCTCTCACACACACACACACACACACACACACACACACACACACACACCACAAAAATTGTGATAATCAAGCAATCAATGGCTTTGTCCTATTCATTGACAAAGAACAGACCCCTGAGGCACTTCACTGGCTGTGTTGTCGTCCAACTCCAAATTTTTGCTCATTCAGCGAGTTCTGGATCCAACTATTCCTCAAACTCACATCTCTAAATCTTGTCCACACAATTACATTAGAAACTATGCCAAATATTATGCTAAAATCTAAATTTACATCTTCAGTATTCCCCTGAGCTTCCACTCTAGAAATCCTGTCCAAAAGGGCAATGGAGGTAGTCTGGAAAGAATAGGTCTTCTTCACAGTGAATAGAGCATCCATCTTGGAGTCAGGAGGACTGGAGTTCAAATCCAGTCTCAGACATTTACCAACTTTGTAACTGTGGGCAAGTTACTTAACCCTTATAGACTCCAAAAACAAACAAAAAACCCAAAACAAAGCACAATAAATCTCCCTATTCTTGAGGAAGCCATACTGATTTCTTGCAAACTTCACCCTTTTTTTTAAAAAATGTTCACAAGTCATCCTTTTAATTCTACAATTTTTCCAACAATGCAAGTCAAACTCATTAGCCTAGACTATATTCTCTTCCCTTTGAGAAAATTAGTATAACAAAGAGGCAATACACTATAAAGTAGAGTGCTGGACTTAGAATAAGGTAAGATGGGTTCAAATTCTGCCTCTGATGATTACTTAGTGTATGACTTTAGTCAAGTCTCAATCTCTCTGAGTCTACTACTTCATCGGTAAAATGGAATTAACAGTATATGTATTACCTACCTCATATGAAATGTGCCATGTATAGTGCTTTGAAAACTTTAATTCCTTAAATAGATATTTATTATTATAAAAAAGAAAATTAGAACATTATTTGTCCCTTAATTTTCTAAATCTTTCAAAAGGCAGTTTCATCTGTTGGTTCTTCCAGGGCTCTGGGATGGAATTCATCTGATTCAGAAGCACTGAATTCACCAAGGGAAGATCCTTTATCTCTTCCAACTCCCCTATTCTATTACTCCATTAATATGTAAAGTTCATTGAGATCTGGGATCATGTTTTTGTTTTTCTTTGTATCTCCAAAACCTAGCAGAATACCTGCTTACAGCAAGCACTCAGCAAATGCTCCTTGATTGACTGATTCCCAATTAGCTATTTTATCTTTCCTGTACAACTTTAAGATTTCTCTCCTTTGAGAGAGAAGATGAATGTAAAACAAAAATAATAATTTTTTTAAGTAGAGTAGCTCTGCTGTCTCTCAGTCTTAAGATAGCATTGCCCCATCTATCCTTAGTTCTATCTTTTCCTTCCTCCTTCCTCTTCCTTTATCCTTATTTTCATCCTTAGTTTTCCTTTCTAATCTCAACTGATTCTGAACTTTGGTGTTTCTAAGGCCCTTCTCAGAAGATAAGAACACTTTGAACTCTTTGCACTCTTCCTCCCTGACTTGTCTTTGCTTCTAAATCCAACACATCTTTTAAAAATCTAAGTTGATCAATGGGTTTGTTGTGCATTCCCATAAACCTCTTCAGACAATTCCCTCATTTCCTGTCCATTGGAATTATTCTTCATGCCTTCAGAATTTCAACTTCTTCCACATTTCCAAACTTTCGATTTTGGCTTCCCCTGAAGGATACTATATCATGGGATCCTGCTAATCCTTTCTCTAAGACTTCTGAAATCTGATCATGGTGGTAAAGCACAGAATACATTGGAAGAACTGGGAGCAATACAGCTTGTAAGTGCATTAAAGGAAGTAACAAAAGATAAAACTGAAGCTAGATCATGGAAAGACTTGCTGGCTGAGTTAAGGATTTTGAGGTTTTATTCTGTCGAAAATGGAGAGTGATACATCATTTTTGATCATGGCGGTATCTTGAATTCAAATGCATTTTAGAAGGATTAAGTTAAAGTCTGACTTTTCCTCAAACTTCTCCAAGATATTCTCTTCACTAGCATCCGTTCATGATCATTCCATCATGCAAACAGCTTTAATAGCTTCTTTTTAGTCTTGTCTTTCCCTATGAGCAAGAGTATTATTTGTTTGCTACAACTCAACACCAGTGAGAAAAACTCAACCAAAGATCAGAATGCAGCCAGAATTTGGGTAAGAATTTGGAAAAACAAAGACAGGAACCAGATCATAACTGGGATATGAATGATAACAGCTGTTTGTAAAGAACAGATCCTGCCAGAAACAATAGAACAACAACAAAAAAAAGGAATTATACAAATTTTCAGGATGAAGTTGATATAAGGTAAATCTCTCCCTTGTTGAAAAGAATAGGAACAAACAGTCTTTCTCTTCTCTAGCATTCAAATATGTATGATTCAGTGTCTTCATAAAGTGTCCTTGGAAATAACGATGATTAGGACATAGAAGGAGTGAAGCCAAAGGACTGGAAGGAAATGGGGCTGTCTATTGGCAATGGAACAAATGGGAGAGGGGTTCAGAGTTCTTATTGGCTGGGTCTGAGGGAACTGATATATGGTTTTCATTAAACTTCCCACTTCTGGGAGATTGATTTAGTGATCTTGGAAGTCTGATGAATTACTGTCAGGGGTGCTTTGGGGGGCAGGGCAGAGGATGGGCTAGATAACTTCTAACATTCCCTTCCAGCTTGAAGATGCTATGGTTTTTCCTTTGATGAATATTATGTAAGTAACTTATCATGATATAATTTATTTTTAAGACATTGAAATGGGGGCTTAAGTGAAAGGAGTCACATTCTCTAGGCCTCAGTGGGTGGGTGGGGGGGTCTTTTGGATCATCTGTGATGGATTAAATGCTAGAAATAACTGTAATCATAAAATGCCTTAGCAACAAGCAGGAATTTCAACTTCTCATCTTTGTTGAATTTCTGAATGACTTTGGAAGATTGAGAATGAAGGACAGAGTCCTGGTCCTGGATGTAAAAATGGTCTGGCTTAAATCCCACTTCTAACTAAGTTTAAAGTCACTTCATATTTCTGAGCCTCAGTTTCTTTATATGTAAAATGTGGATGTCAGTCCTTACCTCAAAGGGATATTGTGAGACTCAAGTGAGATAATCAACAGCAATTTAAGTACTGCACCAAATACCAAGGACACAGATGGGCACATAGAAACTAAAGGAAACATATAAATATGAAAAATAAACAGATATACAAGGAAGATATTGAGAACACACAAAAAAGTGTGAACATTCCTGCCCTCATGGAACTTACATTCTGTAAGAGGAGAAAATGGGGGTCAACAGATACATGATAATTTCAGAAAGAGAAGAATTAGGGGAGGCCCTAGCATTTTGTGGGGCTTGAGCTAAATCTGAAAGAAATCTAAGGATGCAAAGAGACTGAAATGATGACATTCTGCTCAAAAGAGGCAAGAGGGGTAATTGTCATAGATGAAGAAAAGGAAGATGATTAGTTTGGTTGGACCATAGATTCAATTAAGGGAAGTAATGTGGAATAAAGCTGGAGAGACAGCTTAGGGCCAGGATATAAGGGGTTAAAATGTCAATCAGAGGTATTTCTATTTGAACCTAGAGCTGAGGAATCACTGGGGTTTATTGATAAAGGGACTAAAGCTGTGTTTTAGGAAAATCACTTGGGCAGCTATATGGAGACTGGATTGAAGAAGGGTCGATATATGAGGTTAGTAGACTAATTAAAATTCTACTGCAATAGTCCATGTAAGAGGTGATGAAACAGCAGGGTGTAGGTGGAAATGGAGAAGAGAAAGGGACAGGAGATGTTAGGGAAGGTGAATGAAAAGATTTGGCCTCTGATTAGACATGTAAGGTGACATTGTCAGTATGGGTGCAGTAGAAGAAGTGGGGTACCCTTGACAGAAATAAAGCAGCTGGGAACAGACAGGTTTGAAATTAAAGATAATGAGCATTACTTAATTTAAGTAAATCTTTAAACACCATATGGTTTATTCAGTTGTGGAAGTTTTTAGTTTTTCTATGTACAGGGAGGACAAGTAACCACCCCCTCTCATAGCATTTAATTGAGGTTTTCCTCTCCTAGATCTAAAACTTCCAATCCTTTTGCCCTTAGCCAAGGGGTTTTTTTACATGGAATTTGGAGTATGGTGCAATAATGGCTAAAAACAATAACTTCTGATGGATATATACATATGTGCACTCACATATATTTAAAATTTTGTAAATATCTCATATTTTCTTTGTTTCATATGTCCTGACCCCAAAGCCTACTTTTCTTTGATGTCACAGCTCCCTTCAAAGCTCCATTCAAATTATACATCCTATATGAGATATAAGCTTCTTAAGGTTAAGCACTGTATTATTTTTGTCTTTGTCTAACCTAACACCATGACTGGCTCATTGTAGATGATTAATAGATGTGCGTGGATTTATTATCTCATTTAATCCTCATAAACAGGCCTCTGAAGTAAGGACTGCAGGTATTATTCTCCCAATATTAAAGATGAGCATACTAGGGTACATTTGGCCATGATTATACAGCTAACAAATGTCAGAGGCAAAATTCAAACTGACAGTAAACACACATGTCTTGGTCCTTCCACAATTCTAAGCTGTAATGGGGGGGGGGGGGAGAATAATAGAAGAGACTTCAAAGAGAGGAGTTAGGTTCTGCCACAGATTGACCATCTGGCTTTGGCCAAGTCACTTACCCTCTCTGAGATTTCTTTCCTCACTGAAAAATAGGCACAATATTACCTGCCCTGTCCTGCCTCTCTCTGAGTTGTGAATTATATCATTTTCTAAAAGAACTTTCAAATTCAATGTCTTCTTGGAAGGAAGGAAGGAAGGAAGGAAGGAAGGTAGGAAGGGAGGGAGGAGGGGGAAAGAGGGAGAAAAGGAAAGAAAGGAAGGAAGGTAGGAGAGAGGGTGGAAGAAAGGGAAGAAGGAAGAAAGAAGGGAGAAAAGGAAGAAGAAAGGAAGGAAAGAAAGAAGGAAGGGAAGAAAGGGGAAAAGGGAGAAAAGAAGGAAGAAAGGAAGAAGGGAGAGAGTGAGGAAGAAAGGAAGAAAGGAAAGAAGAGGAGAAAGGAAAATTTTAAGTGCTTATTATGTTCCATACATTGTGCTCAAGACTTTACAAATATTATCTCATTTGATTCTTAATCAGGATCAAAGACCCAGGAGTTAGGTGTCATTATTATCCCTGTTTTACAGATGACTTGCCCAGGATCACTTGGCTAATAAGTGTCTGTGGTTAGATTTGAATTCAGATCTTCCTGACCCCAGGACTAGCATTCTATCCACACCTAACTGCTTGATTCATATACCTTTATTCTGGTGGTCAAGAGAATGAGGGCCCTGGGCATTAATGCCATAATTGGAAATTCTGGTACAGGTAGTTGATTGGGGGGAAGAGATCTTAGAAGACCCTGTGGTCAATGTTGATTACTGGCACCTTGATGGTGTTGTTGCTGATCCTAAGAGCCCTGAGTCTGAGTGAAAGCCAGAACGACAGCTGGACCCCTGTGGATGGGGTGACCTACTGAGTAAAGGGGAAACCCTACACTTCTTTTTTAAACCCCCTCACTTCTTCCTCCATTGGGTACATAGATGACTAGGGCACCCCCACTTCTTCCTTCCTTTATTCCTCCCTGATTCATGAATATCAAATGCTAACAAATGGCATCAATCCAAATATTAGCCCCCCATTCATGAACTTATATTTGTTTATCAAGTATAACCCTTCATTTTCAAATACCTGATTTTCAAGACCTGCTTATACAAGGTTCCAGAATCCTAGTCCTAAGTTAAAAAATTCTCTTCCATTGCAAGAGGACAATGAAATTTTTTTTAATTTTAGATATGAATTGCATCTCTGCTCTGCTCTATACACCAAGGTGACTTTGGGTAAATTATTTAACTTCATTTGAACAAATGATCTCTCTCTCTCTCTCTCTCTCTCTCTCTCTCTCTCTCTCTCAATTTCCCCCCCTCAAAATGTTCAGAGAACTGGGGAACTGATAAAGAAGAGATCAGGAAAGGTGGGCAGTTGAACCTAAGCAAAAATGTAAATTAGGCAAATTTTTGTCCTATAACTCAGTCATTTTTGCTTCTTTCCTCCCCATTTCAATCTTCCATACATACCCCTTCAGTGTTCTGATTCTACCTGGGTTCCTCTTATGCTACAAAGGAAAGTCATCTGATAAATTCCTTCATCCTAAGATATTGACAACTTAAAGTGATGCTGTTTTCTCTTCCTATTTTTTTTTTGGTCTTTTGTTAGTAGGGATAGTCCTCTGGGAGGGGGAGGGAGAGGAACAGAGAAAACAAAGATGCTGCAAAAAGAAAAGATATCAATAAAATCTATTTTCAGAAACAATGATAGGCAATAGAGATGCCAGGTCCTTTATTTCCTGTAAAGCTCTACCTAACATAAGCTATTATGATGGTTATTCACATCATAAGTTAGTGAAGAACTCTGGGAATTGTTATTTGCCCAAGGTACTGAAAGCCACTGGAATATCTCCCCTACCTAGACTTTAAAAGTCCGCAACAGTGAGGTAGAAAGGTGGCACAAAGGACAGAACACCAGCCCTGGAGTTCAAATTCAGTCTCCGACACTTACTAACCATGTGACCTTGGGCAAGTCACTTAATCCTGATTGTATCCAAACAAAAAAAACCCAAAAAGTCCTCAATAGCAACCTAGGTCCCTGACTCTAAATCAGCCTCTGCCTCAATTCTGTCACAGTGATTCATCCATGACTTTCCCCAATGGCTTAAGAAGCAGTGACTCAGAAATGACTCAGAATAGAGAGGATCCCTGGAACTATTCATTTAATGTCAATTGTCATTAAAAAAGATGAGATAAAGATGAGGTAAGACAACCAATGATTTCCTCTAGAGTGCCAACAAAACCTATCTGGGGTTCATTTCCTACTCCATTTTGCCTTCCCCACAACTCTGGCCTCAGTTCATATTCCCAATCTAGAACCATCCTCCTCAACCCAAGTACAGAAATTCCCAGTTACAACTCTGAGATGAGGAATACACAGGTACATATGGAAGAGAGGAAATTAATAAGCTTGACTCAAGGTAGAGGAGTAGAGTGAACAATCGAAGAGTTTATGATGTCCAGAAAAATAATCAATCTCAGCTCTTTAACAAAAGCAATTTTTCAATTTGGACAAAAGAAAAGTGATCTTAATTATTATTTCCCCTTGACACCATTATTATGTAACAAATTCAAATGATTCCCCCAAACAGAAAGCCTCTGAGGGAATTTCCCCATGGTTATTCCCTTAAGTAATTTGCTATTTTTACCAAATGAGAACCAGAGGATATTCCTCCTTCAGAATATCAGATTCACAAAATTCATTACATTCCCCCTTTCTATATGCCTCTTCCCATCTGCCCCAAAAGTCAAATCAAAGATATAGACCATTAATATTATAGTATGGAAAAAGAAAGTTTCTGATCCTGAATAATTAGAAATTAATAAAACAAAAGACAATTGTCCTTGATTGTTTCCTATAGAAGTTTAGCCAATGTAAAGCAAAGGCCACCACAAGGAAGCAAAAACAGTTCAGAAATTACCTGAGCCAGAAAACACTTACTCTTTTTAAGCAAAAAAAAAAAAAAAAAAAGACAGCAAAGAACTTTAAATACTAAATTAATTGTGAAATGTTTCAGGAGAGGATTGTGAGTAATATCACCTCACCAACCAGTAAATGACAATAGGCTAATAAGGATAGAAATGAGTTTATATAAAGTTTACCATGAAACTCAACTAAGCCAGATCACCCCAAGAGCACTTAGAAATGAAAAGAAAAATAACAAATATGTTTTCAAAAGAGTAATATTTCTATAATAATTTGTTTTCATCTCTGCTGTTTCTGGACTTATAATAATGAAGATGAAGTAAAGATGAGCAGAGAGAAATCAGATCAAATGCAAACAGAAGAAATTCTCCAGGAATTGATACAATTTTTAAAGTACCAAAGGAGATGGATCTTAGATGGATCTGAAGGAAGAACCTTACCAAATGACTGAAAAAAATTATAGATAGTATTGCTGACCTTTAAAACTGTTCATATGGACATCAGTGATCTATTTCTCATTTGATAAAATACAAGAATGATCCTTACATACATTGAACAATCATTGATGAAACTTTTAGAAAGGAACATAGGGACAGGCAATTCTCACAGACAGCACACATCTTGACAGTCAAACAACTGACTGAAAAGTGAAAAGAATATAAGATTCCACCTTTTTTACTCTTTGATTGTTTTAAAAAATAAAAAACATCTAACTTGTCAGCACAAAATGTAACTTTGAGGGTATTCCTTTAGCAAGATGTCTCCCATGTGTTAAAGAAACTATTCAGTCCTCTGCATTATCCTGGTTTCACTAAAGCATTCTTATGACTCATGTACTCATAGGGAGTATTGGATCATGGACAGACGAGCAGATCTCACAGCCATGTGCCTCAATCAACTGGGGTACAACTGGTCAGCTTACAGCTTTATAATAGGGCCAAAGAGATAAAGAATAAATTGGGAGTGATTGAGAGATGGAAAATGGATGGGAATGAGGAGGTCTAAAAAATGAAGGAAGAGGGAGGTAAAAGTGAGGAAACTGATGGAAAATAAGAATAGACAGACATTGACTAAATCACTGACTAATCAGAACATTCTAGAAACAAGTATTGAAAACTGGGTACTTCTCATTGCCCTGTTTAGGGACTGTTTTCTTTCCTATGAAAACACATTTTCCTATGTTTAATCATGGTAGCAATATCTGGTCTAGTCATATTCAATTTTTAGTGACTCCAAGTTCTCTTAAAACATAACAAACTAAGGCAGGTCTGTGGTCCTGATTCCATGCATGCCCATTATGATCATTTCAGACTCTGATAAGGGGCAGCAATTTGTTCAATTTTTGTTCAATATTTTGCTCAATAATTTGTTCACTTATCCTCTGATTATAAGTACCAAGCAAAGCAGGAGTTGGAGACACATGCTCATGAAAGATGTTTTTCACTGGCATGGAGCATTTTTAGTATAAACTACAAATGGGTACGGTATCCCTTAAGCAATGAGGAATTTGGAACCAAGCAGAAAAGTCTGATTAATCTCTCCTTTTCATGAAATAATTTCTCATATTTCAATAGCATTTTCAAAGTTCTTTCCACATATCAACTCTCTGAGATAGGTAGAGCACATGTTCTACTCATTTTTAGATTTATTCCCCATTTATAGATGGGAAGTGACTTACCAAGGGTCATTCAACTAATAAGTAACAGATTCAGGATTGGCAACTAATTTTTCTGGGTCCAAGTCCTAGCTACTGCTCCAAGACATCCCCCCCCATTTATTAATTTTCCATGTGGTTCTGGCACATAGTAGATATTTAATAAATGTTTGCTTACTTGACTTTTTATTTCCTGTAAAATGGGAAAAAGAATTCAAAATGAGATAAAATGTACTAAATGAGGTCTCAGGTCAGACCACTGAGAGCCCTTCCAACTCTAAAATTCTTTGATCCTGTTGAGTAATTCCTTGGGAAAAATAGTGATTTTCCTTGCCCCTCTTTTAGGCACTCATTGTCCCTAAGTGTTTCAAAGATGTTGATGTATCTGTCAAAACAATGTACTTAGTTTTGGCCAACAGATCACTTACTCAGGAGATCTAGTCCAACATATAGAAAATTTTGCCAAAGTAATGACAGATGAGACACTGATATCCTTAGTACTATAACCAACATATTTGCACATCAATAGCCACTGGTCTCCCAAGATCATTAATGTCCACAGGTACCAAACTCATCATGCAAAGTTCTAGTTTCACAGAATTGTCCTAACTTTCCTGCCCACTATCCCAGTATTTGGCAATTCAGGTACATGAAAGGAAATTCCTTATCCTAACCTGGGAAACCCACTACACAACAGTCAGACCAAGAGTCAGCAAAAGAAGAGAAAACTTTTCTTTTTAAATGTTGTAATTATTTGGAATTCTTTCAACGATCAAGAGAAGCCAGATTGGAAAATCAAAAAGGCAAGCTCTTTTCCCTATGTGAAATAAAATCCAAATCCAAACTCCAAGTGACCCTGTAGAAAATGTTAATCACCTCTCTCTCTGATTCTTCTGAAAGTGATACAGAGAGTTAAGCTGTTACTTGGGGGTGGTAATAGAAACTAGGTCTATATTTCCCTGGTATCGAGATCTCCTCCATCAGGCAATGCCTTCTATCAATTCGGGTCAGCACTTCTCTGCAATTTATAGTCTTAGAAATCTGCCTTGAACACTGGGGATGTGAATAAGTGACTTATCCAAGGTCACACAGCTAGTAAGTATCAAAAATGGGATCTGAATACAGATAGATCTTCATGACCTTGTTCCAGGCCAGTTCTCCATCCTCTATACTATGTTGTCTCTTACAAGAGGTGAAATATGGTAGTATTTTCTAGGAGGACATAAGTATCTGTCCAGGGTAGGGAGTATTTCAAGTTTAAGAAGAGGACATGATTCCTGATGAAACATTGCAAAAGACAATGAATTATAAATCTCTCAGAAATCCTAATGTCCATAGCCATTTTTCCATGCTTGTGAGAATATTTTCCAAGTCATTTTCTTCATAGGGTTGATCAATTACCAGTTGGCAAATAGTTCCACCAACCTATAGACAGGACCTATGTGCCCCATGAAGACAATCAGATATGTTCTTGAAAAAACTAATAAAATATACTTCTTTAAAGATTCAAGAGTCTGAATTATTTTTATAACCTGCCCCCATCCCCTCAGCCCCCAACCCAAGTACTAACATGGAATGTGAAAACCCAGGGGCTTATGCATCTGGAGCTAGCATCTTCCACCTGTGGACACCAGACTCTCAGCCTTGAAATCCTCCAATTGGTACAGTCCAAGGAAAACCTTCTTACCTGTGATACCGGGGATCCTTGACAGGCCATGAAGGATAGGAAAAAGACAAAGGCACACTGGGATCCTGAAATCATCTTGCTAATTTGGGAGTTTCTTTTCAGGAACGGAAAGTGTTTCTTTTTTCCCTACCCTCCTTCAAGATTGTCTAAAATGTGTCAAAAAAAAAAGTCCTGACTAATTAAAATCCTGCAGTGTGCTAGCTTGGGATGCCTCTGAGAATTCCGACCGGTTGTTAATGATGGTGAAGTCTGGGAGGCATCAGGCTGGGTACCCCCAGCTCCTTGGTTGTGGTGGGGGTGCCTTCACAGCCCCGGCTGCTGCTGCTGCTGTTCCAGCTGTTGCTGTCCCAGATGCAGAGGCGGCGGCTACGGCTGCGGCTGTTGCTCTGAGGGCTTATGAGCTAACACCTAAGTGGCTTGGTTTGGCTCTGATTCCATCCCTCCCACTCAAATACCCAGCAAAGTCTATGCCAGTCCTCTGTGGGGGAAGGGGAGCGGGAAGGACAGCACCAGCAAGAGCCTCTGCCTGCCAAAATGCTGGCTGAGTCCCCAGGCCCTTTCCTGGAGGGGAGGGGAGGGGAGGATGGAGGGAGGAGGGGAAGAAGGGGGGGAAAGGTGCAAATGGGACCTTATTGCAGCCTTCACTGGCTTCAAAAGGAGCTGAAATGTTCCTTCCCTCTTTGTCTCTTCCAAAAAAGAAGGGCTGCCCCTGCAGAGAATGCCTCTGAGAGCAACCAGCACATTCTTTAGGCATCTGATAGAAAAAGATGATAGAAATCTCTCAGGGGAGAATGAGAAACATGTCCTTCTTGGCTGTTAAAGTCAAGCCGGTTGGTGATTTCTTTGGGAATATAGAAAGAACCATGAAGATAATTTAAAGAGTTGAAAATTAGTACCCCAGAGAAAAGGCTAAATAATTGGAGTTCTAAAGAGCTCCAAGTCCTGGGATTGATTTTATAGAGGTCTTTTGAGCTAACAGTGGCCTTAAAGATCAATTAGCCCAATCCCTCTGTTTTAATAACTGAGGAAACCATGACTCAGAGATGAATCAATTGGCCTTAGGTCACCAGAATCCAAACCCAGAACCTTGAATACCAAAATTATGTGCTGTTTTCATTGCACTATGCCACAATTGACTTGGTATTCATTTTTTTTACCATTCTATAAAAGATGAATATTCCAAATCTCTTAAATCAGGTGACCACACACAAACACACACACACACACACACACACACACACACACACACCTTGCAACTTAGTAGGTGTTTGATTTTTTCCTGAGTTGAATTATAAATTCTTAGAAGTATGGAATTGGCCCACCTTAGCTTTTTAGGGGCAAAAATAATTGAAGGAATATTTAAAAAACAATGACAACCAGCTGTTCTTCCTTACTCTCTAAAAAAGTGTTGCAAATTTACAGGGTAGTCCAGATTATAGGACACAATTACATTTGTTAAATAAGCATTTTGAAAAAACCCTAAATAGACATACTCCTACTGGGTCCTTCCTAAAGTCAGGGATGTAAAAAAGCTCTTTTTTTCACTCTGTCCTTCTTTGGAAATATAGTATTCTTTAATTTGGAGAAATGTTTTTCAAAAACACCTGGCTAGCATCCTTTTTGTAGAGATTAAAAGAGCATATTATCAGTGCTTGAGAAGCTATAATAATTATAAATGGACATGTATGGCTTTAAAACCAATGCCCTTTTAAATTAGAGAGATTCAATAAATTTCAAATAAGCAGGGGCTTAGGTAAGGGTTATTCAGAAAACCACTTTCCCATTTTAATAAGTAGGACCTGGTGAATCAACTCAATAAACATTCAGCACATGCGCAAATCAATACTAGGGCTAGAAATTTTAAAAAACGAAATAAACCCAGGTCTCAAAGAGCTCACATTATTAGGAAGGATAAGACAAACATAAATAAGCACAATGCAAAGGAAAAAGAAATCACATTAATGAGATCCTAGATCCATTGGAATATTGGAAGCAATGAAGGTGTCCAAGACATATGTATGTATGTATATATATATACATATATTAGTGTATTAATAGAGAAAGATAGATGGGTAGCTAGAAAATAGATGGATATAGATATAGATTGTCATTTAATTTTAAAGAGTATTGATATCACAGGATAATATTTTGACTTGCATGTGAATTGGATTTAAGAGAGGCAGAGTTGCAGTCATCAACCTCATTCTCTATTTCAGAGCCATCAATGTCCAGTGGTAAGACAAAAAAAGTCAGGATGACTGGTAAACACCTGGCAGTGGATAACCTTTTCATCTTTGATATCTGACCAAGCTCTAAAACAGTCTACAGTGTCTGCTTCAGTTGCCTTCATAGCTATTGGAACAGTTTGTTTTCATCCTGCCATTCTACGGGGAAGTCTTCACATGTTTGGAGGCAGACATACCCCTAACTCACCAATAGGTTTAGGACCTGTCAATTATTTCAGCCTTGTTTAAGCTTGTCTGCTGAGATGGTTTACCAGGGTGTGACTGCAAAGCATACTACAGTATCTTAGAACCACGGGTGAAAATTAGGTGGAAGGTGGACACCAAAGGTAGATGAGCAGCCCTGAAAAAGGCTTGGTAAGTTCTCACACCAGAGGTGCTAGTCCTCTCAGAACACCCCATTTACCCCATAGACATAGGTGTGGAGAAGTAGGTAGAAAGATAGATGACAGATAGACATAGATATGTAGATATCTGTGTACATAAGCACATCTATACATATTTAAACATATATATGTGTTAATATAGACTTATAGATACATGCATGTGTACCTATATTCCTATATATAATGTGGGTATATGAGCATATATATGTTCCTAAATATGTAAATTCCTAAATAAAAATAACTGTCAAATAAACTATAATGAAAAGTTCTAAATTTCAAGATAGGAGGACTGATTACATATTGGACAATTCCTTCCCAATATGATAATCAGTTTCTTCATCTATAAAATGAGGGGATGATTCAAGATTACTTTCAGGTCCCTTTAAGCTCCAGGCTCTATAATTCTACATTTAAAGGATCAAAAGGAACTTATGAGGAGGACAGGGGAAGAAGATATTCATTTTTTCCCCCGAAGTACATGATTGATAGAAAGCATGCTGGATCTGGAGTCAGAAGATGCCAAATTTGGAGTCTGGCCTCTTCCAGCTGCCATCTGCATGAACATGGGTAATTCCTCTAACTTTACTGAGCTTTCATTTCCTTATCATTAAAATGAAGATAATTATAACACTATCACTAACCTCATAAGATTGTCATGAGGATCAAATAAGGTAATGCAGCTCATTATCCTTGCAAATTCTAAAGCACTATATAAATATCAGCTAGTGTTATTATTATTATTTGATAAGTATTTGATAATTTAAGAATTTGAGAGCAATAGTGTGAAAGCATGTTGACCTCCATAGAGAAAGAATGCTATGGGAATATAGATTACACCAAGACCTTTATTGATCAGCTCCTTGAAAGGCAGTTTAATATAGCGATATCCAAGCACTTACCAGTAAAGGTCTTGGCATTGTTAAATGGTTCTATATTAGAAATAGATACAGTTTTATCAATGAAAATGACAGCAAAGAAGATGTATTGCTATATACTTTTCTCTTTCATCTTAAGGATGAGACTTTTCCATTTGATTTGCAACTACAAATACCCAATTTTATTATCCTCCCCCATTAAAATGTGAGCTCCCTAAGCATACTGCAAGTGAGAGGGATGACCTGCACAGCTGCTCAGAGGAGGGAAATAGTCTGAAGAATTGTCATGAATTTTTTATTATATTCCTGACACTTAACATAGTTCTTTAAAGATACTAAGTACTTAAAATGCTTTTTTTTTAGTTTAGAACACTGGTCTTGGAGGAATATTCATGTTCATGAGTTCAAATTTGGTAACAGACACTTACTAGCTGTGCGTCCAAATAAAACATCTGACAGGGTTGCTAGGTAGTGTAGTGCAGTGAATAGGTGTGGAGTCGGAAATATTTGTCTTCCAGGGTTCAAACTAGCTGTGTGACCCTGGGCAAGTCATTTGACCCTATTTGCCTCAGTTTCACATCTGCAAAATGATCTGGAAAAGGAATTGGTAAACCAGTATCTCTGCCAAGAAAACCCCAAAAGAGGGTCACAGAGTCAGACATGACTGAAAAAGAACAATGAAATCATTCATTCTTTCATTCATTTTATACAAACAGCTTGGATCAGGTCCTATTTATACTTCTTTTTCTATGAGTGGACAAGTCTCCTCTCTCTCTAAGCCTGTTTCTTCAATTGCAAGATGAGGGATCCAAGGTCTTTTCCAACTCTAAATCTAATGCCCCCTCTATGAACTTATAGTCAAATGATGGAAAAGTGAGGACCTAGGATTTGGTAGAAGTAGAATTAATTTAGTATATCAGTCATCTATTTAACAAATATTTACTGAGTTCTTACAATGTGCAAGAAGCATATATGCAGGCTAAATGTTTTCTTTTTTTATTCTATTATTTTCTTTTTTGTTCCATTATATTTAGTTACTGAGGTAAAAAACACTGTATTCATCGTGATTGAGTATTAATATTTTAAACAAAAACCATTTTATTGATATATGTACATAATTTTATTTTTCCTAACTACATGTTTAAACAATTTTTAACATTTTTTTAAAGTTTTGAGTTCCAAATTCTCCTTCCCTTCCTCTCCCTGCCCCTCCCTAAGTCAGTAAGCAATCTGATATAGTTTATACATTTCTAATCATATAAAACATTTTCATTTAATATGAAACTTTAAAAACTGCTCTACATGTTTAAGTATATGATCATATTTGATTCCAAAACACCTTTACAAAGAAACATTTTCAGTCAATGTCGATGTCAAAATGAAGCATAGAACTCTGCTTTTTATAGAAAAAAAGGAGCCATTCTAATTCAACATTTTCAGAAAATAGGGTTCATTAATTCAGCAGTCATTTATTAGGTCTGCAATGCACATTGGGCACTAAGTATACAAATGCTCTCAAAGAATTTATATTCAAGTAAAAATGGGAATGCAACATATAAAAAAATAGATAAAAATATACAGAAAATAAATATGAAATAATTACTAGGAGGAAAGGATCCTTTAGCCTATGGTATGAACTGAAGCCTGAAGAAACCTAGGGATTCTGTGAGATAGTTGATGATGTGGGAGATGGTTTGAACAATGACAAAAGCATTGAAGATGAAATGCTGTGCAAAGAAACAACAGAGAGGAGATCAATTTGGCTATAATAGAGGGTATTGAGACTTGAGAAGGAGAAATCAGATGGGTAGGATATCCAAAAGAGATTAAGTTTTACTATCTCTAAGTTGAGAAATTGACTCTTAGAGGCCTAGGTAACACACCTAATTATTTGCTCAAATTTGTAAAATCAAAACCAGAACCAATTTCCTGGTTCCCAATTCTCCATTTTTTACATCACACTGTCTTTCCTCTTTCACCCAAGGGATTAGGTTAGCTTCCTTCTACTGGCTTCTGTCATCAAGGTAATGATTATTGCTTTACAAGAGAAGTGTAAATTAAAACTTAGTTACTTATTTCCTAATTTTCTCATCAACCACTGTTTACTTCTATATAATTTCTCAGGCATAATACCCATTTTATAAAGTAGACTGTAACTATACAAGTCAGGCTAACTATATTCATTTTAAATTCATTACCTTTCTAAACAAGATAGTTACCAGCTAAGAACAGGAAATTCCAAATAGAGGATTCTGTTGTTACAAAATTTTGATCGTCCATAAACAAACAAGCAAATGAATAGATAACTGAATGAACAAAAACAAACATAGATGACAAACCTTAAAAAAACCAACCAGACCAAAGTCACTCATTTTTAGATCATAGTTGCCTTTCATCTTCCCATATCCAATCAATGGGGTAGACATTGGTTATCCTCCTACATCCCTTATTCCATTCTTTTGACCATAATTTAGTTTGACTTTTTAAAGGTAAGGAATCCAAAGTTCAAAGAATACACTGAATGATTGCAAATTTCAGAGCTACCATAGTCTTTGAGAAAAAAAAAATCTGATTTCTTAGTTGTATAACATGCCTGTTCACTCTGACTTCCAGCACATCTATGATACAGGTAAGAAAGTGTCAATGGATTGCATTTTGTGCCACTGGAGGAACTACCCTCACTGATGAGATCATAGATCCAATGAAGCATTGATATCCTGAAGCAAGGTACTCTAACATTTAAAGAGTCCAATAATCACAGTAGGTTCTTTTTTTGTCTTTCAGTTATTCCATGTGCACCAAATTCCATATATTTTTTAATCACAATATAGCATGTTTCTTAAAATTCTGCCCATTGAACTACTCTTTTAGTGATTTATTAAGCCAAGTGTTCTCCAAAAATGTAAAGGAGTGAGAACAAAGCAAAGTTCCATTTAAAACAAATTCCGGAATTGCTGGTTAAAGAATTATCTGCTTTAAAATGTTTCTAATAAATACCTTTCCATATGGTTTGAAATCATATCTTCCTAAAGAAAAAAAAAACACACCATGGAGTTATGTGATATAATTCACTATGACATAAATATGAAAATGTGAGTATAATTTTCATGTTCTTTTTGCACTTAACATGTTCTTGATCAACTGTATTTTTTGTAGTTCACCATTTCTGAATGAGAATATTGTCATCCCAAATTGAAAATTCTCTAGATTCAGAAAAATCTCAGAGTTAAAAAGGAAGATTAGAAGTCACCTAGGGGCGGCTAGGTGGCTTAATGGATAAAGCACCAGCCTTGGAGTCAGGAGTACCTGGGTTCAAATTTGGTCTCAGACACTTAATAATTACCTAGCTGTGTGGCCTTGGGCAAGCCACTTAACCCCATTTGCCTGGCAAAAAAAAAAAAAAAAAAGAAGTCACCTAGACAGGGGTGGCTAGGTGGTGCAGTGGATAAAGCACTGGCCCTGGAGTCAGGAGTACCTGGGTTCAAATCTGGTCTCAGACACTTAATAATTACCTAGCTGTGTGGCCTTAGGCAAGCTACTTAACCCCATTTGCCTTGCAAAAAACCTAAAAAATAAAAAAGGAAGTCACCTAGACTGACTAACTCATTCATGAATAAGATATCCTTCTTGAACATCCTGAAAAATGGTCACTCAATCCTACAAAACCAAAAATTCAACATTGTAGGGGACCTGGTCAGTTATGTACTGGGAATTTAAAGTCCGGAAAACCTGGATTCAAATTCTGCTTGTCATACCTACTAGACGAGTGACCATGGGCAAATAAGTCATCCTACCTATCTAGACTTCAGTTTCCTCATTTGCAAAATACTATTTAACAAAGACAAATGATGTAATAGATTCAAAGTTCTTTATAAACTTTAATGCTATGCAAATACTGATTATTATTATATGTTAAGTTCAACTTCCTCATTGTACTGGGCTGATTAAACTGAAGCCAGAAAAGATCAAATGTCTTGTCTTAGATTATACAATTCATAGAAAAGAATTTGAACCTGGGTCTCTCTGACTCCAAGTTCAGTGCTCTTTCCATTACACCCATACTTTTCTACTTGAAAACCTTGTAAGACAAAGAATTCCTTATCCTAAGGTAAACTGTTTCCTTAACATGTTCCTAGCATCCTGGAAAGAATGGTTTCTCTTTGCTTCCTTGGTGCATCTCTAAGGAAGAATGGCAAGAGGAACCAAAAGTGGGTAAAGGAGAATCATTTAAACCTGGAAGGGATTTTTGACATGATGCACTTTTTCAATTTCCAGCTGAGGAAACTGAAGCACTATTTTTATCATTTGTTTATTTTAACATTTAAAAAAATGTGAGTTCCAAATTCTCTCCCTCCTTCTCACTCACCCTTCCCTTACCTCTTGGGAAGGCAAGCAACATGATATTGATTAAACATATGAAGTCAGGCAAAAAAAATTTCCATATTAGCAGATTGCAAAAGTAAACACACAAAAGAACAAGAAAAACAATTTTAAACATGTTTTAATCTTCACTCCAAGTTTATCAGTTCTCTTTTTGAATGTAGATAGTCTTTTTATCTTAACTCCATTGGAATTGTCTTGGATCATTATTTTGATCAGTGTGACTAAATCTTTTGCAACTGAACATTGTACAAGTTTGCTGTTACTGTGTACAATGTTCTCCTGGTTCTGCTTACTTCACTTTGCACAAGTTCATTTCTGAAATCATCTTGCTCATCATTTCTTATGGCATAATAATATTCCATCACAATCATAGAACATTATTTGTTTAGCCATTCCCCAACTGATGAGCATCACTTCAATTTCCAATTCTTTGCCACATAAAAAGAACTACTATAAATATTTTTGTACGCATGAGTTATTTTCCCTTTTCTTTCTAATAGTGATATTGTTGAATCAAGGGGTATGCACAGTTTTATAGCCATTTGGATACAGTGCCAAACTGTTCTCCAAAACAGTTGGATCAGTTCATAAATTTACCAACTGTGCATTAGTGGAACTATTTTTCCACATACCCCTAGAATTTATCACTTTCCTTTTCTTTGATATTATTCAATCTGCTAAGTGTGAAGTGGTACCTCAGAGTTATTTTAATTTTAATTTTTCTAATCAATATTAAGCATTGTTTTTAAGGCTAGGGGTCTGGCAAACAGCAAAACAGTTGCTGTTCTGAGAGTAAACAGGCTCAGGTTTCTCTAAATGAAAATAAATCCTTTGGATGGCGCTAATAAATTAACTATCTAAAGATTTTTAAGCACCTGTCAGGTAACCATGAATGCCCTAGATACCATTGAGGGGGAAACAAAGGAAGAGACCATCTAACTGGTAATACAAATTAATGCATGTGAAATTATTAAAGAACAATATTTAAGAAAATAAGACACTGAAACCATTTCCCATACTCAAAATGCACTTCTCTTCCCTCTGTCATTCAAATTAAAGCATCAAGTATAAAACAATTTTGACCTGGATTATTGAAAAAGCCCTGTCCAATGCAAACTTTGAAAGTCTCTTCCATGTAGGAATTGATGACCTACCCCAGTAGCTGGTGGTGATGCTCCTGCTAGAGGTACTACCCCAGTAAAGGAAAAAGTCCCAACTGTAAACACTGAAAGTTTCATTTGCAATGTAAGAGTTGGTGAAGGAAGAAGGAGAAGAAGAAGAAGAAGAGGAGGAGGAGGAGGAGGAGGAGGAGGAGGAGGAAGGAGGAGGAGAAGGAGAAGGAGAAGGAGGAGGAGGAGGAGGAGAAAAAAGAAGGAGAAGGAGGAGGAGGAGGAGGAGGAGGAGGAGGAGGAGAAGAAGAGGAAAGAAGAATTTTGAGGAATTTGATTATGACATGGGCTTTAGTCTGTTTGACTAAATGCTTTTTGAAATATTAAATCAAAAGCTTAACTCAAATAAAAAAAGAGTCAACTAGGACGCCACTTCTTCCCAGAAGCCTTTCCTAATTCCATTTCCTCTGCCTAATTGGAAGGGTACTCCTCCTGCCCAGATTTTCCTAGAGTATTTGTCCAGGTTTCTCCTTTGCCTTGTCATTTTCTGACAAGTACAAGACTTATCTGGGAACTTGGTGTAAAGCCCCCATAGAAGGTAGGTTCTTTGAGGCCAAGAACTATTTCTATTTTTGTCTTTGTATCTCCACCATCTAGGATAGGGCCTTATGTATTTTACAGTCCAGAATAAATATTCATTGAATTTATGAAAGTATACAATTGTGTGATTTGGATAAAGGTACAGATGGCAAGTTTTATCAACTTTGCAAATGATCAGAGGGAAGAATAATAACACTTTGGATGAGTAAGCTTACAACAATATACTAATAGGCTAGAATACTCAGAAAATTTATGTTGATGAAATTGAATAGAGATAAATGAAAAATCCTTTATTTGGCTTTAAAAAAATCTTCACAAATACAAAAAGGAAAAGGCGTGACAACTGTTCTTGTGAGAAAAAAAAATTATGTAGGTGTAACAGGGCACAAAAAAGCCACAAAAAGGTACAATTGGGTTTTGAACGTAGGTCCTGTGACTTTAATTCTAATGCTCCACTTCTCTACTATTAAAATGATGAATGAGTAATGTTTTTTATGGTCATTGTTTAGTTAGTTTTAGTTGTGTCCCACTCTTCATGAACCTATTTGGACATATCTTGGCAAAGATACTACTGGAGTGATTTTCCATTTCCTTCTCCAGCTCATGGATGATGGAAATTGAGGCAAACAGGGTTAAATGACTTATCTGGGTCCACTCTGAGGTGGAATTTGAATTCAGGTCTTCCTAACTCTAGTTGCCCCAGAGAAATGGTACTTGGTTATAAAGCATTGTAACCATCTTTTGATAAAATCTAAGTATTTAATTTGTGACATATATTTATGCCCCAGAAAATTGGGGAACATCATGTTGAAATATTGTTCTGGGGGTGGCTAGGTGGCACAGTGGATAAAGCACCAGCCCTGGAGTCAGTAGTACCTGAGTTCAAATCCAACCTCAGACACTTAACTCCACTGCCTTGCAAAAACCTAAAAATAAAAAATAATAATGTTCCAGGCTTTTTACACATTTTTCCTTTCGTTTATTGTATTGTCTAGTCAAACTGACCTTCTTTTCCTCAGATTGTACAATCCACAAGTAGGTTCTGTATCCTTAAGAATAGAGGATGGATGGATCCTTTTCCATTTCATAACAAGTATTAGATATCCTCTGATTGCTTTCTGTGAGTCATGATTTAATTAACTTCCGAGTCAAAACTCTGAAGACTTATTAAAAGGATAATTTCTACTCCTCAGGCATCTTCTCCCTACAGGTTTCATAATGTTAGGACAATTCTCACAACTCTAGAGGATCATAGAGGTATCCCTTCTCCCTAGTGGGTCACAAGCCATGAGCTTATAAATTCCTAGAAAAGCTTATCTCTGGGATGGGGCTGCCCCTATTTACATCTTTTTGATTTGGTATAGGGCTTTGTGAGACTTCAAAAAGTAGCTGACATCTTCCCCTTTCCTGGCCCTCAAGTAACAGGGGTATTGACTACCAGGCCAGTTGCCCAAGAAACAGCAGAGGAAGGTCAAAGGAAAGAAGAGTGGCCTACAGAGAAAGAGACAACAGAAGGAAATAGCCCACTTGATGATAATCATTCTGCACTCAATAGAGCTAAAATGAAAATAGATTAACAGCTCTCATAATGAAGCTTCTAGTAAATATCTCCCAGACTTGAGTATTAAATCTCTCATTTGATTGTAATCAAGATCATAAGTATGATTATTTAATGTTTAGCATTCCCATTCTATATGGAAGTAAAACTTCTATACCTGATTCATGTTTATATGCTGTTCACGCTTACTCCTTCTCCTCTCTGGCCCCTGCTCAGGAGTAGTCCTTATATTGGAGAGAACTGTTCATCAGAAATCAGAAATGAAAATGGAAATAAAACACTCAGAACATCGTTCTTTCATTGAAAAGGCAGTCAACCACAGAACCACAAACCCAGGACTGACCAGAAGGGCAGTAAAAGACAGAGATTAACAAAAGTAATGAGTATCATCAGTCCTTATTTCCTTAGTTTAATAGAGCCTTTTTAACCACTGTGTTGGAGACTTACATGGGTGTGTACATAGTCTGTATATATGTATACATATACATATATGTTGTATGTATGAATGTATAACAATGGGGCAGCTAGGTTGGACAATGGATAGTGTCAGACCTGGAGTCAAGAAATCATTTGGCCTCAGACATTTAATAGTTGTGTGACTCTGAACAAGTCACTTAACCCTGTTTGCTTCAGTTTCCTCATCTGTAAAATGAGTTGGAGAAGGAAATGGCAAACTGCCCCAAACATCCCAAATGGGGTCATGAAGAATGGGACACACTGCTCTAGTTATTAAGTGTAAGTTACAGAGAAGGTGTCAACATGCATTGGTAGAGAGTTTTCTGTATCAATGAAATTATAGATTGAGGTCCGTGTGTTTGTGTGTGTGTGTGTGTGTGTGTGTGTGTGTGTGTGTGTGTGTATGTGTCCAGTAGAAGATATAAGTTCCTTAAGGAAAAGACTATCCATTTTTTATTTTGTATAGCAAAGATTTTTACATAGATTAAGTTCTAAACAAATAATTGCTGATTGTTGCCGATACTAAAATCAGTTGCATTTCCATCATGCTTAGTTTTTTTGGTCTTTTTTTTTCCTTTTTGGCAGCAGACCTGCACTTCAAAATAGGAGTTCTCTCCCTATGTAAAGAAAGGGAAGTAAAGAATCTCCAAGGAAAACGCTTTCACCAGTTTGATAAGCACTTGTGTTGTTGCTTACAGTATAAGTTCACTGCCTGATGAGCTTGGAAATTTGCTGAGGTGTCCACAGGAAACTTGCTGAGGTGTCCAGTCAGAATGCGTCAGAGTTCAGTTTAAACATAATATCTTCTAGGTCTAGTTAACATGCTATAAAATTTTATTAATATAAGAATATCTGTAAGAAATGATGGATATGGTGAATACATGTGAATATGGAGAATGACTTCTAACTGGTGCTAAGTGAAGCAGAAAAAAAGAAAAAGAATATATATGAAACTGCAACAATGTAAATAGAAGAATAATAACAAAACAAACAAAACTAAATACTGGTAAATCCTAATGACTAAATTTAGCCCTAAAGCTATAAACCTACCTTATTTCTTTATAAAGATGGGGACAATGGGTATAGAATATGACATATAGGGTCAAGTTTTTAACCTTTAGTTTTATTAAATTGTTTTCCTCCTTTTTAAAAATTCTTATTTATAAATAATGGAAGATAATAAATAAAGAAATAATAGGAATGGAAGAAAAAAGAGAATATATTGGGATATGCAGATTTAAAAATATGTTTTAAAAATATATTTTCCTTTTAAAAAGTATATCCTATTCACCTCCTGCTGGAGAGAAGATGGACTTAAAAATACAAAATGAGACATACACTTTTGGATATGACCAATGTGTGAATCTGTTTTTGTTGAACTAAGAATATTTGTTATTAAGCTTTATTTTTATTTTATTGTTCATCTGGGTGAGAGAGAGGGAAATAAATTCAAGAAAATAAATAATACAACTTCAAAAGAAAAATATATATAATATGCATATTTTAGTAAAAATAAAAGTCCTTTTCTAAAAAGGACCTCTTGTTTCATAAATTACTCTAAGTAATTTATGTCTACTGATCTAGTGGGGAAAGCAAAATCATTCCTTCAACTCATAAAATAAAAGTGAATATAAAATTAATTCATTGGAAACTGGAAGTAATTGATACACAGATAGGCTTATTCAGTACATATCTACAAGGTAGAGTGACTTTCATTGAAAGGGAAATTGTTGAACTAGAATTTGAAATCCCTTACAGATTCCAGTACTTTCCACAGCCTCCTGGATTATGTTGTTTAACAGATTGAGAAAATGAGGATGGAAATTAAAGGGTAGAAGCCACAAGAATCCATAAACTAGGAAAAAAGAAAGTAAGATTTCACAGAGTGTGATAAGAGACTAAGGCTAAATTTCAATCTCAGATTAAAAAGTCAGTTCTGACCTTTTCAACCACATCTCTTTTTTTTTCATTTTTGGCTTTTTTTTTAACAAGGCAATGGGGTTAAAGTGACTTGCCCAAGGTCACACAGCTAAGTAATTATCAAGTGTCTGAGGCTGGATTTGAACTCAGATCCTCCTGACTTTAGGACTGATGCTCTATCTACTGAGCCATCTAACTGCCCCCCACAACTCTTCTTCCTAGATGTGAGAGGCAGAAGGATATAGTGGAAAGAATAATTCTGGTAGTAAGAATATCTGGATCCTATCTCCTACTTTTCTACTAATTAACTATGGGACATTAGTCAAATCATTTCCCCTTTCTAGCCTTTAGTTCCCTCATCTTTAAAAAGGCTATTTTGTATGTGTCATGAATCCATCTGACCGTCTGGTGAAGCCCATTGCCCCTATCTCAGAATAAGGTTTTTAAATGTATAAAACAAAATAGAAAATCAAATTACAAATAAAACCAATTATGTTGAAATACAATCATCAAAATATTTTAAAAATCAAATTCACAGACTCCTGTTTCGGTTGAGATGATTGCTAAGGTACTTTTCTGGTCTAAATTCTACTCTAAATCTCCTTCCAGTTCAGCTGGTCTTTGAATAGATCACTAAAAAGCAATTACTTTGGCACCATCTGCTGGAAAGACTTAAAAATTGAACACTGTAAAATATATTTTTAAATTATTTTAATTTTGTTTTTATCAATTACATGTAAAGTTTTTTAACAATCATTTTTTAAACTTTTGAGTTCCAAAATCTCTCCCTCACTTCTAACACTTCCCCACCCTGAGGCAATTGATTTGATTTTAATTATAAATGTAAGGTAATAAAATCGTATTTGGCCATTTTGCAAAAGAAAACACACAAAAATAACATAATAAAAATAAAGTTTAAAAAGTATGTTTTAAAATTCATTCATAATTAATCAATTCTCTCTCTGAATAGCATTTTTCATCAAGAGTCTTTTGGAATTGTCATGGCTAGATTTTCATTTTACAACAGTGCTGTTAACTTGTGTACAATATTCTCCTGGTTCTGCTCACTTCACTTTGCCTGAGTTCTTATAAATCTTTCCAAATTTTTCTAAAATCAACCTACTCATTTTTTCTTACAGCACAATATTATTCCATCACAATTATATATTACAGTTTGTTCAGGTATTCCCAACTGATCATCAATTCTTTGCCAATACAAAAAGAGCTGCTATAATCTTTTAGTACAAATAAGTTCTCTTTTTTTCCATATTTTGTTTTTGTTTTGTTTTTTGATGTCTTTGGACACAGACCTAGTAATAGTATTGTTGAGTCAAAGGGTATGTATAGTCCTTTGTACATATACAGTTCCAAATTGTTCTCCATAATAGTTGAATTAGTCCGCAACTCCACAGATGTTTTAGTGTCCTAATTTCTCTACATCCCTTTTAGCATTTATTTTTATTTTTTTGTTATTTTAACCAATCTGATAGGTCTCCAAACAGAAGTGATTTTGGAGATTTCTAATGTGACTATAAACAGCTTTGATTTCTTTCTATTAAATACCTGTTCATATCCATTAACCATTCCTCAGGAAAGTCTCTTATTCTATAAAGTTGACTCAGTTCCCTATATATTTGAGAAAGGAGGCCTTTATCAGAGAATCTTGCTGCAAACTTCCCACCCACCCCCCAGTTTCCTACTTTGTTTCTAATTCTTGCTGCATATATTTTATTTGTGCAAAAGTTTTTCAATTTCAAAAAATCAAAATTATCTAATTTACTTCCTATATCTCCTTTTTTATTTTCTAGATAAAGGAACTAAACATTAGAAAGAGGAAATGATTTGATCAATGTCACATAGTTAATTAGTAGCAAAGTAGGAGCTAGAATTTAGATATTTCTCTGCCAGAATTATTCTTTCCACTATACCCTTCTGCTTCTCACATCTAGGAAGAAGAGTTGTAGGAGCAGTTAGGTGGCACAGTGGATAGAGCACTGGCCCTAGAGTCAGGAGGACCTGAGTTCAAATTTGACCTCATAATTACCTAGCTGTGTGACCTTGGGCAAGTCACTTAATCCCATTGCCTTATTTTTTTTTTAAAAAGCCATAAATAAAAAAAGAAGAGATGTGATTGAAAAGGTCAGTCATAAATTCTTCCCTTATACATAGATATGATAGATACATTTTTCCATGCTTCCCAAATTAAGATTTCACCCTTTATGTCTAAATAATTCATCCATTTTGACCTTATTTTGGCTGTTGGTCAGTGTCTAATATCTGCCCAACTACTTTATGGTTTTTCCATGCAATTTTTGGTTCTTCGGATTTGTCAAATACACTGATCTACCACTCTATTTCTTAACCAACAAATTGCTTTGATGATTACCACTATGCAATATAATTTGAAATGTGAAGCTGCCAAACTACCTCCCTTCACATTTTTTTCATTGATTCTTTTTGTATTCTTTTTTTCAAGATAACCTTTGTTGATATTATTATCTAGTTCAGTAAAATAATTTTTGGTAGTGTGATTGGTATGACACTGAATAAGCAAATTGATTTAGATAGAACTGAAATTTTTATTATATGGCTTTGACCTATCCATGAGCAATTAATATTTCTACTATTTTTGACATCCTTATTTGTGTGAAAATATTTTATAATTGTGTTTATATAGTCCCTGTGTTTTTGACAGGAAGACTACCAAGTATTTTATATTGCCTGAAGTTATTTAAAAGGAATTTCTCTTTCTAGCTCTTTCTACTAGGTTTTGCTGGTACTATATAAAATGCTGATGATTTGTGTGGGTTTGTTTTATATCCTGCAAATCTGCTGAAATTGATAATTGTTTCAACTAGTTTAGTTGAATCACTAGGGTTCCCTAAGTATACTAATATCTGAAAAGGGTGATAGTTTTTTTTTTTACTTGTTTTTATTCCTTCAGTTTCTTTTTCTTCTCTTATTACTGTAAGTTAATATTTCTAGTATAGTGTTGAATAATAGTGTTGATAATGGACATTCTTGCTTCATTCCTGATCTTATTGGGAAGCCTTCAAGTTTAACCTCATAACAGACAATGCATACTTTTGGTTTTAGATAAATACTACTTTCCATTTTCAGAATGGCTCCATTAATTCTTTTGCTTTCAGGTGTTTTCAATTCAAATGGATATTGTGGTTTGCCAAAGGTGGGTTTTTTTGCATCTATTGATATAATATGATTTTAGTTGTCATTTATATTGATATGGTCAATTATGGTGTTAGTTTTCTAATATTGAACCAGTTCTGCATTCTTGATATCTATCCTACCTGGTCACAGTCTACAATCTTTGTGATATATATATTGCTATAATCTCCTTGCTAGTATTTTATTTAAAATTTTTACATCAATATTAAGGAGATTGGTCTTTTAGTTTTCTTTCTCTGTTTTTGCTGTTATTTAGGTATAAAAGCATATCTGTGTCATAAAAGGAATTCAATAGTTTATATAATTTTGGAATTAATTGTTCCTTAATGTTTAATAAAATTTGCTTGTGAATTCATCTGCTCTTGGGGATTTTTTTCTTTACAGTGTTTACTTATATGACTTGTTTCATTTCTTTTCCTAAGAAAATGTTGTTTAACTACTCTAGTTTCCGTTAATCCAGGCAGCTAATTTTTTGTAAATATTCATTTCACTGTGATTGTTAGTTTTAGTGGCATGTAATTGGGCAAAATAACTTCTAATAACTGCTTTAATTTCATCTTAATTTGTGGTGAATTCAACCTTCTTTCTAAAAATATCAAATTAACCAATGATTTATTATTTTATTTTTTAACCAAAAGCCAGTTCTTCTTTTTGTTTATTATTAATTTCTCCTTTGATTTTCAAGGTTTCCATTTTGCCTTTTAAGAATTTTTAATATGTGCTTTTTCCTGGTTGTTGTTGTTGTTGTTGTTGTTGTTTTTTAAGGTGCAGGCCCAATTCAATGATCTACTCTTTCCTTTTTATTGATTATGCATTTAGTTATGAAATCCCCCCCCCCAAGTACTACTTTGGCTGCATCCCACAAATTTTGGAATGTCTCATTGTTGTCATTTTCTTTAATGAACTCAATGTTTCCATGATTTGTTCTTTAATACATTCATTCTTTAGAATTATTTATTTTACAGTTAGCTTTTAATATGAATTTCACAGTGCTTTATAAAGGTATTTTTTATTGCATTTTGAAAAGGATACATTTCATATCTATATTTTTCTATGCTCAGCTATGAGGTTTTTATTCCCTAATACATGGTTAATTTTAGTGAAACTGCCATGTGCTGCTGAGAAAAAAAGGTTACTTCTTTCTATTCCCATTCAGTTTTCTACAGAAAACTACAAATATGCCTATCCTTATAGACTTAAGTTGTCTATCATATCTAACTTTTCTAAGATTCTATTCATCTTGACTTATTTAATGATAGATTTATTTTATTCTAAGAGGAGAAAGTTGAGGTCTTCCACTAATATTGTTTTATTGTCTGTTTCTTCCTGTAATTCATTTAACTTTTCCTTTAAGAATTTGGATACTATACCTTTTGGTGCATATGTTTAGTATTGATATTACTTCATTGTTTAAGATATATTTTAGACAACTGTAATTTCTCTTAATCTTTTTAATTAGATTGATTTTTGTCTTTTTGTCTGAGATCATAATAGCCGGCCTTTTTTACTTCAGCTGAAGCAAAATAGATTCTTGCATCAGACTCTTGTTTTCCTTCTCTGTATGTCTCTATGTTTAAAGTGTGTAACTTGTAAACACTATTTTGTAGTATTCTGATTTTTATTTCATTCTATCTGCTTTTATTATATGATTGAGTCCAGCCAATTCATATTCAGTTATGATCACTAATTGTGTATTTCCCTTCATCCTATTTTCTTCTGTTTATCCTTCTTTTTCTTTATTCTATCTCCTCAAAAATCTATTTTGCTCTGACTTCCTTTTTGTCTGCCCTCCCTTTTGTTACTCCCTTTCTCTTAACCCTTCCCTTCCTACTGCTCTGTTGGGTAAGATAGATTTTTCCCTTTTGAACCAATTTCAATGCAAGTGAGGTTCAAACACTCCTTGCTATTTTCTCCTTCACTGTAAGAACTTTTCTTTGTGCACCTCTTTTATGTGAGATAATTTTCCCCACTCTTCCTCCCCTTTTCCTATTCTTCCAAGGCATCCCTCTTTCTTCCTTATTGCCACCCTTTCTTTTAAATCTCATTATAATCAACTCACTCTTATATCCTCTTTCTATGTAGGATTGTTCTAACTGTCCTAATAAGGATAAAGTTCTTAGAAGATATATGGACCATCTTCCAATATAGAAAAGTAAATTGTAAACATTATCAAATCCTTTATGATTTTTCTTTCCTGTTTACTTTTTTATGCTTCTTGAGTCTTATACTTGAAAATTAAATTTTCTATTCAGGTCTGGTCTCAGCAGGAATGATTGAAAGTCCTCTCTTTCATTAAATATCCAGTTCCCCCTTTATTATTCTCAGTATTATTTTCTGGATAGGTTTATTCTTCATTGAATGCCTTCTACAATATCATATTCCAAGCACTCGGCTCCTTTAATATGGTGTGACTCCACTGTAATTTAATTTTTTGTTGTTGCTGCTTGAAGTATTTTTCTTTGACCTGGAAGCTCTGGAATTTGGATAGAATATCCCTGAGAGTTTTCAGTTCGTATTTCTTTAAGGAAGTGATCAGTGGATTATTTTGATTTCTAAATTATCTTCCGGTTCTAGAATATAAGGAAAATTTTCCTTGATAACTTCTTGAAATAGGCTTTTTCTTTCATCATGGTTTCAGATAATCCAATAATTCCTAAATTATCTCTTCTCAATCTAATTTTCCAGTCAGCTGTTTTTCCAATGAGATGTTTCACATTTTCTTCTATTTTATCTGGGTTAGTATTTTGTTTTTCTGTTTTATTGTTTTTTATTTTCTTTTTTTTTTGTTTTTTGCAAGGCAATGGGGTTAAGTGACTTGCCCAAGGTGGCATAGCCAGGTAATAAGTATCTGAGGTTGAATTTGAACTCAGGTCCTCCTAAGGCCGACTCCAGGGCCGATGCTCTATCCATTGTGCCACCTAGCTGCCCCAGTCTTATTGTTTCTTGATGTCTCTTGAAGGCAAGATTTCACTTGTCCAATTCTAATTTTTAAAGACTTATTTTCATTGGTGAATTCTTTTTTCCACTTGGTCAATTCTGCTTTCTAAGATATCTATTCCAATATTTTCATGCCTTTTTTTTTAACCAAGCTGTTAGTTATCATTTTATAATTTGTTATTTCTTTGCCTTTCTGGGAGTTTGTAAATTTTTGGTGCTTCCAAGGGGGTGTGGTCTATGAAGAGCTGTGGTCACTGTTGTCTTGGTCTGTACTCTGTCCTTATCCTAGAAGAGCCCCAGATATCTTGAGAGAGTAATTGATACTACTCCTAAGGAACCTGAAACCTTAGAACTAGAAATGATGCTGCTTCTCTGAACTGAAAGTGCTCTTTTATGCCCTTTATCTACAACCCAGAAGTGAATATAGAAATGGAGATGCCAAACAGCATCTGGTCCTGCACTCAGTGCTGTAGTCTCTGTAGTCTCTTTCTATAGTCTCTTTCTGACCAGTTGCCAGGTCCTATCTTGGCTCCAACTCCCCTAAAAAGATATATATTTTAGGGGCAGCTAAGTGATATAGTGGATAGAGCACCGGCCCTGGAGTCAGGAGGACCTGAGTTCAAATCCAGCCTCAGACACTTAATAAGTGCCTGGCTGTGTGACCTTTGGCAAGTCACTTAACCCCATTGCCTTAAATAAAAATAAAAATTTTAAAAATGCCTTAAAAAGATACATATTTTAAATCTGTTGACTTTGTTGTCAGATCATAGCACTACAAAGAGAAGTCATGTAGTCCAATATCTTAATTTTATAAATAAGTTAATTGAGGCCCAGTGAAGTTACATGATTTGCCTAAGGTTGCCTAGGTAATAAGTGGGAGTACTGGAATTCAAACTCAAATTCCTTGAATCTGAGCATGGTATTCTTTCTAATAGATTACTAATGATTTACACAGTTAAAGGGAAGATTATCAAAAAAATACTAGTAAACAAAGTACTATTTAAGAATATAAGGGTAGGCATATTTATCAGTAAATATATCACAGAAGCTCATCCTCAAACAAAAGTATGTACCTTTTCTTTCTTTTTTTTTTTGGTTTTTTTTTGCAAGGCAAATGAGGTTAAGTGGCTTGCCCAAGGCCACACAGCTAGGTAGTTATTAAGTATCTGAGACAGGATTTGAACCCAGGTACTCCTGACTCCAGGGCTGGTGCTTTATCCACGGCGCTACCTAGCCACCCCAGTATGTACCTTTTCTAATTTTATACAAAATTAATATTAAGGAAACTTTGAATTTGTCAGGTTCAGATGATCATTTTAACTATAAATTTTTTTGCCAGCATTGATTATGACAAAGCAATAAATATTTGTTCAATGAATGAGTGAATGATTAAACAAATTGGACCTCATTCCCAGGACATCATTATTCTGGAACCATCTTCCTCTGCCCTTCAAGTCATTCTTCTCTCCAATCCCCTACAAATGGTGACCTACAATGAGAAGGGGGTGGAAAAAGAGGTGAAAAAAATTTTTTTTAAAACATTGGATATCATAGAGAACTAATGTTGACTTTAGAGTCCATATAGTCTAACTTCCTCATTTTACAAGTGAGGAAACCAAAATCCATAGCATTACAGTGATTGGTCGTAAAGTCTCAGTTTAATTGTTCCCTATGATAACTATCCTTGGGTTGTTGACCATTTTTCATAATAGTACTGCTGAGCATCTACTATAGGCCTAGTATAGAGGGAGAAAAAGCTGTGAGACGTGGTCTGGCCCTTGGGAATTTACAGCTTATATACATAAAACTAAGACCAAAGTAAAAGAGCACAAAGTTGAATGTCAGGTGATATAGGAGAAAAAGGTGAATTCAGCTCAGACAGAAGTGTATCTTTGGAGTGGCCAAGGAAGACTTCATGGATTTCATGAGTTTTGAGTTGAGCCTTGAAGAATGAGTAGGATTTGAAAAGGCAGATGCGAGAGATTGGTTTAGGTATAAGGAGGAAAGGGAACCAGGTAGAAATGAATTTCAATCAATTAATCAAAACATTATCCAATTAATGATACAAATCAAATTTAAAATTAATTTAAAACATTAATCAGTAAACAATCATTTATTAAGAACTTACCATGCATCTAGCATATGAGAAAAACAGAAAGTCAAGTACAAAATGCACTTTGCCCTCGAGTTTACATCCTAAAGAGACTGACAATTTGTAAATATATACCATATTTCCCCATGTATAAGATGCTCCTATGTATAAGGAGCACCTTAATTTTAGTGTTTGAAATTTGAAAAAATCATATTACATAAAATTATTAAACTCAATTTTTATTCATCATGAAATTCAAGGACCTTCTGCTCATAGCTTTCAGGCATCTTTTGGGCAAGTCTGGTGTATGGACACATGCTTAGACCATTCAGTTTCGTGAACCTGAAGCACCAATTTTGCCTTCCTTTGAAATTAATCACTACTTTTTCATCACAATTCTTCTGGCCTACTGCTGAACCATCTTTGTGGACACAGGAATTCCACTGGCCCTTTCATTCCCTAACACAGGCCATTTTGCTGACTTGCCTCTCATAGCCTTCTTCTGCCATGGCATTTTCAGGAGGGTTTCTTCTTCCCATAGCCAGTCTCAAATTGTTTTCCCAATTGGAGGAGGACCAAATTGATGTTCAGCAGCATGATTTCCATTCACTTTTACAAACTGGATCACTTTGAACTTGAATTCAGCACTGTATGAAAATCTTTTTTGAGCCATTTTTGGACAGATGGCAAAACATAGCCTAACATACTGGTAAAAAACATGAAACATTGAGTGCAAAGACATCAAGCACAAAAAAGTGGTAAATGCAAGTAAAAAAATCTACAACCACTGTATGACACTTCCAGTTTTTAAATCTCAAATTTTTTGGAAGAGTATATCTTGGGCAGCTGGGTACTGCAGGCCCTGGAGTCAGGAGTACCTGAGTTCAAATCTGACCTCAGACACTTAATAATTACCTAGCTGTGTGGCCTTGGGCAAGCCACTTAACCCCATTTGCCTTGCAAAAAAAAAAGTATCTTATACATGGGGAAATATATTAGGTATAGACAAGGGTAATGGGATTTGAGAACTGACTGACATTTTGAGATTTACAGCACAGAGATATTTCCTCATAGCTCTAAGAGTTTATTTGGACTATCTCAATCTGTGAACTGGAATGTAAATTTATGGAATTTTGGGGAATTTTTTTCAATTATATTTTATTTTTCCAATTACATGTTATGAAAGTTTTTCAACATTCATTCACATATGCATATTTACAAATTACATAATTTCCTTCCACCCTACCTTTCCACTCCCCTCAGTGGCAACCAGTCTGATAAACATTGTACATATACATTTGTGTTTAACATGTTTATACATTAGTCATTTTCTGTATGAGGAATTAGGACTGAGGAAAAAGAAAGAAAACCATGAAACAGGAAAATAGGAAAATATAAAACAAATTTTTAAAAAGCTAATAGTGTTCAGATTCTGTATTTTGTTTTTTTGTTTTGTTTTATTTTCATCTGAATGTGGATAACATTGTACATTAACATCTCTCCCAGATTTATCCCAGCTCTCTGAGCTGCTGAGAGGATCTGCATTCTTCAAAGTTGATCAACTCACAATGTTGTTAATATGTACAATGATCTCTTGGTTCTGCTACCTTCACTCAGCACCAATTCCTCTGGTTCTTTCCATGCTTCTCCAGAGTTCAACGATTCATGGTTTTTTATAGAACAGTACTCCATATATACCATATACTATACCATAGCTTGTTTAACCATTCCCCAATTAATGAGCATCCCTTCAAATTCCAGTTCTTTGCTACTACAAAAACAGAGGCTATGAATATTTTGGCACATGTGGGACTTTCCCAATTTTTATGATTTCTGGATATAGGCCTAGAATTGGAATTGTTGGGTCAAAGGGTATGATCAGTTTTATTGCTCTTTGGGCATAGTTCTATTGTTCTCCAGAATAGTTAGATCAGTTCACAACTACATCAACTACACATTAATGTCCCAATCTTCGTACAACATTGACATTCACAAAATTTTTAAAAAGTCATACAAGGGGCAGCTAGGTGGCACAGTGGATAAAGCACTGGCCCTGGAGTTAGGAGTAGCTGGGTTCAAATCCAGTCTCAGACACTTAGTAATTACCTAGCTGTGTGGCTTTGGGCAAGCCACTTAACCCCATTTGCCTTGCAAAAACAAAACAAAACAAAAAAAACTAAAAAAAAAAGTCATACAAAATCTGTAAGAAAACATTAATAAAAAAAAGGAAAGGATGGGGAAGGAGGGAGGGAAGGAATGACATGATTAGTCTTCCCCAGGGACTTAATCAGAACAGCTAGAAACCATGAATGACCTAGAGGGCAACAATGACCAACAGAAGAAAACTAAAGGACAAAGCAGAAGGAGAAATGGGAGGGTAGAGTTGCAGCAGAGAAGGGAAATCACAGAGGTGGTCCATATGCCTTCTTTGGGCATCTCAGAGAGCACTGACTGACTCTACCAGAAAAATTTCCAAAAGGCTGTATTTTCCAAATTTTCTCACCTCATACCTGTAGAGCAATAAATACTATAATATGCTGGTTCTTTTACCTAAATAATTCCTCTATTCTAGATCTGCCTCAAATATAGAGAGGCTGGAGGTTAGTTTGTAACATGCTAAGGCAGAGCAAGTCATATATATGCGCATGGATCATCTGGAAACTTTGCTTTGCTGGGTATATGTTAGGAGGGTTTTCTGTTTCAGACTGGGATAGGCAGGAGGGGAAGAAAGCAGATGCTTGGTAGCTGAAAAAATAAAAGTATATTAAAAGACCCCAACTAAATATTATCTCTCTCTGCCCCTGTCTCTCTCTCTCTCCTGTCTGTCTCTGCCCCCAGCTTGCCACGCGGGAGCCTTCGGGCCCGGGCGCTTCACCCATTGACCCCACGGCTCTCGGCTGTGTGTGCCCACTGCGGCCCCGGCGCCGGGGGGCAAGGGGCAAGCTGGACAAGGCCGGGCCCCTCCCCAGCAGCAGCAGGTTAGCCGAGCGGAAGCGCGCTTTAGGCCGCAGACCCTCATCCCGCGGGCGAGGAGCGTGACCGCGGCGGAGGGGTTCGGTGGCGCCGGGGAAGGGCGCGAGTCTGCCCTGAGCAGGAAGCGCCCGCCGGGCAGCGCGGGGCCGGGCCGGAGCGCCCCCAAGGAGCTCGCAGCCGGAGCGGGGCGGCCGGCTAGTAAAGGCGCACAAATGAACAGCGTGGAGCATAAAACACTAAAAAGGGGAAGATCAAAAGAAATAAGTAGAAATGAGGATGGGGTTGGATTGGGGCGGAGCGTGCCCCAAGCGTGGGGGCAGCGGGAGGAGCCGGATGGGAGGAGCCGGATGGGAGGAGCCGGATGGGAGGAGCGGAGGGGAATGTAGTGTTCACGTGACAGCAAGGGGCCGTCACATGGGGAGAGGAAGAGGGACCACGTGACCGTAGGACCTAGCTTTAGGCAAATTACCCGCTCTGGAGAGAAGACGTCATCCTAAGGGCCCGGCGGCCGCGTCTCTGGGAATAAAGCGCAGTTTGCCTGCGCCTGCGCCGTCTGTGGCCGGCCTTCCGGAGACTCCGCCAAGCGAGACGTTGAACCCGGAAGCCGGCGCGGGAGCGCGCTGCCCGGCGGATGGGAGCGCCCCGCCCAGGAGCCTGGCGGAGAGGAGGCAACACGTGGGGAGGAGGGGGGTGGGCGGCAACACGTGGGGAGGAGGGGTGGAAGGCAACACGTGGGGAGGAGGGGGGTGGGCGGCAACACGTGGGGAGGAGGGGGGTGGGCGGCATGCCGGCCCCTCGGCCGCCTCCTGCCAGCTGCTCCTGGAGGGCCTCGGTCATCGGAGGTGCCCACAGATCCAAATCCCTGGTCTCCCAGTCCGGCTTTCCCGAGGCCCCGTTCCTGCAGAAGTCGGCCCGGTCCGAGCGCGGCCCAGCCAAGCCCCAAGCCACCTCGTGTCCATTACTGCTTAATATTTTTCTTTCTTGAACGGAGTAACAAATGAAATTTAAAGACCTATGACGTCTTTTATGCCGTGGAAAGAGTACATGTTTTAGAATAGATCCCCTAGCGCCGTGAGGAACTCAAAGGACTTTTTGTTTTGTTTTCATTCCAGTGTGGGGAAGGATGCTAACGGGGAAATCGAGGTTCTGACAAATTATGCCTTTCTGATGGAACCTTAGTGTGACTAGCATTCCATTAATGGTTTATTGCTTTCTTACAAGAAATGACAAACCTGTTCCTTACTCTACTCTAGATATTTTTGCAAAGAGAAAATAATTCAGAATTTCAGAAATTATTTTATTATTAGTCAGAACAAACAATAAGGCACAGTAATACATCAATTTTTCAAGTCATAAAATTCTTCAGTCATTTCCCACATTCAGGACAAATTGTCAAATCAAACTATCAATGAACACATCATTCACTATTAAATTACAAAAATACTTTAATATTAAATGTCATCCCCAACTTAATTTCATTTTCAAATAAATTTATCCAAATTTTAGAAAACCACCAAGCCACTGCATTATTACCCTCACATGTTTAAAAACATTATAAAAAACTCATCTTACTATACATGTACATTTACTATACAGGTACAAGAGGCTAATTAAGGCTTACTGTGTTTTCTGTTGCTACTTGATTGGTCCTGATTACAAAAGGAACCGGGAGTATTGATTAACTTAATAATCTAGTTCAACATTCTCCAACGATATAGTCAACTGTAATCTGGCATAATACGACCAAAATTCCTCCAAGATAAAAGATATAAAATTATAAGCCTTATATGCAAATTTATATATACAAAGTCTTGACATACAGCAAATATACATCAATCAGCAACAACATTCTGTATTATAGGGGAATATCCTGGGTGCCTATGCTGCTATATTCTTTATTTGAACTACCAAGTTTTAGAAGATTCTGTCCACCAGTCTGTTTCTTAGGGTTTTGGATCAACTAAATTAATACACTACCCATTAAATAAAAAATACATTAAGCAATGGATTATGACTTTAAAGATAAAAGAAAAAAGTGTATATTTAATAAGATCCAAGATCGTTCTAAATGCTTTATATGGAAAGAAGCAATTATATATGTAGAAGAAAATACAAGATTCACTATTACTCTTCAGAGTCTTTCTTTAGAAGGCAGTTACATAAATCAACAAATTTGTTGAATGGTAAGTCACTCTCTTTTTACCTGATCAAAAAAAGTGCTATCTTGGGAGTTTGAAAGAAGATTCTAGGCTATTCCATAAGGCACAGGCTGAAACAGCCAAAGACAACAGCAACTAAAAGTTATCCAAAGTCCTAACATTTATAACAACTCCACATAGTCTCTCCCCAAATTACTACACTATAAGCTATAGCTGATAGTTCTTACTCCATCTGATTTTCAGTGTGAAAGCTATAAAGCCCAAGTATGAGGCTACTTAGATGCCCCTTAAGAAATTCTTATCCCCATTACCTTGAGGATGATGAATACAGAAGTCTATGTCACAAATCTTACAACACACCTATACCAATAATTATGTGTATTTGTCACTGCTCCACTAACCAGTACCTTCTCTTTAAAAACCTGAACTCTCATATTATGTATCTAAAATTATACTCCAATGAAGAGAGGGGAGTGAGGGCTGCTTTCTCTGACCATTTCTGA
This sequence comes from Macrotis lagotis, assembly GCF_037893015.1. Classification (NCBI taxonomy): domain Eukaryota; kingdom Metazoa; phylum Chordata; class Mammalia; order Peramelemorphia; family Peramelidae; genus Macrotis; species Macrotis lagotis. Next base: position 160,376,233 of record NC_133658.1, on the reverse strand, counting down.
GTCAGAAAATTTCTTAAATTATTTTGATCACAGAAAGAAAAGTATATTCTTCCAAACATTAAGGAGGAAAAGAGGTCAAACTGCTTTAGAGGTAGTTTCCCCTGAAACACCATCATCATTACCACCACCTTGTAGCTATTGCAGTCAAGTACCCAGAATGCTGCATTTCCAAATTCCACTAGGATACTATAATAAGAGTTATTTCCACTCCACTTCCCAGTCCCCTGGGGCTAAAAGATGTTACATGTAAAGTGCTAAGAACCAGAATGTAGAAAATCATCTCAGTTCTGCAAAACTACATGCAGAAGCCAATGAGACATGCATGACAAATATATCTTTGAATAAGGGTAATTTTTGTGATAAGTATTTTTGTCCCAGGACAAAATCTAATCTGAACACTTGAATCTAACATGTTTACATATGGGTCATTTTTGTGGTGGACAAATTTGTCCTATGCATGGTGGAAGTAAGGAAAAATTCACATCCCTGATCATTATTTTTCATTCTACATTCCTCCAAAATCAAAACCTTTAAGGGCATTTAAACTATCTGGCCTATATTTAAATGAAGACCTCTCAGTTTCAAAAAGCTTATTTTTTAAAATTTTGTTAAATACAAGAGATCAACAATCTTAAGGTATATTATCAACACAGATCACAAACATAACAGAATTAATTCTTCTAAACGTGCCTGAAAATAGTAAATAAGAGAATTTAAGCATATTAGTGAGAAGAAAGGTAAATTCTTCATTTTCTCATAAAATTCCAGAAATATTTGCAAGTAAAGATTTTTAAAGCTAATTTTACCCACATTTTCTTAAATAACTCCTAAACTCATTAGGTCAATACAGCTCCTTCAAAAGAAAAACAGATCAGGTTATAATACTTTCATTCTAAATGGCAGTTAAAGCCTTTCCTTCTTTGGTTATAAAAAAGCAGCATTAATAGCATTTGCAGATTATTCACATTTTCATTAAACTATATACATATATGTGTGTGTGTGTTGTCTGTGTATTTAAAGGGACAGCTAGGTGGCGCAGTAAATAGACTATGGGCCCTGGAGTCAGAAGGACCCAAATTCAAATATGACCACAGAAAATAATTACCTGGCTATGTGACCCTGGGCAAGTCACTTATCCCCATTGTCTTGCCAAAAAAAAAAAAAACCCAACCCTCACACTCTCACTCTCTGTGTATAAATATATGTATCTATACATATATTTATACACACACACACACACACACACACACACACACATATATACGTATATATATATATATATATATATATATATATATATATATATACACTCACTTCATCTTAATATTTAGGACATTTTATATTTTATAAAAAGATTTAAACTAAAAGTATGAAGTTATGCATTAGAATGCCAAGTTATAAATACAAAATATAAAAATGTCACGTAAAAATGTTGTGGATGAAATAAGGTGGTTTTAATACTTTGAAAGTTAACAATGAAAAACTCAGTCACAGAATGTCACATGTCAAGGGTCATGGACAAAATGAAGTTGCTTCTTCCTTGCAAACTCAAGCATCAAGCATCTTAAAATTGGTTATCTCTTCCAGGACCGGCTGTTAGCCTAGCAGTACACTTGATTCCTGCCTCACAGATAGAAAGCAGGCATTTCAAGGGGCCACCCCCTGCATGCTTTCAGGATCCTGCACCTGAGTTTCTTGTCTACCTAGGGTTCTTTACACTCACCTTTGTCAGAATTTTTCTACATGCTAATTTACATAATGACAGCAGTAATTGAGTGATCTTCTAGAGATGGTGGGACTAACTCTGAAAATCCAAAAGGAAGTAGAGAGAGAATTTTTACCTCTCCACACCTGAGATAGAATAATACTTAATCATCCTCAGACTTAAAGAAAACTGAGATAAACATTTTTATGCTAGTAGAAATAAAAAGTAACTCTTGTTTTAAACAAAAGAGCAAAATCAAGAAATATATAAATATGCTTGCACTTCAATTTTACCCAGATTTTACTTAATAAAGAACCATTTTCATATATATATTAAAAAAGAAATACCAAATAACATATAAACTAAGAGGACAAAATATAGTTGTGCAATATACCACAGAAGACTCACATTCTTTCTAAAAAGTACAGAGAACAATAAGAGTGTTTGTTTGAAAGTTAAAAAAATAAATAGCTATCTTGAAATTCCAGACTTTTACTTCAAAGAAAATAATTTGAAGGCTGCATACATAATATCCACTTGGCAAGGACATATTTTATGCACTTCTTGCAAGTAATACTTTAAATTGCTCCTAGAACTTGAGCAAACTTAAGACAACATTTAAGAGCCATCTTTAAAAAAAAAATTAAGTTTCTTCCCAAAAACAGAGAATTTTATATTAATATGTATATCTTCCATGATAATATAACAAAAAATCCACTAATAAGCATTTGTTAAGCGCCTTATGTGTGCCACTTTATCAGGTGCTATTAATTGAAGACAAAAAAGTGAACAGTCCCTGCCCTCAGTTTACATTCTATCAGAACACACACAGATGTATCAATATCAATATCAATACACACACACACACACACACACACACACACACACACACACACAAACGAGATACCCAGTAACTTAGGGGGAAGGCACTAGGAGTTGGGTCAAGGGATGATCAGCAAAAGACTTTTGTAAGAGGTGGTGTTTGAGTTGAGTCTTGAAGAAAACCAGGGACTGTCTGAGATGGAAGAGACTGAAGGAGGACCTGCCTTCCAGGTGTGGGGTTCAGCTCAATGGCAAAGCAGAGAAGCAGGAGATGGGAGCATCATGTATGTAAAACAAAAACACCAGATGGCTGGACACTTAATAATATATATATAAACAGATACGCATAGCTGGTGAAGGTTTTTTAGAGCATGGGTGAGAATGATTCATTGCCATTAACTAGGCTTCATTTATGCAGGCTCTAATCACATTATCTTTTCTGAAGACAGCATTCTTTCTGACATTTCATATTTGGTCATTATTTCCTGAATGAAAGAAGATGTATATATGTCATTATTTACACATTGCTAACAGAACCCTATCCAAATTATTAGTTTCAACCTCTGAAATTCCATGATAAAATATGGTTAGTAATACTGCTTCTCAAGACCATATAATTCTTGCACTCCAACAATTTATAACACATTAGAAAAATTCAAACCTTTAGGAATTTTTTTCCCTACTGAAGAAGTTAAGAGCAGTATGTTCCCAAAGGAACTTTAGTAGCCAATTACAAATCCTAAAACTGGTATATTAAACTCCTTTTCTTTTTACTAGTGCTAAAACCCCTCCTTTGAGGAGTTTGGGCTGCCATTCATCTACAATAATTTTCAAAATTTCTCTAATTTTCCTTTCTTCAGTTCAGATTGTGTATGTACATAGTAGCTTCAGATAAGAGAAAAATAGATTTCATTATATGTAAATATATAGTTTACCTCATCTGAATCCACTAACACTGGAAGAGCTCTGAAAAAAGAGAAAAAGATTAGTATCACAATGTGATCATAAATACTCTCCTAGAGCCTAACTCAGGGAAAGGGGTGAGACTCTTTCTGCTTCAATTCAGAGACCCGAGAGGCTTATTTCAATTAAACAAAACGGCTAGCTTCCTAACCTCAGAGCTACCTAAAAGTGGACTGTTCTGTGTTTTGAGGTAGTGACTTCCTGGATACTAAAGGTCTTCAAACAGAGGATATGGGGATGTCATAGAGAAGTTTCATGCTTTCAGGTTCATGTTGGACTATATGAAACCTAAGGTTCAACTTGAAATCAATCTCTAAGATGAAAGAAGTGAAAATACTGAAACTTTTACATCTCTATATCACTCCATTATGTTTTTACTTTTAGTAAGGGAGTGGAAAAGGACTAATTAACAATAGCTCATAGATTTCTATCATGCTTCAAGTAATAGGTCATATAAACTCAACAGTAAACAGTATGTACATGAAGCTGTATTGAAAGAGATGGGAAGAGAACTGGATGGTGGTCTATCACCACCCTTAAAATGAAAAAACATGAAAATCTGTATGTAAAGATAGAAGTACTGGTATTTTTGTAAATCAGAGGGGAATGGGAAAGATGTGATGTACAAAGTGATAAGAAGTCTTTAGAGGAGAAAAAGGGCCACTTGCCACAGCACCTCCACAGACACTAGAACAATACAGATGCCATGAATTGCTTGGGCCTAGTATTAATGGGAAACTATAAAACCTGGAGAGTTCTACAAACACTATCTTTGCTGCCCCCTCCTTTTCATCATAACCCGAAAAACAGTCCTGCTTACATTTCAACATTGTTACAATTCTCTATCATTATCCCACACCTGGGTCAAAGCAAGACCCCAGACATCTAAAGAATCATTCTGGCTTTTGTGTTGCTTTCCTTCTGGCCTCAAAAATAAATTCAGAAAGGATCAGTAGAAGCTGCTGGGAGCCTATTCCTAAGTTTTTATAAAATCACTGAATGGCTAGGACAGAATGGAGCAGAAAGACCACTGCACTCCGGAGTCTTAAAGGAAAAGAGAAGACTACCTTTAATCAATTCAATTCATTAATGTGAAAAAAGACCTGAGTTTTGTCAATCAAGAAGGGATTTCTTTTATGTAAACAAGGCATATGAGGGATTATGAGTCCCAGGGAGAGAACCATATGATGAAAATCTGAGAACTAGTCCTTTAAATTATCCCTAGTGCAACAACAAAAGATATTTACACATCTGTGAATGAAGAAGGAATATTTTCTTCTACCCACTTTAAATCTTCATCCTGAAAAGAGGAGACATACTAAATATTATTTATCAGTAGCAAGGCAAACACTTTCTCTCTTCATAGAGTTTATTATACATACACTATCTTTATCTAAACCCTTTTAGTAAAGTATTCCTTTAAACGTCATAATATAAACCTGTATTATATACAGCAACCGTTTGGTTTAAAAAAAAAGATAAATCTTTTATTATGAAAGCGAACATGCATGGCACAAGCCAGCACAGAGATGAGATACATGATAATGTCCTTATATTATTACATTTTAACTATCTAGCTATCTACTAGGGATGTTTCTGCTAATTTAGAGCATCTAACAAATTCTTGACATGCTTTAATGACAATTTCATCTTTCAGAAAGTAGAGGAATAAACAAAGGGGGCAACAGAGAAGAACTTATTGTAGAAATGAAGCAACAGGAACTGCCTGTGTCAAACATCCAAAAAAAAAAAAGGCAAAGAAATGCTGGCCATAATCTGACAGGTACTTAGCTTTTTTTTTATTGTTTCTGAATTTTACAATTTTTTCCCCCATCTCACTTCCCTCCCTCTATCCCCCACAGAAGGCAATCTGATAGTTTTTACAGTTTCCATAATATACATTGATCAAAATTGAATGTGTTGAGAGAGAAATCATATCCTTAAGGAAAAAAATATGAGACAGCAAAATCACACATTTTAAAAAAATTAAAGGTATTAGTCTTTGATCTTTGTTTAAACTGCACAATTCTTTCTTTGAATACAGATGGTATTCTCCATCAAAGATACCCTAAAATTTTTCCTGATTGTTGCACTGATGAAATGAGCAAATCTATCAAGGTTGATCATCACCCCATGTTGCTTTTAGGGTGTACAATGTTCTTCTGGTTCTGCTCATCTTGCTCAGCATCAGTTAATGCAAATCCTTCCAGGCTTCTCTGAATTCCCATCCCTCCAGGTTTCTAATAGAACTACAGGTGTTCCATAGCATACATATACCACAATTTGTTCAGCCATTCCCAATTGGTGGACATTCACTTAATTTCCAATCTTTTGTCACCACAAACAGGGCTGCTATGAATATTTTTGTACAAGTGATGTTTTTACCTTTTTTCATAATCTCTTCAGGGTATAGACCCAGTAGTGGCATTGCTGGATCAAAGGGTATGCACATTTTTGTTGCCCTTTGGGTGTAATTCCAAATTGCTCTCCAGAAAGGTTTGATGAATTCACAGCTCCACCAACAAAGCATTAGTGTTTCAGATTTCCCATATCCCTTCCAACATTGATCATTGTCCTTTCTGGTCATATTAGTCAGTCTGAGAGGTGTGAGGTAGTACCTCAGAGATGCTTTAATTTGCATTTCTCTAATCAGTAATGATTTAGAGCAATTTTTCATGACTATGGATTGCTTTGATTTTCTCATCTGTAAGTTGCCTCTGCATATCCTGTGATCATTTGTCAACTGGGGAATGGCTTTTTTTTTATAAATTTGACTCAGTTCTCTATATTTTAGAAAGGTGTCCTTTTGTCAGAAATATTAGTTGTAAAAATTGTTTCCAATTTACTACATTTCTTTTGATCTTGGTTACAGTGGGTTTTTTTGTGCAAAAACATTTTTATTTAATGGAATCAAAATTACCTAGTTTGTTTTTAATGATGTTCTCCATCTCTTCCTTGGTCATAAATTCCTTGATCTCCTAATTTGCTTATATTGTCTTTTATGTCTAAATCCTGTACCCATTTTGATCTTATCTTGGTATAAGGTGTGAGATGTTAGTCTAATCCAAGTTTCTGCCATACTAGCTTCCAATTTTCCTAGCAGTTTTTAATCAAAGAGAGAGTTTTGATCCCAGAAGTAGACTCTTTGGGTTTATCAAACATCAGATTACTATAATAATTTCCTGCTCTTTTGCACCTAGTCTATTCCAGTGATCCACCACTCTATTTCTTAGCCAATACTAGACAGTTTTGATGACTGATGCTTTATAATATAATTTTAGATCTGATAGGGCTAAGCCATCTTCTTTTGCATTTTTTTCATTAAATTCCTGGAAATTCTTGATGTTTTATTTCTCTATATGAATTTACTTACAATTTTTTCTAACTCATTAAAGTAATTTTTTGGAATTTTGATTGGTAAGATGGTACTTAGATTTTTAAAAATGACATTTCAAAGACAGATCAGTAGGATCCTAAAAGATAAATGAATTCAAAAGGAATGTCTCTTAAGAATTCTTTATAATTTCACATTCATAAATGTTTCTGTTGGAAAGAAAGAACAGCGTTTAAATTAAAAAGAGGCTAAGAACTAAGGGACCATAATGACAAACTCAAATTTGAAAACAACATGTTTAAGAGATAAAAGCAATAGCAAGTAACTGAAGACCAACATAAGAGTGGCACAGTCTTGTAAGAATAACATCAAGAACATTAAAATTTGAATATGAGCTGTACCCAAGGACAGGATAGTTCCACTGCTTAAGATAATTGTACTGAACAATGAAGAATGAACTATTTATTTAACTATTGTGCTTCTACTTTCTTTACTAAGAATAATGATTTTCAGACTCTGAATTAACAGGGAACTGAATTCAAGTTAAGGAAGAGACCAGTAAGACAGCACCTATCTGCCCTACATGAGCTCAAGCACCTAGCCAGGCTGAATTCCTGTCTAGGATCCTGACAACCTGTAGATTTGAGTGATGAGTCACTCTTATCACCTCTAATCAATCACAGTAAACAAGAGATGTATCATAAGGCACACGATAAGAGCAGAACCCACACTCTGTTTAAAATTAAGAGGATGTCAGCATATCTCCTGGCTCGGCATTTACTACCTATGTGACCCAAGTCAAATCACAGAGGTGGTTAGTTTAGATAACTTTCTAAGTCTATAATCCTATAATTAGAGAGATGTGATAATTACTGAGTCAGTTGAGGTTCACAGGAATAAGTCAAGTCAAACTGACCTCATTTTCTTGACAGTTACCACACTGGCCTTAAGTGACATGTTCTATATACCATTTCCCTAGATTTTAATAAAACATTCAGAATGTCTTAAGACAATATCAAGAAAAAAGACCTAAGAGTTACAAACTAGATGATGGTACAGTGAGGTGAAGTTGGAAGTCAACAGGCAGACCAAAAGAATGATAATTCATTAGGGTCAAGGAGGGAGGATGTCTCTAGGATAGAGCTAAAGACCACTTTATCTTTGGCTCTATTTCATTCAACTTTTGCATCACTGGCAAAAAAATATAAATGGAATCTCATCAAATCTGTCATATGCATCTGGGAGGGTACAAATATCAACAAACTGGAACAATAAACAAAATCTAGGATTATGAAATTAATATGAATATGTGATAACTTGTACATAATTTTAAAAAAAATTTCACAAGTTGACAGCTTGAAAAATATATAGTGATTCAAAGATATCAAAGGAAGAGGAAAATGATCCATCCATACAAAAATACTTAAAGCAGCACTTTCAGTGGTAGCATAGAAGTCCCCATCTATTGCGGTATAGTTAAACAAGATATGGTACATGAATGCTGGAACATGGTTTTGCTTTAAGAAATGACAAAATTTCAGAGAAATCTAGGAAAATTCACAAACAATTCAGACTTCTAATTTAATGAGTCTAATTTAATGAGAATGGATATGGAAGTCAAAAAACCATAAGGAAGGATTGGACTATTTTGGATCTGCTCTGACAGTTAAGTATAGACTCTACAATTAGGAAAAGAAAGACATTCCCTTATGACACCTGCTATCATAGTATCTAGTGCTTTGACATAAGCTTGGAAACACTGACAAAACAAGAAAATCAGTCTTCTAAAAGTAGCTTAGTCAAATACTTGGAAAGAGCTACTTTTTTCCAATTGCACTGTTTTTCTGAGGGTTGTGTCCCTCCCCAATTAATCACCTGGCACCCAACCTTCTGTGATCAGCTTTTTGCCAGCTCATTAAAATGGATAGATTCCAATTATTATGAAATTATTATCATAAAAATGAAACTGTCTTTAATCTCCACTGAAATCAAAAATAAATTTTAAAGTAAATTTCTACAAATAATAAAGATGATAATGATAATCATCACTTTAAATAGCTGGTATTTTTATGGTGTCCACACTGTAGCAGGCACTGAGCTTAGTGCTTTATTTTCTCATTTGATCCTTACAATGTTCTCTGGGAGGTAGATACTATTATTAACTCCACTTATCCAAAGTCACTCTGCCAGTAAATATGTAAGGTTAGATTTGAATTCTGATCTTCCTGACTCAGCATTCTCTCTATTCCTCTGCCAAGCTGCTACTAAAGACATTTATATTGCAATAATGATATAAGGCGAATAACATCTTGCCTAATAAGACATCATTCTCAGCTGACTTCAAAAATCTTAGGTTATCACACATTTTTAAATGCTCAGAATTTTTTAATCTTTGCTTAAAAATTTCAAAAGATTACATAAGATATGTGATACCTTCCATATCCTAAACCAGAATATCCTGATTATTTTCTTTTTTTCCCTATAAAACACACACACACATACACACACACACACACACACACACAAACACACACACACACACCCTATACCCTGACTCCTACCCCAATATTTGCATCCTAACAAATATTACCAATACAGGATATTGGAAATATCTACTTACAACACTATTAGAAGAAGCAGGTACAGCTGTTCCATTGGAAACAGTTCTTGAAGATCTCAGCTTTATACCCTCAGCTATAATAAAAGGAAAAACTATATATAAAATTCTACAAAGAGATGGCCTTTTTTGAAACCACATATCTTATAGTTCAATAAAGGAAACTGGAAGAATTTACTATACAGAGAATCTTATCTTATCCTTAAATTATTTCATTTAGCCAGGTCTTAGATTGCCATTAGAGATATATAAACACTAAATAGAATAGCAAAAGTATTCAGTTGGCCATATATTGAACTAGTTTTAGATGCTCCTCTAATACCTGAGAAATTGGTAGAGCAACATGATTGGTGGCATTTTGTAATCTCTGCATTTTTTAGGGAACTCAAGTTTCCCATGTTGCCAGTTTGAATCACAGGCTGGAGGAAAAAAAACGTAATTGCCTTTTTTGGGATTCCTTCTCTCTACCCATCAATCTCCAATAATCTAAAGTTTAGATAGAACTATACATTTCTGTTTTCAAAAACAAAAAGAAACAACAATGCCCAAAGCATTCTGAATATGATATTCAAGATTCTTAATGATATTCAGAAAATGCTTTCTTAAACATTTTTATTAGATAAAATGTAGATACTTAAGACTTAGTGCATGTGGGAGGCAGAAAGCCAGCATGAATTATTAAGTTTCTTCTGAACATTATTGATTGGGTCTTCCTATCAACAAAAGCTAGCACAAGAACTTGATTTAATAGAGGGACACCAAGTTACACATAATAAATGTGGGTTGATCTGAAATGACTCTTGGACAGTAATCTTATATTTATGAACAGGCAGGGTGAGCTTTGCTATATCTCAGTCTAGTGATTTCTGAAACCCCTCTATATCCAGGGTTTCACTCCTTTGAGCTAAACAGTTTATTTCCAAGCATGCTCTTAAAATACAAATATCTTAAATACAACAACAAATAATGAGATACTCTTCTCAGTGGAAAGGTAGTGAATTATAGGTATAGACTGTTGTAGAAGCTATTAAATATGAATGCTATTATTATTCTTGTGTAATTCTTTTTTTGTTTCTTTGTTTGGGGGTAGGGGGGCAAAGGATTGGAAAACCTAAATGAGAAGCATCAATAAAACATCCAAACACTCCAGCATATATCTTAATACCTTAATGTGAACTGTTTAATACAATCAATTTCATTTCTGAGTTATAGAAACAGAAGCAGAGGAGTGTCTGTTGTTCTCGGTGTTTAGGGGATAAATAAATGAGGTGAAAGTTGAATAAGGAATAGTTCTCTCAAACTATAAGACCTAACTCAAGATGTTGAGACCTACCAGTTTAAACTATATTTTTCACAATATTTTTAGACATCTAAAGGGCAAAATAAAGATAGAATATATAGAGAAATGAAAAGAATATTATTATTATTAAATAAAAGAAATCAAATTTAAGGTGGTAGAAAAAAAAAGAGAAAATTATATTGCTTTTCCAAATGTAATTCCTCTAAACTACTGGAGCCAGTGCTTTAATAAGAGCTGGAACAGAAAAAGCTAAAGAGTAAACATTAAAAGATGTTAACAAGAAAAACTTCCAAACAATGACTGGTGAAAGCAGCAAAATCCCTAAATACAATGAAATAAAAATTAATTATATTTTGGTGGTTGCTAGGACTTCAGTCACTTAGAAAAGAAAAATGCCCAAGTAATCAATGGAAAAAATTTTAAAGAATAAGACTTAGATAGAAAAAGACTTAAATCACTGTGAATGATTTATATAACACAGTGTCTAATTCAGAGGTTAATAAATGCTGCTGACAGACTCTGAAAAAAGTTCTATCAATCTAGAAAAAACACTGAGGGGGCAGCTAGGTGGTACAGTGGATAGAGCACTGGCCCTGGAGTCAGGAGGACCTGAGTTCAAATCCTGCCTCAGACACTTAATAATTACCTAGCTGTGTGACCTTGGGCAAATCACTCAACCCCACTGCCTTAAATAAGTAAAACTTAAAAAACAACACTGAATAAATTTTAAATTCTAGAATATAAAAAGCAAACATGCACAAGTTCAAAATGCAATCAGACGGATCTATATATTCTACCTAGGTTGGATAGATTCAATTTCTACACCCACCCCCAAAAAGCATATCTAAGACCAATTGTGTGACGTTTGATATTTTTTAATACCTAAGAAGACTTTGTTTTAGACTACTTTTTTAAAAATAAAGACTTCAGGTTTTGTTTAATGGATTAAAATAAATCAACTAACCTGTTTCAATAAGAATTTTAAAGAAACTCATAACTAATAAACTTACCTAAATTTTCAGACACCACTGTGAATTCTTCAATTTCATCATCTGAATCATCTATTAAGGGAGTAAAGGCATATCTATACAAAAAGAGCAAAGAGCAAATTGAATATTGTGCTTTCAATAATTTAAATCTATTCAAAATGTTTTTTTGTTCAAAATGTTCAGCTTAAAAGAAGGCACTGGGCCTTTAAAGAAGTTTCTTTTTAAAAAACAACTAATCTAAAACATTAGAATAACCTGACAAAGTTGTTAGAAAGTACCATCTTGTCCAGATTTAACCAGACACGGATTTTAAAAAAGCACAGATGACAGAAGAGTAAATGGAAATTAATTTGGAAATCAGGTGCTGCATTCTAGATTTTTGGTATTTTGTCAGGAAATGATAATGAAAAAGCATCACTTTTCAATTAAGGAAAAGAAAAGTTTTATGAACCCCTTCTTCTGCAACCTGCTTCTGATATGTTCTAAGAGAAGCAGAAAATTTATGAATTCTGGTGCTGGAGTTAACAGTACTAATCTTTCTAGTCGAATCAGAAATTCACCATTGTGAATTCTTCAATTTCATCATCTGAATCATCTATTAAGGGAGTAAAGGCATATCTATACAAAAGAGCGCTGTAAGACATCAGAGATCATCCACTCTAATAGCCTTACTTTATGAATGAGGAAACTGAAACACAAAAAAGTGATAACTTACCAAACATATCCCAGTTAGTTGCAGGGCAAAGATTAGAATCTAGGTTTTCTACAAATCAGCCTCTAATAATCTTTTTCCTACACAATACTACCTCCCTTTGATTACTCTGAGTAGCTTAGGCATGATTACTAGATCCTTTATGGCTGAAACAACAGTTACATCTACGAGTTACATCAAGAGACACTTCAACAACAATTCAAAGTAACTTCCACACCGGAGACACTGAATTAAATCAAATCTAAAGATAAAGGACAAAGCTAACCATTCATGCATTACAAAGCAACATTTCTAGTTTCAATATTACAAAATCAAGATTACATGAGTGAGAAAATGAATTTAGTAGATAGTTAAAAGATTGATGGAAAGTTATTAAAAATTTTATCTTTAGGCAATTCGTTCTTTAAAAAGTTCCTCTAATTCAAATTTCTGGTTCAAAATTGTAGAAATATTCTCCAATTGACAAATGGTCCATGAATATGAAGAAGCAAATTGCAAGCAAAGAAATCTAAGCAATGTGGAACTGTTCCAAAGTCACTAAAGGAGATTACATTTTGTCCCAGTTAATAGACTAATAGACTTAAGTTGCAAAAAGATCAAAGAAAGGACTTATATGTACAAAAATATTTATAGTAGCTCTTTTCGTTATATGAAAGAACTGGAAACTAATGGAGTAACTACCAACTGGAGAATGGCTGAACAAATTATGATATGAATATAAATGTATAATGCTGTAAAAAACTGAAGAGTTCTTTTCAGAGAAAATTGGGAAAACCTATATTAACTGAAGTAGAATGAACAGGACCAGTAGAACATATAATAATAACATTCCAAAAACAAACAAATTTTGAAAGACTTACAACTATGATCAATACAATGACTAACCCCTATTCCAGACATCAGATAATGAAGGATGTCACCCACATCCTGACAAAGTAGTAAATTGATTCAAATGCTGAATGGTCAATTTTCAAATTTGTTTTTGCTTGACTATATATATTTCTTTCAAGAGTTTCATTTTTTCTTTTTATCTCTTTCAATGGGGTGGGAAGAAGAGGTGGTGGGAAAGAAAATAAAAGCTTACTAATCAAAAAATAAATTAAAAAACCAGGGTGCAGAATGAGATACAGTTTTGGACATGGGCATTCTGGCAGTTTCTTTTGTTGGACTATGCATATTGGTTCTAAAGTTTAGTCTTTCTTATTTTTTCTTTTAAATTGGGGGCTGACAGAAGGGAATGAAAACAAATGCATGTTAAATGAAAAATCAAATTAAAACAAATGTGAAGTAAAAAGAAAAGATATCAATACAAATAGCTAAAAAATTTTAAAGACAAAAAGGTCTAAAACACATTGTTTTGTATTGTTTTAATATTTTTCTCATAAAATGAAAGAAAAAGTATGCCTTTCTCAGATGCTCTTAAGTGTTAATCCAGAAGCTATTATTAGTAGCATTTTGTAGCTTTAGATTTTTGGGGATAAACCCCTTTTGGTAGCAGAAAATGAAAATGACTAGGTAGTGGAAGTAACAAGTTATTTTTCTAAAGGCAAATACATACTTTTCCCCTATTAAATATACAATATGGTTTTGTAAAATATCCGGTCAGAATAGATTGTTTTTACACATTTCAAATACCTTTGATTATTTGCTGATGGTCTCCACAAAAACATTATTACTAAGAGAATGAGAGAGAAAAGGAACCTCCAAAATGCATCGTCAACCCAAAGTTCCATCCAATCCTGAAACAAGAAAGGATCAAAAACCCAAGAAACAATTCACTAGGAAATTAATTCAGTTATGAAAGAAATTGGTTAGTATTTTAATGTTATCAGTGTATATATACTACAAGAACAAAAAACCAGAGTCCTCTCTTTTACAGTGTACATTAGCCTAGAGTGATCTGTTCAAGATGAAATAGAGAAAATTAATGGATAAAATGAGTTTATATTAATCAAACAACAGCCACTTATTAACTTCCCATTATCTATCTGGCATTGTGTTAAGGACTGAGGATACAAAAAGAGGCCAAAGATAGTCCTGCCCTCAAAGAGGTCACCCTCTAACAAAGAAGATAACATGTAACTAGTATAAAAAGCTACATAAGGAATAAATAGAAAATAATTAATAGAGGGGAAGGTGTTAGAGTTAAGTGAGAATGGGAATGGCTTTCTGAAAATGAAGAAATTTTAGTTGGAATCCAGGGAAGTCAATGGACAGAGCTCAGAACAGAGAACACTACAGGCAAAACAGCCAGGAAAAAAAATGTCTGCGGTGTCTTGTTCATGGAACAACCAAAAGACCAGAATACAACATCAAAAAGCATGTGATGGAGAGGGAGATGTAAAAAAGACTGGAAGGGTAGGAGGGAGGTTCAATCATGCAGGGTCTAAGCAAAAGACTAGCTATAAGAGGTGAGAGATATCAGGAGAGACTGGGAGGGTAGTGTTGCCTCTTATAGGGGAGGTGGGAATGGGGAAGGGTTTATGCGGAAAGAGAATTCTGATTTAAGTTTAAGATGTCTGGTGGACTTTCAATTTAAGATATTGGAAAGGCTGTTGGAGATGCAAGACTAAAGGTTGGTAGAGAAACTGGGGCAGGACAGGCAGATCTGAGAATTATTAGCACAGAGATTATAATCACTAAGTGAAGAAGTTTAGAAGGGGAAGAAAAGAGGACACAGGACAGAACTCTGAAAGATCTACATTATTGGGGCATGACCTAAAGTATATTTCATTTATATCTAAGTTAGCGCTGTCACTTATCAAGATTCCATCCCTGAAACAAAATTCTTAATGAAAATCTTTTGTTCCAGGTATCCTAACTTCAATCTTTAAAATCTTTAAGCAAGAAGTTGGATGGGATAGAAGAGCAATAGAAGCAACAACTTTGTTCCTTGCTGGCAGATGGGTGATTCTGGGCAAGTCACCCAGCTTCTTCATCTAAAAACTGAAAACAATGAAACAAACAACACCAAACTGCACAGGATTGTCAGGACCAAAGACAGGAAAAAGGATGTAAAGCATAATACAATATAACTTTTTATTACTATACCATAAATGATAGAAACCTCTGGTTTGAGATGTGAGTAGAACTCTGGACTGGAAGTCAGGAAGACCCGAGCTCAAAGCTAGCCTCATTCCCTTACTGCTTGACCCCTGGTAATATGCTTAACCTACAAGCCCCATGTGGATAACAGCACTGACTTCTCAGGGTTGCAGTGAGGAACAAATGAGATCATATTTGTAAAGTACTTTGCAAATTTTAAAGTGCTATATAAATGCTAGCTATCATTATCATTAGTAATAATAATAATAATAATAATAATAATAATAATAATAATAATAATAATAATGATAATACAATCCTTGGAATAATCCTGAATTTCCACAAAATTTTAGATGAAAATATAAATCCAGAGTAGAGAAGAGGAACAGATTTTCAAACGATTCAGCTTGCTCTACTAATAAGTTATGATTAAAAGAAAAAGCAAGGTAGTTTTTGAAGGGCTCTTCCCAAGTTCTTTAATCACATTAGAAACAAATCTCTCATAAATGAATTTGTAGAATGAAGGCGAGGAGGAAGGTAGGGAGGGAGAGGGAGAGGGAGGGAGGGAGGGGGAGAGAGAGAGAGAGACAGAGAGACAGAGAGACAGAGAGAGACAGAGACAGAGACAGAGACAGAGAGAGAGGAAGAGGAGAGAAGGAGGCAGGAAGAAGAGGAAGAAAGGATTTACAAAACACCTACTACAGGCCCAAAACTATTCTAAGTACTTTAGTAAATGATCTCATTTGAAAACCAGTACAATCAAGACTTAAAGGAAAACAGTTAAGCTGGGAAACAATTTTTATAACTAATGATTCTGACAATGGACTTGTTTGTTTCTAAAATAAATAGAGAAGTGAGTCAAATTTATAAGAATACAAGTCATTCCCCAATTGAGAAATGGTCAAAAGATATGAAAAGACAATTCTCAGATGAAATTAGAGCTATCTGTAGCCACATTAAAAAAAGTTCTAAATCATTATTGATTAGAGAAATGCAAATTAAAAACTCTAAAGTACCACCTCACACATATCATATGGCCAGTATGACTAAAAAGGAAAATGATCCTTGTTGGAGGTAATGTGGGAAAACTGGGACAATAATGCATCATTGGTGGAGTTATGAACTGATCCAACTTTTCTGGAGACCAATTTGGAATTATGCCCAAAGGGCAATAAACTATGCATACCCTTTGATCTAGCAATGCCATTTTTAGGTCTATATCCCAAAGAGATCATGAAAAAGGGTAAAACATCCCACATGTACCAATAGATTCATAGCAGTTCTTTTTGCAGTGGCAAAAAATTGGAAATTGAGAAGATGCCCGTCAATTGGGGAATAGCTGAACAAATTCTAGTATATGTAAGTGATGGAACTCTACTGTTCTATAAGAAATCGTGAGGGCTGGAACTTTAGAATGGAAAGTCTTGCATGAACTGATGCTGAGTGGAGTGAGTAGAAACAGGAGAATACTATATATACACTAAACAGCAACATCATGATCAACTATGATGGACTTGTTATTTCAGCAATACAATAATCAAAGACCATCTAAAAGACTTGTAATGGAAAATATCATCCATATCCAGAGGAGTTTAAATGCAGACAAAAGCTTACTAATTTTAATTTTTAAGTTATCTCATGTATTATAGTATTTTTTTCTCTAATGCTTTTTCCCCCATTTTGATTTAATTCCTCTTTCACAGCATGATAAATATGAATCTATGTAGAACTTAGATTCTTTCTGTTGGGGAGAGGAAAAGGATAGAGGGAGAAAAATGTTTTCATATTTTCAAAACCTTACAAAAAATGACTGTTGAAAACTACTGTTGCATATAGATAGAAAAATAAATATCATAAAATGGAAAAAAATGTGACCTCATATGATGACCTCAGCAACAGAGAGAGAGGTTTTTATGATCTCCATTAAAGATGTGGGCAGAAGTTAAAGCAAATTGCCTGGGTCACAAAATTAATAAAAGTCTGTCTGTAAGGGTATGAACTCAGATCTTCCTGACTCCAGGTGCAGCACTCCATCTACTTAGGTTTCCATGGGAATAATTTTAATTGTCTTCTTATCCTCAGTACCTAGCACAGTGTTTAATAAATACTTGTTGAACTGAATAACCTAAAAACATTTTATATTGCAAGTTTATGGATTCATTAAACCCAATCAATAGTTCATGCTTTTTAAAGCTTCAATGAAGAACATACATGTTCCTTTGAATAAGATAATTAGCCATTAATATTTAGTGAATATCTACAAGATGTATGAAAGCTCTATTAGCTTCATGCTAGCCAAGTAAAATTAGGTCTAACTTCTCACCAATAAAGTAAATAAGACTTTTAAGGTATAGGAAAGGGGAAAAAAGATTCCATACTACTTTACATTAAACAAGGAAATCATAACTATTATGGGAGTTGAGAAGAGTGAAAAATGTTTTTTCAATGATTCATTTCAAAGTAAAAAAATACTAATCTTGGATCAAGCTGCTTAAATTAAAATGCAATTCTCCAAAGAAATGATTTCTATGCATGCATTTAAATGATTCTTAAAAATTAATTTATAATTTAATAATTAAATATTATACTTAAGTAGAATTATACTTACAGACTGACATTCTGCTAATCTAAATTTTTTAGTTGTCCATATCATAAATACTATAGAAGCTGAAACAAAGAAAAGTTATCTTTAAAAGAAGGAATGATGTTAAAAAAAACCCAGCATAATAAATATATTTAAATAGCTTACCCAATATCGCAAAAATCAAAGTATTTGTGAAGTGTCTGTAGAGTGAAAATTTCACTGTGTTCTTTCTTAGTTTTAGAGTCTTCATTGTTTGTGCCAAACTTACAAATATGTACAAATATATACTAAGGAAAATATTTTTAATGATAGAGAAAGAGAATACATAATCCAAAACTCAAATTTTACTTTTATTCCATTCCAAAATAACTCCAAATTAAAAGACCTATATTAAACAGTTTTTTAAAATACTAAAATGTAGGAAATGCCATTAAAGCTAGTAAATCTATCTCAATTCCACTTTTCTATGTTAATGTACAACTTGGAGTCATCTTTAAATGGCTTTCATAAATGATTTTTGTGGAGAAATAAAGCACCATGTAAATGCAGGATGACTTTGTGACACAGAACGAGACCTCTCTTGTACAAAGTCATCTGATGCAAATGCCACCTCCCTCCCCCCGCCTTGTGTGAGTAGATCTCATGTTCAGAATCACAGGATTGAAGACACAGAAGGGACCTCAATGACCTTCTAATCCAAGTCACACACAAAAAGAGACCCCACTGGAACAAACAAGCATCTAGCCTCTACCAAAATGGAAGACAACATTAGTTCCAAAGAGAGTCACTTTTAGAAAGCTTAAAGAGTTCAGCATCCTTCCTTCAGAGATGATCTACATCCCCTTGCTTGTAGGTCCTCCAGTAGAGTCTGCATGATTATTTGTCATGTAAGTTACATAGGGATTCCTACTATGTACATGAAGAACAGATCAAACCAGAAAGGCACTGAGACCCCTTCTAAATCTCACGTCCTGTGATTCTGAACACAAGCTTAATCTCAGATAAACAACAATAAACCATAAGCACTATGATGTGGTGTCCAAAACAGATCTAACTAATTTAAAAGAGTCACTTAGCAATTAAAAAGGATTTTTCCCAAAGTCTCATTTGTGTATCTGCACATCAACAGTCTTAAATAGGTCAAAAATGAACTCTACTTATACATAAAATAATAAATTCCACAAAATAAACTGACTTTCCAAATATCACAGAGTTTAGCCTAGAACCTAGGCCTTCTAATTCCAAACTCGTGCCCATTTTCTAAATGATTACATTAGGTAGTTTCATATATGAAGCCGTATCAATACAGGATGTCCCAAATTAAGTCGCTGAAGCTTAAAACTGCACTAAGACTTTTCGAATACACTATATTTACCTTGATTAAAATGTGTCCTACAAAGACAGTTGTAAGGGATAAAAGCACATAGTAGATAATTTAGACTGAAAAACAAACAAAAAATCCATATTCTACTTCTAAAGCTAATGTTTAATATTTTAAAGGACCAACATATCTCAATGGCAAGAACTTTGCTTATATGTGTCAACCAACTTACATTAAAGCCACATGATATAACATCCTCTAATATTTCTTAGACTTTCTAAATACTTGGAGAAGAGCTGAATAAACACACCTCAAAACAGACTACCAGAAATTAAAAGGGTATATGACAGGCCAAAGAATACAGGAAGAAAGGCAATTTAATCCAAATTTGAAACTGGCAGAAAAGGCATTTTATCATTAATAAGTAGCTGTGATATTTGGGCAAAATTTAAGACACTATTCAAAAGTCAAGTGAAAGGAGGAAAATAAGCTGAAGCAATAAATAGAAACAAAGCAATAACTCAATTAACATGCTTGCTATAGTTAGGAAAAGGATATCCACCAGCATAAGCCAGAATCAAGCAAAGCCAAAGGGATGCTGGCCAGAGGAACAAGATCAGATTCTTTTGCCTGCATCAAAAAAAGCCAAAAATCAGAGTCACAAAAATATGTGCTATTTTTTCAGAATTTTTTCTTCCTGCCCAGCTACCAGCCAAATTTGATTTGTTAAATTAACTCAAATTCGGAATTACATTTTCCCCTCACTACTTAATAATTCAAGACAATTTTAATTTCCAGATGTTTCTCATAACCTATTTCTTTATTTTTATAAACCTCTGTGTGAAATAAATTTACACATTAGGTTTTTTGCCTTTGATACTCATTAAAAGAAATATTTGAGCAAATTAGATATTTGAGTCATTATATTTAATACCTTGCTTTCAGAAATGGGGGAATAGCTATATTTTACAAGAAGGTAGAATGTAATCCTGTGTAAAACAATTATAGTTATCAGAATTTTTACTTCAGGTTTTCTGACAAAAATAAGTTACTTTCCCTATTAGTACTATCTCATGGGTAGTTTTTTTCAAATTTCTAAAATTCACATCTATAAAATTTTCCTTAAGAAAAGGACATGCAGGGGTGGCTAGGTGGCGCAGTGAATAGAGCAATCAGGAATACCTGAATTCAAATCTAACCTCAGACACTTAATAATTACCTAGCTGTGTGGTCTTGGGCAAGCCACTTAACCCCATTGCCTTGCAAAAACTAAAACAACTAAAAAAAAAAAAAAAACCAAAAACAATAAAAAGAAAAGGACATGCAGATTAAATATCCTTTAGGTCTACTGCTTACTTTTCTCCTTAAAGAGTTAGCTCAATTTTTAGGCTAAGAATTATATATGTCTCCTACTTTAAGATTAGGCAGATTCCGAAAAAAAATCCTGAGAAGTTTTAGTACAAAATTATGTTGGAACAAAGATAAAAAGCTTCAAGATTTGTTGAGTAAAGCCAAAGCAGCAAAAAGATTTATCTGCAAAAGATTTGTCGTTAAAGACTTTACAAATATTTCCTTTTTTCTCCTCTATGATATCACAGAATTTTTAGAAATAGAAAAGATCTTTAGATCTCTATTAACTTAACCCTTTATTAATCTAACCTAATTTTTATAGATAAATTGAAAACACTTGCTTGTCCATGCAAAACACAACTCTTTGTGGTAGAGGGGGAGATAAAAGCCAACTCTTTTCCATGGCTGTTTTCACTGCTAACAGTCATTGATTTGAGTTTAAGAAGAAGCCTCAAACAATAACCTTATAGTTCAATCTTCTGTCTACAAATAGGGTTCTATTAGCTCTTTTTGTTTCATTATTTCTACACATAAAATTTTTCAGGGAGGGAAGTTACAGTTTTCCTTATCTTCTTTCCTCTTTGTCAAAAATCTCTTCTTACCCTTAAAAGCTAAATCTTTCTAGCCACTGAGGCCTGTTCTCAAAGCAAAACATCTTCATTCTACCTACATCCAGTTACTATCTCTGTTGGTTTCCTTATAAATTTTAAATTAGCATCATAATCTTTTTTATGATCATTTAATATCATATTCTTCTTTCTCTTTAATTTTTCACATAAAGAGAATACTCAGTAAAGGATATGAACCATGCAAAAATGGAGTCAATGACTGCTAAAACAATGTCATAAATGAGAACAGCTACATGGCTAGAACCCTAAAAAAAAAAAATAGAAAAATCACTTGTAACAAAGTTTTGTAATTGCACATAACAACAATATGAATGATCATTCTAACCAGGGAGTAGGGGGTGGGAGATGAGGGGTTGGGGGGGAGGCAGAGAAGTAAAACCAGTCTCACATCTGATCCTCACAGAAGGAGAACATTAAGAGATTTTAACTTCATTTTCTAAGAACTGTGGCAAGAAAGCATACAAAAATGATTATCAGGAGTCTTCTTGAGAGATGGTCAAGACCATATTTACTCCTTCAGAGGAGGGAACTGAGGTCCATAAATAAAGACAAAATGATTTACCTGAGATCAAAGTTAGCAACAGAATCAGAATTTGAATTTGAGTCCTCTGACTTCAAATCTAGTGCTCCTTCCACTACATATCTGCTGATTCTCAGTAACAAATGATTTCTAATTCTGTAATCTTTTTCTTTGTAATTTTTCTAGTCAGAACTGTGTCTTAATGTATGAATGTATTTCCATTATCAATTTAAATTTATATGTAATCCCAATTTGTCATTTTAGTCAAAATTTTAAGTTCCATTTCGAACACAAGAACTGACAAGAAAAAGATAGTCCTATCGTCTTATTCTTGCCTGGCAATTTTTGAAGGTTAACATATAAGTGAAATACTCAAAACAAAAGAAACAGGAATTACATTAAGTACTACATAGACTGGATGGTTATTCCCTGAATGAACTAAACATTCTATTTTAAACTTTCATCAGAAACATGATGACATTCACATAAGTATTCTCTTTTAACAGTGCAGAGGGCAATTATTTCATCCTTGTCATCTCATTCTCTGGGATAACCTATCTCTGCACGCTGTCTCATAAAGGCCCCAAAGAGGACCTTTCTAATGCTCTGCAGACCCTCTTGAAGGTTTTTTAAATACTTAAACTTAGGGATTAAACCAAAAGCCCCAACTCTACTCATGACTGGGCTACATCCTTTGCCACTGGCCAATGATATACTTCATGAATGATATCTTTTTATACCACTTCTTCCTTGCAAGTCATCACTGTAAAGTAGTGGGGTCAAACTCAAATGGAAACTAATTCCTCTCAGGTATACTGACTTAAGAATACCACAATTAAATTATATATATTATATATATGTATATAGATATATAGATATAGATATACATGTTATATTCTATTTTATTTATTTTGTTAAATATTCTCTAATTACATTTAAATTGGGTCTTGGGAGTTCTGTGCCCTCGCCTAAAAGAGTGTGACACCCTGCTGTGAAGACCCGAATTCAAACTCTCCCCACAAACTTACAACTATGTGACTATCAGTTAGTCATAACTTTCAAGGTCTCAGTTTCATCATCTATTTAATGGGGATAATATCAGTAAGGCCAATCTTACAAAGTGCTGTGAGAACCAAAGAAGAAGATACATAAAATGTATCTTCAAATCTTAAAACCTACATGATTTATTCAGTAGTTTCAGTCATGACTGATTCTTTGTGACCCCATTTTAGGTTTTCTTGGCAAAGGTACTGGAATGGTTTACAATTTTCTCCAGCTGGTTTTGCAGTTAAAAAATTAAAGCAGACAGGGATAAGTGACTTGCCCAGAGTCACACAGGTAGGGGCGGCTAGGTGGCATAGTGGATAAAGCACTGGCCCTGGAGTCAGGAGCACCTGGGTTCAAATCCGGTCTCAGACACTTAATAATTACCTAGCTGTGTGGCCTTGGGCAAGCCACTTAACCCCATTTGCCTTGCAAAAAAATAAAAACAACAACAACAACAAAACAGAGTCACACAGGTAATAAAAATCTGAGGCCAAATTTGAACTCAGGTCGACATCTTCATGATTTCGGCCCAGGACTCTATCTACTGTTCCACCTCCTTGTCTGTCTCTGTCTCTCTCTCTCTCTCTCTCTCTCTCTCTCTCTCTCTCTCACACACACACACACACACAGTTCTCCCTAACTAAAAAAAAAATTTAAGCATCTATATTGAAAGGTGAATACTTAAAACTCCTCCTTATAAGAAGACTAACAGGAAGATGAATGATGTTATTAGAATCCTAGGAAACAATTCCTATCTCAAATAGCTATTAACAAGAAAAAAGAACTGAGGATCTTGTTTCCAGACAGTACAGATAATAAGGATAATTCTGTAGTAACCTACACCAAATGTATGATCTGTTCTGTGATCTTTCTACTACAGCCTAGTAACTTATTTATGTTCAAGAAATAGGTCAAAGGGCTCAAATGGAGACCTTTACCGTCAGGAAGAAAAAGGATTTCTTTTTTTAAAAAAATGAAAGAAGGGTTTGAAAGTAAAAAAAGATCCAAAGAAAGAAACTGGACTACTAATCTGTGGCAGGAAGTCTGAGGGTAAAATAATATATCGAGTTGAAAAATTAAGTGTTCAATGATTCTTCCTTAAGTAGTCAACTTGAAACTCTACCTCTAGGACCCTCTAAATGAAAAGCCTACTCGTCCTTCATGAACTAATAAAATAATGTCCACCCATATATGTTGTTGGGTCAGAGAACATCCAGCAAAGATTAGAGGGGGCCAGGCACAGGGGGAATGACTGCCTCCTACTGAGTCTAGGGACAACTATTTGTGCACCTAATCACAAAGACTCATCTTCCCAGGATGCAGCAAACCTGGTGGTTAATCCCAACTTCTGGTGACTAACCAGGGACACAAGTAACCCTGCTAATAGGAATCCAGAAAGACTCACATAGAATTAGACCCTTAGACAAGAAAACCTTAGGGACATACTACCTCTTAAGGTAAAAACTTCAGAAGGAAAAAGATTTAGGAAGCAACTATCAACTTAATAAGATGCCAAGTTTTGCATTTCAGGATAATGGCTTACATGAATAGGAATAACAGGATCCTGGTCTGTGATTCTGTCCAATAAGGCCCAGGGTAAGTACCTAGATTCTTTCATAGCTAATTAAAAGTGGTTTAAATAGACAAGGAAGCAAGGATGAGAAAAAAATGTTTATGTAGATCTACCAATTCAGATATCATAAAATATAGGAACAAGATAGGGAGAAGCAATAAAGATGCCTAAAACTTTACAGGAGACAAAGTTCAGGAAAAAAGCCTACAATAAAACTGATGACTTCATATGCCTATGCACATGAGGAAGGCAGCCCAGTAGACAGAACTGAACCTGGAGTCAGGAAGACCCAAGTCCAACTTCAGACAATTCCCACCTGTCTGATCCTAGACAAATGACTTACCCTCTGACAGCTTTGGTTTCCTCATCTGTAAAATGGAGATAATAGTAATACCTACCTGTCAAGGCTGTTGTGAGGATAAAATGAGATAATATTTGTAGTAAAGCATTTTGCCTTAAAGCACTAGCTATTAATATTATTTATGTGCATTGTATGGGCAACAAGCTAGATAGACTAGAGAGCCCTGGTAAGAAAACACATAGGAATATGACTCTGAAAGTATGTACCCCATTCAAAGGAAAAAGATAGGTAAGAAGGAATGGGGGGGAGGGTTGCTGCATAAAAAAATATGTTTAAATATGTGTTCAGTTAAGGAAATCTAAGGAACCAGAAGGAAAATATGATAGCGAGCATCTGGATGAAGATGAAGATGAAGGGAAGCAGAAATTTGCTGTCAATGACTATTAACAAGCAGCAAGAGAGAAAAGCGAAAGAGATGCTTTCAAAATTCTCAAGTCTGATTTAATAATGATAGAACATTAATTATCTTGGGAATTATGGAGGATTTTGATCATTTCATCTTAATATTTATGACAGAGAGGATCTGTTAATAGTAAGTTAAAAGATAATC
The DNA here is from genome assembly GCF_037893015.1 of Macrotis lagotis. NCBI lineage: Eukaryota > Metazoa > Chordata > Mammalia > Peramelemorphia > Peramelidae > Macrotis > Macrotis lagotis. Next base: position 160,350,811 of record NC_133658.1, on the reverse strand, counting down.
ATTAAAGAATTTATTAAGAGTAGATACTTTGGGGGTGGCTAGGTGACGCAGTGGCCCTGGAGTCAGAAGTACCTGGGTTCAAATCTGGTCTCAGACACTTAATAATTACCTAGCTGTGTGGCCTTGGGCAAGCCACTTAACCACATTTGCCTTGCAAAAACCAAAAAAAAAAAAAAAAAAAAGAGTAGATACTTTGAATACAAAAGCAAATCAATCCCTGTACTTGAGGAGCTCACATTCTACTAAGGAGGTAAGGAAAACTCAAGAATACAATACTAAAGAAATACAGAGGAAAAAAGCAATTCCGATCAGTAAAGAACTGTACAGATGATGTAAATCAGTGCAGATAATAGAGGACAAACAAAATGTATGACCCAGTCTTGTGAGAATTCAGAATATTTATTTAAAAACACACACACACACACATACACACACATGCACATGCATGTACACATACAAATATGTTTAACTAACATGGATATTTTTCCCCTGCTGAGGAAAAAGAAAGATAAAAAAAAGGGGAGGGCGAAGGGGAAAAGCACTTATCAGGCACCTTCAGTGTCCCAGAGGCTGGGCTAAGAGCACATTTCCAGTATCATCTCATCTGACCTCACAACTACCCAGGAGGAAGGGGCTATTTTCTCTGCCAAGAAACCCCAGCAGGCCCAGTGCTGTTGCCTGTCTTGTCTCTCCCAAGAAAGTAGCAAGTGCAGAAAAAGAACAGGAATCTTTTTCTGACTCTCCCCCCCCCCTTTCCTCCTGAAATGATCATACTTGTACTAACATATGTTGTATCCTTAGTAGAATAAAAGCTCCTTGAGGGCAGACTGTTTCTCAACTTATCTTTGTAACCTTAATGCTTTCTGAATGACTGACTGAATGAATGAATGGAAAAAAAACTGATGAAACAAGCACTCTAGTCTTGAAAGTCTAAGGAGAGGAAGAATCTGAGGACCCCAGGGCAGGTACCAGGCCCAGCTGCATCCCCAGGCCCTATATCATTACCCATGTGACTGAGGGCTAAGGGAAGGGCAGACCACAGAATTGCAAAGACCATCCTGATATTTTTAAAACTACTGAGTTCTACTTACTCCTGGCCAAATTCTAGAATATATGAAAGACAAGGCTAGTGAAGACATAGAACTGAGCAATGAACCCAAAAATACAAGAAGGATTCATCAAGAACATGTCAGACCATTCCTTTTGCAGAAGAGTTACTACATTGGCATATTGGGGAATTCTTGATAGAATTCATTCATTTTTGTAAAACCTAACTTGTTATTTTTGTGGATAAAATGTAGGCAAGGTAGATACAGAACTAGTTGAATAGCTATACCCAAAAGTAGTAATTAATGGCTCAACATCAACTTGGAAGGAGACAGCTAGTGGAGTGGCTGTCCTGTCCTATACAATATTCTTATCAAAGATCTGAAAAAAGGAATTGATATAGCATGTTTATCAAATGTGGAGGACAAAAAATCTTAGGTTACACTGGGTTATATCTACAAAGATGGAATTTAATAAGGATAAATGTATAATTCAACTAAAAAATATCTTATAAGAGATCAGGTCAAGTGCTACCAGTTAAAACTACTAAAACAGAGGTTATTTTAATGTTCATTTAGGTTGTCCATTTGATAAATAATTTGCAAGGTTTACATGGGGGAAAATACAGTACCCAGACTGCAAAAAGTCCAAGGCAAAATAGTGTCTGAAATGAATGTCAGAATTCTTAAATTTTGTTTTGAATATAATCCATAGTCTTTGTTCTTATATAACATTATATATGAATCTATGAATACATAGCTATGAAATCATAATAAAAGGCAATTGGAAACTATTGTTTAAGTTTTCAATTCACATACAATATTTTAATTAGTAATAAGTTTGATCAAATTTTCAAATGCTTTTGGTCAAAAAAAGCATTTGTTAAAGTTTCAGAGCAAGGAGTAATGTGTAATCTTTAAAATATCTAATTGGAACAAAAGAATATGAGGTGTTTCAAACACATATCAAATGTGTAGAGGCACTTTATACTTAAAAAATTTTCAAACTGTACTATATTATTAAGTGCTTTAACCTGTTCTTTCTATGCTTAAGAAAAATACTAAGAATTTTTAAAAACAAAAATATCACATAAGCAGTTAATCCAGATGGAACTTTTTGTAAATTTGAACAATTATAAATACATAAAAGGACATTAAGTTATGCAAGTTCATTTCTAGAGAAACTCACCAAAAGATAGGACAAAATAAAACATATCTTAAAAACAATTTTTTAAAAGGTACCACTTTTTACCCCAATAATTCTCATAATGCCTTCAATAGCTGCAAAAATGAAGTAAAGAGCACCCAGTCCAAGCACACGATGCATAACCGTTCCCAAACGGGGTCTGAATCAATGAAACAAGAGAAAAACAAAGTATGAGTAAGGTAAAATAAAAGCATAGAAAACATATTGGATACAATTTTTTAGTAACAAGCCATCATCTAATTACACATAAGCACTTACCAATTTTTTTCTACCTACAATTGCCTTTTTCAGCAATAAATAGCAATCAGAGAGAGAGGCAGCTAGGTGGCACAGTGGATAGAACACTGGCCCTGGAGTCAGGAATACCTGAGTTCAAATCCGACCTCAGACACTTAATAATTACCTAGCTGTGTGGCCTTGGGCAAGCCACTTAACCCCATTGACTTGCAAAAAAAAAAAAAAAAAAAAAAATAGCAATCAGATCTTTGAAATGAAAACTCAGTGAGTTAAGGAAGCAAAAGAAAGTAGTTTATGCAGATGAAGTCCAGAGACTGAGGAAGCAAACCCTAAAACCAACTAAAGAATAGATCAATTGCATGAAATGGTTATGCTTTTTTAAAAGCACAGTTCAGAGCTTATCAAATGAAAACTGAAAGAATGCAAAACAACTATCTGTATATGATGGAATACAATCCTACTTTTAGGTAGAAGTAAACCTAGTCCTCTCAAAATCAACAATAGGATTCATGATGCAGTCTGAGCCTGAGTTAATTTTATAGATGAGAAACTTAAGGTCAAATCAAAGACTTCTGCTTTCAAATCCATCTTGTTTTTCTCTGAACCACACTTTTTTTCTTGACTCGAGACTGGAAATGACCTTAGAGCTCAGCTAAGTCTAAAACCTTCCTTTTACAAATTAAAGCCTATCTCTATGAGAATACTCCAGCTCCTGTAACACAGTAGACCCTTAATGCTTGTTAAATGACTTGTACAGGTAGTCAAGAAGTCCTCTTTCCATTGTACCATACTACTTCTCTTTAGGAGATTCAGCAAGGCAAAAGGAAAAGAGGGAAAATCCTCATATTCACTTTTTTTTTAGGTTTTTTTTGTTTTGTTTTGTTTTGTTTTTTTGGCAAGGCAAATGGGGTTTAAGTGGCTTGCCCAAGGCCACACAGCTAGGTAATTACTAAGTGTCTGAGACCAGATTTGAATCCAGGTACTCCTGACTCCAGGGTCGGTGCTTTATCCACTGTGCCACCTAGCGGCCCCCACATTCACTTTTAAGACAATACATTTCTATGGCAAAAATACTTCCCATTAAGCATCATCTGTAAGGTCTCACTGCCCTCATCAAGATACAGCACTCATCAGAAAGGAAGAAGTGGGGGGGGGGAAGGAAATGTTGATGTGCTATAGTTTAAAAATATACATAGAAAGTACCTTGTCATAACTATAAGATTACATAGAACTACAGAAACTCTTTCATCTAAGTAAACTGCAGAGAGTATGGACAAAAAAAGGAGAGATTTTATTAGTTATTCTCCAAGATATATGAGGTGGGGCAGAATAAATTTAAAGCATTAAGTCCATCACTGGAATAATGGCATCTTAAGAAAATTCAAATAAATTAAATTGTAAAAGCAGAATTAAATTCAATTACCCATGGTCAACAAATTGAATGATACTGATACTTTCAGGACACTCAATACAGACCTATCAGATCTATTTTATATAAAATAAAATTATGTTTTTACAAACAATCAAAATCCATTTCAAGAAAAAAATTAATAGTGAAATCCAAAATGATACAATACTCACAATTGAAGTCATAATTTCAAGTGACTTAATAAAGGTTTTGATAACCTGGATCCAAATTAAGGTGGACCTTAATAAGCAAAATTTCTTTCCTGCTATGACTTTTAGGCAACTATAGCATGATGGATTGAGCCAGACTCAGTTAAGAATCAATCAATAAGTAATGAGTAAAAGTCTAATATATGTCAGAAAGTGTATGAGATGAGCACCTACAACAGGACTAGGAATGAATCAGAGGTTGAGAGAAACTAAGTGTAAGTGATTTTAAGGATTTAAGTTTGATTGGGAAAAGTGCTGGCACTAAAAAATGGACAATCCAAAGGCAGGAAGCTGTGATAGTACAAAGTACTTACTTCACAATGCCATAGCCCAAGCTCACAATAATAACCAGAAGGCGTGCTAGGGTCCTCTTAATTGCAGAAATCAGCTCAGCAAACATCAATAAACCTTGGGCTGAAAAGGAAACAAAACACTTCTGATATAAAATAGTGAACTAGAAGTAATTCTCCATATTTAAGATTTCCCATTTCTTCAAAGACATTCAGTTAACCCTTTTTCATTTTTTTCATCTGCGAGCCCTCGAGCACAGAAATCCTTACAAAAGTGAAAACAAAAATGGTTTGTATGTGAATAGAATACAGTTGCAATTTTACTAAAATAAAGTGGATTCTTTGTTATACTGAAAAGGGACAAGGAAAAGCTTGGAAGCAAGTAGAAGCAGAAGGTCTCTAACTAAAAAAAAAAAAAACTTTTATTTTTGCCAAGGAAAAATTCTTTTAGTTAATAGGCTAATATTGAGGAACACTAATACACATGTAAGATTAAGTCAGCTGGAATCCACAACAGTGAACAAGAATTTTATTTAACTGAGGGATGGGAATAACAAAAGAATCATAGGATTCCAGAATTTTACAAATAGAAGGAACTTTTGTGCCATCTAATCCAACTCATAACCTAAAACATTTCCACTACAACACACCCAACAAGTGATTAGCTAATCTCTAATTGAAAAACTACAATGGTGGGGAACATATGCCAACACAGATCCAACTCCTTCTCTAAGGACCAGTTCCTCCTTCAACTCCTTTCCCCATATTTATTATGGTTATTAATACAAGTCAGAAGGTCTCTAGAACCCACCCAGTCAAATGCCTTATATACCAAAAATATAATAGATCAGCAACTTACAAGATAGTCCCGTGGTATTGATATTTTGATATTCTGCATAAAATACTGCTTTCTCCAGCATGCCCAGGAAAATAACAGCAGCAATCCAGAACTGAATCCTTAATAAATCCTTCCAATAACAGGCAGACCACATCAGCCAGAGGACACCATATAATATGTAAATAATGCACATCACCATGTAAAACTGTATAAACAAAAGAGTTTTAGATCATGTAAGTCTTAATTCTTTTAAGACTGTTTTCTTCTGTCCAAAAATCATTCTATGTTATTTACTATATTTCTGGTAGTTTGAAACCAAAGATGGAGGAGTACTGACAAAATAAGACACTTGAAAAATTCTAGGAAAACCATTTCAACTCCTAAAGTCTCAACTAAGTCCTCTGTAAAATGAGGGTTAGATGAGATTACCTCTCTATTGCTAACATTAACAATCTGCCATTTGTTGGTTTCCATTTAATCTCCTACTTACAATCATTAAAGGCCATTCTGATGCAGAGATATATCCATGAAGGCCCACCATCGAAAGAGAAACTGGTGGGGAAAAAAACAAACAGGTTTTCTATCAATTTATTTTGTTAAGCTATTTAAAACGCCCCCAATTCCCTATGACACAAGTCCTTGTACCATCTCCTCTCTGAAGTTCTACCCTTCTAACTATATGTTCCCCACCCCTCTCCACCAAAGAGAACATGAGCTCCTTAAGAGGAGGGCCTATCTGGCCTTTCTAACTAGCATATTCTTTGGTGCTAATTTTACTTAATATTTTTTCATTCATTCAATGAACAAAAACCTATACTATATTTCACCTAAGACAAAGGTACATATAGAATACAGCAATCAACAATTACTTATTTGACAGATTAATTCAATAATCTGACACATACTATGTCAAATAACTTGAGCCAAATTTGCTTATAATCAATTATTTATATCATTTACAACAAGAAGCATAATTCTAATTCTAAGAAAAGGAGGCTTTAGAGTTAGCTATTTCATCTCTATGCTTTGTCTTTAAATGATGAGGTCAAGCTTTTAGACTTCTCCATTTGATCTTTCACAGCAGCTAATATAATGTTGCCAAAGCTTTCTTATTCTTAGACTATCCAATAGTTGAGGACAGGTAAGAGATAATAACAATTGGAAAAACTAACTGAAGTAGAGAAACTTGGATTAGCAGCAAGCCTTCTAGAACTCTTCAAGGACCTCAATTTTCTCCCATTTTTAAATTCTGAACTATTTCCTAATAGAGTAAGAAGTGACAATGAAAAGTCAAGATTAAACTACTTGTTCTCCTTAATTCTTTCAGTCTTTTTATCCATTCTTCTCATCTCCCACCTTCCTTCTACTACAAAAGATTATTTTATACTTGCTGCCTTTAATTTATTACTGCCTATTTACTCTCCAAACTCATGATTTGGCTTTTATTCACATTAGATCTAACTGCTTCTTTCTGGTAGCTTTTCCCCCTTCCACCCCTAAATGTAGGTGTCACTGAAAGGGATCTATCTTTAGTATATCTTTTTTTGTTTTTAGGTTTTTGCAAGGCAAATGGGGTTATGTGGCTTGCCCAAGGCCACACAGCTAGGTAATTATTAAGTGTCTGAGACCGGATTTGAACCCAGGTACTCCTGACTCTAAGGCTGGTGCTTTATCCACTACGCCACCTAGCCGCCCCTCTTTAGTACATTTCAATAAGACTACTTTACAAACCTTACTATTCTGTGCCAAGTTCTTCCTTACATTCCAGACCAGAAGCTCCAATTGCCTCCTAGGATTCTTGACTCTAGTATCTTTCCTGGACCCAATTTAAACTAAGCATGTCCAAAATCAATTGATCTTTGCTCAAAACCTAACCTTGTTCCACTAATAACATCATTTTCTCAATCATCCAGGCTTAAAACTCACTTCTGCCTCTCCCCAGGCTGTCAATCATCAAGTCTTGTTGGTTCTGTCTACTCAATCTCTCAAATATGTTCCTTTCCATTCCCACTGTCATTTCATTAAGCTATTAACCCTCACAGAGAATATTGCCTTAAATTCTAAATTAGTTTCCAGAGTCCTAGTCTCTTCCTAGGTCAATCTAACCTACCTAATTTTTATAATATTCTTCTTAGGGAATAGCATTGACCACATCACAGTAGCATTTAAAGATTCCAATGACCTAACCTTCTTTCCCTCCCTCCCTCCCAAATAAGGTCACAAATCCTCAACCATACTTGAAAGGTCCTGGCAACTTTTTTGATCTTATTTCCACTGTTTTCCTTTTCATGCTGCATGCTAGAACAAAAAGAAACTATGCTTCTTTTAATTACATATTGAACACTTTGTTGCCATCATGCTTCTTACCCTCTACTCCTACCCACACACCCAAAATCTACCCCAATGAAAATCTTCTCATACTTGAAAGCCTAGATTAAATTAAATGTCAATTTAACCACTAAAATCTTCCTTATTCCTCCAAGCCAGATGTGATCTTTCCTTCTTTGGATCTCTCAGAATTACAGAATCAAGAGTTGGAAGAGATCTCAGAGCCCATTAGCCTCATCTATACCTGAACAAGAATGCATCTACAATATATCACTGGTTTGAAGACTTCTGCAAGGAAGAACCCACTGTTTCCAGAGGTAGTACATTCTAACAATTTATATTATACCTAAATATACTTCTCTGACTTCTATTCCTTTTTCCTGTTTCTAACTGTGGAGTTAACCAAAACAAGCTGCCATATCTAGAATGTGGACAAATCAAAAGCAAGCTCAGTGGCCGAGAGTTTGCATATCATTCTTGACTTGAGCCTCGGCTTAATCTGAGCTAAACTGCTACTGACACTTTTCTTGAAGACCACTTTCATATTCATTCTTTTATGACTTGCTCTTATTTTCATCTTCTTTTTACAAATTTAAGTTGGTTTGTTCTCTGGACATTTACACTAATGTTTTTAGAGGACATCTGCCTTTCCTTCTTATTTAAATTGTTTCTTTTTCAAATTCACTGAATTTCACTTTTGAGAACTCTCCATCCCTCCTGGGAGTACTTTCCTAAAAGAATTTTTCTCTAAGGAATTCTAGCAATTTTTTCTGTGTTCCTTTGACATCTGATCTTCAAAAACCTAGATTACATGTCAGGCTGTGCAGTTTTCCTCTCCTTCTTTGTCACAAATTTTAAGATGAATTAGTGACATCCCCCAACTACCAGATCTCTCTGCAGTTCAAAATCAGGTTCAGAACTGAAGTTCCTAATACAGGCTCACCCCATGGATGAAATTATTTTTAAAGAAATCCAAGAAATCATTTTAAGGTAGGGAGAACTCCAACAAATAGATAACTTTAGTTCTGAATCACAGAAATATCATGCCTGCCAGAAAGGTCTGAGTCCCCAAATGCTTCAGCTATTTCTTTTTTTTCCAGGTATTCTGCAGTTTGGTCATTGGTCATATTCCTTATATTTTTGCCTTTTTTCAAATTCATCCAAATGCTCTCTCCTATTGGCTTCCCTTTCTCTGATCCCTAGATTTCCCTCACTTTAGTAAATCTTACATACAACATTACTATTCTGTGTTCCCTGTCCCCTCTCCAGTTTCTTTTACACTTCCACATATTTCAAGGCAAACACTTCCATAATTCTCATCCCTTCCATCCCACCAAATCTCAGAAATACTCAAAATGTCAAAGTTTCCTTCCCACTTTACAATTTCTACCTTGCCTTATTCCCATATTTTATACAAAATATTCATCTAAAGCCATGGGTTCTATTTCTGGTTCCTTTCCTGGGTTGTCTTATGAAGTTCTGAACTACTACTTTTCTTTGATCACCTCTACAACTACTTTTCTTTTTTACACATTATAGATATCATGAAAGTCTAAGGTTGATGATCTTATCCTATTCCATTTCATTTAAAGTCCTAGTGATGAGATTTATAAGAATATAAGCAGATCCATTTTTTAACAAACTTTATTAGATACAATCTATCCCTGACCAGGAATCAGTCAATCTTGAATTTGGACCAGTAACCAGAAATCTATTCCCAAATCCGTATTTTTAACCAGATCTTCATTTCCCAAATCAGCAACTTTCATAAAGCTATTATCAGCACTTACAAAAATTCCATCTAAGTACAAAGGTCTTCAGTTTCTTGGCAAAGATTTCACAATCCTTAGCAATTCTTTCTGTATTCCTTATGGAATTATCCTGTGGTCTACATACATCACCAGAAGTAGAAAATAGTTCCTCTCTCTGAACTTAGCCCTCTTATGTATTTCTTTTCTAATTTGTACAACTCTGTCATGGACATATTACTGATGACTCACTGGAACAGAAGATAATTCTGGATTCTTAAAAGGAGATGTAAGCTATGGCAAACATTATTAAACTGAACATAAATTTATAAAACAAGAATTTTAGAAGATCACATATGGATGATCTAAATGCTCCATTTATACTCATAAAACATTAAGAGGATGAGATGGAGGCTCCCAGACAATTAGGATTATTTGATGTGCAAGATTTCTAGAAAAACATGCACAAAAATCATAAAAGGATAAAAATATGGAAGATATTCTATATATATTCAAAGTGGTTCCAGCACTTAGAAAATGAGAGATCCAGTAAAGTTATTTGTAGAATCATTATATCTTCCCAATTAGCCTAGAAATCTCCAGAAACAGTATTTGTCTCATTCATATTGACATTTATTAAACATTTGCCACATGCAAGGAGGCTTATCTAAATATGATAGGTTCTTAGTAAATGTTGTTATTGTTCCAACACTAGTCATGTCCAACTTTTTGTGACCTTGAGTGATTTGTCATTTCCTTTTCCAGTAGATTAAGGTAAAAGGAAGTTAACTGACTAATCCAGGGTCACACAGGTAGTGAGTACCAGATCTGAACTGAGGTCTTCCTGACTTCAGACCCAGTTCTCTATCTAGTGAGTCACCTAACTACCTCCAGTAAATGTTTAGTGAAGTATAATAAAATCTCATGAACAAGTCAATATATTTACTAAATAAATTTCTATAAAAATCAAAATCATTCAAAAGCCCAATGATGCCTAGTAGAAATATTCAATATAATAAAATTCTGGAAATTCTGAAGAGCTCAGAAATATTATATTTTACAATCTTTTCTAAAATACTATTTTAATTAAAAATTTTGAAATTTTCAAGTGTGGAGTGAACTAAAGCTGATTATAAGGTTTTAAATTTTAAACAAATTCTTTTTACTGAAAATTAATTTCTTAAATAATTAAAAACAAATTAAATATTTCTTTAAAATATAATACAAATTTGTTAGGAAAAGTATAAGACTTTCACATTAGAAATTTAAGGCTATTCGAAAAACAATAATCATTTTTTAAGCATAATTAGTAAGATTTGGCTTTTAAATGATGTGTCACTAACAGAGTAGCTACACTAAGAATAAGACAGAGGGTATTTTGAATACAGAGACATGCTTTTAGTTAAATAATTATACCATTCAAATTCCAGTTTGTGTCTTCCTTTTCTGTTTTAAAAGAAACAATAAAGAGATGTGGTCCATCCCTCCACGTTGTAGCTACAACATCATCCTATAAAACAGAAAAAAAATCTTTTTATGGCAAATGGAAATGACCATTTGAAAACAGCAACTATTTGCTCCTTAGCTTTTATAACAAATAGTAAGTGGTGGATTTGCTATCAATTTGTAGTAAATGTAAGGGGATGAAACCAGATATCAAATAACTATTTTATTCAAATAAATCTTTGCTCTAACTCTCTTTATTACCATACTTACCAAAAAAGGGAGTAGTTTTCTCAAATATTTCTCTAAATGCCATCTGTCTATACATCCCTCCTTTTTGAATAGCTATTGTCAATATATGTTATTTCTAAAACATGTTAAAAAAAATTCAGAGAATTCCTGAAGAATCTATTTAGAATTTTTAAATTTTTACTTAATTATTTATTTTCATAAAACCTATCTAGATTAAAGACAAAGGACACAATATATTTCATTCTAAGAAAAACAATGGGGTAGAAAAGAGTTATTAGCATTTGGAACTACAACAAGCTGGGTTCCTATTTCATATCTACTGCTTGCTATCTTTGTCTATCTGGGGAAATGACTTTTCTTCTCTGAGTCTCACTTACTAGCTTGACCTCTTAGATCCTATTTTTAGGTTTAAATTACATGACCACAATATTCTCCTAATTATCCGTCTTTGAATTATCAACCTGCTGTAATTCTCCACGAATACTATCTTTCTAGCCTCCTTCTATCTGAACTCTCCACTTCTGTTTCCTTTGCTCTCTTTAATGCATTGTCTGACTCATTCCCATGAGCTTAAATAATCTCCATCATCTGTTTTATTTCTTTTCCTCCATTCCTCATGGGCAAAAATAAGTACAGAAAGAAGGGAAAATGTTATTCTGAAATCATTAAATGAACCCATAAAGACAATTCTAAGAAAATGTAAAAATGAATGTGGGATTGATGTAGATATACATATATATATGTATATATGTGTATATATATATATATATATATATATATATATCCATTTAAACAATCCCCATTCTAGTAACTCTATTTGCAAACAACTTCTTCTTCTGTCCCCCCCCCAAACACATACCAGCAATTCTGCATAATGAAACTGACTATCCATCAGCAGTAGATTTTTCTAAAAGTTCTACTATACTGTATCTTTGGTTTAAAAACAAATGAAATTAGAAACCAGGAGGGACAGGATTTCAGGGAAGCCTGGAGGGATTTGCATGAACTGATGCTGAGTGAGATGAGCAGAACCAGAAAAACAATGTACACCCTAACAGCAACATGGGGGTGATGTTCAACCTTGAAGGACTGGCTCGTTTCATCAGTGCAACAATCAAGAACAATTTTGGGCTGTCTGCAAAGGAGAGTGCCATCTGTATCCAGATAAGGAGCTGTGGAGTTTGAACAAAGTTCAAGGACTATTCCCTTTAATTTAGAAAAAAACAGATATCTTATTGTCTGATCTTGTCACCTCTTAGACTTCTCTTCTTTAAGGATATGATTTCTCTCTCATCACACCCAATTTGGATCAAGGTACAACATGGAAACAAAGTAAAGACTGACAGAGTGCTTTCTGTGGGGAGGTGGAGTGAGGGAAGCAAGATGGGGGGGAAATTGTAAAACTCAAATAATATCTTTAATAAAAATTAATTTTAAAAAAGAAAGGAATGTTAAGTTAACCAAAAAAAAAAAACATTTATTTCTCTCCCTCTCATCCCCTCTTCCTCCTCCTAAAAATCAACTACTGTACTACAAATCAAAACCTTTGTAATAAATGTTTAATCAAACAAAATAAATACCCACATTGACCTTGAAAAAATGAAATTAATATTTACCATTGATCCTTGCAAATCTGGAAGCTTTCTTCTATTTATTACTGTTTGTTCTTTACTCTAGAAAAAAGAATAGATGATTGAGATCAACAAAGTCAACTGGAAATAAAAACTATTTTACAGTACTTTCTGAAAGAAAACAAACAAATCAACAGTTGGTGAAGATAACACATACCAAATGGGGAATCTCTCTCTGTATAAAATAACTAAGAATCTCAAAGAATAAGTTGAATAAGAGATTAACAAAATAAAGTGCTTTTATTTTTTTAAATCTCCAGTGAAATGTATCAACTGACATAGCTTCCCTAATAACAGCACAAGTCAGCTGCTTTATAGAAACAACATATTTTAATAGGGCAAAAGAATAAAATGACACTTAAAATAATTAAGAAGTCTGAATTGGTAGAATTTATGAGGAAGTTTCAAAAGAATAGGAGTTTGAAAACATTTAATAGAAGACTAGAGGTTTAGTATGCCAAAACCATTGGACTTGACAATTACTTCTTTTTCTAAAATGAAAAAGAATGAAAAACATGCTAGAGATAATAAATTCTCTTGAAGTTCTTCTACAATCTTTATGATTTTTGGACCATTTAGAAGTGACAATACACTATGATCAAGAATATGGACTTACAGTTGCTTAAACACACTAATAATTTACACATATTTTATATGAAAAACAAGTATTGAAATAAAACTGAACAAAAGGAAAAAATTACTTTTATAATAAAGGAATTTCAGCATAGCATGAATATATACATACATAATCAAAAACAAGCTAATCTATAAATTGATGATAGATCTCTCTTATTAGAAAGATAAGGAAAAGATCCAGTTATAATAAAAAAAAAGAGAGATAGTCATGGCCTCTTCCTGTGACTCTATTTGGTTGGGTTGCAAAAATTGCATTAAGATGAGAGAAAAAAGAATTTTTTCCAATGGGCCCTGCACAGCTATGGATTTAGATGTCTGGATAAAAATTAGGTTACAACTAACCTTTGGGGCCAACACCTGAAACAGAAGAAATGGTATGATTAAAAAAAAAATTCAGGATTGGCTATTGCAAGGTAGACAGGATTCAACACAACTTTCCCACTTTTGGACTGAGTGATCACATAATTCTATGATCCATGGAATTCACATGATCCATAATGCCATGATCCACACTTTCCCTCCCCCCACTGGAGATCCAGTCCCTATTTTGCAGACTGATGCCCTGATGCACAAATCTTTTGTGAATACATTTTTGGAAAGTAAAAAAAAAATTAACAAGAGGCTGTTGTCTAAAGTTATTACAATATGAAAAAAATGTTTGTTTGTTTTTCTGATAGTCGAATCTTTTAGGGTAGCTAACTTGCACAATGGATCAGGACCAGGCTTTGAGTCAGGAAGACCTGTGTTCAAATCTGACACTTCAAATTCAGACACTTACTAAACTGTGTGAAAGTCAATTAATCCTATTTACCTCAGGTTCCTCATTTGTAAAATGAGCTGGAGAAAGAAATGCCAAACCAATTCAAATGAAGTCCTGAAGAGTCAGATATGAATATATGACTTAAACAGAAGAACAAAAACAAGGGTCTTCTAAGACTTTAAGAATTACCTTGACTAAAGTAGGAAATTCTGAAAGTAGGAGTAAAGGAGGTTGTGGTAAGCAAGGATGATACAACAAAGCACTCAACTAAATAGCTGATGAAAATTAAAAACCCTTTCTGATTCAGTGATTAATACAAATTTGTTGATATTTTCAGGAACTGTTAACATTATTATATTCAAGAAAGTCACAACATACTCACATTCAACATTGGAAACATCTGTAAATCACGGTCACAATTTAAACGCTCACTTTTTTGCTTCTGACATTGTTTTCCTTGGAAATAATCTTCACAGAAGTCTTCATTGCCACTAAGTATATGTTTGTCTAATAGTTCCTACCAAATAAAGTTTAGGATTGCTTCAAAACTTTCTTATAGACAGGTAAATTGAAACAAGTTTTAAAATAGTTTGTTATCCTGCACACAACTTAACAACAATGAAAAGTAACTCAATTTTGACTTAATCAAAAGTGCAATATTTATAAAAGTTCACATTAAAAAAAAAGAAAAATAGATCAAGTGCCTTTCTTTTTTTAATTATTCAATTTTATTTTCAACTCCAAATTATCTCTTTCTTCCTTCCCTTCCCAATCCAACAATCTTTTAATTCAATTTTATTTTATTTTCAGTTCCTTCCCAATTCTCTCCTTCTCTCTTAACTTTCCCACCCTTTGCAACTATGGCTAGAAGAAGCAAAATTCTTTTTCCCTCTAGTCCTTTGAAATTCTTTTGCTACCTTTATGATTTTTGGACTACTTAGAAGGGACAATACACAATGAACAAGAATATGGACTCAAAATTGTTTAAAAGCTAATAACACAAACATTTTAAATGAAAAGTATTGAAGTAATATTTGAAAGAAAAAATGACAGAAGATAAAATAAAGATATCTTTATAAAAGATGAAGAGATAATTTTGTACTTAAAATTGGAAAGTTTTACAAAAACAAAAATGAATCCAGCAAAAATAACAAAGAAAATTACTGACTAGGAAAAAGAAAACTTGTCAAATAATGATGTGCTGACCATGACATAGAAGACCAAAAGCCATTCAGCACATTAGATAAATATTTATAGGATATAAACGGTTCTCAAAAGAACCATCAACTACTACTAACAACAGGAGACTTCTCCAAAACACCGAAAAAGAAATATAATTCAAAACAAAACCAATGTTTCACCCCATACCCAGAAAATTGCTAAAGATGATCTAAGATACAATTGTTAATGTCATAGGGGTGGTAAAATATGCAAACTAATATACTTTTGGTAGAGCTATAAACTGGACCAACTAATCGGAAAAACAATTTAGAACTATGAGAAGAAAGTAGCAAAAATATTCATATACTTTTACAGAGATCTAAATGCTGAGCAAATACTACATTTAGAAGACAGGTACCAAAATTTGACTATTCCAAAATAGTCAAAGCAGCACATTTTGTGGTAGCATATATGAAACAAAAAACAATGTCCATTTTGTCAAGAATGGCTAAACAAATTGTGGTATATGAATGCAATGGGTTAGTACTGGGGCATAAGAAACAATGGATATGAATACAAAAAAGCATGGAAAGACGGATAAATTCATGCAAAGTGAAATAAGCAGAGAAAACAAAAAACATAATGTCATCAGAACAAAAAAAATGAAACTAAATGCAGTATAATTACAAATGATCAAGTTGGTCACAAAGGATGAGTGTGGAATCATGGGTGTGGAATTCTATATATACTGATAGATCTGGCTGAATTGAATTTGTTTCTCTCTTTATTCTCTGTTAAAGGGATAACTCTCTAGAGAGTAAAGAGGGGGAGAAATTTAGAAACTGAGCTGTAAGAAAAATATAAAATATCAATTATTTTTTTATTAGAAAGGCAAGCTACAGTCATCTAGAAACTATACCTATGAGGAATGCTTTGTTCTTTGTACTTTCTAAATGAGAGGTGTTTCTGGGGAAACTCATTAGTAGAAACCATTAATTCCATTATTAATTCTATTTTAAAAATTAGCTCACATTTATATAGCACATTAGTTTGATCAACTGGTTTACTGTATTTCATCTTTCCCTGCTGTGATTCTGATACTTCAGACTTCAAAAATTCCCTCATCACCTGGGCTCTCTCATCTAGGAACAACCCTCTACCACAGCCAACCTCCTCCCATTGCAAATTCCTGTTTGAGGAAGGGTCCAATTTGGCCATGCTTTACTCCCCTCCCAGACATACTTCTGACTCTAGACTTTGCCTATCACAACCTCATGCACATATCGACTATACACATTCCCCACTTCAACTCTCTTTTCATGTTTTCTTCCCACATTAGAATATAAATTCCTTAAAGGGAGGGACTTTTTAAAATTGTGTTTGTATCCCTAACACTTAGTCCCTGATTATTAAATGTTTGTTGTCTAACCTTGCCTATGAAATATGTACTATAAATAATCATCTCCAAGGAAACCAAGGTGAATGAATTTTCCTAAAGTTACATTGCCAATGTCAGAGGCAACATTTGAGTTCATATTCTTAAGATCACCATGCTTTACATTATCAGGCACATTAAATATAAATATTAAAACAAATATTTCCACATAAGTGTAAAAAACAGAAATTAATAAATATAATATCTATTTATGAATAGTACCTACTGGAAATGGAGAATCCTCAGACTGATGGGTGAATATACTTTCAAAAGTTAATTTACTGATTAACTTTCTCTCCCCTTACAGTTAGAACCATTCTTCCTACACAAAGGCACTCAATAAATGGTTGAATGGAATGCAGCTTTAAAAAAATAAAAAATCTTCTAAAGTCACATGCCTACTGGACCACTTTTCTCTAATCAAAAATCAATTTAGTTGTGAAAATGCAACATGGTTCTATATTATTAGTGATACTATCCCCAAAAGTCACAGTATAGGAGAATGCTAAAATATAGAAAAGGAGCCTTTTCTCTCAATGAGACACTATATTACAGTGGTCAAAAAACAATTTAATTCAATATCCTAGTGCAAATTTTAAAAATTAACCCCCCCCCTAAAATTAACTCTATCATAGTTATTTAATTTTAGAAAAAAATGGAGTAAAATTTGGGAATTACTTGGGGAAAAAATTCAAAAATCCTGAGGTTTAAAAATATCAGTATCACAGATGAAGCCAGGGGAGGGGGAGATATAGATTTAGAAAATAAAATAATGTTAAAAATAAAAGAGATCAATAAAAACAATATTTTTAAAAGAAATAGAAGGAACAAAACTTACTAAGAACTGCAAAGCTAGTTGTAAGAAATTAGTTAACTACATTAATTAGGTAGAAGCTAGCTTAAGAATCAATATAAGCACCTAAGGACATGGTACACAGAATACAGTCAATGATGGAAAGTGAAAATAGCATTCTTTCCCAGGGGTGGGATTTGAAGTCTAATGAGAATTTGAGATTATTTAGGATAAGGCAGGTTAGGAAATACTAATTTCTTCTTTCCCATCCCTTTTTCATTTTTTCCTCTAGTTTTCTCTCCCTCTTCCATTTAAATGTTTGTTCTCTTCTTTATTCTAAATATCTTAACCGGATCCTCCTATGGAACTGAAACATTTATGATCTCCATTCTTAATTTTTAAAGTTTGTCTGGAGAAAAAGTGGTTTTCTTAAACTTTTATTAACTTAACTTCCTTAACTTTTTCACAAATATAATATAGGTGACAGGTATTCATAAAAAGATAATTTAACTGACTTATCTGATATTCCAAATTGAATCAGTGGCAAAATTAAGAAAATAATACAAATTAAAATGTGTTTCAGGTAACAAAGAAACAAAGACAAAAAAAAATCCTTTGTCCTCCTGGAGTTTATATTCTCCTGTAGGGTTGAACATATACACAGATAAATATACCCAAGGTGATTTGAAAGGAGAAAGAACATTAATCATTGGAAGGTGGTACCCCAAATTATAGTAGGTAAGTCCACCCTTGAAGGACAATAAAGATTCAGAAAGGCGCAAATGAAGGAGGACTGTTTTTAGGAATAGAAGCTTGTCTGATTAAATGAAATGTAAAGGCCTCATCTCCTAACCTGATACTCTAATAATCCATTATATTCTTAGACCCACCAACTCTAAATAGCAATACAATCTTTAAGATATTTGTGGTTTACTTACTTCCAGTTTAGTATATTCATTGTGACATGCATGATATTTCAAATGCCACTCTATGGTAAAATTCACAGGTTCAAGACAGCTGAAAGACTTTACTGTTTAGAAAGAAAGAATCTCATTTTACATTAAAAATATAAATTACAAATTCAAATATTATTTTTAAAGAACACATTTTGGAGTGTTTAATTCTTTAATTCAATAAAATCAATTTATTCAATCAAAAAAAGTAATAGCTTAATAAATATTACAAAAACTTAAAAACAATATGCTAATGTATACTATTAAGTCCAATAAGATAATAAGGTATAACATGTTAAAAGATTAACATTTTTGATCCACCAAGTCTTATATCATGCTATAATTATTTTCTATATTCTCATCTGTACAGATACAGACAGTGAGGTAAAAAAAAAAATCAAAGCTACATTTATTTCTTTTCCACTGAGGGAAAAAAACTCACTAAGTCCTTGTAAATCAATATATAATAGAAGATGATAATTTAGAGACCATGGATGAAAGGAATCTTAGAGATCGTATAGTTATTCATTTTTCAGGTTAAAAAAAAAAAACAGATTAAGTGACCTGTTCAACCAGAATGCAGTTTTTCTTATTCCCAGTCTGAATATTTATGCAGACTGGGGTTTTGCCTTGCTGCCTGTCTTAACAATCAATATGTAGTTAAAGGAGAACACAAGTTTTGATGTTGTTTTAAAGTCTTCTCTGATGAGATTATGACTATGGGAACAGTGTGACTGGGTAAAATTCAGTCTTACAAATATTAAAATTTCAAACAAAATTAAAACCTTATAAGTTACTGAGAAAAAATATCTTTATGAAAAAAGTCATTCCCCTCACTAAGGTTATACTTACTTTTAAGCTTGATCTCTGTAGAGTTAAACATAGTTTTCCTAAATATTAATGGTCTTGATCCCTACAAAGAAAAACAAAAAAATTACATTGTGTCCTAAAGATGCATAAAGAGTTTATTAAAGGACAGTTATGTGGCTGTGGATAGAGCACTGACCTTGAAGTCAGGAGGACTCAAGATTGAATCTTCAGATTCAATGGGCAAGTCACCTAACCCTGACTGCCTCACATCCAGGGCCATCTCCAGTCATCCTGATTCATATCTGGCACCTAGGCCCAGATGACTCAGGAGGAGAAAGTGATCTAGCACAGCCCTCCCTCACTCAAATCTAATTCATGTGTTTGTCATGGCATCACCTCCCTGATGTCATGGTCTTTTTTTGAGAATGAAGGACAAACATCAGTATCAAAGAGTTTATTATTTAAACTTTTCCTTCGCTGTTTAAAGAATTTTTATTTTATTTTTTTTAAGTTTTTTGCAAGGCAAATGGGGTTAAGTGGCTTGCCCAAGGCCACACAGCTAGACAATCATTAAGTGTCTGAGACCAGATTTGAACCCAGGTACTCCTGACTCCAGGGCTGGTGCTTTATCCACTGCACCACCTAGCCGCCCCTGAATTTTTATTTTATTATAGAACATATGCAAAACAGTAAGGAGTAAAACCATAATCAAGGGAAAATCAACGATCAGGAAATATACAAAAAAGTTAGTTAAAAAGTTCAATCAATTCATCAGTAAACATTAAGTGCCTACTCCTTGCCAGATATTGTGCAAATATTGCTAATTCATTTGTTTACCAGTTCAAAGTAAGTCAGCCCAAGTACCAATGAGGAGGGATACCCATTTACGAAGAATGGACTTTCAGGAATAAAAGACCTCTAAAACTGCTTCTTAATAAATGCTGACAACAAGGCTACCAGAGCAGAAATAGTAATGGACTTCAAGTGATCAAGACTTGAATTGGAATCATTTTTCTCATGCTTCCAGCCACATGAACCTGTGCAAGTTCATTAATGTGCCAACCCCAGCCTCATCATAGGGGACATGAGTCTAATACCTATGGTACCCCCTCAAAGGATCCTTGCACAAGACTTTGCATATAAATTTTAAAGCAGCAGATGTTATTTTTTTCCATGAAGCCTGTATTTGAGAGAAATCATAGCATATGCTTTAATTGTATACCATCTGAAATATATGTACATTATCTAATACCCTGACAATGTGCAAGTTTTCTGTCCATCATTTTAAGTGCTTGTCTTATTAAGTATCTGCATACAAACCAAGATGAATGGGATGGGTTATCTTTTTCATTATAAAGCCCAGTACATGTCACAATAGTTGTATGCTAGGTTTTTCAAAGATGAAAAGACTTTGTGTTAAAAGTTTAAAAGGGTAATATAGCTGAATTTAAAGAAACAAGTCACCTAAGAAAATCAGAACTAAAATATTTTTGTAAATTGTGAAGTTAAGGAAAGTCAAGAGGCTTGTTTCCCACTTACATTTCTCATCAAGTAGTTGCTATATAATAATACTTTAGTTTAGCTTCCATTAGTTTAACAGCATAAGAGTATTTTATTATACAGGCTGCTCACAAAGGAAAGGTGGTAAGGATTTAAAAGGAAGCAGGAGCTAAAATACCAAGAAAAAATCTTTTCTTTGAACATGCTCCCCACTTTACAATATCCAATTTTAACAAAATAATGCTATATCAGTCACTTTGGGGGGTGGGGGATTACACTACTAAAAAAATCACTTGAGATTTGGAGTCAGTGAACCCAAGTCCAAGTTCTGACATGCCATTACTTAACTACTCTGAACCTCAGGTTGGATTTCTACAGTCACTCCCAGTTCTAAATCTTTAATCAAAAGGTTATCTAACAAGAGCAATTCAAGAAATCTTCTATTAAAGCTTAGAGGAGCTGTAATCTAAACTGGTGAAGAGAGTAAGTAACCACCTGAATGAATTTAACTTTTGAAATAATAAAAAGAATCTAATTGCTAACAGCTTACTATCTAGCTTGACCTAACTTCTTGCAGAAATTCACTGGTTCTGTGAAAAGATATGTGTCTGGTAAAGAGGGACTACTCCCCCTTCCAGTTGTTTATTTTCATCTCACCTTTCTGCATATCTTCATAGCAGCACAATGTCCTGAGGGTAGATACTTATCTAATATCTTATCTCCACAAAACACAACTAAAGATCCCTGGAGAGTGAGTACTCTCTCCACCTTCATCCCTCCCCTCCCCACCTAAAAACTGAGTTACATAAACTGTGGCTGCAGTAGGAAATATACCCCCACAGACACTACCATGTCTACTTTTGGTCATAAGCCTTAAATGGGTTTAACTAGGCAGGTTTGTGCACAACACATCAAAAGGACCCAGAAGAGCTCATGGTGGGTTACTTTTCAGGAGAACCTCCATTCTAAGGAAAGACAAGTTAGAAATGTTACAGACTAGAACATGAAAATATTTCATAAATAAGCTTGGGAGAATATCTGAAATTGAAACACCAAGAAAACGAATATGAGAGTTAGAAGGAAGTCTTTTAAATTCTTAATAAGAATTTGCAGATCTTCTCAAAGCAAAACATTTTCAATTCCTTCAACAAATCCTCAGATGGCAATGCCCTCACTATCTTTCACCAGGGTCCTTAGCCCTTCCTTGCTATGTGGACAAAGCATCAGGCTCAGAGTCAGAAAGAACTATGTTCAAATCTGGACTCAGATATTTATGAGAGGGTGTTGTACTCTGTGAATAGAAGCAGCTCAAAAGAAATGAGAAACACACAAGCTTAAAGAATCCACCCAAGTATTCACCTGACCTATTTGTGCCCAACCTGTCAGTCAGACAATCTGTAACTTGACTCTTAACAGTGATGTCATTTTGATCCTCTTTAAGAATAACAGATAACAACCAATCTGTTTCTCAAACTTATTGAGACCCCAATGATATTCATTTTTTTTGCCTCCACTGATCTTCACTCAAATGTCCTATAGCATGTTATCATCCTACTAGTTCCTAGATTAATATAACTAAGTATGTCTTCCTTAATATATGTGCTATACCCGCTCTCCCACCCAAACTCCTGTCTATCCTGTTCCTGATGAATAGGAAGTATAGAAATACATTTTCAAAACCATTATTTTAGTCTAAAGTTCTATTCCATGTCTCAGGGATACTTTAATGATATCAAATTTTCTTCCTTAATATCAGGATCTCTAATTTGCCTTTCATGTTATCAATACTTTGTTTATTGCTGGTTCTTTTGTGGATTTTGCTTCATATGAACTTCTGGGCATCTCTACGGCTATTATTCTTCTTGTAATGGGGCTATTTCTGCATAGTTGTTTTGGAGAATTAGGAGAATGAGTGGAGAAAGAATCCGACTCAGGGTCAAGGATTTCTTTATATTTTGTAATAGCTCCTATCAAGGAGTCATTAACCACTGCTACAAATTGTTTTCTTCCCAGACTGAAAGATCTCTTATCTAATTCAAAGTCTGGACCCACATTTGGAGGGAGTGTTTGAAAGTCAGGGTTAAATTGTAGAGTGAAGATGTACTCTACTGGGAAAAATCAAGAAATCTGGATCCCTTGGAGGCCAAATAGTCATTTAATCTTAAAAGAGCATAATTCCCCTCCCTATTCAGGAGGCATTTCATTTCTAATTTGTTAGATAAATGGCAAAACTTAACATAATTAAGAACAGTAATTCATTCCCCCCCCAAAGTTCAATGGCAAATTAATATCCCCACTTTAAGAATTCATTACTCAGGCTTAATGGAAGGAATTAACTAGGAAGTAAGTGATACTCTCTACTTAAAAGTTTAGTATTCTGGGGAAATACTGCAGAGGCAGATGAAAAATATCAAGAGTACTCATGAGCCATTTTCTTTTCCTCTTCTCTAATGAAATGAAAATTCTGTTTTTTACTGCTGGATTCAATGCAATAAGAAAGTCTCACAACTTCTAGAACTACACTCAGTCTAACTGAGAATATTGCTCTCATTTTCAGAGTTTGGTGAGATCAAGTGAAATTATCATACTAATGCAATCTCTCATGGACAAAATACTACTCTGCTCAAATTACTAGATCAGACATTTGATCCATCTTTTCTTCCTGCCCTGTCTGCTTCTCTCCTGCATGAATCTCCCAAAGTTCTAGCCCTTCTTTCTCATATTTTATAATCACTACTTTCCTATCCATCTCTTATTAGTTCCCTGTTTTTTCCTTGATTTTTCCCAGTAGAGTACATCTTCACTCTACAATTTAACCCTGACTTTCAAACACTCCCTCCAAATGTTTTCCCTTTCCTATGTATATTCTGAAACAGTAATATGGTTCCAATCTATAAGTAAATTGTTCATTCATTGAAAGTCAGTCAACAATGTTTACTGTGTCAGTACACCAGTTCAAATCCCTCAGATGTTTCACCTGTGTGATCTTCAGCAAGTTGTTTCACTAGACCTCAATTTACTTATTTGTAAAATAATGGGGTTAAGCTGGATGCTTTCCAGTGCTAAATCTATGATCCTATGAGTAGCAGGATGAGAACTCCCTGACCAGCCTATAATTTAGTAAATAACTCCTATGGTAGAGGTCATTTCCTGCAAGCACTGGTGCAGTGCTGTATTTTTTATTGGAACCTAAGTTCAAATCCTAGTTCCATTACCTGTATGACCTTGGGAAAGTCACTTACCCTCTCTTTTTTCTCAGTGCCTCACCTGTAAGGTTAAGGAGTTGAATTAGATGGTCTTTAAGAACCTGACAAATCTAAATCTTTGATCCTAGGATCTGTGTAGGGGTACAAAGTTGTCATCAGGACTTGACTAGCCTTCCAACTGGAGGCATCCCTGTATGAAGTCTCTCATAGCTACAATTCAGATTCAGCTTCAAGTCATTTATCTAAAGTCTGCCCAGGTTACCTACTCTCTACCTCCTACCCCACCCCACCCCCCCAGCTCCAGCAGTTCTCTATTACCTCCAGAATCAAAAAAACAAAATTCTCCATCATTTAAAATTCTTCATAACCTGGCACTATCCTACCCTTCCAGTGTTCTTATTCTTACTTTTTAAATCATTGTTCAGGTGCCCAACTGTTTGTGATTCTGGAATGGAGATCTCTTGACAAGGATACAGTGATTTGTTATCTCCTTTTCCAATGGATTAAAGCAAACAGAGGTTAACTTGCTTAGTTGAATCGCCCAGTATCACAGACTCCAGACCCAGAGTCATCGGCTACTTCTTACACTTTCCCCCTTACATTAGCCAAACAAGACACTCCATCCTCTATCTCTGGGCTGCCCCCCACCCCCAGAACATTCTGCCCTTGGCTTCCTTCAAAGCTCCATTCAAAGTCCGTCTTCCTGGCAGAAGAGCTCTCCCAGCTCCCCCAGGCTGCTAAGGCCTCTCTTTTTAAGTTACTTTCTACTCAGAATGCTTTTCATATACATCCATGTACATAGACTCTATCCACGGACTCTATCCACAGTGCATGGCTTCTCATATACACACATATATAGACTCTACCCACAGTGTATGGCTTCTCATATGTCTACATACACACATGTGCACAGACTCTACACACGGTGTATGGCTTCTCATCTATACACGTACATAGACTCTACCCAGTGCATGGCTTCTCATATACACACATGTACACAGCCTCCTCCCCACAGTGCGTGGCTTCTCATGTCTACACACACGTGCACACTCTCCCCACAGTGCATGGCTTTTCATCTACACAAGTACATAGACTCTCCCCACAGTGCACGGCTTCTCATCTACACACATGTACACAGCCTCCTCCCCACCGCGCGTGGCTCATGTCTACACACACGTGTCAACAGCCTCCCCCACGGGCCGTAGTCATAGGAGTTGCTGAGTTTGCCCCAGGGCAGGCGGGCCGCGGGGCTCGGGGCTCCCGGCCCGGGGCAGGCGGGGCTCGGGGCTCGGGGCTCCCGGCCCGGGGCAGGCGGGGCTCGGGGCTCGGGGCTCCCGGCCCGGGGCAGGCGGGGCTCGGGGCTCCTGGCCCAGGGCAGGCGGGGCTCGGGGCTCGGGGCTCCCGGCCCAGGGCAGGCGGGGCTCGGGGCTCGGGCGCAGGCCCGGCCACAGGGCACACACGGCCCCAGGCAGCGGCAGGGCCGGGCCGGGCCAGGCCGCCCGCGGCAGCTCCCAAGCCCCGGGGCTGGGGGGCTGCGGGCTGGGTCCGAGGGCGCCCCCGCCCCCCGCCCGCAGGGCCCCGGGTGGTGCCGGCGGGCCGGGCCGGGGCGGCGGGGCACCTCGCCTCCCGGGGCCGCCACTTACGTTGCGGACCGTCAGCGCCCAGCGGCCCGGCTCCGGGACGGCCCCGGCGGCCCCGCACAGCCAGCACAGCACGGCGGGCAGCAGCGGCAGCGCGCGGCGGCCGGCCGGGGCCCGGGGGGCGCGGCGGGCGCGGAGGGCACGGGGGGCGCGGTCCGGCGGGGCGAGGCGCGGCCCCCAGTGTCGGCGGGCGGCGGCCATGTTGATGCGAAGGCCTCACCTGCCGCCCGCGTGACGTCCGCGCCGCCCCGCCCCCTCCGGCCCTCACCTGCCACGCGGCGGCCCCGCCCCCGAGCCGCCGGCCTCCCCCCGGGGCGGGGGCGGGCGGCGCGGCGGGGGCGGGGGGGCGCGGCGCGGCGGGGGGGGGGGGCGGCGGGCGGGGCCGGGGCGGCGGGGGGGCGGGGGCGGGGCTCGAGGGGGCTGCGCGGCGGGGGGCGGGGGGGGCGGGGCTCGAGGGGGGCTGCGCGGCGGGGGGCGGGGCTCGGGGCGGAGGGGGCGGCGAGGCGGGGGGCGGGGCTCGGGGCGGAGGGGGCGGCGCGGCGGGGGCGGGGCTCGGGGCGGAGGGGGCGGCGCGGCGGGGGGCGGGGCTCGGGGCGGGGGCGGTGCGGCGGGGGCGGGGCTCGAGGGGGCTGCGCGGCGGGGGCGGGGCTCGGGGCGGAGGGGGCGGCGCGGCGGGGGGCGGGGCTCGGGGCGTGGGGGGGGCGGCGCGGCGGGGGCGGCGCGGCTGCCCCTAGGCCCCGGCCCCGTCCCGGGTCCCGCACTGCAGGCCCGTGCGGGGCGGCGGCGGCGTCCGGAGGCCGGAGCCGCGAAGGCCGACCCCGAAGTGCGAGCGCGGCGCTCGGCGGGGAAGCGCGGGAGCCCCCGGGAACACTTGACATCGGCCCGAGGAGGCCGGCGTCAGCCGCTGCCCCAGCGCCCGGCCGGGCCGGGAAAGCCGCCCCCCGCCGCGCGACACCCCGCAGTCTTAGCCGTCCGTCCGCCGACTTCTGAGCAAACACGAAGCAGGAATCAGGGCGGCCAGGAAGTGGCGAGGGCCCCCGGGCTGGAAGCGCCGCCGCGGCCCTGCCAGCTCACGAGTGCCGGGGCCGCGCCGGGGCCGCGCCCGCAGCGCCGAGCACCCGAACAGGTGCCGAAGCGGCGCCGGCGCGCGTGTCTGCGAAGGGCCGCCCGCCTGTCACTTACGGATGGCTTCGTGAAGCCGGCCCACCGGCCACCCCCGTGTTTCCTGCCTTTCTCCATCCATCTGCCTCTCATTCCTTTCTTACTCCAGCCCAGCCAAGCCTAATTCCTCCACTCTGGTCTTCCTTTGTCTTTAATTTTATTTGTTTACCTATTTACCATTGATGTGTAATTGTATTGCATACATAAATAGTATATAGGCATACAAAAGCAACCACACATCAATACTAAGTTGGTGAACAAATAAAGCCAATCACACAGTAGGTAAGAAATGGTAAATAAGTAAGTCAATAAAATCATAATCACACATAAAGAGTAAATAGATAAGCAAAGGAAACCAAACACAACCACATATACACAGTAAGCAGGTAAACAAAACCATAATCACACAATCATACATAAATAAATAGGTAAACAAATAGGTAAACAATAGGTTTAAATTAATAGGTAAACAAATAGGTAAACAGGTAAATAGGTAAACAAAACTAACTAAGGAATAAATGACTCCTTGGTACAGAGAGGTTTATCCAAAGTTGCTTGTATGTATTGAAGACAAGATTTGAATCTAGGTTTTTCTGACTTAAAGGCTGTCCCTCAGAGCACTAATTATGCTCCCTCTCTAATATTTAAACAAAAAACAGAGTTGAAAACCTCTTTTGACCAGCCACCAGGACTGGTTATCATTCTATGCCTTTTTTCTCCATCCTGAGTTCATTTTTTTTTTTTATTTAAGGCAATGGGGTTAAGTGGCTTGCCCAAGACCACACAGCTAGGTAATTATTAAGTGTCTGAGGTCAGATTTGAACCCAGGTACTCCTGACTCCAAGGCCAGTGCTCTATCCACTGCATCACTTAGCTGCCTCCTAAGTGTTTTTCTTTAAGGAGATGAATCACATATTTCTTCATGGGTCCTCTGGATTCCATCAACCAGAGTTAATTTTTTCAAAATTGTTTTCCTTTATAATTATTTCATTTGCCCAAGTTCATAAAAAATTTTTTTCCCAGTTTACCCCCCAAAGCTACCTTTTCCAACATATAAGTCACCAAATTATTAAGAAAAAAAGAGACTTTTGCAGCTAAGGGTAGGCAACTTATTTTTTTAATCACTTTGCTTCATTACTTTCCAATTAAATGTCAAAAAATTTTAATTAAATTTTTTAAATTTCATTTTTACTAGCTGTGTGACCTTGGGCAAGTCACTTAACCCCATTGCTCTGCAAAAAAACAACAAAAATATATGCCCAGATATAAATTTTTTTGTTTTAAATTCTTCCTTTCCCCCCATCATGAAAAAACAAGCAACTTGATATTTATGAAGGCAAAATAATAAAAGAGCTGATGAGCTTAGTCATCTTTGTTTGTGCCCTACTTCCAAGGCACTTGGCCATGATGAGCTACTTCCGTGTGAAGACTTGCCCTCTATAAAATCACTTACCACTGCTTTCCCCTGGGAAGAATTGTAATAAGAATTCAGTCCATTCTTTTAAAGAAAATAAGCATCCCTTATTTATCCCTGGAGTCATTGGTGAATTCTTCACTTTTGCTCAACCCAAACTTCATCAATACCTATTATTATACTTGTGAAGAGGACAGATAAGTAGGACTGTGATTAGAGAACTAGTACTGGAGTCCAGTAGATTTATCTTCCTAAGTTAAAATCTGCCCTCAGACATATAGCTATGTGATCTTGAGCAAGTCACAACCCTGATTGCCTCAGTCCCTCATTTGTACAATGAACTGGAGAATGAAATGGCAAACCATTCCAGTATGTCTGTCCCCCCCAAAATGGGGTCACCAAGAATCAGATCTGACTGAAAAATGACTCAACAATAACAACTTCCTGATTAGTTGTCCTAAATACTTGATTTAGATTTGTAAGCTTCCATCGTAAATCAGCAGGATCAATGAACAAAATAACTCCAACAACTATGAACAGAGGAAAAGTTCATGATTATAAATATAACTCACATTCTTTTCTGTGGTTCATTTTAATATGGAGGTAAACTTAGTTTCACAAATGATATGCCAATCAAGTGCATTCTAATAGGTCCTATCCAGATTTGAATATGTTTTTGACAATGGACTATATATCGTCTGAAGAACAGCCTAAATTAACAAGTATGGGCTTTTTTTTTGTTTTTGTTTGGTTTTTTTGACCCCAGCACCATCCGTATGTAGGGTTTATAATTTACATTAAAGTGAAATCATGAATTTTTGAAGTTTGACATATATATACATATATATGTATATATATATATATAACTAAATTGTGTTCTAGTAGGAAAAGCATTGAACTTGGGATCAGAAGACCTTGTTTAACTCCCAATTTCTTTCTTTCTTTCTTTCTTTCTTTCTTCCTTCCTTCCTTTCTTTCTTTCTTTCTTTCTTTCTTCTTTTTTTTTCAGGTTTTTGCAAGGCAGTGGGGTTTGTTTGCCCAAGGCTACACAGCTAGGTAATTATTAAGTGTCCAAGGCCGGATTTGAGCTCAGGTCCTCCTGGCTCCAGGACTGGTGCTCTCTACCCACTGTGCCACCTGGCCACTCCATCTCCCAATTTCTTAACAAGCCTTCACCTGTGTCAATTTCAGTTTCCTCATCTGTAAAATGAAATCCTACAAGGTTGCTGTTACAAATATCAAATGAAATAATGTATATAAAATATTTTTTTAATGCTGAAGCACTATATTATTAAGTATTATAGTCTCTCTAACCTATAAATTGAGCAGGGGAAGTACAGGAAATTTAGACGACTTAGCCAGGGTCAATAATCTTTCCAGAAACTGAGATTTTTTTAGGTCAAAGTTCTTTATTTTTTTTCCATAGTAGATCATATTATTCACTAACATGAAGATGAGTGGTAAATCAAGAGTAGCAGTGGATTTTCATTATCATTGGCATCTGCAACAAAGGTATAGTCAAGAATATGAAACATTGCGACACTGCAATTTGATCTGTCAATTGGAGATGTCCTTATATCTGACTTTCTCCCAGAGATGATGGGCACTACCTTTCATAGGAAATACAGTTTTTTTTCCCTCTCAAAAACTGTTTGTTTGATGATGGGAGTAGTTTTATTAATTGCACAGAGAACTTGAAAGATTTTCAAGCTTTTGGTGATATAACTAAGAATAAATTGATTGTTCACAGTTAACCAATTATATGTAGCTTCTGGTATACTTAAGGAAAAACTCCTATGTAAGAATTTTAAAATACTGTGTACATGTTTTTGTAATGATTTCAAATACTTGGTTCAATGAAGATGCCTAAAATTGACCAATAGATTAAAAAATAGTATATCAAGTACTATGCAAACCTCATAAAATTACATGAAGTCCAACTTTTATTACTAAAGTTTGGACCTGGTCACACTGCCATTTGAAGTCACACTTTCGGCAGCTAGGGAAGCAATCCAGAGAATTTCAGACTGAGCACCCTCTAGTGACCAAAGGTAGGGGTTTCTACAGTCTTTATCAAAATCACTCTCTGGTAGGCAGCTCACATATTTCATTCCCTCTCTAAATAATGAAATTATAAACTGTCTTTCTGTGAGCTTGAGGAAGGGAACATATAAATTATATAACACCTTTTTTCATTTAGAATAAAAGCTATAAGTCTATAGTTTTATTTAAATTTTCTCTTCAAAATTCATCATCTCACTCTAGATAATTAGAAGCTGACATCCCGAAGGTTCTCTCCATTGTTAACATTCTAAGAAGTCTTATTTCTAACAGATATATAATACACAAAGGTGGTACTTTTTAGAGTTGCAATGACATCTCAGATTTAATGCAGTTTGTACTTATATAGCGTATTGCCAATTATTATGTAGCCTAAATAGTAATTGCTTAATTTCCACACCAATGACTTTTTGGGTGATGAAAAAATATCTATAAAAGCTGACATGTTACAGTAAAACTATTTCTAGAGTATAACAAAATGTTACCAGAAGATGGCAGTAGAAGAATGTATTTCCTTTGTATTTTGGATTATGCATGTAAAACCATTCACTACTCTTAACAAAAATCTGTAGGCTTCACCGGACAGCCAAGGGTGATCTTGATTTAAAAAAAAGTTAAAAAATTTTTCCCTACATAGAAAGACAATAAATTGGGCCAGGAATTGAATGGGAGGAGGAAAGTGTGTTTGAATGCTTTGAGGAGGTTGGAGAGTGCTATTAA
This sequence comes from Macrotis lagotis, assembly GCF_037893015.1. Classification (NCBI taxonomy): domain Eukaryota; kingdom Metazoa; phylum Chordata; class Mammalia; order Peramelemorphia; family Peramelidae; genus Macrotis; species Macrotis lagotis. The sequence continues at coordinate 160,319,924 of NC_133658.1, read as the reverse complement.
TGACATCAAATTTCCCCCTGAAAAGATGGCCCTTCTTTTCAACAAAAACATCATTCAAATTAAGCTTAATAAATGTTTCTTGACTTAGCCTGACTTGACTATATGACTTCAAGACATAGGAGATGACAATCTCCAATGGGAAAGGTACAAGGTGGAGATGAGTAGTATGTGACCTCTTACCAATGAAGAACTACAATGGTGGCATCCATAGAGGAAGAAATCCTAGTTCAGAAGTTAGAGAGCTTGAATTCACATGCTACTTCTGGTTCTTTCTACCTATGTGACCTTGAACAGGTGACTTAATGTCCCTAGGTCCCAATTTTATTAATTGTAAAGTGCGAGGATTGGATTATCTGGCTTCTGAGGTCCCTTTCTGATCTAGATTTATGATCCAATACACAATTGTGAGTGGTTTAAAGGATAGGTATGACCAGAAAAAAATTAGGTATGACCAGAAAAAAAGCAAAACAATTCATGTGTTGAGAGTGAAGGATAGACTCCATGTTCTATTGGTAATCATGTAATATCAGGAGATTTAGAGGACATGAGTAGTTGTAGACAGGAGTTGCACAGAATTATAGGATGTGAATTGGTTGTAACTACCACATGAATTGGAAAGAGTACCACATTTTTGAGGCCCTCCAAAAGTAACCCAAGTATTATCTATAATAATAATCATCAATAAGCATTTATTAAGCACTCATGATATACCAAGTATCAAGTGCTAAGGATATAAAGAAATGTAGGAACATTGTCCTTGAGCCCAGGAAGCTCACATTTTATATATGGGGAGGCAAATAATGATGTACATGCAAGCTACATACAGAGCAAATAGAAGGTAATCCCAGAGCAAAGGCATTGGGTGAGTGGAGTGGAGTGAAAGGGATAGGGAAATTATCTCCATAGAGAGGAAGGATTTGACATGATTCTTGAAAGAAAACAGGGAAGCCAAGAGGTATAGGGGACACTCAGCACAAGGCATGGGGTTGGGAGATTTTTCACATGTGAGAACAGCAAGAAGGCTGATGTTATAGGAGATATTTTATTCAGGAACTATGGAGTGTTTGAAGCAAATGTATTTTGTTTTTTAAATATGTATAATTTTTAGTTCACTTTATTTTGGCAAGATAGACTAGAAAGGATAGTTTCTCATAACATTCCTATTGGGAGTCTTGAGAAGTTAAAAAAAAGATAAAAGCAAAACTGGAGAAGCACAATTCCAACATAGTTCATTACTGAAACTTCCAACCAAAAATTAAAGGTTCCATTTTCCCATACTCTTGGGAGCATTTTGGAGCAGTTAACAGAAGTTAGTCTGCTATTTGTATTGATTCTCTTCCTGTTTAAACCATTTCCTCACTGACTCAGCAAATAGCCATATTTTGACTTGCTTTGTTCTTTGACCAAAAGAGAGTCACAAAAAGGTCACAAAAGTTTATGAACAAGGAATAAACAGCTTCTCTCACTGCTAGATGACAAAGTTGATAAATAATATGCTGCCACAAGCTTACAGACAGAGTGGACTTCAACTCAATTTATATAGACTCCTTGAAGATAGGAAAATCTCTAGACACTATCACACAGACTCACAATAAGGAAAGCATTTTCTTGCTGTTGCTGGGCTTCTCTCTTGGAGAACTACTCTCTGGTCTTTGATCTGTGCAGAAGGAGAAGGCCACCCTCTAGCTACATTTCTTCTAAGATCTCTTTCCTAGACCCCACTTGGACCCCCACTTCATAGCCTCAAATCCAAATGGCAAAGATACCAACATTTGACACAATCCTCTGTCAGATGTAACATCAAGAGGAGCTAGAACCAGGCATAGTAATAGCTAGCATTTAATAGCATTGTAAGGTTTACAAAACACTTTACAAATATTAGTTCACTTAAACCATCAACAAGCATTATATTCAATGGGGAGAGGGGAGAGGCATTCCCAATAAGATCAGGGGTGAAACAAGGGTGCCCATTATCACCACTACTATTCAATATTGTATTCGAAATGTTAGCATCAGCAATTAGAGAAGAAAAAGAAATTGAAGGAATTAGAATTGGGAAGGAAGAGACAAAACTCTCACTCTTTGCAGATGACATGATGGTCTACCTAGAGAATCCCAAGAAATCATCCAAAAAACTACTGGAAACAATTAGCAATTTTAGCAAAGTTGCAGGTTATAAAATAAACCCTCATAAATCCTTAACTTTTCTATATATGTCTAGCAAGATACAGCAGGAAGAGCTAGAAAAAGAAATCCCATTCAAAGTAACCTCAGACAATATAAAATACTCGGGAGTCTATTTGCCAAGACAGATTCAGAATCTTTTTGAAAACAATTATAAAACACTTCTCACAAATATTAAATCATATTTAAATAACTGGGCAAATATCAACTGCTCATGGATAGGTAGAGCTAATATAATAAAAATGACAATTCCACCAAAACTAAACTATCTGTTTAGTGCCCTACCAATCAAAATTCCAAAAAATTACTTTAATGAGTTAGAAAAAATTGTAAGTAAATTCATATGGAGAAATAAAAAGTCAAGAATTGCCAGGAGCTTAATGAAAAAAAGTGCAAAAGAAGGTGGCTTAGCCCTAGCTGATCTAAAATTATCTTATAAAGCATCAGTCATCAAAACTGTTTGGTATTGGCTAAGAAATAGAGTGGTGGACCAGTGGAATAGACTAGATGTAAAAGCAGGAGATGATTATAGTAATCTGCTGTTTGATAAACCCAAAGAGTCCAGCCATTGGGATAAAAAGTCCCTCTTTGATAAAAAGAAAACTGCGGGGATAATTGGAAATTAGTATGGAAGAAACTTAGATTTAGAACAACACCTCACACCCTTTACCAAGATAAGATCCAATTGGTTACAGGACTTAGACATAAAAAAAAACCAATACTATAAGCAAATTAGATCAGGGACTAGTTTACCTGTCAGATCTATGGAAAGGGGAGCAGTTAATGACTAAGGAAGAGTTGGAGAACATCACCAAAAACCAATTAGATGATTTCGATTACATTAAATTATAAAGCTTTTGCACAGATAAAACCACTGTATCCTAGATCAAAAGAAATGTAGTAAATTGGGAACCAATCTTTACAACTAATGATTCTGACAAAGGACTCATTTCTAAAATATACAGAGAACTGAGTCATATTTTTAAAACAAAAATCCATCCCCCAATTGACAAATGGTCAAAGGATATGCAAAGGCAATTTACAGATGAGGAGATCAAAACAATTCATAGCCATATGAAAAAATGCTCTAAATCATTAATTATTAGAGAAATGCAAATTAAAGCTTCTCTGAGGTACCACCTCACACCTCTCAGATTGGCCAATATAACCAGAAAGGATAATGATTATTGTTGGAAGGGATGTAGGAAATCTCGGACACTATTACACTGTTGGTGGAGCTGTGAACTCATCCAACCCTTCTGGAGAGCTATTTGGAACTATGCCCAAAGGGCAACAAAAATGTGCATACCCTTTGACCCAGCAATACCACTACTGGGTCTATATCCTGAAGAGATGAAGAAAAAAGGTAAAAACATTACTTGTACAAAAATATTTATAGCAGCCCTGTTTGTGGTGGCAAAGAATTGGAAATCAAGTAAATGTCCTTCAATTGGGGAATGGCTTAGCAAACTGTGGTATATGTATGTCATGGAGTACTATTGTTCTATTAGAAACCAGGAGGGATGGGATTTCAGGGAAGCCTGGAGGGATTTGCATGAACTGATGCTGAGTGAGATGAGCAGAACCAGAAAAACACTACATCCTAACAGCAACATGGGAGTGAGGATCAACCTTGAAGGACTTGCTCATTCCATCAGTGCAACAATCGGGAGCAATTTTGGGCTGTCTGCAAAGGAGAGTGCCATCTGTATCCAGATAAGGAGCTGTGGAGTTTGAACAAAGTTCAAGGACTATTCCCTTTAATTTAGAATAAAACAGATATCTTATTGTCTGATCTTGTTACCTCTTAGAATTCTTGTGTCTTCTCTCAGGATATGATTTCTCTCTCATCACACCCAATTTGGATCAAGGTACAACATGGAAACAAAGTAAAGACTGACAGAGTGATTTCTGTGGGGGGGGGGGGAAGTAAGATTAGGGGGAAAAATTGTAAAACTCAAATAATATCTTTAATAAAAATTAATAAAAAAACATATTATTTCAATTGATCCTTCAGAAACCCTGGAAGGTAGGGGCTAATATTATCCTCATTATCTAGATGAGGATACCTTTGACAAAAGTGTAATGATTTGCCTGTGGTAACAGCATAATAAGTATCTGAGTGTGAATTTGAACTTACATCATCCTGACTCGAGGACCAGTAGTATATACATTATACCATTTACCTATAAATATATAAGTTCCTTGAAAATAAAAACTTTTTTATTTTGTCTTTCCCTTCCCAGGATCTAGCATAGTGTCTTACATATAATAAATGCTTCGATGATTGCCAAATTAAATCAGATTGATCCTTAGAGATCAGGACTGGTTGCACCTCTACAAATTATTTTTTGAAATGAAGGACACAGTCTTTCCCAGTTTAAATCTGGCTTCAGACACATGCTAGTTGTGTGACCCTGGACAAGTTACTTAACCCTGTTTACCTCAGTTTCCTCATCTGTAAAATGAACTAGAGAAGGAAATGACAAACCATTCCTGTACCTTTGTCAAGAAAACCCCAAATATGGTCATAAAAAGTCAGACAAGACTGAAACTGCTGAACAACAATATAAGGTAGAAAAATTCTAAGTGTTGGTATAGAAATCCACATTAAACATTCAATATATAACACTTCAATATATAACACTTCAAGATTGCAAGCTGTCTACTGCATATACAGTGTGTGTGTGTGTGTGTGTGTGTGTGTGTGTGTGTGTGTGTGTGTGTGTATTCTCATTTGATCTTCAAAAAGACCTGGTAAGTAGGCACTATCATAATCCTAATTTTAGAAAATGAAGAAACTGAGATTGAAAGGTTACCTAGAGTTAGTGATTATCTGAGGCAGGATTTGAATCTGAATCTTCCTCATTCCAAGTCTAGCACTCTTGTACTTTATCCACTATACCACATCACTGCCTCCAAAATTGTGTAGGTTTTAGAGCAGGAAAGAAGATTTGAGATCATCTAATTTAGTCCCTTTCTTTATAGCTAAGAACATTAGGACCCCAAATCTTTTAGATGGCTTCATCAACATCACACAAGGAATAAGTCTAATTAGCAGAACTTCAATTCAAACTCAGATCAATTCCTAAAGTAAGTTGAAGTCATGGAAAGAGAATATTTTCTTTAACTCAGAAGATGAGAAAGTAATTAAGACTAGCTTCATCTATATATAAAGTTTATTTTATAGAAATATACACTTCAGGGGCAGCTAGGTGGAGCAGTGCATGCAGCACTGGCCCTGGAGTCAGTAGTACCTGAGTTCAAGTCCAACCTCAGACACTTAATAATTACCAAGCTGTGTGGCCTTGGGCAAGCCACTTAACTCAATTGCCTTGCAAAAACCTAAAAAAAACCAAACAAACAAAAAAGAAATATATACTGCAAACATCTTCAAGCTAGTTTACAGAAATGAGAATTGTTTGTGAATTCCGAATTTTAAATGACTTGAAATATTTCCAAAAAATAAAAAATAAAATGCAAACTTCTTTCTTCTTATGTAAAAAGGAAATGAAAAAAATACCTCACATATTGTAGAAACCAAGGTCATTGATTGCCCATTCTGGTTAGTTTATATAACCCATGTGACATGGTAGTTGCAATGAGTATCTCTTTTTTATTATTTTAATATCTCAAGTAAAGACTAGTCATTCAGTTGTTGAATGTTGTATTCACCTTTCAGTCTAGTGACTTCACCTATGTTCTGTAAGTAGGTTCCTACCATTTAAAGTCTTATATAAGTCACTCAAGCCCATTGCCTTGCAAATTTTTTTTAAAGTCTTATATAAGAAATTCAATGACATAAAGGAACCAGCAATGAATAAAAATGTTAAAACCTCTTAAGTGTTATGAAGGCTAGGAAAGTCAGCCATGAAGTACTGAGTACTGTATTTTTCATTTTTTTAATGTTTTTCAATACTTTAGGTTATGAAATCAAATTACTACCTGAAGGATAAGGACCTCTTTTCTTCTATATTGCTCTTACAAATGCAAGAAACTTTGCACAAAATAGGCATTCACTAAATATATAAGTTAATGAGACCACCTGGGTGTTTCAATGACAAAGAAAGGCAACAACTTAAAGGACCTTTTAGAAAGATTGTCATACTTCATATATACATATAATGGGTATCTTATTTCTTATATTCTTAATGAATGGAGCAGGGAGGGGAAAAGAGAGAGACTCTTATAGACTCAATTAAATCAGTATTTTATGAGTACTTTAAGTGACTTCCCAAGGTTTCACAGATAATCATGCTTATGATAATAGTTTTTATTTATACAGGACTTTAAGATTGACAAAGCCATTTAGATGTGTTATCTCATTAAAATCTAAAAAAACCCTATTATTATCCTTATTATTACAACTTCCATTCTATAGATGATTCACACACAGAGACATACAGCTACTAAGGATCTAAAGCTCGATTCTGAAGAGTTCTAATTCTCCCTCAAAAGTCTATTCTGGGGACAGCTAGGTGGCACAGTGGATAGAGCACCAGCCCTAGAGTCAGGAGGACCTGAGTTCAAATACAATCTCAGATGCTTAATAATTGCCTAGCTGTGTGACCTTGGGCAAGTCACTTAACCCCATTTGCCTTGCAAAAACCTATTTATTTATTCCAGGCAATTAGCTAACCATCTGTCTGAATTTTTATTCAGATGTCTACCAAAATCAAACGATACTTATAAGCTCATTTCCTTGTCTGACTTCCTACTCAGTCTCTTTGCTGGTTCATTGTTCTTTTTTTGCTCCCTAAATGTGGGATTCTTTAAAAACTGTATCTTGACTGTCCACTCTCTACCCATTTTCAAGTAGATTTTATTATCTCCTCTACAAACAGAATTCCTAAATTTGTATTGAATCTTGAATCACTCCAGTTGGGGTGGCTAGGTGGTGCAGTGGATAGAGCACCGACCCTGGAGTCAGGAGGACCTGAGTTTAAATCTGGCCTCAGACACTTAATATTACCTAGCTGTGTGGCCTTGGGCAAGCCACTTAACCCCATTTGCCTTGCAAAAACCTAAAAAAAAAATCACTCCAGTGATATATTTCCAACTTTTAGCTGAAGAAGACCATGCCAGAATCCCCAGCATCAATGCCTAAAGGAGTGAAAACAGAACTTCAGACCTTGCTCATAGGGTAGCTGACCTTGGACATGACCTTGGTGGAACCAATGCTTGTAGAAACTGAACTAAGCTCTATCTTGCGTTCCCCCAAAATCAAGATATTTTTTATTTTTGCAGGGTAATGGGGTTAAGTGACTTGTTCAAGGTCACACAGCTAGGCAATTATTAAGTGTCTGAGGTCATATTTGAACTCAGGTCCTCCTGACTCCAGGGCCAGTGCATCGCACCATCTAGCTGCCCCCCACAAATCAATATTTCTAAGGGAGTGTGTACTTCTTAGTTGTATTTTTGTATGTCTATTCTTGCCATACCTTTGAAATAAACATCCCTTTGTAAAATCTAATTAATGCTAAGTGGTTAAATGGAAAAGCTAGTTATTGGCAGTTAATAGTGGGGTGGTCACACCTTGAAGCTGATAGTAATAGAGGAAATCCCCAAATCTCTGAGCTGTACCCTTAGAACTCTGCTGGGCAGTATAGTAGACTATGAAATAGTAAGCTCAAAAGCACACTTGCTACAAGTTCTAATATAATAATGTTCTAATAAATATATATTAATGATGTACATATTATAAAACAACAAATAAAAAAGGAAATTTTTGTTTGATAAACCAATAATTTGTTATTAATAATTTATTGACAAAACTACTGGAGTTTACTAAGCAGGGAAGTGATGTTATGTCTTTCTAGATGCAACCTACTGCTAGTGCCTTGACTCTGAAATTATCTTCCATCTATACTGTATATATATCTTTTATGTACCTGGTTATTTATTTTCATGTTGTCTACCCCTTTAGAAGGTGGACAGTATTTTTCTCTGTTTTCTTTCTTCTTTTTGGAGTTGATTCTTCTCTCATAACATGAACAATATACATATAGATTGTTTAGCATGGTTATAAATGTAGAGCCTGTATCAGATTGCTGTCAAGGGGAGGGAGGAGGCCGCGGTCATCGGCTCGGCTCTCGATGGCCGCCTCCCCGCCACCTTTCCCACGCTCCCGCCGCGCGGGGGGCTGCTGGTCCTCGTAGCAGCGTCGCGACCAGAACAATGTTGGTAATGCAGATGGTGCACTTAAACTGAGCGATTTAAAGGATTTTGAAGTAAAAAGAGCTTTTCATTCAACAATGGCAGGAAAATCATCACTTTTTAAAGTAATTCTCCTTGGAGATGGTGGCGTTGGGAAGAGCTCTCTTACGAACAAATATGTCACTAACAAATTTGAGAGCCAGTTATTCCACAATGTGTGGAATTTTTAAATAAAGACTTGGAAGTGGATGGACACTTTGTAACCATGCAGATTTGGGACACAGCAGGTCAAGAACGCTTTAGAAGTCTGCGAACACCATTTTACAGAGGCTCTGACTGTTGTCTTACTTTCAGTGTAGATGACTCTCAAAGTTTCCAGAACTTGGGCAACTGGAAGAAAGAATTCATTTATTATGCAGATGTCAAAGAGCCTGAAAGCTTTCCATTTGTGATTTTGGGTAACAAGATTGACATAAGTGAAAGACAAGTTTCCACAGAAGAATGGCCCAGGCCTGGTGTAGGGACAACGGCAACTATCCTTACTTTGAAGCATGTGCAAAAGATGCCACAAATGTTGCAGCAGCTTTTGAGGAAACTGTTAGAATAATTCTTGCTACTGAGGGTAGGTCAGATCACTTTATTCAGACAGATACTGTCAACCTTCACCGAAAGCCTAAGCCCAGTTCATCTTGTTGATTATTAAAAAGCTTTGCCAATATAGCTCTAACCAACTCATTTACAAAATGGGGCAGGAGAAATGGGAAGAAGAGGATCACAAAAAAAAAAAAGCAAGTCCAGTTCTAATAATAAAATTTAAACTAATCTATATTGTTGCTTCATTAGAAAGTGGAAGGGAAAAATATCCATTCATTGAGTAACCTATTTACTGAAGTCACATAACATTTATAAATAAAAGTGTCTCTAATAACAAATGGTTACTTAAATTTTAATGTATAACTTAAAGAGCTAATAATAAATCAAATGAATACTTTAATTAAAACAAAAACTTGAATTTCTGGAAGCACTTGTTTTTTCCCCCTAGAATTCAAAAGAACACATTTTTGTATGTATATATTTTTACAAAATTACATTTTATTCTTGGTTCTTGAAAGCACATTTAAAAAATGCTCAATATTAAAGATTTAAACCAAAAAAGTATCTTGGACTTGACACTTTACATGAAATTATTTAAATGCTTATATCTGATCTGTAAGAGTGGAATATAGTTGATTAATAAAAGGCAAAAACTTAAAAAAAGGGGGGGGAGGAGGGAAGAGAGGAAGAAAAATGTAAAACTCAAAACCTTGAAAAAAATTGGTAAAAACTACCATTGCATGTAGTTGGAAAAACAATAAAATATTTTTTTTAAAAAAGAATGTGGACATTGTTTATGCTTTTCTTCTTAGCCCCAAGACGTTAGCATACTACCTGTTGCAAAGTGTTTAATCAATGCTTGGTGATTGACAGATGTGGTCAGATATTAGCATTAGGTAAATCATTTTGGCAGGTGGGCAAAAGATGGATTGAAATGGCCAAAACCTTAAAAGAAGAAAATCAATTAAAAGGCCATTTCAGCATAGTGGATAGAGCTCCAGCCCTGGAATCAGGAGAACCTGAATTCAAATTTGACCTCAGACACTTTCATGCAACTCATTTTGATCCATCCAAAATGAAAAGGGAAGTGTCGGTGCCCCAGGCCACAAAGCCTATCGTCCACATGGTAATTGCTTCAGGGGAATTAAGGAAGATACCTCCAGAGGTAGGTATTCTGGGGCAAGAGGGGTCCTAGGTGGCAGCTGTTGGTGGTACCCGGGTAGAAGTCAGATCTTAAGCCCAGTGGGACTTACTATGTGGTCACCTGAGAATATGGATGAGTCAAAAGGTGCTTCTAGACTGAACAGGAAGACAAACAAGACACAAAGGAGCAGATTACTCTGTTATCCTGCATCACAAGAAAGGGAGGTAGGACATAGAGTAGGACCATAAGCTTCTGCATTCTGGACCCCAGGTAGAGGATACAAGAACATTCCAAGAGAGAACCAAGTGTCTTCTTTACTTCATAGGAGGGAATAATTGTCAGGGTAAAGACAGGGAAGAATAGAACCAAGATTTCTTACTCAAATGAAGGAAGAGAGCAAGGTCAAGACAAAGATCTTAGAAGTCAAAGATCTTGAAACTCTAATTATTACTTCTAGTGAGATCATGTCATATTCTAAAATCCAAGATTTGCTATTCAACATCTTGTTCTTCTTGTGGTGAAGCAATTTCAAATCTAAAATATTTCAGGACCTGCCAGCTTTGAAGATCAGGATGTGGTTTTCCTTTTCCAAGGATAGGCTCTGTGAACTGAGGGGCACCGACACTTCCCTTTTCATTTTGGATGGATCAGAATGAGTGGTATGAAAGTGTCTGAGGTAAAATTTGAATTCAGGTTCTCCTGATTCCAGAGTTGGTGCTCTATCCACTATGCTGAAATAGCCTTTTAATTGATCTTCTTGTTTTAAATAGCAGTCAATTTTGAATTGATGGGATCCTACCCTTTTTAAAAAATTTTTTTTTATCCTACACTTTTAATAAAAACTGTCTTCTCAATCCAGTTTGAATCCTTACCTTTTAGGTTCTTGAAACCAGTTTTCCTGGCAGGAACAAAGTAAAAGAAAGGTAATATAAATCTGGCCCTCTCAAAACCCCATTCCAAAAATCTAGAGTCGTGTGGGAGAAATTAATTAAGATATTGCCAAGGATGTTACATAGCAGACTGAAATGGTGAAAAAATTTGACTTTTAGCAAAACTGAAATTTCCAAGCAATTGTCCTTCCTGAGACTGAACACTCAGTAAATGACGGTAGGATTAGAGTCAGAAGACCTGGGTTTGAATAAGTGCTATAATACTAAGCAAGTCACTTATCAATCTCTGGGTCTGGTTCTTAATCTGGAAAATAAAGATGTTTTTAAGATTCCAGTGAACTCTAAATGTTATGAAATAATTATAACACATCCTGCTAGAATTCTATTTAATAGGAAAAATAAATCACAAAATCAGTTTGTGCTCAAGAAGTTTCCCTTTATCTATACCCTCACCAGTCAGAAGCAATATCTCCTTCATTCAGTGATAAATAATGTAGTAACTTACTTATATATCTCTGATACATTTATTGAATTTTAATTTGTATCAAATTTATTTGGTTAGCACCAATAGATTAGAAGCTCTTTGAAGGTAGGAACTACCTATTTTTATATTTCCAAACCCTGAAATGTCTTGAAAAAGGTAGATTAATAAATATTCTTCAATTTGAATTTTATTGAACTATTATTTACAAATGAAAGAATATTGCTTATGGTATTCCTATACCTCTTCCTCTCTATGCCCATCTCCATGAAAAAATAGAAGAGGATTTAGGATGAGGGAGATGTGCCAATATTGGGCAGCCAGAATTAGGCAGCTAGAATTAGATACTGGTCCTGCAATTTCATTAGTAAAGGGAACTCTCTGGCAGCTGTTGGTGGTACCCAGGTAGAAGTCAGATCTTAAGCCCAGTGGGACTTACTATGTGGTCACCTGAGAATATGGATGAGCCAAAAGGTGCTTCTAGGTTAATAGGAAGAGAAACAAGACACAAAGGAGCAGATCACTCTGTTATCTTGAATCACAAGAAAGGGAGGTAGGACACAGAGTAGGACCATAAGCTTCTGCATTCTGGAACCCAGGTAGAGGGAACTGGACCTGGAGTCAGGAATACCTGAGTTCAAATCTGACCTCAGACACTTGTTGTAAAACCATTAGCAAGTCACTTAATGCTGCCTCAGTTTCATCATCTATAAAATGAGTAGAGAAAGATATGGTGAACCACTCCAGTAACTGCCAGGAAAATACCAAATGGAGTAGAGAATTAGACATTAGCATCCTGTTATCTCATCTAGGTGTAAGGACAGTTATTAAAAGAGTAAATAAGGAAGTCAGGAATAAAGTAATGAGGATCATCCTTCAATAAATTTTTTATTGATACTATTTGTCTTTAAAACAGCCATTTCAAGCCTGCCTATTTCCAGAGTGGGCCCTTGCAGAAAAAAAAAAGCTTAAGTTAAAACATCAGACATAAAGAGAGCATCTAGCAAAGTATAAAATATACTTATCAAGCAGTCCTCCTAGCTCTGTCATGAGGAAGGAGATATGTTTCAGAAGACCCAGGGAGAACCAAAGAGTCTATAGAGCAAAATTGTACACAAATTCAGGTACAATTTAGAGACTAGGAAGGAACCTGTCAATTTCATAAGTAATATAAAGGAATTGTTTTATAGCAAGCAAAAGAAAACTCAAGGTTAAAATTTCACTGTACAAATTTATTCATTATTAATTTACAAAAAAAAATGAAACATTAACAGCTTTTCATTAAAACCTTTATACATATGTGAACAAGAAAAATGTTGGCAAGATAAAACTAAACCTTAAATTTTCATATCTACAAGGGATTTCATAAAATAGATCATCTTGTAATAAAATATAATCTTTGCCTCTCTTTCTATACACATATTTTTCTATATACAAATATATATTATATACTTCAATGATCACTTAACTAGTCAACATCCTTTGGCACTTTGGGACTAGACCATTTACTTGGTGAAAGACAAAACATCTCAAAGAATAAATCCACTGTAGAGCATTCTTAAATAGAACCATACCATTCCCCTCAAGTCTGTCTGCCTTTCCTTTCACATCAGAACCTCAGAATCTTCTGAGGAATCATCTGCATACAACAACTGATCCTGTAATGTATTATGCATGGGCAGAGTGCTGGACTGTGACCACGTTGCCCCATTCCTCAAAGCTTTGTCCTCCAATAAAACTGTGTTCATTTGTTCAGGAGTCACAGATGTGGGAGCAGTCAAAGGAAGAGTTTCCCATTCTTCATTTAATCCATTCAAGATGTATCGTTCTTCATTGGGATGATTCTCATGTACTTCTACTGTTACCACACTAGAGTCAGACTTGGCAGCACAAGAGGCCATGATATAATTAGGATCAATGTCCATGTCCATCTCAGTGAACATAGGGTCTTCTGCCATTCCTTCATAATCCTCCAACTGTCGTGTATTGATATAAATTATATCTGCTTTTTCCTGGCCATCAAGCAAACTCTCCAAGAGCTTTTCTAGTCTGAGTTTTAACTCTGAGAAGGTAGGACGGTCCAAGGGATTAACTCTCCAGCAAGCACACATTATTTCATACCTACGAGGTTAAAGAAAAATAAGACTTATTAGTACTAGGATGACCATACAAACTAACCCCAATATGCTTTTTAAATATTTAAACAACTTTTAAAGTCAAGTAGTAATTAATATTCACATGTATTATGTCACATCATATATAAATATAAATGCAAAATTATTACAGTGCAATATACATTCTCTGCATGATCCAAAATAATTGTTGGTTCCAAAAAAACTCCTTTAAAATTCATCAATTAAAACCCCAATATTCTTTTTTTTTTTAGGTTTTTGCAAGGCAAATGGGGTTAAGTGGCTTGCCCAAGGCCACACAGCTAAATAATTATTAAGTGTCTGAGATGGTATTGGAACCCAGGTACTCCTGACTCCAGGGCTGGTGCTTTATCCACTGCGCCACCTAGCTGCTCCCCCACCCCAAATATTCTTTTGATGTCCCTGACTTTCCAGACTGTATTTTTTTTTGTCATACTATTCCCTCCAATCTCCCTCTGTTGAAATTCTATTCATTCTTGCAAGTCCTCTTGAAGAAGCTAAATGGTATGGTGGGTAGAAAACTTGTCTTTAGTCCAGAAAGACCTGGGTTCAAACCCCAACTCTTACACATCTTGGCTATGTGATCCCAGGCAAGTCAGTGAACCTCTTAATGCTCTAGGAAATCCTCTAAGGCCTTTAAGTTGTTGCTAAGATGTCAACCTGAAATTCAGAGAGTTCCCTATACTAATGAAATTGCAGGACCAGGACCAGTCTCCAATTCTATCTTATCCTTTAAGATACATCTCATTCATTAAATCTTTCTTCATATCTCATCACTGGATATGATGTCTCCTCTTCTTTGAACCTCCAGAATACTGTGGTTTTATCTCTTTTCTAGCACTTATCACTGAGTTGTCTTATATAGTTATTTTTGTGCTTCTCTTACCTCTCCCTCCTACAGTGTAAGTTTTTTTTCACAGCATAGACTCTTATCTTATTCATCTTTGTATCCATTGTATTCATCTAATAGTATATTATAGTGCTTTGCATTTTATAGGAGTGCAAAGATTATGACAAGTTGAACTCAAAACATACACTCACTAAAATCAATTCTCTGGGACGTTATTGTGGCAAGTTAGTGAATTCATTTGTGCTTCACAGCCCATATAATCAGACAAAATATATGTTTCTTTTCTATACAAATGGGGGCTGAGAGTGGGGAGGAGAATGCTACCATAAAGAAGAATCAGAATCAAGTGCTGGCCTCAAGAATTAGGATGAAATAACTGTGGGTTCCATCTACTAGCTGAAAATTATGCCTTCCATGATTTACTGCAGTATTTCCCCCCCCCCAAATTCCAGAAATAAATGATCAGCAAAAAAGGTGGGCTGACCATGTAATAAGTGCAAGAGAAAAAGATGAATAGACAACATATTGTGCTGGTACTTGCAAAGAGAAAGGATGTAGCATATAAGAGGATGTATGAGATAATACAAACAAGATTCAAATAGGATAAATGGTATTGAAGGGCTGTAACCTGCCCCACTGGAAGGGGTACCCCCATCAGGGAGGTAACAAATTCATTGACTTTTATTCATTGTTTACTAGATGCTTTGAGCATTTAGTAAATTAAGTCTAATAGATGTCACTTGACATCCAACATCCACCCAAATCACATATGCATGGGCCTCAGAGATTGGAATTTTCTGGCATTAAACTGTATATTTTTAAAAGTGAGTATTTCAAAATGTTCTCCATTGTATCACACCCACACCTACCACTAACTCTTGCCACTCTAAGTTCAAGTTCTGGCTGACTCTGCTAACCAATTAATAAGCAAACATGTGTGCAGTGTCTACCACGTGCCAAGCACTGCATCTCAATGAAAAAGAAAGAGGCGCAACAAGCCCTGCTCTCAAAGAGCTTACTGTATCATCTGTAATACTTTCCCGACAATAGTAGAAATGTGACATCGAGAACAAAGAGAAGCAGTACTCACAGGTCATCCAAACAATCATCTGGCTGCTTCAATCGGTGACCATGAATCAGATACTCATAGATTTCATGGTTCTGCACCCCAGGATATGGAGTCATTCCTCGAGTGACTATCTCCCACATGGTTACTCCAAAAGCCCACTACAACAAAGCAAAAGCAAATGAGACTGTCATTTCAAGAAAGACTGAATGACTCTTTTCATCAGAAAAGGTCATTTTCCTGTAGGACATGAGAATCATGACTATGTTGATAATTATATCTAAGATGTTATGTTCCCACAACATGGAAATAACATGGTGCTCCTTTCAACCCTCACTAATTTTAATAAAGTCATTCCAGGAAAACTTGCAATGGAAGATACAGAAGTAGTTCAGTCAGAAATGTTTTGTTTACTGCCCTCTTTCAGTGTCATTGTCAACATCCATCTTGTGATTTTCCCAGAAAACTGAAATCATATGGAAATGTTGGAACAGTACTTATTATGTGGACATAGGCATCTTTCTTCTGAAGACTCCAAATAATTTTACTTAGATTAAATTATTCCTTTGTGTAATATTTCTGAGGTAATTATCAGCATTTAATATCATTGTCTTTTTATTTTAAGTGACATATCTGTTTTATTAAATAAATATTAATATTAAAACAGTGATTAGAGTGAAGAAGTTTAGGCCAGATTATAATATAGGAAGGAAGAAATAAATATTAAATGTCTTCTATTTTCAAGGTACTGTACTAAGTGCTTTTACAAATATTATTTCATTATATCATTCCAGCAACACTGAAAATTACACAAATTATTCCCTTTTTACTAGTTTTACAATTATTCCCATTGTACAGCTCTATAGAACCTGAGGCAAACAGAGGTTACAGAACTTGCCCAGACTCACACAAACAGTAAATGTCCAAGATTGAATCTGAACTGTCTCCAGGTCCAGTATTCTATCCAAGTGCCATCTATATAACACTTTTATTACATTTAAATAGTGTTTTAAAGTCTGACGATTGTTTTTCATCTGTTTTCTTATTTGATCCTCACAACAGCCCTGAGTCTCAGAAAAAGCAGGTGACTTGCCCAGGGACAAACAGCAAGCTTCAGAGGCAGCATCTTTTTAACTCTTGAGTTCTTGGTTTTATGCCATGCTGCCTTCTTTTCCTATGAATTAAAAGGGCTAATGGTATTTTTTTTTATTTTTGCAAGGTAAATGGGGTTAAGTGACTTGCCTAAGGCCACACAGCTAGGTAATTATTAAGGTTTTGAGGTGGGAGTTGAACTCAGGTACACCTGACTACAGGGCTGGTGCTCTGTCCACTGCACCACCTAGCCGCCCCGATAGTTAATGGTATTATGAAGGAAAGATCAAAGATAAAAGATAAAAAAGATAAAAAAAATAAAAGCACATTCTCAAGGCTTTAATTACTTGAAATAGTAAAAAGAGTCTGCTTGAGATTTCTTTTTTTTATACTTATTGTTATTATCATTTTGTTTGTTCTTTCTGTATTTCATACATACCACATCACTTTTGCTTGTGTAGACACGATCTGCCAGGCTTTCTATGGCAATCCACTTTACAGGCATCTTGGCTATACGACCTTGGCGGTAATAATCACCACTGTAAATTTTCTTAGAGAGACCAAAATCAGCTACACACACAGTCATATCATCCCGCAACCTAGGGACAGAAACAGCAACAGTCTCAAAATACTTACTCATTTGTGTAACTTAAAGATGATAAATGATGAAGAGAGGGGTGTGAAGGACCTAGTTCTATGACTATTTACAAATATTGTTTGAGGATAGGTTGGGCTGAGCCCTGCATTCCTTTCTAAGTCTTGGATAAAGCAATTCTGGAAAAGTCAGCTCTTATACAAATCTTAACCTGCACTGTTTACTTTCTGAAATACAAAACATCAATTTTCCCCTGCATATTGATTTTTCCCCCCTTCCAATATCTTTTAAAGTGAAATGAATCATTTCCTTTCCTTTTGTTACAGAAAAATCATAAAGAAGTATGAAGAGTTTAAGATGAAGAAGGCACTGGAATTCTTACATGCAATTTCGGGCAGCTAGATCTCGATGAAGAAAATTCCTGTTGCTCAGATATTCCATTCCCAATGCAATATCTACCATGAATTTTAGAAGGGTCGTCAGGGGTACATGCTGAGGGAAGAAGAAAAAAAGAACTAAGAAATATCCTAACTTTTTAATCATTAAAAAACAAGCAAAAATAAAAAATTAAAACCCCCACTCTCACCAAGAATTTTCATAGTTCTACCTAAATCAAGGTATGTGCCTCTGTTTTTTTTTTAAATAGTACAATAGGTAAAGGGATAGACTGTGTATTTCCATACTACTGGTGTTATAAACAAGATTTCCAAAGAAAAACAAAACAAAAAGCTCAAGTTGTCTTTGTTTAAAAAAAAACTCAAAATGTTTTCATGTTATCATTAAGACATAGTAAATAGCTACTTGGTTTTCTCTTCATAAAATAGGAAAACAAAATAGCTTTGTCACTGTGAAATCAAATAGCCAGTAGAAAGAGAATACTGGTAGAATGCATAATGGAATTCATTATTTGTTCAGCTTGAAATTGCCTGACTTCCTAGGAGTCCTATCTGAAGTCTGAAAACCTTATCCACATCACTGTTTCCAGTACCTATATGTGTCTTGAAACCACATGCATTTGTTTTATTTTTGCTTTAAAATGTGTTAAATAATAGATTCTCTCTCCTACCAGAGAGTAAATAGTAAATGTTGCTAATAGCATTAGGAATCCAAGGCAGGGGGGGAGGATGAGTTAAAAAAAATTTAATGTATCCTAATTTTTAAAATAGATTTATTTCTATATTCCTAGTACTACAGCAGACAGTATAAAAACATACAGAAACTTATTTTCAAGTGACTGCTGAATAAAAACACTATCTCCAATTCCTACAGGTCAAACAAATGAACTTTTCTTTTTGATATTTTGATATTAATCCATACTATATTAAACATTTATGAATATTTATAATATATGATTATATATCATTACATTGGATTAATATATTTATAACATATTACATACCTATAAATTCTATATCTCTCTGAGTTTGTGTGTGTGTGTGTGTGTGTGTGTGTGTATGTGGTATGTATGGTATGTGTAAAATGTAAAGAAAAGTTCTATTCTGAAGTCACATTGTGGTCTGGAGTTGATCTTTATTCCTGTCTCAAAGACTAGGCCAGGAGAACACAAACCCTGGCAGATTTTTTGCCACTATGGAAAGATTTCTGAGTACAGTGCCAGAGGCAAACTAGGTCTGCTTTCCAAGGACTGACCTAACTTCATGCAGAGAAAATGATTGCTAACAGGCTAGCTGGTCACTGGATGATAGCAAACCATCAAACATAAATATGCTACAGAATTGAGTAGTTTCCCCAAACATAGCTATCTCCTTTTATGCAGATTCATAAAAGGGTTACTTTTCTTTCAAGTTTCCTCCCCCAGAGTCCTAATGCTATGTTATATAATTCAGTATTTTAGCTGTGCTATAGAAATCACATTAATTAAGGGCTTGGCACACATGAAAATCTAAGGTCTTTTCCAGCTCTAAAATGCTATGATTATCTGTTTCCTTAGAGCTAAATTGCAATAATGATGAAGCTATCATGATGTCTTTATAAAATACACATAAGATTTATGTGATAGAGTTTTTCAGATGCTAATTTAAATAAAACTATCTACTTAGAAATAGAGGACTTACTGAATTACCAATGGCATGACTTGAAGCCAAAATGAAATGAATCCATATAGAAAAACATCCAGCCATCCAAGGGTTAATAACGTGTGGCCTACATACTCCCTGGGGAGCTTAACTTTCCATGACTTTCTTTTCCATGGAACATAAATTTACCAGTACTTTCCTCACAAAGCCAGACTCAGAGTTGAATGATTTTACGTACCAGCCACATATTGTATCCATTATAGCTTGCTTTCAACTCTAATCTATTCATGTACAGTAGAGTAGCAAGGAAACTGCAAGCTAACTAGAAGTAAATGTCTTTTTCATTTTTAGTGGGTACTTTTGGCATTTAATTTCCTAAAGGCTAACTTTGAGGATCAGATGTAAACAATAAGAAAGCTCACATAAAATGTAGTAGGTATACTCTTCGCTGGCTATTTAATATCTTTTATATTTTACTCTTCACTCCTTTACTATATTTTCAGAGTAATCATAAATATAGCATCAAATAATAACATAATAATAATACTTGAGAAACTAAAAACAATGTGTTATGCTAAAAAAGGGATAACAGGAAGAAAGCCTGTGTCTAACAATACTACATTGTGATACCCAAAGACTGCTAAAAAACATAAAGGATTATTTCCAGCAAGATGGAGGGGAGGGACAGAGAAATAAGGATATTTTACCACTGGAGGTAACAAAGCATTCTTATAAAACCACGGATCAGTGCCCTACCACATATTTAGAACTTCAAAAGCCAATGTACTAAATACTAGAGGTTCAAGCTGCAGCAAACCTAGCACAAATGCTAGCTGCAAGGATTTTTCAGTCATTGTCAGTTGTGTTTGATTCTTCATAATTCCATTTTGGATGTGTTTTTTGGTTTGTTTGTTAGTTATGCAGAGATTCTGCATATTTCCTTTTCCAGTTTATTTTGTAGATGAGGAGACTGAGGCAACCTGCCCAGGATCACACAGCTATTAGTGTCTGAAGCCAGATTTGAACTCAGGAAGGAGTCTCTTATTCCACTTTATCCCCTGAACCACCTAATTAACCCTAGCAAAAATTTAGGAAGAATGCTGAAAGAGTCTCAAGGAATAAGAAGGCACGGATGGTTTGCAAACTGTACTGTCAGAGGGATCTGCACATTAATGAAGTTATGAGTTCATTGAAGTTTTGCAAGTTTGATGTATCTGATGCTTGATTCTCTCCACAACCTACATATCCTATATTACTTTGGGATCTCCTATATTACTTTCTAGGATCTCACTCAACTTTGTTGAGCTTGTTGACATTGTCCCAATAAATTGGAAAGGAAAAGGAAGCTTTGAAAATGTTGGTACATGACTTTTCCAAACTTTCTGTTTGGTCATTGGTCTGTAGGGGAAAAAAGATCAATGGTGACACAAGCCATCCTTATTTGTCAACAATGATGTGCTGGCTTGTACTGGCTGGATAGTCAGCTAGAGAATTCCCTTCCAAACTTCCCAGTCTTCTTGCTTTTGGAATATGGGTATACAAGATAAGACAACTATTTAATCATTAATAAATAGGATTTTTCTTATCACTTTCTATGTTAGTCTTATTTTCTAAATCACAAATATGGGGAGAAGCTAAGACAGTGTTGGACTTTTCACATACATTCTCACAAAATTTATCATGTCTAGCACAAGTAGGCATTTAATAAATATTTGTTGATTGATTTACTAGAATGAAGGCTACAAAGCTTACTGATTATCAAAGAATTTTGTAGTAATACAATAAAAACCAGCATATTTTCTACCCTCTCATGCCTTAGGATTATCTGATTCAAATTAATTCTTTCCAATCCAACAATCATAATAAAGTGTCTACTCTGGATGAGGTCCTGTTCTAGGACCTGGGAATATAAAAACAAATTAAAAATTCCTTGATCTAATGGATCTCACATTAACCTATAGGCAACTGGAAAGCACATATTTCAGAGGAAGAGAGTGACACAGGATCAGAGGCTTTAAGGATGGATGGGACTTCTGAGTTTGTCTCCTCTTCATTTTATTGGGATTAAAAATTGAAACCCAGAAAGCTTATGAGTCAACCAAAGTCACTTAAGAAATAATTCATATTTACTTAACAATTTAGAGTCTTTGTTTACAAAAACCCAATGAGTTAGATTTTATAAATCTTATTATTCCTATTTTAGAGCAAAATTAAATTCAGAACTAATAAGTTTCAGAGCTGGGAACTGAAGCATTCAAAAGACATTTATGAAATACCTATTTTATGCTAGTACAATACTAGTGGATAGAGATACAAATATAAAAAAATGAAACAATACCTACATTCAATAACCTGATTCCAAGTTCAATATTCTTTTATAACATTCTTCCTCCTTTAGATGTATACTTTTTCTTTTTTTTTTTTTGGCAAGGCAATGGGGTTAAGTGGCTTGCCCAAGGTCACGCAGCTAGAAAATTATTTAATGTCTGAAGCCGCATTTGAACTCAGCTCCTCCCAACTCCAGGGCCAGTGCTCTATCCACTGTACCACCTAGCTGCCCCACACTTTTTTTAAAATTGATTTAACTAGAATAAGGAATGGCCAGTTATGGATCTCTTTCAACCAGTGCTAATCAGAGAAACTTCTTTGGCATTTACTATCTTAGAAAACTGCCAGGCGCTTTGAGAATTTAAGAAACTCCTGCAGGGCCAGTATAAGTCAGAAACAGGGCCTGAATCCAGGTCATCTTAATTCCAAGGCAGTTTCTCAAACCACTTTGCTACGTTGTCTCACTAGATCTATGTATTAGAATACTTTAGCAGTATGAAGGACCGATTTAAAAAGGGGGAAATGGAAGCAGGAAGATATTTAAGGACATTTAGAAGGCTATTACAGTAATAAAGCTAAGTGATCAGAAAGGCCTAATCTATAGTGATAGCCATGCAAGTGAAGAAGAAAAGTAGGATAACTACTAGACTACAAGACTAGATGAATCAGTAAGGGAGAAAGAGAGTCAAAAACAACCCTGGGGTTTCAAGTCTGGGGAAGTGGAATCTGATGAACCCATTACTATCAATAGGGGGGGGAAGAGTGGATTTGGGGGGATAAGATCAGCTCACTTTGAGACATGCAGGACCTTATGTGGAGAATCTAACAGAATATTGGAAATTTCAATTTGAGCTTAGAGAAGGAACTGGCACTGAATATATTAATTTATTTACTCTTCATTCCTAAAGAGAAGTGCTATTCTTACAAAATCCCAAATCTAGATGGGTTAGAGAACCATAGCCATTGATAGACAGTATTACTTCAACTTAGAAATTTCCTTGTGCTTCCATTATGCATTACTTTCTAGAAGAAATCCACAATGATTTATATTCATAGACTCTGGAGATCTAGTATTATTTCCTTATTTGTCTCAGGTCTTGTGTGATTTCAGGATATAAAATAATTTTTTTGAGGAAATAAAAGAATTATCCCATTATTCCTGATGAGAAGAATCAAGAAAAAAGAAAGGAATGTGGCTTTCCTTGGGAAGATAAAAGATAGGCAAGATTTGACAGTATTAAGTTTACAGTTACTTGCCACTTATTTGGAGGTAGTGAGGTGGTACAGTGGATAGAACTCTGAACACAGAATCAGGAAACTCTAAGTTCAAATCCTAACTCCGACCCTTACTAGCTGTGTGATCCTTGCTAAGTCACTTAGCTACTATTTCTCTCAGTTTTCTCATCTTTAAAATAGGGCTAACACCCACCTCTCCCAGGATTTCTATGAGAATATAATGTGATCATATTTGTGAATTGTTTTACAAATGTTAGAGCCCTTCATAAATCCAGCTATCATAATTATTATAATTATTATTATTGCTACTCCTTATTTTCTACAATGGCTTAACTGAAATTTTGAGTACATAAGACACTGATCTCAAGCTTTACAGAATATTTTCTTAACATCAACAGTTAAATGCAGGGGATAATATTCTTTATGACTACTCACAGGAACCTTCATTATGTTGAAGATGGCTTTTAAGAATGATATCTGGATTTCAAGACATCAGCTTAAAATATAATTATCAGAGATTGTTGGCCAGGAATAGAGAAAAACTGCTTAGGACCCTTGTGGTCGTTAAATGACCAGAGATATGAAAATTACCTTTGGTCCTGTTTCCAATCGTGAGTAAAGCAGATAGGTATGCAAATCACCGTATTTCATGAAGGGTAGAATAACCATTGGCTTTGGAATGCGCTGAGAGCTCATTTCTAAACATACACCTATAATTTTTTTTAAAAAGATGAATTAGTATGATAAAAACCCATCCTTGTTATACAATCACAAAAAAAAAAAAATACTGGAGGAGTAATTGCCTAAGTAAAATCATGTTTCCCTGCTAACAGTTCCACAAAAGGGCTCACAAGACATAAATTCCATTAGTAGAATAGAAAACAGCATACAATTCTTTCATAAAATTTTCAGATTATTTTAATCTCTCACTTGCTCACTAGTATCTCTCTAACTTAATAAATTAAATTGATAAACAATATAGCTATATAGGGCCCCTGGGTATCTTACAGAAAGGTACTATTATTAATTTAATGATAAATGCCCTTTATATAGTGTATTAAATTGCAAAGCAGTTTTTAAGTGTTCTCTCATATTTGTATTCCCAGCATTTAGTATTTAGCTTGGCACATGATAAATGCTTAAAAAGAGTTTGCTGATTTATTGACACTCACATTATTATCCCCATCTTACAGATGAAAGAACTGAGGCTCAGAAGGATAACTTGTTCATGGTCACATAACTAGTAACCATTGGAAGAATCTGATTGAGATCTTCCTGAATCAGCCTTCTATCCACTATGTCACAGTTCTCAACATAAATTAGTATGACAGCTGTGTTCCATACTGGCATGCAGTTTTCAATGATATCTTGATTTCATGTAAACAAAAATTAATGACCAAGTGAAAATCACACCACAAAAACATGACTTGAGTATAAAAGAACATATGGATAGATTGTGTATTATATTGTACCCCTGAAATTTAAATGTTACTTAAAGCAAAGTCATTGTAAAAATATATGCTAATTAGGTTCAGATAAATCATTAATAATAAAAATAAGATGCTGTTTCTGTAGTACTTTACAGCTTATAAGCAGCTTTATATGCATTATTTCAATTTATCCTCCTAGTAACCCAATGAGTTAAATATTATTCTATCGTACAGAGGAAGGAAACTGGAAAATGGACTAGTTAAGGGACTTGCCCAAGATCATGCAGGAAAGAAACTAAAGAGTCAAAATTCAGAATCTGAATTCAGTGCCCTTTTCAACTACATCAACTGTTGTCTTTAATGGGTACCTATTTATAAAAAGCAGCTTTTTAAGCATGACACATTATTTGAAGAGATTTTCAAATGTCAAAATGGAATCAAATATTATTTTAATAGGTGGAACTGGTATTTCCAGTTATAGAAAACATTTTTCTCCATTATTTCTCAGAGTAGCCTAAAGAAGTAGCACAACAACACAGAAAACTGCCTGTGGGGAAGTTCATTGTCCATTCCCAGCTGTTAGCACAGAATCATTTCCTCTTGGAGTGGTGATTCTTATATTTTCCCACCCAAATTTTATCTTTTTATTTTCAGAAAAAAAACCACACTAGACAATTCATTATGTTTTAGTAAAAGAATAAATTGGATATTTTTGCCTCTTGTGAAGTCCAAGTCCACAGAACGAAGAATATACAACTAAATATTTTCAATTGGCCTTTGTATTTAAAGATATCTGTGGAAATTTCCTACTTAAAAGGCTTCAATAGTCACTTATTTACAGTCTGGAAAATTACAAGTTCATAAAAGTAGTAACTGACACAACTCTCAGTGAATTGCTTTGTGTTTTATTTGGGACTAAATTTTAATATAGATCAGCTTCATCCAGTCACCTAGCACAGATCACCTCTACTGGTTTCTCAGTTTGTATGTACTTAGGATATGTAAATTAGTTTTAATACTAAGTTAAGAAATTGTAATTAGGAAGGTAAATATTTTTTAAATTTTATTTATTTAAGGCAATGGGGTTATGTGACTTGCCCAAGGTCATAAAGGTAGGCAATTATAAAGTGTTTGAGGTCACATTTGAACTCAGGTCCTCCTGACTCCAGGGGCGGTATTCTCTCCACTGCACCATCTAGCTGCTCCCATAAGGTAATTTTACAAGAAGAAGAGAATCCCAAAGATTAATGCTATGCATTACTTTAGTTGGAAACAATATGATCCCCTATCCTTTTCCCTCAGCAGGTATGAATTAGATTTGACTATGCTTAGGTAAAGAGGGAGAAACAGCCTACCATGGCTCACAGAACACAGATTTAAACTCAGAAGGCCTGGGACTGAGCTGCAATTTTGACAAACAATAGCCCCATAATTGTGGGCAAATTACTTAGCCTCCTTGAGACTCAGCCAATCATCTATAACATGGAGATAATAACATTCTCTCTGCCTACCTCACAGAGTTGTGAGAAAAGTGCTCGGTAGGTTCCAAAGCAATGTAGAAACATGGACTTTTATAATTCTTTCCATATACATTATTTTGTCCCAATTGTTCTGTTGACAGTATTTTCTTTCCTCTAGATGCTATTTGGGGGAAGGGAATAAATTTAAAAAAAACCTTAATGTAGAGAAACCATGCCCAAGCTGATGATGCAGAACATCAGAGGCAGAATTAGACCAATAAGAAGTGAAATCCCAATCCAGGGTACTCACTTTAGTGCCAATTGTCCTAATCCTATTTGGATATTGACCTGAATGTCCAAATTCCATAACTGGAAAACTATGATCTATATCCCCAGTTGTAGAAAACTAACCTCTAGCAGTATTAGATTAGTCTATTTTCAGTAGGTGATGCTTCTTCAATGTTTCACATAAGAAAACAAACCCGCCAAGTAAGTGGAGTTCAAGACCATTATTACTGTCAGAGTAAGATGCAGCAGGAGAGTAAGTGTGCCATAAGGAGATCTGGTAGATCTGGGATAAGCAAAAGAAAAGAGTGAAACATAGAAACACAAGAGTAATCAAAAGAAAGCAAAGTAAAAAGAACTAGCAGAGAACCAAGAGACAGATCAGAGATCAAAGATGTAGAACTAAGATATATAGAAAAAGATATAGACTACCATATAGATAATGGTAGTCAGGCAGCCTGAAGCAAGAAAAATGAAGTCTGAGGCACTCAGAGAGTGAATGAAGAATTAACTTTAAAGTCATTGGGTCAGGACCCAATGTGCACAATACCAATCAATCAACAAACAATTATTAAACACTTACTATGAATCAGACATTGTGCTAAACACTAGGGGTGCAAAAAGAGGCAGAAGACAGTTCTGTCTCAAAGAGCTCACAGTCTAAAGGGGGAACACACAAATGATTTAATCCCTGTCTTCAAATATCCACAAAGTTAAGCTCAAGAGAAAGTTAGAAGCAGGAAAACCATGATGTTTTCCTAAAATGAAATCCTTCATCTGAGTTTACTTAGAGTGACTCTATTTTGGTAGAATCATCTCTTTTCAGGTCTTATTTCTAACATCTGGACTGCATACCTAGGAGTCTGATGACATTAGGGTGGTCAAAGTCTTTCATGCATGCTGCTTCACTGAGAAATTCTTCTATCTCACTCTGAGAAAAGTTGTCCACTGAAAAAAGAGTTGAAAAAAAATCAGAGATCAAAATTATTTTACTTAGTTATAGGGTAGGGGCAAGGAGGAGCACTTTTTACCCTTCAAAAATTCACATTGACTCATTCCTATTATTTTGTCTAAGTTAAAGACATATTTCTACAAATTTAATCAACATTTGCTGAATGTCTGCTGGATACAGATAAAATGGTAGACAATGGTAGCACTATAAAGACAATAACAGCCTACCCACAGAAGCTTGTCTTTTATTTGGGCAGGTGAGAAATCTGTAAAAGTACAGGAATTTTTTTATTTTAGACTTTTTTTTTATTAGAATGGATCTCGATGGTCATCTGTTCTAACCTGAAAAGTAATTCAAACTCTTCTTGTTAAATAAACTCAAAATAAATGCAACAGGGGCGGTTAGTGGTGCAGTGGATAGAGCACCAGCCCTGTAGACAGGAGTACCTGAGTTCAAATCCAGCCTCAGACACTTAATAATTACCTAGCTGTGTGGCCTTGGGCAAGCCATTTAACCTCACTGTCTTGCCAAAAAAACCTAAAAAACAAAGCAAAACAAAACCCCCAAAATAATAAAATGTAACAGATATATAATAAAGGAAAAATGTTCTAGGAAATTTCAAGAGGGGAGGGGAAAGGCCATGTCCTTCTATCTTGAAGAAGGGAAGAAGGGAATGGAAATCAGAGAACATTTCATTAAACAGCTAACATTTAAGCAAGACCTTAGTGGATGGAGAGGATTCCAAATATGTTGTGCTTAAACAAGTGAGTATTTCCCCATTCAAAGGGTCAGGGCTCATTTTTTAAAGCTACCAGTCTTTTTCTTTCCACTTCCAGTAATTAAATCAACTTGGCAGTAGAATTCACAAAGTTATAATAGCCAACGTATTTTTCAACAGTTCTGTCCATAATCTATTCCTCTCTTTTACCCATTTCTCTTTCTGCTAACCTCATCAATGCCAATGGTTACTGGTATACCTAGTGGTAAACACACTGAGAGTACACTCACAAATCTAAACTAAAAATCACAAATGGAAAGGAGAGATTAATATATGATTCAGGCCCAGTCCATGGTTTGTTTGGTTTTTTTTTTTGAATGGCTACAATTAGAAACAAATTTTACTACTAGTTAATAAAACAAATCACTCCTTTTTATTGTAATAAATTTCTAGGCAATATATGTATAGGTATAATAGGCTAACCTCAATTTTTGGTTTGTCTTTTCATGCCCAATTAATAATGGAGTCTTATTTTGAAAGAATTTAATTTACCTTTCAACTCTGATTAAAGACATCACAGAACATTTTCTGTGAGTTAATAAAGAGACCAAAGTGAAGGTATTAATAGTGGGTCCATTACAAGTACTAGAATAGCAGGCTTAACAGTTTTCTTTATGCACTTTGATGTAAAAATTTGCATAGTTCTCTGTTACTAATAACATTATTATTTTGAAATACCATAACATGATCATAATAAGTATGCAATATTGAAATACTCAGAAGGTCTTTACTGGTTGGGTAGATCAAAATGGAGAATTTATGGAAAGACATGAACAAGAGTCACATAAGAGAAGAGGGAAGTCCATGCAAATGTGATCATAGCTACACTGAAGTACTGATCCCAGGAAGTTGAAGTCATTAACTGGTTAATCTTGGGGTTGACCAAGCACCTAAACATTTCTGGCAGGGAAAAGGCCATACCCTTTCTATTAGAAATGTCAGGGCTACCTCATTCATTTCTCAATCTCTCCCCCAAGAGAAGAACTTTCCCCTACCCCTTCTTCCCTCTTCTAAGTTGACTCTTTACTTATATGATCAAATTAGGAGTGCCCTATCGCCTAAAATTGGAATCCCCATCACACATATTTCTACAATACAGAAGACAAAAATAAAATTTTCCCCATAGTATTTATGTTTATTTAATTAAAACTTACACTTCATGGTTTTTACTGCTACTTTCTGAGAGGTTCCATCCTGTTTATTAAGATTTCCTTCCACCACAGACCCAAACTCTCCTGGAAAGTAAAACAATTATTCATATTTACCCTGTGTTTATCCCACAAATACAAGAGACTTAAGAGTATCAAAGTAATTTTTGCCAATTTGCTTAATTATATTATTATTATTGTTATTATTATTATATCAGGCA
The DNA here is from genome assembly GCF_037893015.1 of Macrotis lagotis. Taxonomy (NCBI): domain Eukaryota; kingdom Metazoa; phylum Chordata; class Mammalia; order Peramelemorphia; family Peramelidae; genus Macrotis; species Macrotis lagotis. The sequence continues at coordinate 160,290,845 of NC_133658.1, read as the reverse complement.
GAGGTTAACATGGCATGTTTCATAGGACTATAGGATTAAGAACTGGAAAGGACTTTTAGAGAAGTCAGGAAACATTTTAATGCCTAATATGCACTAGGAACCATAATAAGCAATTCATTCAGTCTACTTATTTTATAGATAATGATTCTGAAATTCAGAGATGTAAAATGATTTGTCAGTTCTTAGTCAACAATTGCAAGATTGTATCATCAGTTCTCAAAGTATGATCTGGGAAACCTGAAGTACTGAAGTATGTTGGGGAGTTAATCAGGTTAAAACAATTTTCATAGTAATATTAAGAGATTATTTGCCTATTAAAATGTTCTTCCCATTTCCAATTATATATCTGTGTTCAGATTTTCTTCATATACTTCAAATACAAAAACAGATTGCAACATATTGCAGATAGAAGAATCTCTTCTATTAAGCCAGACATAGGGATGTGCAATAAAATAATAACAATGTCACACCCATCACTAATTTTTTGGGAAAATATAGTCATTTTAATTAAAATGTGTTCATGTAAATAAATTTATTATTATTTTAATAAATAATTTAAAACATATTGGTTTTAATTTCTAATGTGATAAATATTGGTAGCAATAACCCACATCGACAAAAGTTCTTTGAGATCTTCAGTAATTTTTAAGAGGGTAAAGGGATGCTGAAACCAAAAAAAGTTTGAGAACCATTGACTAAGACCACTGAAATTCAGATCTAGGATAACATCTATTATAACTCCTCGTTGCTTTAAAAAATATGATTTGCTAGATCAGACAGAATTGTACTTTTCATGAAAGACTATAGTTACAATTAATGTGATTAGATTAAATTCAATAATATTTTTCTCTCAGTTCATTTATTAAGCATCTACTTAATGCAAGGCAAAGTGAAATAAGAAGTGAAAAAGAATAATCTCTGTTCTCCAGGAATTTACAATTTAATAACAATATTTCAATAAACTGATGAATCATCAATTAAGGCAATAACAAGTCCTTTAAAACCAATCTAATTTGGATTCTTAGTTAATTAAATATGATAATTATTCTAAGAAATTAAAAGGGCATAGATGAATGACATTAAATTAATGATGTCTAAGATCTAGAATGAAAAAGGATAGCAACTATTTTTCATTTAATTTAAGGTAAATTATAATCACATGGAATCATAGATTCCTAGAGCTGAAAAGGGATTTTTAAGGCCATCTGATCTAGCACATTGTCTCAATGGATGAATCTCTTCTACTGCTTTAATATTTCAATTCAGTCCTGAAAAATGGCCTACTCAAGTAAATGTATTCCTGAAGAATTCCATTCCATTTTCCAACATTTCTTCATTGTTAGGAAGCTCTTTTTTCAATTGAGCTAACATTTGTCTTTTTGTATCTTTATATCCACTCATTCTAGTTTTCCTCTTGTGTGAAGGAAAATATTTCTAATCTTTCCTTCTTTCAGGAACAATCCCTACTTCAAATATCTAAAGACAACTGCTCTGTTCTCAACCTACCTAAGTCTACCTAAGTTTTCTTCTATATAAAAATGCTAGTTACTTAAGCAGACCCCTCAAAACTCATAGTTTTGAGTCTTCTTATCATGATAGTCATCTCCTTTGAACAGGCTTAAGCATATACATATTCTTTCTAATGTATGCCAACCTAGTCCTTACTGGCACCAGTAATAACAACAATACACATTTCTATAGCACATTAGAATCTAAATTTTTTTTTATCATTTTTTAGATGAGGAAATGAAGGGTCTGAGAAGTGGGGCCCAAGGGGTCATTCATTAATAAATATCTAAGGCAAACTTATCCAGATTTTCTATTGAAATAATATATCTAAGGAACAGAAAAGTCAATTTACAGCACACAGGTATTTAACTGATGTTATATATTGAGAGTATCTGGATAATCATTCTCAAATGTGTTTCTCCATACTAGGAAACTAAAACATATTTTTATGAACTACCCCCAGAGAGTAAATCTTTATGACAAGCATCCTCATTAATCCTATTATTTCGATTAAAATGAGCTAGAAAATACCCCCCCAGAGACATTTCACATTATTCAAATTCACTAAAATGATCTTGTGGTAGCTTTTCTGCTTTCTTAATAATGACTCCAAATTGATTACCTTCTCCCAGAATTTTTCCAAGAGTCAGGAGGTTTCGATCAATCACAACATCTTCTAGTTTATCTTGTAATTCTTCACTTATCCCCAAATTTCTCACTGAAAAAGGGAGCACACAGAGTAGTTATCAACACAGTAGTTATCAACTTTTTCAGTCAATTAGTTCATTCAATACATGCAGGATAAATTGGAGATAATTAAGAAAGAGAAAGCACTGGAATGAAAGAAGATACATGTTGAAAAGGGCTAGCAGTTTCCATGACACAGACGTTGTTATCCAGAGATAATATCTATGATAATTATCACAGTGAATTCTATTACAATCTAAATGTTTGAATGAACTCTTTCAGGACCTAGATAACCACTAGGAAAGGTTAGTTTCTCAAATAGGCCACATATTAGGTTATAATAATGTAGCAATGAATAAATTGGGATAAAGAGGAAGTTTTCTTTTTTGACTTACTTGATTATACTATGATCAGTTAATTAATGTTTTTAAGCACTTAGTAAGACGTGAAATGGATCAAAAAAATCATTAATTAAATGTTTACTGCGTACCAGCATTTTGATAAACCCTAGGACTGCAAATAAAAATGCATGGGACTCCTTGCTCTCAGAGAGCTCAAATTCTAAATGGGTGAGACAACACAACTCCATTCAGTGCTTCTGCTTTCTCTTTTCTCATTGTCTTCTAAACCCTCAGATAGATCTAATTGTGATATCATTCAGCTGAACCTGCTCTCTCCAAAGTTATAAGACTTTATCTTAATTTTCATACTTCTTGATCTCTCTGTAGATTGTCAATCATACCTTTCTCCTTGATACTCTCTTCTCTCTACGTTTTCATGATACTGTTCTCCTCTGCTTATCTTATCTGTCTATCTGTTCCTTCTCAATCTCTTTTCTTGGCACCTCATCCAGGTCACACACACAAATTGTGACTATTCCCCAAGATTCTGTCCTAGCACTTCACCTCTTCTTATATTATCTCACTTGATGATTTCATTAGCTACCTTTGGTTGAATTATCATGTCTATGCACATGATTCCTAGATTTATAAATCTAGGCCTAATGCCTCTTGTGAGTTCCAGGCTCAAATCTCAAGTCTCACATTTTATAAGAGTCTTTTCCCATCTCCACTGATTCTTCTGCTCTGTACACTTCTGATCTGTCAACTAGTATCCTCCCTCTGTGATAATCTTTCATTTATTCTCCCCCTCATTCATTCATTCATTCATTCATTCTATCTCATTCATACATTTATATATGTATATGTACATGCAGATAGGTATATATGTATATTATAGATAGTATACGCATGTACATATTTGGTCAATCAATAGATAAATAGATGGATGCATTTTTTTAATGATGACTCTCCTGCCAGAAAGTGAACTCCTTGAGGGCAATAACCATGTTTTTGTCTTTCTTTATATGCCCTGCATAAAGTGATAGCTTCTGTCAGAGCAGATGCTTAATAAATGCTTGATGATGAAATGACTTGACTCTCTGTTTACTTATATACCCCGACAGCCTTTTTACTGAAACCTAAAAATATCATTTAACATATGTGTGACTCCTTTACATTATTTCAGAAGTAATTCACAACCACTGTGATGCTTCTCTCCCCTTCAAAAAATGCTTGAGATTAAGTCTTGAGCATCTGACATCTCAACAGGTTTTCTAGAGTTGGCTAACTAATACTATATGTTTTGGTGCTTCATTCTATTGCTCTGGTATAGTTACTACAAGCCTATGTATATTAACCCCTCACCTCCAGATCCAAGTCTAACCAACTTGTACAAGATAGAGATGGATGATAAAGCCCTTATCATGATTAGTTTTTATTTTTATTGCTTGGAATTCACAGTGTGATAAACTTCTTCCAAAAATAGATTCAACAGTCCACAATTTGGCAGAAAAGACCTAGCAAATTCTCTGAAACACAGAGTGACTAATAGTTTCCCTGGGATCATAAAGACAACAAATATCAGAATCAGGTTCCAAATTGAGCTCTTCCTGCCTCCAAGGCAAGCACTTTATGTCTCTATTACAAATGCTATTCACAACTGTTCTTCCACTTAGTTGGTTCTTCTTAGAACCGCAAAAGAACTTGGGCATTTGTCACTCAAAAAACAACTTAAACTTCTTCCAAGGGAAATTAATTATCAGTCAACTTACAGGTGAGTTCAATAGCTCGCCGAGAGTAAGACTTCTTTGGTTTATAATTTACAACAAGTTCTGAATCCTCTTCTATGAAGGCATTTCTAAATTTAAAAAAAAGATGGATTGGGTAGATAAGATAGATAGATGTCTATTTATGTTTATTATGATACTTTTGTAAAACTAAATTCATAAAACAAAGATGACAAATGTTAGTGTTAACTGTCATGCCATGCAATCACTTAGACTATTTCCATGGAACACTAGAGCGGAAAGGGGAGTTTTTGCCTTATTTTGCTCAGAATGAAGCTTCCACTAATTCTCAAACTTCTCTTGCACTTTCTCTTTATTTGTTGTCTTCTGCCATTAGAAAGGTAGGCTCTTTCTTCACTTTTCAGTGAAGTCCAACTCTTCATGAACCCCTTTGGGGATTTCTTGGCAAAAATACAAGAAAGAAAGTCTTCCTGATTTCAGGTCTGAAATCCATTGTGCCACCTAGCTGCCCCAACCCATATGTACAAAAATATCTATAATAATTCTGTGTGTATGTGTGTGTCATGTGTCGTGTGTGTGTGTGTGTGTGTGTGTGTGTGGCTGTGTATGAGTATGGTGGCAATGAACTAGAAACTAAGGGAATGCCTGAAATCAAGAAGATTCATTTTCATTTAGCCCCAGACACTAGCTATAAGACCCTGGGCAAGTCACTTACTCCTGCTTACCTGAGTTTCCTCCAAATGTAAAATGAACTAGAAAAGGAAATGTTTAATCACATGCTGAATTAATCATGACTGTTGCTCATTTGACTTTTCTTTTAAAAAGAACAGTCTTCTTTTGCATCAAGGACCCCTTTGACATTTGGTGAAATTTTTGGTTCTTGTTTCAGAATAATGTTATTGAATAAAGAAATATGATAAAGTGCATTGGAATACAAAGGAAAACAATTATATTGAAATAGTTATAAAAAATTTCAAATCAAATCTACCAAGTTAAGAACACCTGTTTTAAAAGAAACTCTGCTCCATTCTATTAAATTTGTTTATTTTCTTTCACACTGCCTTTCTAAAGTTTACAGTACAGCATTCAAATAACTTGAATTCCAGGAGCTCAAAAGGATTAGGCTAGGTCAAAAAATCTTGGCTAAGCAAAAAGTAACATCCCTCCCCCAAAGCTTGTTCCTTCCACTTCTGGTATTTTTGGTGATTTGTCCCTGCAGGCTAAATAGTAAAACTATGTTGGTGCTATGACAAAAATCTCTGCGATCCAATAAGATCTGAGTAGGACTTTATTTCTTAAGTTTTTAAAATCCATATCATGATTATTTTAGAACAAGTTTTTAAACTGGGAACCACATACTTTCCCTTCTCATCCTTTTCTATTAATTAGCATCAGGCACATAGTGAATGCTTAATAATTTTTTTTGTCAGCCTGCCATAGATATACTTCAGGGAGTAGGTAAACTTGGAAGAGAAAAAAAAATTAATTGATTGGGGGCAGCTAGATGGCACATTGGATAGATTACCATCCATGGAGTCAAGAGGACCTGAGTTCAAATTTGACCTCAGACACTTATTAATTACATAGCTGTGTGACCTTAGGTAAGTCACTTAACCTCACTGCCTTGAAAAAAACTCAAAATAATTGATTAATTTATTAATTGAAATTGAGCATTTCCTTCAATTTTCAGTTTAAGTAATAAAACAACATTTCAAGAAGGGGTCTAGAGACCTCACCAGGCTGCCAGAGTGTCCATGATCTACAAATGGTTTAGAGGTACTTTTTAAGGACAGGCAGGCATGCCAAATTGCCTTCTGAAGGAAGGAAATAGGATTGGAAAGGATAGCAAGGGAAGGAAGTAGTGAAATACTTGTGAGATTACTGGAAAGGGAAGTCTAACCTCCAGTAGCAATTGAAGCCTTTGACCACAGTCACTGGAGTGCCAAAAGATATTAGACAACTACAATCCCTGTTTTTTGCCCTGCATCCCAGTCTTTCAAATAGCATTTCTCTGAGTATCTCCCATGTGCAGGAATTTATTTCTCCTTTATTTTGCATTTGATGATCATCCATTCTGAGTGACTGGAAAAAAATAAATCTAAGTATCACAAAGTGAAAAATATTACTTCTATATATCAGCTGCTATGATGCTAACCCAGGAATTTCTGCCCAGTTGGGATAAAATACATTTTGTTCAATTACAAATTCTCAAGGATTGTTGAACACAATGGTTCCTACCCCTAGATCAATAACAGATTCCTCTCGAGGTATGGTTCTTAAAAGCAGGGTTTGTTTGTTTTTTTGTTTGTTTTGTTTTGATTTTGCTTTGTATAGCCTGCAATAGTAGGTCCTTAACATATTCTTTTGAATTGTATTAAGCCAAAAGCCTCAGCTTAAACTCATTAATCTTTAGAATTCAGGTCTCACTCCCAAACCTTTCACAGATGCAGAAACTAAAGCCCAAATAGTTGCTGCCTGCCTAGGGGTCAGACAGTGAGTGACAGACCTAGGAACAGAAGTTATGTCTCTGAACTCCCAATTCAGTGTGTTTTCTACTATACACATTCACAGCTTTTGTGGATCTTCTGCATATTTCATGAAGATACAGAAAGAAAAGAAAATATACTCAAGGAAGTTAAGACCCAGACAACTGAAAACACCAGGGATGTAACCCAGTTAAATCATCTATCCTAGAGACAGATTTTTTCTACTTTGTCAAACTATATGCTCATTGTTCACATATTGAAATATGATACAAGTAAATCAGGGGTTCCCATGTGGATAACTGATAGCTACTAGCTAATATCTGAGTTAAATTAAATGAGCATGGGCAGACTGATTGCAACCACCATTTCCTATTCCCCATAGTTTTGGGGGAATTCCAGGTGGAGGGAATGCCAGAGGAGAGAAGTATCTGGCAGTACATCCAGATGTGGTGGGGAATGAATTTGGTCCCACTTAACTAGCTGTAATTGATTGATAACTCTGTCTTTTTTTCCTCTATTAGTGAACGTAAGACTTAAAGAAAACAATAGTTTTTCAAAGTTCTCATCAGGAAGAAGTTTGGAACCTTGACAAGGAGATAAACTCTGGTTTTTATAACAAAATGACTTAATATTTAAGATTTTCCAGGAAATTTATTATATATAAGTCTAGGGAAACTGGTTACATAATGAATAGAGCATTGGACTTGGAATCATAAAGCCTCAGCACTTGCTAGCTGTCTTCCTGGGCAAGTCATTTAGCCCTGTTTGCCTCAGTTCCTCATCTGTATATAGAACTGGAGAAGGAAATAGCAAATTAAGCTAAGAAAACCCCAAATTGGGTCACAAAGATCAGATATAACTGAAATCATTTAACAACAACAACAATAAACACTTCTCTAACTAAGCTTCTAATTTAAGAAATATGAATTGAGTTTTTCTCATCTGAGAGATTAAATTTTAGAGTTGGCTTTCTATCAAAATCAACTTAGGGAACTACAGACAACAAAGTTAATATTTGAAAAATCTGCCCAAATAAAAGCAATTCTGTATGATTTGGTAGTCTGGTCAGCCTAAAGATTATTATACCATAGACTACAGAATAATTTTGGCTCAATTAATTGGACTGAAAGTAGGAACAAATCAGAATAACTAGCCAGTTAAAGTCTTAATATGTAATATTATTTTCTTTCTTAATTAGAGGGAAAGAGATAAAGAGAAATAGAAAAGATTAAAAGATAAATTTTAAAAATATGTAATATATAAATCACTTGTTTTAATTTTAATTTTAATTCTTTAACTTACCCAAATTTTGTTTCTTGTAATCTTTTTCTAACAACTAGAAATATATAAAGAACTAGCCCAATAAGAATAATTCCACAAAAGCATCCAAGGATGATTATGATTGGATCTGTATTTCCTGGTGCTGGAGTTGAAGAAGGAGCAAAGTCTATTAAACCTATAAAACAAAGTCATTTTCAAATTAAAAATCTAAAATACATTTATTATTGATTAAATTAGCTAAATAGAAAACAACAATTTTCTCCTGAACCCCTACATCTTCATCCTTTCAAAGGTTGGTAGTAATTAATATAAGAATTTTCTCTTTCTGGTCCCAGAGAGTAGAAATAAGAACAATGGAAATTGCAAAGAAGCAGACTGAGGTTTAATGTAAGGATGAACTATCACTTGCAATAAGAAGAAGGGAAAACAGGCATACAACAACACTTAGGCTTTAATGAATGATCTGATATTACTTTACAAACTTTGTAAGCTTCAGAGTAAGGAATTTTCTATGTGTGATGAAAAGAAGAACTCCTACATTCTTGGACTTCATATTAGCTAATCTATATCTGGTCAGCCAAAGTCTCTTAAGGAGAAATTCGATACACCATGGTTCTATTCAGTAGGCATATATTCCTTTTCTATGTGCCCAATTTTTCTTAAATGAAATGAATGTTTCATAAGTATCTGAAACATTATTTCCATCTCATCTCCCTCAAATCTATCAATCTCCTTAACTTTCCTAATTATTTTGAGGGTACCAGCATCTTCCAATTGCTTATATTCACAAACTTGGAGTAATCTTCAACTTTTCCCCTGTTCTCCATCTCTCATATCAAATCAGTTGCCAAAATATTGTCAATTAGATTTCTCCCATCCATTCCCTTCTTTATACTCACACAGCCACCACATTTTAGTTTAGACCCTCACCACCTTTTCCAGGTGCTACTGGAATAGCCTTTTAATGGGTCTCCCTGCTTGCAGTCTTTTCTACCTCCAATCCATCTTCAACAAAAATTCCAAAACACAGGTTCAGACATACTTCCCTATTTAAGAAGCTTCAATTGTTCCCTGTTGACTCTAGGTTCAAATACAAATCTTCTGTTTGTCATACAATCTGGCAGCAAACTTTTTTGGGAGGGGATGTTAGCAATTGGGGTTAAGTGACCTGCCCATAGTCACACAGCTAGGAAATGTCAAGTGTCTGAGGCTTCAATTGAACTCAGGTCCTCCTGACTACAGGGCCAGTGTTCTATACACTGCATCACCTGGCTGTCCTGATCTTTCCATACTAATTGCTGTTCTGCACACACTGCTCTCCTGACAAACTAGCTTCCTTGTAATTGTTACAATAATAATAATAATTACCAATAATTTATTATTATTATTATTGATATTTCTTGATATTTCATCTCCTTCTTCCACACCTCTGGACAGTTGTCCCTCATGCCTTAAATATGCACTCTCTCTCTTTCTCTCTCTGTTCTCTCTGTCTCTGACTCTGTCTGTCTCTCTGTCTCTCTCCTCTCTTGAAGGATCAATTCAGGTACAATCTTTTATGTGAGATCTTTGCCAATGCTCTCATTGGTTAATGTTTTTATTCTCTTCCCTTTCTGTGAATTGATTATCTACAGGTGGTTGCTCCTCTTTAGAATCTAAGTTCCTGAAGAGAAGACACTTCATTTCTGTTTCTGCATCCTTAAAACCTCTAAAATACCTTATAAATAGTTGGCATTTAATAAATATCTATTGAGTTAAATTAAATTTAATTGAATTACTAACTCTCCTCAGGTTCAGAATATGACCCATAATGAGAACTGTCCATATTTCCCTAGGAAGAGTCAGATAATTCATGCTTCTGTTCCTAAACTATTTCAGCAATCAGATTCAAAGACCACTTTTATAAGGGACAATAACAAGCCAGAAGCTGAAAAGAAATCTGCCCCACCAAAAAAACCTGCAGCTGAGAAGAAGCCTGCTACATGAACTTGGCATATCAGTTAATCCATTGGGCCACCACAATCTATTATGTGTCATATTGTGAATTTCTAAAGAATAAATATTCAAAGTGACTTTGGGAAAAAAATAAGGAACCATAACAGACCACCCACCTCTGTCCATGACTCTTTGCCACTGCTTTCAGTAAAACATAAACTGTTTGAGGGAAGATCCTACTTCCTTTTAATTTTTACGTTCTCAAGAACTAACACAATGACTGGCACCTTAATGCTTAATACATGTTTACAGATTGATTGACATCACCCCATCTGCACAACACCTACAAATACAACCCCAAAACAATGGACTTTTCTGACAGAAGGTCAAACATTTAAATACATACAGGGTGGTCAAAATCAGAACAAGTGTGCTTCCACTAAACTATGAAATCAGAAGTTTTGTCCTGGATACTTTATGCAATAGTAAGACTCCATGCCAGCAGAATTAAAAACAAGACGCCAAAACCACTCCATAGGAACAGACTTTTGAATCAGTTAGCCAGGAACACACTGCAAAGTCTAAGAGAGAGGCAATTTCACATCTACTTTGTTTAAGAGAGTATCATGTTAAAATAAGCAATACAAAAGTCAATTGGTCTTTCCAGAAGTAATACTGAAAAGAGTAATATATTGAAGTGGCAAGTAGTATTTCAAAACCAACCCCAAAGGTAAATATTTGGATGAGTCTTTCCCTTCCTTGCTGAACTAAAAGATCCTGCCAATCCCCACAATACTGGTTTAGCAAGTTAAAATTCAACTATTCCTTAAAGTAATTTTTCCCACCCTAAGGAATTGGAAAATCCAAGGAGTAAAGTTAAATTTTCTATCTGAAACTTGCATTTGTCTTCCTAATGAATTATATATTTCCATAAGACTTTCAGAATAATCAAAGGCCTTTTAAAAGTAGGCCATCATGGTGCTGAATTCATAACTAGGAAAAATGACTGATTTTATGATAGCAAAAAAAATATGCTTTAGTCAAATCATTCCCTAGGCCCAAAACATGTTTAATGACAATCTGGTTACCATCTGGCATACTACTTTCTGAAAGCAAAAAGGGCAATTGGATCTTACCATCAGCTGGAATGAACACATCCACTGGGTCACTGAAAGGTCCAACTCCCCCTTTAGTGACAACAGCAATCTTCACTGTATATGTGGTATTAGCAGCTAACACAGAAATAAAAGCAATGCTGTCATTCTGGTCAACTTCTTCAATTTTAACAATTTCCTGTTGAGAGACGAAAATCAACAAAATACTGATGTAGAACAATGGTACCCTTTCAAAGATTTCACAGATTTTGATCATTACATTCAAGTCCTCATTTTGCAAGTAAGAAAACTTAGATTCAATGCACTTATATGACTTCCCAACATTCCTCAGGTAGTAGAGCCCAGGACTCTGGCTCCAAATCCAAGGCTTTTCTCATTATTTCCTGTCATAGGCAGGGTTGGTATTTTTGCAGCTTTTTTAAAAAACTATAAATATTTGATTAGTTGCTTTATTTATTGTTTGGCCACCTAAACAAGTAAAAATAAGAAAGCATGGGTTTTAACCAGGTCCTTTGATCCTGAATGTTCTACTCACCTTACTACAACCAGTTGCCTGTACCTAAGAACTAACAAAAATTAAGTAATTAACAAGTTTCTCTCTCTCTCTCTCTCTCTCTCTCTCTCTCTCTCTCTCTCTCTCTCTCTCTCCCTCATCTTCTAGCTTTTTTTTCTTTTTGTCACTCTCTCCTTCCTTCTCTCCCCCCTCAAGTGTTACTCTAGTAGTTCTTATATATGAACAATCTCTTTTGAGGAATCAGAGGCTATCCTTTTCAAGACAATGTTCTGTGGAAGCAGAACAAGGGAAAATTTTCTTTTTTACCAAGTACAAAATTAACCATAATTTGGTGCTGGATTTTTATTAGACAAGGCCTAGGGTAGCAAAAACTTGAACCTTGAAACAGAACTTTCTACCTTTTACATATAGGAGCCCTGGTTTCATGCTACAAAAGGGAATCTTTTATTTTCCTAAGGAGAAAGTAATATTTAGGGCACCAAACTGACAATATCAGAGGCTGCTGAAGTGATTTCCATGGCACAAATATTCTCATGCCCTTCAGTTCTATGCCAGTCATTTGTTCTGGTAATTTTGCAGGGTGACGTCCATCCCTGTCTATAAAGAAAGGACAACCACATTATTAATGCCTAAAGGAGAATATGTGCCAGTAAGTCACAAATTTTTTTCTAATTCTGAACTGGTAGCAAAAACACGTAACCAAAGGTTACTAAAAAATATCAAGATTCTCCTAGGATAAGCTGATCACTTGTAATCTCAGGACCACAATGATTGATGCAACTTTTGATACTCAATGCTTTCTCACCTCCCTCTCCCTTCTCCCCTCACTGGGGGACTGGTTTGTTATTCAGTCATTTTTCAGTCCTGTCTGACTCTTTGTGACCCCATTAGGGTTTTCTTGGTAAAGATACAGGGGTCATTTTTTCATTTCCTTTTCCAGTCTATTTTACAAATGGGGAAACTGAGTCAAACAAGGTTAAGAAAGAAGATTAATCTTCTTGATTCCAGATCTAGTGCTCTATCCACTTAAAGGAATAGTGGAGCAAAACCTTGTAAAACCTTCCTCAATAGAGGCTTCAGAACTTTGTCATTTTCCATCAGAGGCTTTGCTTGGCTCTGTCTCCTTGGAACATCTTCCCCTCACCGAGCACTTCCTGGTCTTCTCCCCTGAGATAGCAAGCTCCTTGAGGGCAGAGACTGTCTTTTTTTCCCCTTATTTGTATATCCAGTGCTTAGCTCATTGCCTGGCTCACAATGTTAACAAATATTTATTGAACTGAATTGAAGTACTATATCCCAGGGATGGCTAGGCAGTGCAGTGGATAGAGCACCAGCCCTACAGTCGGGGGACCTGAGTTCAAACCTAACTTCAGACACTTAATACTTACTTAGTTGTGTGACCTTGGACAAATCACTTAATCCCATTGCCTTGCAAAAAAAAGTACTATGGGCCAGTTATTATACTAAATTCTAGGATACAAATACAAATGCAAAAATACTGCCTACCCCCAAAGAACTACTAGTTTCACTTGAGGAGACAACATGTACAAAGAGAGGTCTGTAGAAAATCAGTATGAGTTGATTTGAGAGTTATGACAAATACTGTACATTTGGAAAGGGTTTTAGAATGAATGTAGTTGAACTCCTTCATTTAATGCATGAGGAAACTGAGACAAAGCAAAATTAAGTCCAAAGTCATATGAGTGCCACATACTCAAGATTCAAATATATGTCCCCCAATTCCAAATTCAGAGCTCCTTCTACTAACTCCTCACTGCCTCTATGATTTGCTCCTCTAAGATCCTCTTTGTCCAGGTGCTACACAAGATTATATTTAACTGTGCCAAGAAGCTTCCTAAAACAAAAGCTTAATGTGTTGACTGGTCATTCTGCATTTTTATTTTCTCAGGAAAAATATCATTAAGTACAGTCATTCTTTTTTTCTTTCTCCCAAACACATACTGTCATTTCTTGAGCCTGAAGTTAGTCAGCCAAGCAGCTGAAAAAATGACTAGTGCTATTTTTCAACTTACAAGTGGAAGACAACTAATTGTTGAAATAATATACAATAGACACGCTGACTAACAATAAATACAGTAACCTCCCTTCCATCTGTTCATTAATCTCTGCATACATGATGATAAAACAGTGCATTGTATATGAGGGAAATCAGTGTTCAACAGGAGGAAATCAGGGCACAGTTGTGATGAAACCACCTACTACTAGCACTGTGAACCTCTCAGCATATAAATTATGCCGTGCTTTTCGTCAAGTCTTTGAGCACAGGAACTATTGTTGTTGAGCACAGGAACTATTGTTGTTGAGTAGTTTTATGGTGTCTGACTCTTCATGACCCTATCTGTGTTTTTTTTTTTTTGGCAAAGGTACTGAAGTGGTTTGCCATTTCCTTCTCCAGCTCTTTTAACAGATGAGGAAACTCAGACAAACAAGGTTAAGTGACTTGGTCCAGGTCACACTGCTACTAAGTGTCTGAAGCTGGACTTGAACTCAGGTCTTTCTGACTGTCTACTGTGTCACCTACCTACCCATTCAGCACAATAATGTATGCTATTCTGTTGAAAAACATTTTAAATAAAATAACTCACATTTTCATAGCACTTTCAGTATGGCACTTTCCTAGAATGATAGATTTAGAGCTGGAAATGACCTCAGAAGCCATCTAATACAATTTTATTGCCTTACAGAAAAGAAAACTGAAGCCAAGAAAGAGTTAAGTTACCCAAGGTAGGAAGTAAAGGTGGGATATGAACCCAAAGTCCCTGATTCCAAGGTCAGAACTGTACATCACCTCTCCTCACAACAGTCCCAATTGTAAGCTGTTACAGTGATCATGTCTAATTAATATTTAAGGAAATTGAAGGTCAGAAAGGCTAACTGACTTGCTCATAAGTATCTGAGGTTGAAGTCAAGTCCAGTGTGCATTCCAGAATGCAACCTGCAGCACTCCCAAGTGCAGTCAGAAACAGATCAAAATGAAAGCCAACTATTAAATGAAGTAAATAAAAATACAATAAAACAGAGATAAACTACATTTTAAAATTAAGTCAACATGTAGTCTTTAGGGACATATGCATGGATTAGAGTTCCCCTTTCAATTTGAATTTGACACCATTGCATATAGCTATTATCTCTATTTGACAAAGGAACCAAAATTCTGATAAAAATTCAAGTTAATTTTTTGATGCAGTAATACATAGCAATTAAAGAATGATTTGAAATTAAGAGGAAAATTAAAATTACCTCAGCTTCTCTGATATCATTCACTATGAAAACCCAGGCAAGCTATTTTTCCATTTTTAGTCTCTTGATGCTAATCTGTAAAACAGAACTTGACTATCTTGCAAGGGAGCCAAGCATTATTCAACTGTGCTAGTTTGCAAAACCTGAAGGGTTTGCAAAGCATTTTAGAAAATATTACCATTTTCCATTACACTGACAGGGAATGAACTCTCATAACTGCTTGCAGTATACTATTAAGAATGGTAAATGGTCCATATTTCAGTAAAAACTGGCCACCTTATGGTAGCAATGGTGATATTCATCAGAAAATTTCTTTTGCTAAGTAGACACCCATTTTAGCACATTAAAATGCCATTCATAAAAAAAGAAATCACTTTGATTTATGTACAACTTTTTAGAAATGTTCTACATTTAGTACTGTGAAAGAGAACTGAACTTCAGGAGGAAGATTAAAATATATACACACTACTTAACTCAGGGAGATGTTGTAAAGAAGGTATTTCTAAAAACCTTACAACACTGTAGAAATGGGTAATGCTACATACATACATACAGAGAGAGAAAATGGAAATATAATCTATCCTACCTGCACAAAAAGACTGCCATAGGCCATATGTTGACTTAGAAAACTACATATTAACATTATCTGTTATTAATACTTATTATATTTTTACTTATTTTTAAAAAGTATTTCCCAATTACATTTAATCTATGTAAGCTCCATATCTGACATCTCTGTTCTACACACTCATAATCAAGAAGAACTCGGTTCAAGTTTTGTCACTGACAGGCTAGTTGCATGACCCTGGCTAGTCCCAACTTCTTGATGCTCTAGACAGTTTTCTAAGATTCTAAGGTTGTGAACCTTCATTGGTAGGAGGAATTTTCTTATTTATGAGTTCCCTCTACTGAGAGGCAGCTAGGTGGTGCAGTGGATAAGAGTGCTGGAAGACCTGAATTCAAATTCAGATTCAAAAACTTCCTAGCTGTGTGACCCTAGAAAAGTCATTTAACTTTTGTTTGCTACTAAGGAAGGAAATGGCAAATCACTTTAGTGTCTCTGCTAAGAAAATCACAAGAATAGATATTCATGGAGTCAGAAATAGTTGGGTACAACTGAAACAGAGAACAGCAACAACAAAAGCCAATAAAGTGACATCTCCATTCCCTAAGCCTTTAAATCATTCAGGTAATAGGCATTTGTTAAGGGTCTAGTACATTCCAGAAACTGCCCTGAGCTCTAGGGAAGACTGGATATAGAATTTAAGAGCTCTTAAGCACTCCATGATTTACTTGTCAATTTTTGAATTAACCCTGTTTAGTTTTCTGTAAACATAGAATCCACAAAAGCTTTCCCAGTTCCATGATTTTTGAGGAAATTCTGAGTAAATCCTCTGTAATCTAGCTCCCTCATTTTCTTGAATTCAAATGCAATCTCAGACACTTACTAGCTGTGTGACCTTGGGCAGGTACTTAACCCTATTTGCCTCGATTTCCTCATCTGTAAAATGAGTTGGAGAAGGAAATGGCAAACTACTCCAATACTTTGCCAAAAAAATCCCAAAGGCCATTGCAAAGAGTTGGACATGACAGAGCAACAAAGTGTGTCTAAGTTGACACAAATTCTTTCCAGAAAAAGGGAGTATATAAATCACCAGAAAAATAACCAAACAACTGTTATGCAGTTGAAAGGAATGTAATAAGGAAAAGGCAATGCAATAAATTCTAAATTGCTCAAGAGACACACACACCTTAAAATCCCTTCTTAGCATGATCTATTTCCCAGCTGACATCATTCAGATGAATATTGATGATATCTGGGACAGGGTCTCTCACTGCTAATATATGTGGCAATAATGTGATACAAACTCACCTTTCAGAACAACCAACAAGCTAATCAACATTAGTGGTATATTTCCATCATAATTAATATCAAAGGAATATCCATGTTCTCATAAGAGTATTGATTTAGAACTGGAAGAGACCTTAGAGGGGCCCTAGTTCAAACTCTTTACTTTTCATGGAAGGAAACAAATCTAGAGAGGGTTATTTTCTCAAGGTAACTAAAAGAGAAAGTGACAGAGCCAGGATTCAAACCCAGATCTTTTTCCTATAAATTCATTGCTTTTTCTCTACTCTCAATGCTTTCTTTGAACTGAAATTATGTTTTATAGAATACAATTTGTTGTAGTTATTTGTAATATATTATTATGGCTTTTTGCCCCTTCCTCAAATTATATATATATATCTTTATATCTTATATCCATCTTTGAATGGGAAATTAAATGGCCTTTTGAATCTGACATCTTTGTCATTTTTATATTGGAATTTATGTTGTAAGGGATATATATCCATAGTTCAGATCTTCTGGAGTCTTGATATAAATTTCTATATGAAAACAAAACTAACACAAAAGCATTTTACTTATGGCACTAATATGACCATATTTTCCTCCCCATTTCATACACACACACACACACACACACTCACTCACAAACTCACATATACACTTTATATAAGACTTCACAATTTAAAAGTTCAAGCAACTCTGTGAGATAGATAATACAAGTAAAAGAGACAGAAGTTCAGAGTAGTGAATGTCTTGCTCTTGTTTGTCAATGGCCAGTAGCAAAACTAGAACTTGTCTTTCCAGCTTGCTCTTTCTATATTTGATAAGGCTGGAAATTATTTTAGTTTTAGAGATATTTTCCTTGTTATATTTGAAGTTACCTCACCAGAGTTGTATCATTCACTTTACAGTCAGATCTATAATGAATCATCCATTGGGTGTAGCCAAGAGCTATAGAGAAATGTTGCAGAATATAGTTTTATGTTTTTAACAAATATAGAGTGCTGGGTCTGGAGTCAGGAAGACTTAGCTTCATGAGTTCAAAGCCAGCTTCAGATACTTATTAGTTGTCTGACCTTGGGCAAATCACTTAACTCTGTTTGTCTCAGTTTCCTCATCTTTAAAATGAGCTAGAGGAGGAAATGGCAAACTATTCTAGGATTGCTATGTAAATAGAGAGAAGAGGACAGATGTATGAAATGTGAAGACAGAAATAAGAAAATTTAGCCAATGACTGGACATATGGAGAATAAGAATAAAGAATCAAGAACAATAAGAGAGAAGTAGGGAAATTTGGAAGAGGAGTAAGTTTTGAGTGTATTGGTGAAACAATGTAACTGCCATTTCTTTTAGATTATCTACCCAGTGAGATGGATAATTATAGAGCTGGAAGAAACCTTAAAGACATTAAGTCCAATCTCATAATTTTACAGATGAAGAAAATAAGACCTAGACAAGTGAAGTGACTTTTCAAGGTCACAGAGGTAGACAGCAGAGACAGGATTTGTGCCCAGGAACACTCTTTTTCACCACTTTAAGTTGCATAATAAGAGGGGGAGAGACAAGATTCTTATTTATTTTTAATATAACTACATTAAAGAGTCAAGATCAGTCTCTAAGTAAATATAAGGACAACTTGAAGTATGAATGAAGCATTATTAAGTGCTCACTGTTAAGATCCAAATAGAAAAGTCTGGTGATGTTCAGTTCAATAGTAAACACTTTAACAGGAGATACAACACATTTGGAGGGTTTTGGTGGCAAGTCAGATGGACAAATTCCCATATTTTTTAGGATGCAGTGGCAAAACATATGGCTATACCTTTTCTTTAATATATATCATTTCCTGATAACTTCAGACAAATTTCCGGTGTTAAACTATTAGGTAGCACCAAAGAATTTGCAAGAATTTGCAAATTACTTTTTTTCAGAATATATGAGTACAAATTACTCTCTAAATGTGTATTCCATTGCTACATATACAAGATATACTACTAGTAAAAATTTCTTTAAAAATCATGTAAATGAACTCCACAAAAATTCACCCTGTAAATAAGGTATTCTCTCCTTATGCCTATCTTAAGTTTTTTTCTTCTATACTTCCTTGGGCATTTTCAACTAGATATCTATTAGACGTTTCAAACTCAATACATACAAAACAGGACTCATTTTCTTTATCCCTAAACCCACTCCTCTTTCAAATTCCCCTACTTCTATCTTCTATCTTTATTCTTGATAGATGACTCTTTATTCTCAATCCCCAGATCCAATTTGTTGCCAAATTGTTTCTATCTTCACATTTCAAACATCTTGCCCTCTTCTCTCTATTCACACAGCATCACTCTAATTCAGCATCTTATCATCACTTGCCAAGACTATTGCAATATCTTCAAAAATGATCTTCCTGTCCTCCAGCCTACTCTGATCTGTCCTCCATAGTTAGCAAAAAGATTTTCCCAAAGTGCCCATCTGATCACTTTATTCTTATTTTCAAACTTCAGGGGCATCCCATTACCTCTAGGATCAAATATAAATTCCTTTATTTGATATTTAAAGTCTTTTACAACCTCAATTGAACCTACCTTTCCAGTTTCATTATAAGTCACGTACTCACTTTATAATCCACTCAAACCTTTCAGAATACTGTGAAATCATAATGACTAAGAAGTTTGGCCTTTGAAAAGGGATAAGGAAAAAAAATGCACTTTTCTGTTTTCTCTGCAGAAGAAGGGAACTATAGTTAGGACAAATTGCAAATGCAGTTAGACTCAGTTATTTATATTAGTTATTTTTCTAGTTCTGCTTTTTTCTTTTTTCTTTTTTAATTCTGTGTTAAAAGAACAATGAATAGGGTTTAGAGAAAATGGATATATTAAAAATGATTGCTATTTTAAAAAAGAGGTTATCAAAATTATTACCCCTCACTAAAAAAAAAAAAAACAACAGCCTAGTAAATGGTTTTTGAACAAGGGAAGCATTATTTTCCCCCAACAAATGTAATATTCTATCAGAATTTTCTTTTCCCAACTCTGCACAATCTGAAAACCTGAGTCATGATACAGTGGATTCCGTCCAGCTAAATCCTTTTGCCACAACAAGACTGTTATGATATACAGTAAATAATCAGTACAATGCAAATGACATTTGTATTGGGTTGAGTCTAAATCTCTAAGGCCTGAGAGGTCACAGGCAACTGGAGCAGTTGGCAAAATGAGACATTCTGAGCAAAAGGCAAGGGCCATGAAGTCTGAAAAACAAAGTTTGAATAAATAGCATTTAACACAAAGGCCTCTAGCTGATGTAGCTTATCAATCCTTTTCAAGAATTGTTTCCTAATTCTCAAGACCTGTTATATTCTCATTCTTTTAAAAGTACCTTCTAGCCAAGTCAAGGAAAGGTGTATAAAATAGTAATTTTTATTTAGTTGGTTTTCTTTTCATAAGATGACTTTTTTGTTATCATAGTTGGGACACCCTAAGCAAGCAGATAATATTTAATCTGTCCAAATTTTGGGATGAAAATTTGATTCTTCAACAGCAAGAGTACCAAGCATTGCCAAAAAAAAAAAAAGACAAAGGCATGAACTAAAATCCTCTTCTCATAAACTGTAGTATTTTACGAGGGGTGCTGACAATCCCTTCCAGGTAGATTTCAGGGCTGGAAGAAACCTTAGAAATCTAGTCCAAACCCCTCACTTCAAAATGAGGAAGATCAGAAAGACAAAAGACTTGATAAAGGTCATGTAAAAAGTAAACAGTTGAAGAGGATTCAAAGTCAGGCCCTTTAAAATTCTATATGTAATTAAATATGAGCCAACCAAAATGTATTATGCAGTTACCATGTGCAAGGCACTGTCTTGCATGTTGGGTTGCAGAGATGAAATAAAAACAATATCCTACTTAAAAAACTTACATTCTATTGAAGAGTTGAAGTCAAAAAAGGGAAGTATATACATTTGAAGAAGAGAAAAAGAGTACTAAGGGAAATCTTCAAAATGACTTTTTGAAGTTGAATTGAGCTTTGAAAAAAGGCTTGAAGGAAGATAATTTAGAAAAATGCACACAATATAAATTCCTACCATTTAATAGTGATCATTAAAATTAGAAATAAGAAATCAAAAATTAGAAAAAGGTACTGTATCAAGTTTAGTAGAAGGCCGAATTTATATATGTATATGTATATATATATATATATATAGGCACATATATGAATATATATATATATATAGAATATGTATAGATATAAAATGTTTTCAAATCTAACACTTTTCCCACTGTACCCCATACATTCTAACATTCCCATACATTCTAACATTCTTAAACAAATTGGGGGCACAATGGATATAATATAGATATGAAAGGTTAGGAAGAATTCAAAAGAATTCAAATTCAAAGTCAAAAGAATTCAAATTCTAATTCTAATTCAAATCCAGCCACAGATACTTCATAATTATGGGACTCTACGCAAGTCACTTAACCTATAGCTGACTCAGTTTCACCATCTGTAAAATGGAGATAAACACAACTGTCCAGGGATATAATGAAGATAAAAGAGATATTTGGAAAGTGTTTTGCAAATCTTAAGGTGCTACGTAAATGCTATTTATTATAATATTATAATTCATAGAAAGAAAACCCAAATTATAGATCACTCAAATCCCTTTATTTTTTGCTCATTTTCTGTTACCAAACTTCAGTAACTGGTAGAGCACTTCTGCCTGAGTTAGAACAGAACAGGAAAAGAAGAAATTTAAACAGTCTGCTTAGCCTGGGAAGAACTCTGGCTAAAGTTTTAATTTCACTGAAGGACTAAATTAATGATTAAAATGAAAAGATCAGATAGATCTGCATCGTGAAACTCATGGGGAGCTGATGAGGGTACCAAAAGAAAAGAATATGCAGAGAAAAACAAAGAAGGTACATGACTGTCTTGGGGAAGACCAACAGTTAAAGAACATGATATCAATAATGAGTCAGCAAAGAGAATGGGAAAAAGCAGTCAGACAGAAGGAAAGCCAAGTGAGTAGTGTCATGAAAGGCAACTAGGTGGCTTAGTGAAGAGTACTGGCCTGGAGCCAAGTTGTTTAGTCATGTCTGGCTGTTTGTGATCCCTTTTGGGGGTGTTTTCTTTGGCAAAGATACTAAAGTGGTTTGACTTTTCCTTCTCTAAGTCATTTTACAGATACAAAAACTGAGGCAACCAGGATTAATGATTATCTGAGGCTAGATTTGAACTCATGAAGATGAGTTATTCTGATTCCAAACCTTGTACTCTATCCATTGTACCACCTCACTAGAGTTAGGAAAACCTGTTCAAATTCAGCCTCAGATACTACATTCCAGTTTTGCAACTTCAAACAAGTCACTTAAGCTATGTTTGCCTTAATCCCCTAGAGAAGGAAATGGCTAACTACTCCAGTATCTTTTTCAAGAAAAGTCCATGAACAGCACTGGAATGCTATGGACTTTGAGGTCATGAGGAGTTGCACACAACTAAATAACAAATATCATGAAAACCTGGAAAGAAGAGAGCATCCACAAAAAAAAGAGTGGTCAACAGAGTCATGTATATTAGAGAGGTCAAAACTTAGCAACTAAGAGATCATTGACAATGTTGGAGACAGCAATTTAAATTGATGAGGTTGAAATTCAGACTGAAAAGGGTAGAAGAATGAATGAGAGAAGAGGAGAAAAGGAAGAAAATATAGATAACTTTTTCAATGGGATGGGCTAAGGAAGTAGAATTATGACAGTTGGAGGTAGATATTAGATTCTAATGAAAATTATTTAAAGAGGCAGTAGAGTTGAGGCACATTTAAAGGCAATAAGAAGGAACTAAAATGTTCACAGCATCACATTTTGTGGTAGCAAAGCCATGGAAATAAAGTGAATATCCATAAGGCATAGCTATCCAAGTTGTGTTACATAAATGTATTTGAATTTTATTTCACTATGAGAATTCAGAGAAACATGGGGAAATTTGTATGAATTGATGGAGAGTGAAGTAAGAAAAACCAGTACAATTCTATGAATTCAATACATACAAAGATTGCAACAAAGTTAATGAAAAGATTGCTAAAATGAAGCCAAATGTTGTGTAATTGACAACCAGTAATGGTTCTAGTAAACAAATAAGTAAGGATATCTCCTTCCTAAGGCAGAAAGAAGGAGGATTTTTAGGAAAGAATGCTGTAATCATTGTCAGAAGCAATCATCACATTGGATTTTTTGCTTAACTGTTTTTCTTTGTTACAAGGAATTGTATGATTCTAGGGAAAGTGGTAATTTCTGATTTGAGTCTTATTTTAAAAACAAAAGGTAGTAATAAAAAATATTTTTAAAGTAAAATTAAATTAAATTAGTGGGATTTCATCTGTGATATGAGTTTTTATGCTCATCTACTAGCCCACTAGCACAGAATTAAGGACTAATATCTATTGGCTTTATGTGATAATAAATGTGTAATTGATACAGTGTTCAAAATCTGCTTTCATCATTGGGAAAACATCAGGAAGGTGAAAATTAAGCAAATGCTTCTATTAATGATCAGAGAATTAAAAATCAAACAATGGTCAAGTAATATAGATCCCACTTTCTTCAAACAAAATGCTTTGTGATGTACATCAAGTCATATATTCCCTGGTAACTGAGTCGAGAAATGACAGTTTGACTATTAGGATTATTATTGGGTATACCTAGAAAATAGGCAAATAAACTCCTTTAATACCTTCCTATTAGAACCTATAAAATAAAGAATTTGGAATAATTTATCTTTATGGTCTTTAGTAGCTCCAAATTCTATTATTTCAGAAAATAGATTTTAGAATTTTGTCAAAAGGTAACTTTAGAAACCTACATTCTGTCTTATTAGAACATAGAACTTTGTATTATCCAATTCTAAAAGCCAAGAAAATATGCACTATGACAATATTTAGGAGTCTCAAATAGTTGATTTATGACAAATAGTGGAAAACACATACTGCCACTGTCATATTTCCAGGTGTCAATTAAAATATTTTCCTTTGGAAATATTTTCCATGGAAAGCTTATTCATTTTCAATAAAAGAATCTTTTGATCCTAATGATGTTTACCACATTCTGTGAAATAAAAGTACTACATTTCACCATGGCAAGGCTCACTTATTATAGAGATTGAAGACCCTAAGCTGGAACAAGGAAGGGAATTAGGAAGAAGGTCTTTAAAATAGCTGTTTAAAAACCACTGTAGGAATATCATGCATTTTTACCTTGACCTCTCTGATCCATATTTACATACATGTCTAGTGAGTTTAGTTGTCTAATTTCTCAGTTCACACCAAATCAGAAACTGTGGGAAGCAAACAGAGCAAGACTATTAGAGACAGGCACAGAAACTCAAGAGTGGTGGCAGTCAGGGACTAATGTAAAACACTATTACCAGTCAGGGACAATGTTCTATAGATTTTTGTATCCCCAGTACTTAGACTGGAGAAATCACTTTATCCTTGATTATCAAAACTGACAAATATCTTAAATAAAACCCATAAAATGGCGTAGGCTCTGAAAAAAAAAACCAAAAAGTCAGTATAACAAAGTAATTTAGGGTGAGGCTTAAATTTATTTATTTTTAATATTATTATATTATTATTATTTGCTATTTGCTCTTTGGGGATAGTGAGCTACATTAATGCATTGTTGATAATAGAATCACCTTGTCCTGAGCAAGAGATACATGATCTCAATTATACTGTTATTTACATTGTTTTTAAAATAAATGCCTTTTTTAAAGTTATTTCATAATATAGCTTTTCATAACCTTCTACCTTGTAATAAATCACCAGCCCTATTAGTTAAAAAAAAGAGGCTCTTGCAGCTATGGGTAGCAATTTCAAAAGATAAAATATGTAATTTTATGACACAATTGAAAGGTTACTGTACAAACAAAATAAATACATATAGGCTAAAAAGGGAAGTAATGAAATGGGAAAAAAATTTTCATATCAAGTTTCTTAGTTAAGAGTTCAGTGCCCAAAATATACTGACAACTAAATGATGTATAAAATCCTAAAAGTCAATAGGTTTGGGAGGGAGGAAAAAAGGGGGGGAAAATTTACATGATAACTTTTTTTGGTATATTTGGAGGTAATAGCAAGTTATACATGGAAGATTTGCAGTTTCATGTGTAATCTGTGTTATGGAAATGCCTATTTTGTTCCATGAATTGAAAATTTTTTAAAAAGGGTCAATAGAGCAATAGTAGTCACATGATAGGAACAATTAACTATCAATAAAATCATAAACCATTAAACATATAAAAATGCTTATTATTGCCCAATTGGACAATATATTAGTAATATTAAGGGAAATGCAAATCAAAGAAACCCTGAGGTTTCACCTCAGACCCTGAAAATTGGCAAAGATAAAAAAAATGATGGAAAAGTCATTGTTGGAAGGATTGTGGGAAGATAGGCATGATAACCATGTTGTTAGCAGAGTACACTCATTGTGGAAAGCAACTTAGAATTATACAAACAATTATATCCTTTGTTCAAGAGATTGCACAAATAAGCTTATATACCAAAGAGGTCATTGATAAAAAAGAAAGTCTCTAATCAATATATTTATAATAGCACTTTTTTGGTAGCAAAGAACCAGAAACAAGGCAGATCCCTAGTTTGGAGAACAGTTAAACAAATTGTAGTATGTAGAGGTGATAGGATATTACTAAAGTACTCTAAGAAAAGACACATATAATGAATAGTGAAAAGCATGCAAAGAATCATATAAACTGATCCAGAGTGAAGTAAACAGAGCCATGAAAATAATATATACAATTTCAACATATAAATGGAAAGAACAAACAGTGAAAATAAATTGTTCAAAATTATAATCATCATTGTATTATATTGTTTTAAAATTTACAAAGCACTTCACAAATATCCCATTTTAACTTACAGCAACTTCAGAAGATATTTTTCATTATTATTTCCATTTTGCAGATAAGGAAATTGAGGCAAATAGAGATAAAGTAACTATGACGGGTCAAACAACTAGTAAATAACTGACACTAGATTTGAACTGAGGTAGTCTTAATTCTAGATCTAATGCCCTCTCTATTCCATCACCAATCTTCCTTAAAAAAAATTACAAAGAATATGCATGACCCTAAAGTAAAGATATAAGAAAACACTTCCTTTAACGTCTGTGAAGATATGGGAGGTACACAGATGTGGAACATTGCATATATTTTTAGATTTTTTTGATACGATGATTTTTGCTGATATTTTTCTTTCTTTTTTTTTAATTATTTTTTTTAGGGGCAGCTAGGTGGCACAGCGGATAGAGCACCAACCCTGGAGCCAGGAGTACCTGAGTTCAAATCTGGCCTCAGATACTTAATAATTGTCTAGCTATGTGACCTTGGGGAGGTCACTTAATTCCATTGCCATAAATAAATTTTTTTTTCAAATGATGTTTCTCTAGGGAGGAAAAAGGGGGGGGAACACTGGAGGAAATTTAAGGGATATTAATAAAAACAAAAAATCAATTAAAAATTGTTAAAGGAAAGGCAAAACTAAGGTGCTTCAATTTTCACAGCTACCCTCTCTCCCAAACTTTCTGATATATTTTCTACATGCAATCTATAAAAAAGATTCATAGATAGACCAAAAAAAAAAAACCCTAAAAAAGTTTCATGGGCAATATATAAGTGCCACCAGCAGCATGGAGGACAAACCAATTATGTATCCCAGGAAGAATGTAAAGAACTTTCAAGTCAGTTTATGAGAAAAATTTGGGAAATGATGCCATGAATTTCATAAATTACACAATAGCTCAAAAGTGCAAAAAAGTCACAAGACAATAGAAACTGTTTTCCCAGTTTCATTGTGTCTGAGCCATGTAGGACTGAAAAGGGGAAATGAAAATGTAATCTTGTGTTCTAAGGAAAAGAATGAAGTATTTAATATAACCAAGTATCTTCAAATGTTTTGTTCTTCACAATGAAAAATATTTTGGAGATAGCAGCAGAGGCATAATGTACTAATGAATAAATGGCATAGGCATAATGTAATAGTGAAATAGATACTTAGGAAACAAATAATTTTCCAACTGTCTTTCTATGAAGGATTATTATTTTGATGTCAGACTTCAAGCCTTTAGCTCATAGAATTATTCCATAAATTTGAGGCCTTATCACATCCTGCCTACTTATAGAAAGACCTAAGGAACTGTTTGAGATTAAAATAGTTCATATCACTGTCAAACCTGTCAAACCAGAAAGACAAAATAACTTACCTCCCTAAAAATATAACATATTGATAGAAAACTTAATTTTCTCTTTCCCATAAGTTCACAGTAATACCCTTAGCTATATACCATATCCCATTTGATCCTTACAGTGATTCTGTAAGGAAGGCATTTCAAAAGTAAGGATTAATAATATCTATATATTACCTTAGGATTTGTTGAGTGTTTTACAAATATTATCTTATTTTATTCTCACAACTATGGGATGTATTGTTGCTATCATACTCATTTTACAGAGTCTTAGAAGAGTTAAATGTCTTATCAAGAGTCACCTAGCTAGTATATGCCAGAGACAGGATCTGAACTCAAGTCTTCCTGACTCTAAGTCTAGTGCTCTATCCATTGTACCTAATTATGGTCATCTTTATTTATATAGTACTTGAAATATTTAAAGCACTTTATATATACATTATCTCTTTTCAGTCTCACAACAACCCTGAAAGACAATAAAGGTAATATTATCCCCATCTTACAGAAAAAGAAACCAAGACCCAGAGGCTCATTCAACTCAGTATTTCATCTCTAACAGTCATGGAAGTTTTGTAGTATAATTGGAACAAATTAATTACCTTTCATGTTGTTCTCTAATGTTGAGAATGTGGCCACATATGTATGTATGTAAAATTCATATACTTAAAAGTTTTCAAAATGATTTATATATGTTTGAGTAAAAGAAAGTATTAAACATTACAGTGCATAAAAAGTTAAAAGTGTCCTCCAAACGTGAGACAATGACTGTCCACAATCTCTATGAAGGCAACTGCAGGAAGTTCATTCTTTATGTGCCTCTTATCTGGATGACTGCAGTAGACTCAATCAGTTTCCCTACTTCCAGTCATACACACAGCAGAAAAATTAATATTCCTGGATCATGTTAAACCCTACCCTAAACAATCTAATCAAAAAACTTCTGGGGCTTCTAATTGCCCCTAGGATAAGCTAAAGGATCCTCTGCCTGGCAATTATAGGTCTATAAAATGTGATTCCCACCTATTTTTCCATTTTTATGTTATTCCCCTTCACAGAGTAGGCACTTAATGTTTACTGAACTGAATTGAAGAGAACAAATCAAGTGCATTCACAGGCATAAAGTGGTCAGGAAACAGCCTATGACTTTCATGAGAAGGCTAAAAGAGCATGTCAAAAAGGGCACACTGGAGTTTATTTTTTTCACTTTAGACTTACAGATGACTCCACACCCTGCCACATGTATGATATCTTATAGCCCTTCAGTTCTCCATCCTGGCGCTTAAGTGGAGGTTTTTTCCATCTGACTTCTAAATTATTACTGGATCTGTTCAGAAATATTGTAACATTCAGAGGTGATGCTGATGGAGCTGTAAAAGAAACAAACAAATAAAAACTGAAGCATTAAAAAGGAATTTCTTTTATTTCTTTTATTAAGTACCTTCTATGTACCAAACATTATGCTAAGCCCTAGGATACAGAAGCACAGATCAAGAGGCCTCAGAGGACCACCAGTATAATTTCCTCTTTTAACAGATGAGGAAACAAAGGCCCAGAGATGTCAATGCAAATAGTAAACATCAGAGGCAATACTTGAATGGGAAGTCCTCTGGCTCCAGAGAACTGAACCACAGAAAGAATAAAGAAAACTTCTTTTCCAAAAAAAATGCATGTTTATTGTCAACCAGAAAGAGATTGAAGAGCTATTTTGTGGGAAAACTGAGCTTAACTCATTTCATGAAGAAGGTATCCTGATTAGAATCATTCAAAGTAGTCAGTGGACTGTTCTCTGAGTAACTTGAATGGTGGTACTATATTTCCAGAGTTGAAGAGAAATTAATAGTTGTAGTTGGTGATTAGAAGGAACTCTGCATATAATCTTTCTCATTATGATATATGTTTAATATGATAATGTTTAAATACTTAACTATTTCTCTGAATTGTTTGTTATGCTGTTAAAAAAATTGTAAACCCAGCAAAGAAGACTTATTCTATAAGGGAAAAAGAAGAAAAGGGGGGAGTAGGGAGGGAGAAAGACAAAGAGGGAGGGAAGAAGAAAGAAAGAGAGAGAGATTAGAGAGAGGTACAGGCTCACAGCTAACTAATTAAAGGGAGATTGTGTGTCTATTTATGAGAAAATATTAAAACATATCACTTGATTATCTTAAAATCTGAGTAGAAAATTAATAAAGTCAAGTAGTAAGCAAGTTGAGGGGAGTGGGTTGATGTGGTTGTTAACTGGCACAGTTCACCTGGATTGGGTATATAGTTTAATGAGGGGATCATTGTCACTTAAAACTTACTCCATGCATATGCTAAATAAATACTATCTACACAGAGATACATATATATGAATATGTGTGTGTATGTTACAAAGAAAATATTTGGGGAAATACCAATAGTTTCAGGAGAGAATATTATTATTGCTCTTTAAGAAATCATGAGGGATGGGGTTAGAATATCTTAGAAAGATTTGCATGAACTGATTCTGAGTAAAGCAAGCAGAACCAGAAGAACACTGTAAACACTAAAAGCAACACTGGGTGATGATCAACTATGATGGACTTGCTCATTTCAAAGAAAATTATAAAAGACTTGTGATGGAAAATGCCATCCATATCCAGAGACGGAACTCTGGAGTTTAAATGTAGATCACAGTTTACTATCTTCAGTTTTTAAAAGTTATCTTATGTATTATGTTTTTGATTTGATTCTTCTTTCACAACATGATTAAAATCTATATATATTTAAAATAGTTATACATGTATAATCTTTAGCAGAATGCTTTCTGTTAGGGGGTGGGCAGGGAGGGAGAAAAATGTGAAACTCAAAACCTTGACAAAAAATGACTATTGAAAACTATATTTTCATATAGTTGGAAAAATAAATAAATAATATGCTTTGGGGAAAAAAAGTGAATGCCTGACCCATCAATTATGAAATCTGTGTACAACCAAAATTGCTATAAATGCTATTTTGTATAACTCTCAGATAGGTTATATACTTTATGTCTGTTGTTAAGTTACCTCCTTCAGTTGTACTGGACAGTATCCAAGAGCTCATTTGAGACCAGCCCACCTCATTCATGCAGGAAACACTAATGTTATAATTAGTCAAGGCTTGCAGCTGCTGAATTTGATACAAATGAGGGGATGCAGAGGTATTAAAGATCATGACTGATGCATTAGTCAATGAACTGACTTCCTTGACCTAAATGAAAACAAAAATTAGGACAAACATTAGCAAGTTACATGGAATTTTATCTTTAATGAACTGTGTTAATGGAGTTGGCACCTGATTCCCTTCCTCACGGCTGAAATGAGGGACCTGCTTTCCTGTAGGGCACACATCTTACCTCTATGAACATGAGTCACTCCCACTGGCTGATTCAGACTGATATCTGGAGGGGGAGAGTGCTTTTCATGTGCTCTGATAGTGGTAGACTACAGGGAAAGGAAGTTTGCTAAAACGACAGATGTGATGAATAGAAAAATGAGTGGGTTATTTTCCTTCCCCTTTTCACTCATGTTTTTATTATTTTACTATTCTCCTAGTTGACACATATGACCTCACATTCAAGATGACTTTGGAGTTTGGCATTTTGTTTGTTTGTTTGCTTTGTACATTACCCTTATATTGAATTTTTGAGAGAACATGAACAAGATTTGCATAGGATGGGCAGGCTTTGATGAGTTGAAATTTGCATTTATGGAGGGAACTTTCAAATCTATGAGATCACAGATCTTTGAGTATTTAAGAGAGTATTTTCTGTGTAAATAATGCAGTCCAATTCTGTGCAAACATATTACTTGTTCACAGACCAAGAAGAATATTAATGAATGAATGAGAACAAAAAAGTGAGAGGGAAGAAATATGTTGATGATCAACAGGCAAAACCATACACTGTGAATAAAAAGTTAGCTGGTCTTCAAGTCAGGAAAACCTGTGTTCAAGGTCTTCCTTTACTACACACTGGTCAGAGTGACTGGACAAGTCACTCCATATGAATTGTAATTTATAAGACAGTTGAAGATCTATATCAGTACAGGAGATACTCTAAGGAAGACAGGAAAGGGATTATTATCCCTGCTTCACCAATGAGGAAATTGAGGTTAAAAAAGGTCAAACAATATGCTTAAGTTTGCCTACTTAGAAAATGGCTGAAACTAAGCATTTTAACTCTCAGGTTAGTGCCCTTTCCAAGTTATACTAATTATTAATAAAATGCCAGTATTTTTTTTAAATTGGGGCTGTTATAGGTGTCAAAGAACTAAAGTCAAAGAGGGATAGGGAAGTTTTACACATATATATTAATAAACCTATGACTACATAAAATTAGACCACATATAATTATTAATATTATATATAACTAATCATGTGTATAAAATTAATAAGATATATATATATATAATTGACTCAGCAATACCCCTACTAAGACTATACACTAAAGAAATCAATTAGAGGAAAAGTACTTTTATCATAGCCAAAAACTGGAAAGTAAAGGGCTGTCCTATTGGAAAATGGCTAAAGCAATAATGAAGTTATACAAATATAATGTAATATTGTGCCATAAGAAAGGATGAAATGGACAATTTCAGAAGAAATTGGGGAGACACATATAAAGTGATAAAGATAAACAAAACAATCAGGAGAATTATTGGTTATTCAGTCACGTCTGACTCTTTGTGACCCCTTTTGACCATATTGTCCAAGTAACAGTTTGCCATTTCCTTCTTCACTGGAAAAGCCAACAGAGGGTATATATGACATGCCCAGGGTCACAAAGTTAGTAAGTGTCTGAGGAAGGATTTGAACTCAAGTTTTCCTCACTACAAGACTGCACTCTGTTCACTGAAAGAACATTATGAAGAAAAAAATTATTTAAAAAATTTTGAAAACTTAAAAATTCTCATCATTACAATTCAGAGGACTTGATTATGATGCATTCTACCTACCAAGAGGAAGGGCCCAAAATATGGAATAAAAGATACATTTTTGGACATAGACAATAAAATAATTAGTTTTTCTTGACCATGAATATTTATAAGGGCATTGGAGATGCAGAGTGGTCTTGGAAAATGAAGGAAGTTAGGGGTGAGGTAGCAAAAAGAAAAGGAGATCAATGAAGCATCTTTTAAAAAAATACTCCAAAAGGAACTGAGAAACCAGAAAAATTAAAGACGGGACAGTTTCAAATGCTACATGTTGAATTTATTACACAGTTAAAAGAAAAAGCAAGTGGCACATAATATAAATATTCAGTTTTGTGGCAATCTTCTTCTGTTATACTCTTTCCTCTCTCTCTCTCTCTCTCTCTCTCCATATATATCCATATATATATATATATATATATATATATATATATATATATATAGTGTTTATTTAGTTTTTTGTTTTTTTAGTTTTTTTTGCAAGGCAATGGGGTCAAGTGGCTCACCCAAGGTCACACAGCTAGTTAATTATTAAGTGTCTGAGGCCAGATTTGAACACAGGTACTCCTGACTCCAGGGCTGGTGCTCTATCCACTGCACCACCTAGCCACCCACCCCATGGTGTTTATTTAGAATAAAATAAATATATGAATTAAAAAAAGAAAATTATTTTTAAAAACAGCTAAATTCAGATGAACTGTAATGTAGATGGGAACAGGGTCAGGAGTCAGAAATATGTGGGTTCAAATTCTGCCCCAGAATAGGATCCACAATTCATCTCTCCTCTTTATACATTAGTTTTCTTATCTGTAAACTAAGGGGTTTGAACTTAATTACCTCTATGTCCTTAAAGCACCAAAGTTTTGATCCAATTATCTTATGATTATCATCAGTATAGGAAAATAAATGATGAAGCAGACTTCCCAGTTCTCAGTAAGAGAAGGAGACTATTTGTGAGAAGTATTACTAATGCTGTCAGGCAATTAAATGAATTGGTTGGATTTTTTGCCTCTTTTTGTTACAAAAGAATGGTTCTCAGAATGGGGAAAACTATATCAGGAAATTACTATATTGCAAAAAAAGTCATCACTAAGACATTAAAACTTTTTAAAGAATGAATAATAAAAAATTTAATCCACTAAAGGGTAATTTTAATAATCTCAGAACTCAGAAGTACTAACTTCTCCCTCCAGGGGTCTAGATGACACAGTTAGTGACCTAGGGTAAGTTATTTTGTCTTGGATGAACAGAATAATAAAAAATAATACTTAATATATATGATTCAGTTACTGCCTTATAAGATAGAATACAAATTCATCTATTTTTATTTTTGTTGTTTTGCAAGGCAGTGGGGTTAAGTGACTTGCCCAAGGTCACTCAGCTAGGTAATTATTAATTGTCTGAGGTCAGATTTGAACTCAGATATTCCTGACTCCAGGACCAGTGCTCTATCGACTGCACCACCTAGCTGCCTCTATTTATAATTCTTTAAAAGATTTTACCTATCATAATTTGGCTCCATTCCAAAATTGATTTTACATTAACTTTTTTCATGTACTCTATATGTCAGCCAAGTCATCCTACTTCTGTTAACTTGTCTTTTGTGTCTAGTCCTTATCTCCAGAATGCTCTTTTCTTCATCTTTATCTTTTGGACTGTCTAGCTCCCTTTAAGACTTGGTTCAGAGACCATCTCCTACCAGAGACCTTTTCTGAACCCTTAGTAGTTCTGAACCCTCCAATTACCCTACATTTATTTTGTATAACTTTTTAATTTCATTCCTTGTGTTTATGTTGTAATCTGTTTACCATGCTCAAATCACATAAACTCTAATTCTTTGAGGACAAGGACTGTTGTTTCTAAATACTCAGCACACAATTCGAGCTCAATAAATGCTTACCTAATTATTGAAATAAATTATTCCTTTTCTAGGTAACAGGGGAAGGAATGTTAATTATTTTCTATTTCCCAAACAAATAGGACTGTGATAGATTCATATTTTCTTCTTAATATATCTAGAAAATGATACTGGATTCCTGAAAGATGCCAAAAATAACTTGCAGATATGAAAGAAAATGTAGAATAATAGATGAAAGGAACCTTAGACATCATCTAGTTCAATCCCCTCGTTTCAGATATTAAAAAAAAAACTGAGGCCAAGAGAAATAAGAGCCTTGATCCATCAGAGCGGATCAAGTGCTGGTCCCAGAATCAAAAAGAATTGAGTTCAAATCTGACCTCAGGCACTTACTATGTGACTCTGAGCAAGTCACTTAGCCCTTATTTGCCTCAGTTTCCTCTTCTGTAAAATAAGGGCTTCAAGAGTACTTACTTCCCAGGATAGCTATGAAGATCAAATTGAGATGATTTTAAAGTGCCTGGCACAGAAAAAAGTGCCACATAATGTTTGTTATTACTAATCAGGCTCTGACTACAAATCCAAAATTTTATTTTCTATACCGTAATTATTCTTCTCTTTCCTTTCCTAGATTGAATACCTAAGCCACAGCTATAGCTAGGAATTTATGTGCAAGGAATAGGTTGCACAAAGTAGGATCTCTTGTAAGGCTAAGGGGACCCATCACCCTGTTGCAAGGAGACAGAAACACGTGGCTTGTAAAAGGGAGCAGGATAAGGAAAGGGAAACACTCAGACTAGTGTACTTTCTGATAGCTTCCTATTGTACTTATTTTTGCCAAGGAGGACCTACTGTTTCTATGCTATCAAAAGACTGCAATTGCTGTCAATGCCCTCTAAATTCCATACCCTGGGGCAAAGTCCCAATCACCTTACTCTAATTACGACTCTTCCCTGAACAAAATATTTCACAAGAGATCACTAAATTTGCTACTGATATATGCCTGTGCTCTCAGATGTCAAAGGTTCTTAATGGTACCTACTCTGCAGTATGTTCCAGCTTCTACTTGGTAACACTATGCCTTAACAACCCAGGGGAATTTTAAAGTCACGTAGCTCATTCTTCTTAGTCATATCATTGTAATTACTGTGTAGAGTGTAAAATAGCTTTATTCTTACTTTAGAATATCTAAATCTTAGTCCTACTTTAGAAGATCTAAATCCAGGTCAAGTTACTGTGAATTCACATTTCTGGAATTCCAAATGCCTTCAGGATTAATAAGGGAAAAACAGTCAGAGGCAGGCATTTCAGGAGAGGAAAGAGTAAAATCACTTCTCATGGCTGGCAGTATTTATGACTCATGCTCACATCAAATTATACAAAGCTGCCAAAATGTCGTTAGTTCATACTGACAAGCCATTAGAAGGAGGCACAAGAAATCATGTGTGTTTATCCCTTGGGGATTCCTGGCACTTGTCAGTAATCACATTTTGTTTTGGGACTTTAAAGGCTGTACCTACTTCCTGGTGACCAAGCATCAAAAATGAAATCAAAGGAAACATCTTTGTCCTTCCCCCTCCCACCCTAATTTCCTGAGCTGCATTTTCAGACACACATTTTTGGGGCAAAGGGAGGGGTTTTGGAGAACATAATATGGGATGAGAAAAATTCTGTAAGTCTCATCCCGATTAATATCCCAGAGAAAGAGAAGATAGGGAATTTCAAACCTGTGTGGGGCAATTAAAAAACCGAAATGAAAGATGTGGTTCAAATACCATGATATCTTTCATAAATCGGGCAAAGGAAATAGAAGGGCGTATCTTACTAGTGTTTTTATCTGAATCTCATCCAGAACATTCATTTGTTAACAAGTCAGAATCTAAAAGTGGAGTGGATTGGTCAAATTTCTCAAAACTATGCATAGTTTCTACAAGCATAAGGATACATTATTATAATATAGCATGAAAATATGGTAGGTCAAATGGAGCTAATTCAGTTTAACCCTTTAACCAGAAGAGGTAGAGAAGTGGTCAGGGTAGACATAGATTCATAAGACTATGTAGAATCTCATCTAGCACTTTATAGGATTAGATGCTGAGGACAATTTTGTGTGGTGTGGTCAGCAACATTCCCAAGTTGCAAGCAAAACTACAAGGTAGGTGACATTGTTTTTGGAGATATCTGTGCTTTCCCCCTTCCAGGGTCAGTGCCCTCAGTTTATAAATCCTCTTTCCTCCCCTACCAAGTCCCTATTCTCCCATAATAATAAGCACAACCATTAAAATATACATATGTGTGTGTTTTCATATACATACATATATATAAAATATAAATATTTACATATATATATATATATATATATATATATATATATATTCTTATCCAGTAGATATATACTTCTCACAGGCAAGGGATGTTTTTTTATTTTGTCTTTGTACCCCTAGCACACAATATTTTATACATCGTGGATCCTTAATGAATATTTGTTGTATTGGATTATATCAGAAGTTGACCTATTTTACCATTTTTTTAACCCTTCCAGGTAAAAATTGGTTGAAGCAGCTGTTGAAAAAAAAGTAGAAGAAGCTTTGTACAAAAACAAATTCCATCTGGCACCAAGAATTAAACACTGGGATGTCAACAGCCACCGAACTAGATGGAAACCATGGCACTAAAGTCAGCTGACATGGTTGGTATTGCCTAGGAAACTAAAGGAAGACATTTCAATTGGTTTTTAAAAATCTGAGGATCATGTAAATAATGATCTTCATATCAGCTAAATGAAAAGAGAAGGGTACCTTTCAGATGAAAAATATGTCCATAGGGAGACCTGAGTCAGTTGAATAGATAGTGTTGGTTTATATTAGAAGGTGAATATTTACTCAGGGTGAAGAGCCAGGAGACAACATGGAATAGTGAACAGAGTTCAGGAAGAGCTGGGTTCAAATTATATGATTGAAGTCATTTGACCTCTTTGAGCTTTAATTTCCTCATATGTAAGATGAAGTTAGTAACCTCAGTGGATTGTTAGGATCAAATAAGATAGTGTATTAAAGTGATACACAAACTTTAAAGGACAGTTAAGTGTCACAGTGGATAAAGTTCTGAGTCTGGAGTCAGGAATACCTGGATTCAAATCTGCCTCAGACACTTGCTAATGGTGTGACTCTGGGAAAATCACTTAACCATGTTTGTCTCAGTTTTACTCATTTGTAAAATAATGAGTTGGAGAAGTAAATGGCAAACCACTCCTGTATCTTTGCTGAGAAGACCTTAAATGGGGTCAAGAAGAGTTAGACACTGCTGAAGCAAGTGAACAACCAGAACACAAACCTTATGGAGTTGTATAAATATAATATTTATAAAAATGGCAATAAATCACAAATGGCCTTTTTAAGAAAAAAATACAATACTTCCAACGTCTGCATGATAGTTTTCTTTCTTACTATTGACACTTACATGAATACTACAGTTGATGAAGGGAGAATACCCGTCAAAGCCTGGCACCCATGAGATCAGGAGGGTATGTGCAGTCTTGTTCTTGATACTGACTTCACTTGGTGCAGAAGGAATGGCTAAGGAAAAGAAAAAAATCATAAACTACCTCAATGACAACAATTCAAGTTCTTTAAAAGCAATGAGTCTTCAGAAAGGTAGGGAGTTACTAGAAAAAAATGTCATTACACAGTCAGATAAACATAGGAGGAAGAAGAATGAAAAAGTCAGAGAGAAAGCTAGTCATAATAGTAAAGATTTAGAACTCTAAAGGATCTTACAATTCACTCCTTCAATTGCATCATTCACTGACAAGTTAGCTTGAGACCAAGAAAGTTTGTGTTACAAAAATTGTAAATGACTAAGATTCAAATGTAGGTCTTCTGATTCTATATCTACCAATTTTTCTACCACATCACTTAAAAAGAGCCAAGGTTCCTGGGGAATTTTTCATCCCTTTTCAGTTCTTCTATAATCATAGCCTTTAAATCTTCCAGGTATGCCTGGTAAGAAAACAAAATTTTTATTTTTTAAAATTTTTAATGCTGGACTAAGCCCATAATAAAAATTCATATTTATATACTTATAAAGCATTCTCCTCACAAATCTGTGAAGCATTTTATAGATAAGGAAACAGACCTAAGGAGGTTGCAACATTTGTCTATTATTATACAGTTAGTATCAGAA
This sequence comes from Macrotis lagotis, assembly GCF_037893015.1. Taxonomy (NCBI): domain Eukaryota; kingdom Metazoa; phylum Chordata; class Mammalia; order Peramelemorphia; family Peramelidae; genus Macrotis; species Macrotis lagotis. Next base: position 160,252,895 of record NC_133658.1, on the reverse strand, counting down.
TTGGGCTTCAAACCCACTTCTGACTTGTGTTGCAAAGATTATTTGAAGGGTTAGATTTAAAGTCTTTTTTTTAAGGTTTTTTTCAAGGCAATGGGGTTACATGGCTTACCCAAGGCCACACAACTAGGCAATTATTCAGTGTCTGAGGTCGAATTTGAACTCGGGTCCTCCTGACGCCAGGGCCAGTGCTCTATCCACTGCGCCACCTAGCTGCCCCTAGATTTAAAGTCTTGAGGGGCAGTTAGGTGGTTGCAGTGGCGAGAGCACTGGTTCTGGAGTCAGGAGGACCCGAGTTCAAATCCAGTCTTAGATACTTAATAATTCCCTAGCTGTGTGACCTTGGACAAGTCACTTAACCCTGTTGCCACAAATAAAATTTTAAAAAAACCTTTAACCATCCAAATTGAATTGGTCTCTAAGTCTCTGCTTTCAAAAAGTACAGTTATGTGAGTAAAATAAGCTTTCTGTTCAACTAACACAACATGAGGTAGAATTCAGTCTAAACAATTGACTGATAGTTTATTTGCAAAGCTTCCCTAAATTATTCCATTTTGGAGTATTTATTAGCCTTCATGCCTGAAGGTGCAGTGCACACAAAATTATAAATTTGACTCTGAATAAAGAGGTTAGCTGGGAAAAGATTTTTAAAAGATATTAGTGGAAAACTCTTTTTTAAATCACCTAATTAGGGTAGAATTTACATAAATTCACAGCTGCAGCATCTTTTCTAAGTACTAAGTAAGGAACATCTGTAATTTCCTTACATATGTTATTTATTACTTTAAAAAATTCTAAAATGTTTGAAGAGCATAAGTTTTATGTCTTTACAACTTATCTTTCCCTTTTCTTGCCATGAGTCAGTCTTACTCACTCATGGATTCTTAGAATTCCTAATATTTCTCATGGAAATTACAATAATGGGATATGGAATCAAGGAAGGAAGGAAGTCATTCAGTCCCTCTGTCATGAACTTTCAGTTTGATACTTTCATGGCAAAAGAATCTTCTGAAGGGCTCTTTAGAAACCTAGACTACACTGGTTTTTTGAAGCTAAAAGTATTGGAGCATCCTTATTCCGTACCCTTTTAATTAGTTGTATGATTGTTACTATTCCTACTTTTTCTTAAATATTATTCTAAAGATAAATTATATTAACTTTTAAAGGGTAATAAACATTTACTTTAAATATAGTAAACAAAATACTAAAAGATGATAATCTAATTAAACTATAAGGTACCTACATACCTCAACTTGGGTAAGATGCTTTATTTTTCCAGGACTCCCAGTTTTCTGATGCCATTCTCCCTTTTCTGGTTTATTATATATTACTCCATTTCATACATTCTTACAACCAGCTAAACTAACCTTCTTGCTATGTCTCATATCTGATACTCAGCTAGATGACCCAATGGATAGAGCTCTGAATTTAGAGACAGGAAGACCTGAGTTAAAATCCAGACTCAGTTACTTAAATAGTTGTGTGGCCCTGGGCTAGTCACTTAATCCTGTTTGCCTCAGTTTCCTCATCTATGAAATAAGCTACAGACAGAAATGTCAAACCACCCAGTATCTTTGCCAGGAAAACCCCATATGGAGTCATAAAGAGTTGAACATGACTGAAACAACTGAACACTATATATAACTCCTACTTCCCAGTGTTGGCGAGGAGATATATTGTAAAGCACTTTGTAAACCTTAAAGTGCCATATAAATACTAAATCCTATTATTTTATTATTATAATATTTTATCTCTATATCTGTGACTTTGCCCAGTTTGTCCAGTATGCCTGAAATGCACTTCCTTCTCACTTCTGCTACTTAAAATCCCTAGTTTCCTTAGCTCAAGTGCCTTCTTCATATGAATATTCTTCTGTATCTCTTTTCTACTAATGCCTTACCCCACAAAAAATTAACTTACATTTATTTTGCATAGGCATATGTGAGTAACCAGACACAGACTACTGCCTCACACCAGTTATTCAGACATATAATTATTCACTAGGTTTATTTGTCCATACCAATATATACTCACACATACAAGCTTGAGTTTCAAAGAAGAACAACCATAAAACTATACTAAAAGCCTCTCAGGATCCTAAGAAGTAAGTCTATTTTTGAAGTTACATTCTCCTTCCTCACCTCTATAGTTTTTGAATCCTCACCAGCATGCTTTCTTTTATACAAACACATACGCTTAAAATGATGTCACTTTAGATCTTAAAACTTAACCATGTACTGAAAAATAAGGTGAAAACAATAATAACAAACATGATATTCAAATAAAGTAAATGCAGTAATAATAAATTCCTTACAGTTCACAAGTAAACAGATATTGATTCAGTATCTATGGAGGAGAAACCTGGAAAAGGATTACATGAAGAATCTATGTCCTCGAGTAACTTAAAACTGAACTTCAGGCCTTGATATCATTGAAATATTCAAGAAAATTTATATCACAAGAAGTTGCTAAATGCTCCCCTTCTCTTCCTCACTACTCTCCAGCTGGGAAAACTACTTTAAAATTGAACAAATGATTTATAAGCTTTTTTCAATTCACAATAACTCTTAAAAGAGAGGTGAGAAAGTTTTAACAAAGTTCATAAATCTGACTCTGAGCAAGGAAGATGGTAACCCTAGACGGCTATTCACTTGTCAAGACTGCATCATTCAATCAGCTGGTAGCAAACATAAATAATAGTGAAGATACCAGGTTGAAGCTCTGAGCAAACCAGAAAACTACTTCAAGTACCAGAATGCTATTATGACCAATCAGCTTGAAGCAAATAGAACTATCATCAAAAATCTTAATTCCACACTCCAATTTTTCCTGTTAGAGCAAAAGTGTAATAAAAAACAAAACCACATGCATTTCTGAGAGGCTTCACCTCTCTCCTACTTCAATATGGAAACTCATTGCTGACCCGTTTCAGCTGATTATTCCACCTTCCACTGTCTTCACATACCCATCCTGCTTTTTATTTTTAATCTCTTTCAGTATGTTCAATCTTTACTCTTATTCACCACTTTCAGTAACTAAGATTAGAGCTTCCTGGTCCTCATAGACTCATTTTTCACTTAAGTGGTTAAAAACTCTCATATTCTCCCTTATGAAATTAATGGTTTATATTTAATTGTCCCATTGAGTCCAGTTATTTGTTTTGTCACTTTGTGAGTTTTATCCTCTTAACCCTTAAAAACAGTTACATACAAATGAACTGAGGGATCATAATATCCTAAAGCTCCAATTAAAAAGGTTCAATTTAATAGTGTGTGACAATTACATTTCTTTGGACTTGAATTTTAGCAGTTTAAATAAAGTTCTTTCTTTGCCCTTTTTAAACCATTAAGCTGGTCACCTTCAAAGGAAACATAACTCTATATCAGTAGTGTCAAACTCAAAATCCAAATGGATACTCATGGGCTATATACTGACTTAGAAAACCACCACTTAAAATTAACTATGTTTTATTATTTTCTACTTAGTTTTGTTAAATATTCCCAATTACATTTTAATCTAGTTCAAGTTTTTTCCTACTTCTTTTATCGCCAAACTATTGATCTATGAAAGAGGAAAAAAAAATATATTTTGTGATAAAGTCACTCTGAAGTCCTGGAGTATGACTTTGGAGGAGGTTCAATAGATCAAATCACAGTTTTAACTATACTGAAAACTCTACAGTTTGTTGATGCTACAGAGAAATCTGCTTAAGTTAATGGATCTTTTGAGACTTGGGCTCTAAAACACAGTACAGCTATTGACCAGGTGGCTCTTTTTCTTCCTCATGCCTCCTAAGTGAAGACAATCCTCAAGGGGGGGATGCCTTTTCCTCTTTTTTCCCTCTCTAAAACCCCTCCCAAGACTACTTTATCTACTGTCATAGTCTCAATGATCATCTCTAAAAGGATGCCTCCTAAATCTATCTTTGATCACTCTCCTGAGATATAGACTTACATTTCTAACTCCTAAACATATCTACCTCAATACACTACCAGCACCTTAAACTTAACATGTCCAAACTGAACTCTTTATCTTCCTCCAAAATCTTCTCCTAACTTCCTTTTTTTTTTCTATTAATGGTATCACTATTCTTCCAAGTCACTCAGACACAAAAATCTGAGTCAGCTTCCTCACTATTATTTATTTCTGTCATCACTCTTTCTGTTCTCACTTCAACAAAGTTCCTGCCTGCTAAGATAATAGCGTCCCCACTTTATATCCCTGTCTTCAGTATCATCTCCTTCCATTTCTTCCTATCCAGAAGTTCCAGATTAATATTCCTAATTCCTAACTCTGTTAACCTCACTTCTCTGTTGAAAACTCATAATCATTTTCTACTACCTACCAAATAAAATCCAAATTTCTCAACCTGGCATTCAAATCCCTCAACCTGATACCAATTTCTTTTTTTAATCTTATCTCCTACTACTTCCCTTCACCCCAGCTGTATTACAGGACTTCTTGCCTTTTCTTCTAAGCATATACTTTACTTTCATACATTTCCAGAACAAGGAATTTGCATTTTATCCTGGAGATAATATCCCTTCCTGTCTCTCTCATTCTCCAAAGAAATCCTATGTCTCCTTCAAGGAGTTCAAATGTTAGTTACTTTATATTCTTACCCCATTCACTCTTTGAACTTTTATAGGATTTTGAACTTCTCCAAATTTGTTTTAGGTTATTTGTGTGCTCTAGAAAAAGGTTTGAAAAATACATCCTCCATGGATTCCTGTTCTGCAGAAACACTGAGCCTTAATTATATCATAAGCAACTAATTATCATTTAAGAAATTTTTTGTGCCAAAGTTCACATAAAAAAATACTATAAAGAATCATTTGGTGTATCCTTCCTCTTTATACCCTTCTCCCATTATTCTACATCATGTCATGCTCTAGTATGACTACCTGGCCTAACCCTTGTCCCAACACTGATTTATGTCACTCTATTTTCTCTCTCTTGGACTGTAAGCTGCTTGAGAGCAAAGACCAGGAAGTTATCTCTGTATTTCCCTCAGAGGCCAGTAAAATATGAAGAATAAACTCTACATAAATACTTGCTGAATTGTCATAGCATCACAAAATGATAGAAGTAGAAATTATGAGATACTGAGGTCTTTAATAACATGGTTTGAATATCAATGATTTTATGATTCTCCTTCCATCCTCTAGACCAAAATGGACTCAGCCTTCCCTGAGTTTTTAATACCCTTTTGTACCTCTCCATGTTGTATTAATTTTGTGTAGTGTATTTAAATGATTAGATAATTAGTTCACTTGAGGTTGTGATTAGAATCTGGGTTTCTTCTAAGTTTAGTGCTTTTTTTCTCCTCTGTAACATTCTGCTTCCAACTGAAAATGCAATAGTTATACTGATTTAGTCAAAAATTATCAAGTTGTCAGGGGCAAGGTTCAACAGACTGTGGTTTATTTTTAAAAACTTCCTCCTAATCTTACAAGTACCACAAAAGGAAAAATCTTTTTAAAAAAATATTTTTATTTGTGTTTCCAACAAGAAAAAACTCTTAAGAAGACATTACAACAGAAACATGTATGACAATGTACATTTGTGAGAATTATAGATGATTTGCAAAGAGATTCAATGAAAAGTGATTACTGACATTGAGAATTTCTTTTTCTTTCAAGTTTAGGGTTTATGTAGCTTTCATCCACGATTACATAGCTGCCCTATCTCCCTACAAATTTATAGGTGGACTGGAACCTGAGACAAGTCCTATTATGCTCAGAGAACTTCTAGTCATTCTTAGCTATCATGCAATGCCAGCCCAGGGGAAATGGGGGTGGGAAGTAGAGAAGGGAAGGAGTGCAGAGGATTGAGAAGGGAATAACTTACTCATTTTCTCTAATTCATCCTCTCAACCTCAGGGAAAACCACTGGCTGCTCCCTTATTCAAGTCCTTGGTTTGCCCTGGCAAACCACACAAAGCCTATTCTGTAGAGTCCTCAAAGAGCCTCTTCTAGGAATAAAGTTTGAGTTTTTTCCCTGTGTGGCTAGGGAAGAGGGTGTCCTCCCTCTGTAGCTTAAGGCAATATGCAAAGTAAGGAAAACATATACAGAATATTATCTCTCCCACTTACCTTTTATATTAACCTGTCCTTCCTTGGAAACAGTTAACCCTTTATCATTGTGAGCTTCACAACTAAATGTTGCTGGTTCAGCAAGACCTATGGGAGAAAGAAGGTCAAGAAGAAATGAGCAGCAAAGCATTATCAATGCAAAACTGAAAAGGGATCTTGTCCAACTCCCTGAAAAAGAGAAAGGAAACAAATTATGGTTTATTATCAAGAATATAAAACTCTAGCTTTTTTTTCTATTCCTATCTTTGAGAGGGGTTTATTCTCTCAAATCCTAAAAAAAACCAAAAAACAAATTGGTTTTGAATAGCTTCTGGTTTTCAAAAGAAGTTAGCCTCAAATGAAACATTGCCCTCAAGAAAAGGGGCACTATCGGTCAAGTTCTATTCTGAAGAGTTTTCTTCTGCCAAAAATGGGAAGAAAATCTTGTATAGTCAGACCATTTGTGTTTCCCTGACACTGTGTTTTTGAACAGATAGAATGAATAACAAAAATACTTCATTTTGGTTTCCAAACACTAAACGGAAGGGTGGGAGGTGCAGGCTCCAGTATTGTGAACAGCCGCAGCCAGCTTGAGTTCCCAAGCCACAATGTGTTCTGATAATAGGACAAAATAATGTTAAATTTGGAAAAACTCACAAGTATTAAATTCATCAGAAAGAATTATTTTATAGGACAAGTTATCTGTTTTGTGGAGGTATTGACACAAGCAATGAGATGTTACTATATAAACCCAAGGTTTGGTTTTAAGAGTCTCACAGAAAGAATTCCACACAAGGAATTTTCCAACAGTTAAGAGTGCCACCATTTAGAATTATTTCTCTATTCCTCTCTACTGTGTCCCTGAGAAGTTCAGTGGGAAGTTAAGAAGAAAATGAAAAAAGGACACTGTTGCTACATGACCAGCACTTTAAAAAGAACATTGGAGCTTGTCCCAAGAATGGCAGCTAGGATGGTATAGGGTCTTTTAACTGGGCATGTGACCCTGGAGATCCCTTTCTGGAATGGGGGAAGTAGCTGACCTCCAAAATTCATTCCAAGTTTAAGATTTCATGAGTCTTTTTTCTGACTTTAGCTATCTTTAAGGAAGGACCAGCTTCTAGAACATGAGTGGGAGGCCCAAAGTTGCAGCCCAGTTCCAAGAGATAAGTGGGTGTTTTACTGAACAACTGTGAGACAAAAAAGCTGCTATGGAAAGAAATCAGGCCAAATTGGCATGAAAGAAGGGCTATGCCTGTTCAGAAGACAAGAAATCAAATCATCAGTAGGCACCCAGAAACTAATAAGTATCTGGGAGCAGTGCTACAGTGTCATTTTCCCAAAGAAATAAAAATATCTCTAAGGCAAGTAACAAAGAGGAAAAAATGGTGATTTGAAGAACTTTTGTTTCACATAGCCCACCCAAAGAATTAGAGAGGTTTCTACAAAATGAATAAGATTATTTTTAGACTTATTTATAAGACTGTCTTAGGTGTTAATGAAGTTATTCAAGAAAGGAAGGCACTGGCAAAAAATTCTTCCCTTATTAGAGGAGGACCTAGCAGCAAAGGTAACTTGGTGATTATGCTTTAAAGGGTACAGTTTTTCAATTCTAGATTGAACTAGATGGTCACTGAATGTCTTCCAGCCCTAATATTCTGTGATTCCACAAAATGAAAAAGTAAGGCTGGTAAGGATGAGAAAATTTGGCAGAAAATAATTTTGTTTTCCTCTTTATTTTCATAAAATGTGCAGAAGATGAGGACAATCTAAAAATTAAATGACATTGACCTGAGACATGGACAAAAATTTAGAATTATCTAACAGCAGATTTTAGAATTAAAAGGAATTTCACAAGGTGCTCTGGTCCAGACAGTTCTAAGTGACTTAAGGACCCAAGACCTAGGAAACCCATTTCATTGTAATGATCTCTAGAGTTTCATTAAGTACCCCTCTTCATTCCTGAATTTGATGCCATGATACAATTAATTTTTTATCTAAAATTAACCCTCTTTTCATATAATACATATCCTATCTCCTTATTTGGTTCCTTTTGGAAAAAAAACTTCACAATCAATAATAACCAGGGCACTTTATGTGAAGAGTAGCTCTGAAACAGTTTTTTTTTTTAGGTTTTTGCAAGGCAAATGGGGTTAAGTGGCTTGCCCAAGGCCACACAGCTTGGTAAGGCCACATTTGAACTCAGGTACTCTTGACTCCAAGGCCGGTGCTCTATCCACCATGCCACTTAGCTACCCCATCTGAAACAGTTTTAAGAAACATTCAGTAATAGGATGTCCCCTTGACAATTAGACTTGCTGAGAAAAGTCAAATAATATTTTAGGCTTATTTTTCTTTTGCAAACAGAGTTAGATCTATCCCATAGACTATAGGTTAAGCAATCCTATTGATGAATCAGATAAACAATTCTTGATTTTGTGTTTAATGAAATAACCAAGAGATAAAAAAGTCATTTCTGTTTTGCTATGACCTAGAACCTAAAAAGATAAAATATAGAGCTTGAGGTCACAAGTAATTGAATGCTTACTAAAAGAAAAAACAACCCACTGTTTTAAATGTTTAAATGTGAAATATTTTGCTTTGGGTGTTTTAAATTACATCATTAGAGGGATAATCTCACTCTTTCTCTGAAAGTCAAAAACAAGGGTCTTTGGGGAAGGGAAGAAAATAAGTATTAAGAGCCTTTTATATGTCAGACAGTGGATTGTATTTTTTTAAATTTTTTTTTGCAAGGCAATGGGGTTAAGTGGCTTGCCCAAGGCCACACAGCTAGGTAATTATTTTAAAAATACATATTATCTTCTACCAACCCTGTGAGAAAGCAAGGTGCTGTTAGGATCCCCATTTTCCTAATCCTCATATGATGAGACACATAGAAGTTAAGTGACCTGGCACAGATAGGAAGAATTTGAGTAGGATTAGAATTGAGGTCTTTTTGATTCCAGACCTAGTCCTTTATCCATTGAACTCCTAACTGCCTCCTTTAGGTACCATGACTTTGCAAAGAAGCATGATGGTCTTCAAAATCTTCTCACAATAAAATAAATCTTTCTGGATGTCCAAAAGTTCCAAAGTACCTTGGATCACACCACAACATATAGGGAGTTTGGTGGACAAGACGTCAAAATTTAAATGGTATTAAACTTCCTTAAGGGCATCTAGAAAGAATGATTATTTAAAATGGTAAATATTAAAATGGTTCCATTCTATTCCCTCCCCCATCAACAGCCTCACCTCAAGTAAGTTCCTCCATGGCCTATCCCTGCCCACCACAGGGCAGGGTCCCAAAATCTCTCTCCTTATAGGGTTGTGTCCTCCTCCCATAAATGAACTTCACTTAAAAAGTTGTTGAGGATGAGTAACATGGAGTTTATCCAGGTAACAAAACTACTAGTAATGACTCTAACAGGTAGTACAGTGAGGAGGCATAGGGAGGAAAATTGGAGAAGATATATCATATACTCTGGCAAATATAAAATAAGGCAGAGTATGACAAGTATAAAAGAGATGGGGCAACTATATGTTCTGGAAATAACTGAAAAAGGAGAAAGCTTTCACCAGAGGGTATCAAAAAAAGCTATGTGGAAGAGATGATATCTAAACTGAGCCTTGAAGGCAGATGAGGATTGTAAGAGGGACAATGACAAAGGATTGCATTTTAGGCATGGGGACCAGCCTATACAAACTAGTAGATACATGTGAGACAATATTAACAATAAATAAAGATAATGACAGTAATAGAATTTACGTTGAGCTTTAAGGTTTGCAAGATGCTTTATTTATTAACTCATTTGAGCCTCACAGCTCTAGAAGGGTGTTTTTTATTATTATCCATGATTTACAGAAAAGGAAACCAAGACTGAGAAAGGATAAGTGACTTGCTCAGGGTCACACTACTAATAAATATCTGGAGCAGAATTAGAACTCAGTTCTTTCTGACTCTAAAGTTTAACACCCAATCCTTTGTTCCATTTAGTTGCCTAGAAAAGTCATACATGACAGTCAACTGTACTGGAAAATCTATGGAACAGATGAGAACAAAATCAGATAATAGATTTAAAGCTGGCAGAGGCCTTAGAGATAATCCAGTCCAACATTCTCATTTAACAAAAACAGAACAAATCCTCCTATTCACAAATCTGTATGCCTGTCCAAATTTGTCCAAATGATCAGAGCTCATGAAGCATTTGTGTTTCTCTATTCAGTTCTTTATTCTAGCAGATTAGAAAATCACAATTCTGGAGCAATAATATCAAATTACTAGAACTTTAAAATGTTTGCTATATACCGGAATTTTTCTCAAATAAGGTTCATCGAATATCAAAGAGGCTTAGTTACTTATATATCAAAAGAACTTTCACCTTTAAGGCAGTGCAACACTTTACTCATAGTACTAGGGCTGTTCTAATGACTTACTCAACAAAATATGAGTATTGAAGGTTCCAGGATTTCAGGGTAAGAAGAAGATTTTTGTTTATGTTTTGTTTTTTAATTCATTGACAGGTTAAGAGCCTTTATTTTATATCTAGCCGAATACTTTTATATATTATTCTCTATGGAGAAAGATATCAGAATTCTTCTTAGTGCTGATAATTGAGTCCCAAAAGATCCTAACAGACTAGAATTTTTGGCTCAATTTAATGGGATAAAATTTAATAGGGATAAATACTTTTTGTCAAAAAATAAACTCCACAAGTACAAGATGAGAGAAGCTGTTGCTTGCCTGAAAAATATTAGGACATTTTAGCATATTTCAAACTCAATAAGTCAACAGTGTGATATAGCAGCCAAAAAAGCTTATGTAATCTTAGATTGCATTTAGAGAAGTGATGTTGAGAATTTGGAGAGTAATAGTACACTGTATTAAATCCTAGGTCAGACCACAGTTAAAATGTTCAGTTGAGGGTGCCACATTTTAAGGACTTGGATAAACTGTAGAGCATCAAGGAGGGTGACCAGGAAGAGTGGAAATCCTTGAGATGAGTATCACTTTAAGAAACTAGGGATATTTAGGTTAGAGAAAAGAAGACTTAGAGTGGACAAATATTGAAGAGGATTGAAGAGACTTTTTTTTCCTATTTGATTCAAAAGGTAAGACCACAAGCCAAGGAACTGATCAAAACTATAAAGAGGTCAATTTAGATTGTATGTAAAGGAAAAACTCCCTAACAATTGTTTTTCAATTGAGTCTGACTCTCTCTGATTCCATTTGGAGTTTTCTTGGTAGAAATATTGGAGTGGTGTGCCATTTTCTTCTCCAGCTTATTTTATAAATGAGGATACTGAGGCAAACAGGGTTAAAGTGATTTGCTCAGGATCATAATAGCTAGTAAGTTTCTTAAACTGGATTTGAACTCAGGTCTTTCTGACTCCAGTTCCAGCACTCTATCCATTGAGCTTCCTAGCTACCCTTCCTAACAATTAAAGCTGTCCAAATGGACTGCCTTCAGAGGTAATGAATTCTCCATCACTAAAGGTCTTCAGACAAAAACTGCAAAACCAACTAACTGGGGCAGTTGGGTGGTGCAGTGGATAGTGCACCTGCCCTGGAGGCAGGAGGATCTGAGTTCAAATGTGACCTCAGACACTTAATAATTACCTAGCTGTGTGACCTTGGGCAAGTCACTTAACCCCATTGCCATAAATAAAAAAAAATTTTTAAACCCAACTAATTGCCATGTCACAAATTATATAAGTCTAAGACTGCTGACATTTATATAGGACTTTATTTACATTCTCACAACAGCCCCATGAGGCAGGTGCTATAGGTACTATTACCCCATTTTGCAGATGAAGAAAATAAGGAAACACACTTAATAAGTACCAGTGGAAGCCTTCAAACCCTAGTATGGGGGTTGCTAGGTAGTGCAGTGTATAGAGCACCAGCTCTGGAGTCAGGAGGATCTGAGTTTAAACCGGACTCCAGACACTTAATACTTACTTACCTGTGTAACCTTGGGCACTTAGCCCCACTGCCTTGCAAAAAAAAAAGGCAAGCAAACCCTTTCTTGTGTCCCAACTGAATTGGGAACACTGAATTCAGTGCTCTTTATGCTGACTCTTAGTAAAGGTCTCTGTCTAAAATAAGAGTTTGCCAAACTATTCTTCTAGCAGCAAAGTTCTAGGCCTAAGTCCCATTTTTTATACATAACCTATGAGCTAAAGCAAAACAAAACATCTAAGCCTTACTTTCAAAAAGCACACATGTTCAAGATGAGTATGGCTAATTGCAAGATATTGGCAAGTAAAATCAGTATCTACTGTATTCTCAGCAATCCTGAGAATCATTAACCTTGGGTTCTAGTACTTTTTAATTAATTAACTATGGTCAGAGGATGAAAATGGCACTTACCTCAATTTTATTCTTTCTGTGGTAAAATAAAAAAAACTCAGTATACAGTTTTATTTATTTATTTATTTATGTTTTTTTTTTTTTTAGGTTTTTGCAAGGCAAATAGGGTTAAGTGGCCACACAACTAGGTAATTATTAAGTGTCTGAGGCCAGATTTGAACTCAGGTACTCCTGACTCTAGGGCTGTCAGTATACAGTTTTAAAAAGGTGATATAGAAATTAATAAAAATGTATTTTTCTGTATAATAGGTATAATAATACCTACTTTCAAGGTATCCTTAAAAGTTAAGATGAAAGAACAGAAGAAAAAGTAGCCTGAAGAAGTTAAAAACTACTATATAAATCCAATTACTCCATTTTTCTCATGCCTGTCATGCCAGTCCCTTGGGGACAAGTCAATTTAATTTACCTGAGCCCCACTACTAGGTAAGTGATCATCACCAGGGGTAACCTGGTAAATGTTTAACAAAGGGGAGAGAGCAGAATATATACAGTACATTCTAAATTTAGTCTGCATAAAACTCTGCCTTAAGTCTAGACAACCAAAAAAAAATCAAGCCCTGAATTTTAGTGTTTGCCAATTTCTGAGGTATAAATCTTCACATTGTAAATATAACAATCCCTAAGCCACTGAAGTCTTTAGCATTGATTTTAAAATGCTTTTCAAAAACCTTAAAAAATTGAAAAAATAGTCTGAACTTCTCTGTAATACTCCATAATTATTTAGAAACATTTAGACTTATCACACTAAATTTAAGTCAGTGTTTTTCACTTAAAGCTAAAGTTAGAGTCATTATATAAGTAAGAATAAAGACTATGAGCCCTACTTTCCCATTCTCAAGTGACTGATAAGGATATTTACTACTTTGGCAAATATTACATAAATAGTTCTCTATCTGATTATTGTGGGCATCCAATAAAGTGATGAACTCATCACTTAAAACCACACATTAAAGACTGCTTAGATTAAACCATAACTAATCTCATAATTACACTTTGGCAGAACTCCATCATAAACATGTGGTCAGAGGATGCTAATCATACCTCTCTATAACAGGCTTTCTGTAGTAAAATGAAAGCAACAGTATATAACAGTGAATATAAAGGACGAGCTTTGACCATAGAATACCTGAGAAAGAGCATTAAACTAGGAACTAAGAAACCTGGATTCTATTTCTACCTCTTCTCAAATCAGGTAAGTCATTGTCTCTCTAAACTTCACCATCTAATCATTTGTTGAATGGCAAGATCCTTACAATCCTTTCCAACTTTAGGAAACTATAAATTTATGGTGTAAATAACTTGAAAACATTGTTCTTTATGTACTATATTAATTAAAATATTTAATGTCTTTCCCACCTCACCCTAGCCTATCTGGAAAGTGTGGTATTTGAATAGAGGTACAGCCTTGGAAGCAGGAAAATCTGGGTTCAGGGTTTACTTCTGACATACTATCAGCATGAAGAGAAATTTTTTTCAATTCTACCCATTAGAAAATAAAATATATAGTGAAATGGGTGACCCATTGTTTGATATAAAAATAAAATTCTATGAGAGTGCTTACTGTGTACAAAGCATTATATTAGAAGTCAGAGAAGAAATAAAGTTTTCAAAGATGCCAACGTGAACTGGTCTCTAAGATCTCAGTAGTTACAATAGCCTTTTTTTTGAGTTCTCATTGTTTTAGACCTCTCTATTGTATTTGAGACTGTAAACTGTTACCTTCTCCTCCTTTACACTCTCTCCTTTTAGAGGTATATAAATGTTAGTTTTAATTATTATTATTATTATTTATTATTATTATTGCCTTTTTAATACAAGGAGATAACTTTTACACTTACTTATTACTGTGTCAGTAGGATGTGAACCATGCTAGAGTATAACAATAGAGGAATACAGCTTTTTGTTTTGTTTTGTTTTTTAGGTTTTTGCAAGGCAAACGGGGTTAAGTGGCTTGCCCAAGGCCACACAGCTAGGTAATTAAGTGTCTGTCTGAGACCTGATTTGAACCCAGGTAGTCCTGACTCCAAGGCCGGTGCTTTATCCACTTATGCCACCTAGCCACCCCCCCTTTTTTTTTGTTTTACAGATTTTTTTAAAACAAGAGAATATATGCAATGTGCAGCTCATGGAATTACAAACCTCAACCTCAGATTCCTCTCACTGTTCTGTTACTACTGAATAGTGATGACTGAATCTAAGGCAGGGTTACCTAACATCAACTAAGTCCTCTAAGCAACAAGAGAATCTTCACTTTTCCCTAAATGATCTTCAATTTTCCAAAGTTTTTCTTCTGTCTTCAGGACTCCCATACCAAATCATCATTATCATCAACTTAGCTGGAATTTATATAACATATAAAGATTTGAAAAATACTTTACAAATAGTATCTCATTCTATCCTGAGAGGCTGGTGCTATAATTATTCCCATTTTATAGATAAAGTAGGAAGAAACTATACATTTATATAGCACCAGTTGTGTGCTAGGGACTATGCCAACCTTTTAAAAAATGTCTCATATAGGGGTGGCTAGGTGGTGCAGTGCATAGAGCACTAGCCCCGGAGTCAGGAGTGTCTGAGTTCAAATCCATCCTCAGACACTTAATAACTACCTAGCCATGTGGCCTTGGGCAAACCACTTAATCCCACTGCCTTGCAAAAAAAAACCCTAAAAAATATCTCATTTAATCTTCATTATAATCCTGGGAGGTAAGAGTTATTCTTATATCCATTTTACAATTAAGGAAACTGAGGCAGAAAGAGATTAAGGGTCTGAGGCTGGATTTAAATATATTTCTTCCTGACACAGGCCTCTATGCTTTATCTACTAGCTAACCCAACCTTTCAGCAGGGTACTTAGACTTTACTGAAATAGAGGTTAGTCACCATGATGCAGTTACATATTTTCCTAACCCTACATCTCAAAACTCTTTAACATTATCCTCAACTCTCTCCTCTTCTCCTCCAGGGTCTAATGAATGGACATCCTTTTACTAACCAAGGTCCATTCTTTTACATGAATCTTTGAACCCATCCCCCAAGAAGATTCCATCCACAATCATTCCCCACCACCCTCTTTCTCTCCCCCTCTCATTTTCCCTATCAAATGAAGTGTCTCATTCCCTGCTGCCTACAAACATGCCTGGATCTTCTTCATAAAAAAAAAAACCTCTCACCTGACCCTATGATCACCTCTACTGATGTATCCTTTATCTGTCTTCTGCTTCACAGCCAAAATCCCAGTAAAACAAAAAATAAGCTGTCTCCACACTTTGCTTCCTCTTCCTTACCTTTCATTCAGTTTCTAACTCCCTTAAAGTCTGGATTCTGACCCATTTCTCAAAGGAAATTATTTTCTCCAGAATTGCCTTCCAATACAATCTTAATTGTCAAATTCAGTGCTTTTTCTGAGATGAGACAAAGAAGAGTTTCCCGTCAAAAGCATTAATTTAAATTCTTTTTTTTTTAGTTGTTTTCTTTTTGCAAGGCAAATGGGGTTAAGTGGCTTGCCCAAGGCCACACAGCTAGGTAATTATTAAGTGTCTGATACCGGATTTGAACCCAGGTACTCCTGACTCAAAGGCCAGTGCTTTATCCACTACGCCACCTAGCTGCCCCTAATTTAAATTCTTTCCTCAGATTACAATTCTTACAAAAGAAGGCAGAGTTTGACTTACCAGAGACAGTTAGAACAGAAGGAGATATTTCTGGCTTGTAGGTAACACGGCTGCTATTTCGAATCCAAAAAATTTTGACAGGTTCAGGAGGTCCCACTGCCTTACAGGAGACATTGAAGGCTGTGTTTTTGCTAACATTCATGCTCTCTGGGTGTTTAATGAAATAAGGAAGTCCTTAAAAAGAGAATTAAAAATAATATTAAGAAAAAAAGAAAGAAAAAAGTCCTGAAGAAAATAACAATTCTACCAGAAAAGTCGGTTTTTCTATCCAACCTTCTTGAGGTCTGGGGAAATTCTCGCTGAACCTGATAAAAGCCTATTAAAAATAATACAATGGCTATTGCCTAACACTCAAACTAGACCACAATTTTATTTCCTACACAAGTTCTCCAAAAGTTTTGTAAAATAAAGTAGTTTGAAAGAATAATAATTAGAAGCCATTTAAATTTTGTAGCTCATTGCTGCAATGCAAACTCATGGATATTTTGTTTTGCTAAAATAGCCATAAAGTTGAAGAAAAAGCATGTCCATTTTTATCTTCAATTTTAGACTTTTTACTTTAAATATGTGACATAATAAATATTATCATCTTCATTATTATGGAACTGGAAAGTGTTTGGAGAAGCGAAAGCCCTCAAATTCATACTATATAAGAATTAGTAGAAAGAAGTAGATAGTATGCATGGTGATACATACCAATAATTACAGTTCTTTTGGAGACTGAGTCTGGTGGATGACTTGAGCTTGGGAATTCTGAGCTATAGTAGACTAAACTGATCAGATGTTCAAGTTAAGAATAACAACAATATGGTAAACCTTCCCAATAGAGGGGTAAGGGATCACTGAATTAACTAAAGAGGGTCAAATTAGGACATGTCAGACACAGAGTGCGTCAGAGTTCTTATGCTGATCAGTAGTGGGAACAAGATAGGGAAGTGAAGAAGAAAGAAGGAAGACAAAGGAGGAAAGAAGAAGAAGGAGGGGGAAAAAAGAAGAGTGGGCAAAACTAGGAAGAAAGGATAGAAATTCTGCATTGTAACCTTGAACCTGTATAGCAGTTTTACAATTTTCAAGGTACTTTCACATATATTATCTCATTTGAACAACTAGAAAGTTGAAAGCCTAACTGGCAAGATCTCCCACTAGAAACCCAAATATGGGGCCATTCATAACAGAAGTGTAACAATACCCCCCAAGCATTCCAATGTGTATTTTGTGCATATACCAAAAATTGAACTGATCCAAAAGCTTCTAAATTTGTTTTTTGGGGTTTTTTTTTAATCTTGAGATCAGAATAAATCACCGGTTCTAGTTGGGATATCTTAGGAATGCTGGAAAATTGGTTGTTTGGAGATTCAAGAATGTATGCAAAGTTATTTGGATATAATGACTAATTCTTTCCCTGGATATTTTCCTGGCATCTGGACAAATGAAAGATCTCCTAATCTTTTCATATGGGTGGAGAACTATGGAGAACCTCTCTTGATGAAACTATTTAATACTCTCAAAAGTGATCTCTCCTATACTGGGTCAGTCTTGGGCAATACTCTGGGTTATGTATCTTTTCCCCTTTTCCTTTGCTACTCTTCTCTTACCCAACCAAAAAAACCAATCATGTTCTCTAAAGATAGTTTAACTCTTTAACTCAGAAGAATGAGTGGCAAAGAAAAGTTTCTAAGGAAAAAATTCATCATGCTTTAATCACAAATTAAAATGAAACTTGGAGAAAAAAAAAGAACCTAACATCAGGTCTTGGAGGGGACAATGGCTAAACATCAGTCTGAACCCAAGAAAGACACTCACCCACTTTGTGTTTGATTTCCTTTAAGAGTAAATTGGGAAGCAGTTCAATGAATAAAACACCTAATGTCAGGAGATACTTGACTTACTAGCTATGTGACCCTGGGCAAAGTCACTTAAGCCCATTACCCCAAAAAAACAGTAAAATGACAAAAAAAAGAATAAGTTGGGACTAGTAAATGGTAAACCAACAATATTGAAGGATGCCAAGAAAATATCCATTTGCTCCAAAGAGATGACAAATGTTAACAGCAAACAAGTAAATAGGAAAGCAATTTCCGAGACTTTTTTTTGGTAACAGAAACAGCACTAAACTTAGAAATGGGAGAAATTTTGGTTCAAATCTCAGCTCTGAGTAGTTGTGTGAGCACAAGCAAATTCCTTATCTTAAACCTTTTTTACTTATCTGCTCCAACCATGTATTCTGTTCTCTGACCTCACCTCCTCTCCTCTCTCCCCAGGAAAAGCTTGGACTCTGCCCATGGAACCATCATGGGCAAGAGATTTCACTCAATCTTGCCTAGATCCAGTTTTCCTACTCACTTCCTAGTCAGGTAGCCCTCCTGAGTCTCTTCCTCCCTCTACATATCTTATTAATTAATAAGACTATCAACAGATAGTCTTGCTTATCTGCATCTGTATCCCAATTGCTAAGGACAGTGTCTGGCTCATAGTAGTCATATCAACAAATATTTATTAAATATCTAAAAAAAAAAGGAAAAGCCAATCCCTACTCTTGAAAATTTCGCAGTCTAAAGGGGGACAAAACTAATAAATCTTTAATAAGTGTTGTATCTCTCTATCAGAATAGGGGTATTAATACCATGGTCTTTACTTCAGAGGGCTTCAATAAGCAACCATATTCTCTCAATCATTTATCTTTTGACTTACCTTGTACTTCCATGTAGATGGGTTCAGACACAATTTCATCACTGTTTATTCTTAATTTGCAAAAATAGGACCCATTATCAGAACGCTGCACATTGCTTATGCTTAGGAGAAAAAAAAAAAACACAAGATTTTTTTACTTCGTAGATTAGTGACAGAGTCTAAACAATCCTACAATAGAAATGAGACATTACATGAAAGTCTAATTTGATTAGGTATTGCTCTGAAACTTTCAGTTCCTTCTCTCTTCTTCCTTCTTCTAAATCTCACATAAGACCCCATGTAGTTTTTCATCCTATAAATACCAACTATTGACAAATGGGAAAAAACTTCGTCATACATATGCTATTTATTTCTCTTTCTCAAGTTTCTAACCCTTTAAAAGTTATCTTTGGAAAAATCCTTCTAAGACAGAAAAGCAAGGGACTATTTAGACCGGTGTCTATTGGTTAATTTTTATTTAACTGTTTTTCTTTGTTTCAGGGGTAATTTAATTCAACCATTTCGTGGTCTTATTGAGGCTAAGATCAAGTGATAGTGACTATGATGGAAAAACAAAATCCACCAATAAAATTTAAAAAAAAAAGATGGAGAGAAATTCATATTCATCAACTATTGTGATGATGTGTTGGCACAGTTGATACAGTAAAGATCTTGGAGTCAAGAAGATCTCAGTTCAAATGCTAAGAAACTGATGAGCTTTGTGATTTTTGGACAAGTCACCTAACCTCTCTCTCTGCTTCGATTTCCTCATCTGTAAAAAGGAAGTAATAGTAGCACCTATTCCACAGGATTGTTATAAGGATCAAATGAGAAAACATATATAAAACTCTATACAAATCTTAAAGTGCTATGTAAACTACAGCTCTTAGCTATGGTCATCTTTATTCATTTGCCTTCCGAAATATAAATGATCCCAGGTTAAAAACCTTCATAGCAACAGCTCTCATTTTTTGAATGACATTGGAGATTTGTACATATGGATTCAATTAATCCTAAGGATCGAGTCTAAGAACAACAAACACAAAGTTTTGTTTTGTAGAAATTATATTTTGATTACTTGGTGGAGTAATTATGGGGAAAATACTCTGGCTTCTGCTTTACAGGTCTCTTTTCTCTGTGTAGTTTTTAGTTAGGTATAAAAGCAAAACAATATCTGTCTACCTTAGGAGGTTCTGACAGAGGGAGGCAGAGCCAAGATGGTGGCATGAAGGCAGCATTTCCCAGGAACTCTGACCCCCCAAACCCCCCAAAAACAAAGGATGGCTCTAGCCAAAATTTAGAGGGGCAGAACCCACAGAAAGACTGAGTGATACATTTTCCCAGTCCAAGATAACTTAGAAGCTCTGCAGGAAAGGTGTGTTTCACAAGAACTGGTGGTTGGAAAAAAAAAAGCCAAGGCCACAGGACAGCACAGCCCAGCACAGCACAGCCCAGACATCACTGACAACAGCTTGAAGGGGCAGTGAGAGAGCTCTGCTGCACCTGGGCGAGAGTGAGGAGCATGATGGCAGAATCTACAGAGAGAATCAGGAGAAAGCAGCCTGTACCCCCAGAGAAGGTAAGGGAAGTCTGCAGAGATTTCTTTGTTCTCCCTGGGGTAGGACTCTGCTGTTTGCCTACACTCAGATATTGCAGTTTGGGCTTCCACACTAAATAACCAAGCTGGATCTCCCCTTATAGCTCCAGGGCAGAGGGTAGTGCTGTGGTCATCTACATATCAAAGCACAGGCTAGAGCATATAAGACCTTGGAGGAATAAAGGTCCCAGTGGGTATCCCCCCAAAAAAACAACCCAAAGCCTTGGAAGTGCTGTAAGTTAGTCTTGGACTGAGGAAATGAGGAAACAACAGAAAAAGAAGAATCTGACCATAGAGAATTACTTTACTCCCATGGAAGATCAAAACACATACTCAGATGATGACAAAATTGAAGCTTCTATATCCAAACCCTCCAAGAGAAATAGGAAATGGGCTCAGACTATGGATAAGCTCAAAAAAGACTTTGAAAAGCAATTAAGGGAGGTGGAGGAAAAATTGGGAGGAGAAATGAGAGTGATGTAGAAAAATCATGAAAACCAAATCAAAAGCTTGGTGAAAGATATACAAAAAAAATACTGAAGAAAACAATATGTTAAAAACCAGTTTAGGCCTAATGGAAAAAGCAAAATAAAAGGCAAATGAGGAGAAGAATGCCTTAAAAAGCAGAACTGGCCAGCTGGAAAAGAAGATAAAAAAAGCTCTCTGAAGAAAATAACTCCTTCAAATGAAAAAAAGGAAACTCATGACTTTGCAAGAAAGCAAGAAGAAATAAAACTGCCAAAAAAGCCAAATATTAGAAGAAAATGTGAAATATCTCACTGGAAAAACAACTGACCTCTAAAACAGATCCAGAAGAAATAATTTAAAAATTATTGGGCTATCTGAAAGTCATGACCAGGAGAAGAGCCTAGACTTCATTTTTCAAGAAATAATACAGCAAAATTGCCCTGAGATCTTAGAAGCTGAGGGTAAAATAGAAATCGAGAGAATTCACCAGTCACCCCCTGAAAGAGATCCAAAGAGAAAAACTTCCAGTAATATTACAGCCAAATTCCAAAACTCCCAAATCAAAGAGAAAACTCTAAAAGCTGCCGGAAACAAACAATTCAACTACCGAGGCTCCATAGTCAGGATTACACAGAATCTAGCAGCATCTACATTAAGGGATTGTAGGGATTGGAATATGATATTCCGTAAGGCAAAAGATCTTGGTTTACAACCGAGAATCAACTACCCAGCAAAACTGAACATCCTCTTTCAGGGGAAAAGATGGACTTTCAACGAAACAGGGGACTTTCAAACTTTCCTACTGAGACAACCAGAGCTGAACAGAAAGTTTGATCTCCAAGTACAGGACTCTGATGAACCATAGAGGGAGTGGAAGAGAAGGACTAACTATGAGGAATTTGATGATGTTGAACTGTTTGGATTCCTTCACAGGAAGAAGATATTGATAACTCATACGAACCTTCTCATTTATAAGAGCTGTTAGAAGGAGCATATATAGACAGGACATAGGAAGAAGCGGAATATAATGGTATGATGTGATAAAGGGATGGAGTCAATGGGTGAGGGGAGAAAGTACTGGGAGGAAGAAAAAGGAGATGAAGAAGCTGAGAAATTTCACACAGGAGTCAAGAAAAAGCTTTTTCAATAGAGTGGAAGGGGGAAAGGCAAGGGGGGATGAGTGAGTCTTCATTCTCATCAGAAATGGCTCAGGGAGGAAATGACATACATATTTAATAGGGTGAGGAAATCTATTTTGCCCTGGAGAAGGATGGGAGGAAAGGGACGGGATGAGGGGGAATGGGAGTAGGGAAGGGAGAAATAGGTGATAGAAGAGAGGGAAGATTGAGGGAGAGGGTACTCAGATTTCAACACACTTTTGGACAGGGCCAGGATGAAAGGAGAGAGAGAGAGAGAACAGAATAAATGAGAGTGGGGAGAAATAGAGTGGAGGTACAGCTAGTAATAGCACCTGAGGGAAAAATATTGAAGCAACTTCTCTGGTTGACTTATGATAAAGAAAGCAGCTCACCCCAGAGACAGAGCCATTGAAATCTGAACACAGACTGAAGTACATTTTTTAACTCTCTCTCTTTCTATTCTTGAGGTTTCTCATCTTCTTGGGGGGTGAGGGGGTTTATGTTTATTCTTATGTTTACTCATAACATTCAATTTACATCAATATATGGCATGGAAACAATGCAGAGACTGTCAGACAGCCTTCTGTGGGGGGGGGGATGGGGGGGGGGAATTGTAGAATTCAGAGCCTTGCCAAAAATGATGGGTACATATTACTATTGCATATAATTGGAAAACAAATAAAATGTTAAAGTGTTAGGAAAAAAAGGATATTCTGACCAATAAGTCATGGCCAAAATTTCCTAGCCTAAAGATCCAAAAGCTATAGTAGAACAATAGAAAATGTTGCATTGAAAACAGCAGTTTTCTTGCAATTTTTATTAGCAGCTTCAAATATGAAGATTTAATTTTAATCTTACTAATCTTCCTCTGTCCCTCCCAAACTTAAATTCTAGTCCTATATTACTTCTGAATTTCAACACATGCAAAATGTAACTCCTTGTGTTTTTCCCTAAAAACTCAACTGAGGAAACAATATCCTAAATTCCCCTCTCCTCATTCAAGTAAGGCTATTTTTTTCCCTTAAAAAATATTGAAGCAGGGCAGCTAGATGGCACAGTGGATAGAGTACCAGCCCTGGAGTCAGGAGGCTCTAAGATCAAATCCAGCCTCAGACACTTATCACTTAACTTAGCTGTGTGACCTTGGGCAAGTCCCTTAACCCCGTTGCTTTGCATAAACAAAAAAGGTAGTTAAACTTTTTATGAGATTTGATTGATTTAGGGAACTAAAGGTTCAGGGCCTTGACATCACTTTCTTGTTGCCTGAGATAAAAGGAAAAAAGAGTTCCAAAGATATGGCAGACCATAACAAGAAATTCAGAGCCAGAGGAGTTTCATGCGAATCTACTTATATTGACCCAGAATTCAGTTGATCTGAGTTCAAATATGACCTCAGACACTTACTAGCTGTTGTGATTCTTAGCAAGTCACTTAACCTCTGTCTGCCTCAGTTTCTTCAGCTATATAATAGGGATCACAATAGCACTTAATCTCCTAGGTGTTGCTGTAAGGATCAAATGATATAATATTTGTAAAGTATATAGCATATTTATAAAATTCCTACTCTGTGGTTAGTACACAGTAGATGCTTAATAAATGCTAGTTATATAGTAAGTACTTAATAAATGCTCGTTCCCTTTCCCTCTTCTTTTCCTTGGCATATGTCTTTGCTGAATATCCTTTATCTGCTAGGGCTAAATAAATCTCTTTTTGTTCATTGTTAAATGACCTACAATTTGTTAATTACTGAATGAAATGGCTTCATTTCATTCCAGAATGGAACTTAACCTAACAAAGGACTCAAGCCTATCCCAGGACATAATTGCTCTTCTAAACATCCCTATTTTAATTGAGGAAATTACCATCCTTCCAGGGTTCTCCATTCACAATCACAAGACTATCCTTGACTCTTCTCTCTCCCTCAGTTCCCATGGTAAATCAATAGCTTAACCTTGTCTATTCCTTCATGAATCCTCCTGTGTGTCCTTTCTTAAATTGAAAAAAATCATACAGCTTCTAAACTTATTCAGGGCCTCATTCTCTCTTACTTGGACTATTTCCATAACCTCCTACTTAACTTCCTTGCTTCTCACAAATTCAGCCTCTAAATAAATGTCTGATCATATTGTTTCCTTATTCACAATATCAGTGGATCCCCAGTGCTTCTAGAATAAATTACTACCGATCAGGTAAAGAAACATGACTCCCACCAACTATGCCAGGCTTATTTCTGTATATTCATGTACTCTGTTGGTCAAACTGAGCTTTCTTCTCATTTAATCTCCTACCTTCATTCCTTTTCACAAATGGACCCCCATGTCTTCTCATTGCCACATTGGCATCCCTAGCTCAGAGCCCAACTCCTACAAGAAGAATTGCCTTCTCCCAGGTGTTAGTGTTCTAGCCCACTTATAATTACCTTGTAAATACTTTTTGTTTTTACATGTGTGTATATGCTCCAGCCCTTCTCCTAATAGAATTAAGATCCTTGAATACAAGGATTTCATTTTTTTCCTTTTCTTTGCCCAACACCTAGAAAAGTGCTTTGCATATAATAAGTAGGTGAAATGATCAAGATTAATTCTGTATCTTTTCTTGTTGATCTTATTAACAATTATTTGATTTTTTTTCCTGTTACAACTTAAAGCATGGTTCTGAACTTAGTTCAGAATTGAGCAGATCTGTAAAGAAATCCAGTTCTCAGGGTACCTAGCTGCCCCTGCACCACCTAACTTCCCCCTGATTATCTCTTTTTAAGAGACTGTATGGGTGCAGCTAGGTGGTGCAATGAATAGAGCACCAGCCCTGGAGTCAGGAGGACCTGAGTTCAAATCCAGTCTCAGTTAATAATTACCTTGCTGTTTGACCTTGGGCAAGTCACTTAACCCACTGACTTTCAAAAACCTAAAAAAAAAAAGCAAAAAGAAATCCAGTTCTCTTGCTAACAATGTTCTATTCTTGCCTGGAGAAATTCTATCCTTGGGAGTTAGCAGAGACTTGGAATCTAGTATCTTTATACCACTAAGTCGCCATTCAAAGATGTCTAGTTTGCTATCCAAAGAAATCTGGGTTACTATCTTGCAGGTGGACTCAAAACATGAATACTTCTAAAATCACAGGAGGGAAAGAGAGGATTATTGCTAGCTCCTCAATTCCCAACTTCCAACCAATCATATTGTTCCCATCAACTCCATGATGTCACCCACAGTGTTCTATTCTTTATTCTGTACTTCCCCAATCCTGTAAGAGAAAACTAATTTAGGGTCTCAGTAGGGAAGCTAAGATCCTATTTATTAGCAAATTCATATTTACTAATATATTGATTGTGAATGGAACTTTGTACCTCAGTTTGCATTATTTTAACATAGGCATCTAAGAAATGGTTGCTCAACTAAATTAAACTGTTATGAAGAACAAAGAAGCATTACAAAAATCATCATCTTTGTTGACTGCCACAGCTCTTAATGTTCAACATGGATCAACTGGCTTTTGGAGCCCAAAGTGGAGTAGTAAAAAGATTGAAAATCAAATAACTGAGATTTGGAGTTAAGAGATGACATCACTGCATACTCTCTGTCAGAACTAATCCTACCAGACTTATGGAGAGAAGCCAGCCAGTTTTTTAAAGCTCTCCTGGCTTTCCCTCAGGACTGACATGAATCAAGCCTCTTTTTTTTTTTGCAAGGCAATGGGGATAACTGACTTGGCCAAGGTTATACAGCTAGGTAATTATTAAGTGTCTGAGGTTGGATTTGAACTCAGGTCCTCCTGACTCTAGGACCCATGCTTTATCAGATGTGCCACCTAGCTGCCCTAGGAATGAAGCCTTTTAACAGATTTTGGAGCAACAGAACCTACAAAAGAACAGAGTAAAACATCTTCCAGCAAGATCTGTCAAAGAGGGAACATGGGCATGCCCAGGGCAGAGTGTACCAGTGGTGGGATGAGGAGGGTACTAACCTGAGAATCTTGACAATGGGACAGGAAACCTTTGCCCTGTGAGTGTGTGATGGGTAGATTGGAAGAACTCCAGTGCATTGTACTCCAGTGCCACTAACATGGCTGCCCAGGGTACCCAGCTGGCCAGCTTGGCTGGTCTAGATGGCCCAACTTGCACTGACTGCCCAGAGATAACCTCTGGCATTTCCAGTCCTGCATTGGCATGTGGACATCCCAGTTTACAGCCTGAGGCATAGGGAGTGGGCAACAGACATCCTCAACACAAACAATCCAGAAAGAACCTCTCCTAATTGGTAGGTCTACTCAGTGACTCCTTGAAGTTCCTAATATTTATGTCCCCAGGTCAGTAAGCAAGCCTCTAAGGTTCTCAACACAGAAGGACTGCAAGCAAGCCCTTCCTCCAACACACAATACTTGAGATAGGTAACAAATTCCAAAATGAATAAGAAAGGTCAAAGAAAAGCAGAGTCTATTGAAGGATGCTAGCACAGAAAAGGGAGACTCTTCTTCAAGCCTTTCTATATGTAAAGTTTCAGAGGAGAATATGAATTGGGCTCCTGTCCAGAAAGACTTCTTAGAAGAGCTCAGAAATGATTTTTAAAAGCAAATGGAATAAGGGGGCAGCTAGGTGGTACAGTGGATAGAGCACCAGCTCTAGAGTCAGGAATACCTGAGTTCAAATCCGGCCTCAGACACTTAATAATTGCCTAGTTGTGTGTGACCTTGGACAAGCCACTTAACCCCATTGCCTTAAATTTTTTTTAAAAAGTAAAAAATAAAAGTAAATAGAAAAATTGGGAAAAGAAATGGAAGAGAAAATAAATATCTTACAACCAAAAAATGACAGAAGAAAACAAATCCTTAAAAAAACACAATTGGACAAATGCAAAAAAAAAAAATTCCCTCAAAAACATACTTGGACAAATGAAAAAACATAGCAACTCCTTTAAAATAGAACTGACCAAATGGAAAAGGAGATACAAAAGCTAAATGGAGAAAATACCCTGAAAAATAGATTTGGACTAGTAGAAGCTAATGACTTCATGAGACACCAAGAATCTGTTAAACAAAATAAATTTTAAAAAAAAGAACATGTAAAATACCTCATTGCTTAAAAAAAATGATCTAGGAGAAGTAATTTAAGACTCATAGGAATATATCAAAGCCATGACCAAATAAAGAACCTGGATATCGTTCTTCCAAAAATAGTCAAGAACTACCCTGATGTCCTGGAACCAGAGAGCAAAATAGTCATTGAAAAAAAATCCATTGATCACCTCCTAAAAGGGATCCTAAAATGAGAATGCCAAGAAATATTGAAGCCAAACTCCAGAATTATCAGATCAAAGAGAAAATTCTACAAGCCACCAGAAAGAAGCAATTCAAATACTGAGGCATCATGGTAAGGATTAAAGGATTGATGGAATATGATATTCTGAAGGACAAGGAAACTTAGATTACAATCAAGAATCAACTATAGGGGCGGCTAGGTGATGTAAGTGGATAAAGCACCAGCCTTAGAGTCAGGAGTACCTGGGTTCAAATCCAGTCTCAGACACTTAATAATTACCTAGCTGTGTGGCTTTGGGCAAGCCACTTAACCCCATTTGCCTTGCAAAAAAACCTAAAAAAAAAACCATAATCAACTATACAGCAAAAATGAGTCTTTTTTTTCAGAGGAATCAAATACAGAAAGACAGAAATAATGGAAGTATCCTTTTCAGATTATGAAGAGTCATGGAGAGATAGACCTAAAATTCACTGGAAACTAAATAATCTAATTTTTAGGGGGTTTTTAGGTGTTTTCTTTTTTTTTTTTTTTGCAAGGCAATGGGGTTAAGTGGCTTGCCCAAGGCCACACAGCTAGGTAATTATTAAGTGTCTGAGACTGGATTTGAACTCAGGTACTCCTGACTCCAGCGCTCTATTCACTGCGCCACCTAGCTGCCCCCTTAAATAACCTAATTTTTAAAGAATGAGTGGAACAAATAATAAATCATAGAAATAACTGGAAATTCTCTAAATGTTTACATGAATAAAATAGAGAAAGGAGAGATCAGTTAAATGGGCATACAATTAAAAAAGTTAGAGAAAGAGCTAATTAAAAATCCCCAATTAAATACCACATCAGAAATTCTGAAAATAAAAGGTAAAATTAATGAAATTGAAAACAAGAAAACTATTGAACTAATAAATAAACCTAAGAGTTGGTTTCCCCCGTGAAAAAAAACCAATAAAATTGATAAACTTTTGGTAAATTTGATTAAAAAAAAAGAAGAAAATCAAATTACCAGTATCAAAAATGAAAAAAAAGAGGAATTCATCACCAATGAGGAGGAAATTAATTCAGAGCTCTTTTTCCCAACTGTATGCCAATAAATTTGACAATCTAAGTGAAATGGATGAATATTTACAAAAATATAAACTGCCCAGGTTAAAAGAGGAAATTAAATATTGAAATTACTCCATCTCAGAAAAAGAATTGAACAAGTTATCAATGAACTTCCTAAGAAAACATTTTTAAGGCTAAATGAATTCACAAGTGAATTCTACCAAACATTCAAGGGACAATTAGTTCCAATTCTATATAAACTATTTGAAAAAATAGGTGAAGAATTCCTTCTATAACACCAATATGGTGCTGATACCTAAAGAGTCAAAATAGAGCAACAAAATTGTAGATCAATTTCCTAATGAATATAGATTCAAAAACTTTTCAAAAAATTTTCAATAAAATATTAGTAAAGCAATTACAGCAAGTTATCACTAGGATAATACACTGTGAGTAAATAGGATTTATACTAGGAATGCAGGGTTGGTTCAAAATTAGGTAAACTATCAGCATAATTGACCATACCAATAACAAACCTAATAGAAATCATATGATTATCTCAATAAATGCTAAAAAAAAACTTTTGACAAATATATGACTAGCAAGATACAGCAGAAAGAGCTAGAAAGAGAAATACCATTCAAAGTAATTTCAGACAATAAAAAGCAGACTCAGAAACTTTTTGAAAACAATTAAAAAAACATTTCTCACACAAATAAAATCAGATTTAAATAACTGAGCAAATATCAACTGCTCATGGATATGCTGAGCTAATATAAAATGGCAATTCTACCAAAATTAAACTACTTGCTTAGTGCCCTACCAATCAAAATTCCAAAAAAAGTACTTTAATGAGTTAAAAAAAATTGTAAGTAAATTCATATGGAGAAATAAAAGTAGAGAATTTCCAGGGATTTAATGAAAAAAAAAGTGCCAAAAAAGGTGGCTTAGCCCTACCAGATCTAAAATTATGTTATGAAGCATCAGTCATCAAAACTGTCTGGTATTGGCTAAGAAATAGAGCAGTGGATCAGTGGAATAGACTGTGCAATAGCAGGAAATGATTATAGTAATCTGCTGTTTGATAAACCCAAAGAGTTCAGGTATTGGAATAAAAACTCTCTCTTCGATAAGAACTGTTGGGAAAATTGGAAGTTAGTATGGCAGAAACTTGAATTAGACCAACACCTCACACCCTATACCAAGATAAGATCAAAATAAATACAGGGTGTAGACATAAAAAAAATTATTATAAGCAAACTAGGAGATCAAGGAATAGTTTACCTGTCAGATCTATGTAAAGGGAAGCAGTTTATGACCAAGGAAAAGATGATGAACATAAAAACAAACTAGATAATTTCTATTACATTAAATTAAAAAGTTTTTGCAAAGACAAAACCACTGTCACCAAGATCTAAAGAAATGTGGTGACTCATATTACAACTCGTATTTCTGACAAAGGACTCATTTCTAAAATATACAGAGAACTGAGTCAAATTTAAAAAAAAAAAGCCATTCCCCAATTGACAAATGGTCAAAAGATAAGCAAAGGCAATTTACAGATGAGGAAATCAAAGCAATACATAGTCATATGGAAAAATTGCTCTAAATCACTACTTATTAGAGAAATGCAAATTAAAGCATCTCTGAGGTACTACCTCACATGTTTCAGACTGGCCAATATGATCAGAGAGGAAAATGATCAGTGTGGGAAGGCTGGGGAAATCTGGGACACTATTACATTGATGGTGGAGCTGTGAACTCATCCAACCTTTCTGAAGAGAAATTTGGAATTATGCCCAAAAGGCAACAAAAATGTGCATACCCTTTGATCCAGCAATACCACTACTGGGTCTATACATTGAAGAGATCATGAAAAAAAAGTAAAAACATCGTCTGTACAAAAATATTCATAGCAGCCCTATTTGTGATGACAAAGAATTGCCAACAATTGGGGAATGGCTTAATAAACTATGGTATATGTATGTGATCAAACACTATTGTTCTATTAGAAACCAGGAGGGATGGGAATTCACAGAAGCCTGGAAGGATTTGCATGAACTGATGCTGAGCGAGATGAGCAGAACCAGAAGACCACTGTACACACTAACAGCAACATGGGGGTGATGATCAACCTTAATGGACTTGCTCATTCCACCATTGCAGCAATCAGGCACAATTATGGTTTGAACAAAAACCAAAGACTATTACTTTTAATTTAAAAAAATCATATAATTTTGCTATCTCTTATACTTTATTTTTCTTCCTTAAGGATATGATTTCTCTCTCAACTCATTCAACTTAGATCAATGTTTACCATGGAAACAATGTAAAGACTAACAGACTTTCTTATGTGGTGGGTGGGGGAAAGGAAGCAAGATTGGGGGAAAATTGCAAAATTCATAATAAATAAATTTTAAAAAACTTTTGACAAAATACAGCACCTATTCCTATTAAAAACACTAGAGCTCAAGGAATATATGAAATGTTTCTTAAAAACATAAAGTAGTATCTATCTAAAACCATCTACAGGCATTGTATATACTGGAGATAAGCTAAAAGTATTTCCAGTAATATTAGTGGTGAAATAAGGATGGTCATTATCACCACTATTATTCAATATTGTTTTAGAAATGTTAGCTTTAGCAATGAGAAGAAAAAGAAATTGAAGGAATTAGAACAGGTAATGAAACAAAAGTCTCACCTTTTGCAGATGATATAGTATAACTAAAGAACCCTAGAAAATCATCTAAAAAACTACTTGAAACAGCAATGTTAGCAAAGTTGCAGGATATAAAATAAATGCACATAAATCTTCAGTATTTCTATATATTATATAATTATATATTATTAACAAGATACAGCAGCAAGAGTTAGAAAGGGAAATCCCATATGAACTAACTAAAGACTACATGAGATACTTGGGAGTCTGCCTGCCAAATTAGACTCAGAAATTATATGAAAACAACTATGAAAAACTTTTCACATAAAATCAGACCTAAAAAATGGGCAAATGTCGACTGCTCATGGGCAGACTGAGCTAATATAATAAAAATGACAATTCTACCTAACTAAATTAAATTAGTTATTCAGTGCCATACCAATCAAACTTCCAAACAATTACTTTATTGAACTAGAAAAAAATAGTAACTAAATTCACATGGAGAAATAAAAGGTCAGGAATATCAAGGGAATTAATGGGGAAAAATGCAATGGAAGGAGTCCTAGCCATACCAGATCTAACATATTATAAAGCATCAGTCATCAAAATTTTTTGGTACTGGTCAGAGTGGTGGATAAATGGAATAGCTTAGGTGCAAAAGAGACAGCAGTAAATGACTATTGTCATTTACTGTTTGATAAGCTCAAAGATTCCAGTTTCTGGGATAAGAACTCATTCTTTGATTAAAAACTGAAAGCTAATGTGACTGAAATTAGGCATAGACCAATATCTCATTATACCTATACCAAGATAAGGTCAAAATGGGAGGCGGCTAGGTGGCGCAGTGGATAAAGCACCAGCTCTGGAGTCAGGAGTACCTGAGTTCAAATCTGGTCTCAGACACTTAATAATGACCTAGCTGTGTGGCCTTGGGCAAGCCACTTAACCCCATTGACTAGCAAAAACTCAAAAAAAAATGGGTACAGGATTTAGACATAAAAAGGTGGCATAAGACAACTGGGAGAATAAGGAATACTTTATATATCAGACCTATGGAAAGGAGAGCAGTTTATGATCAAAGAATTGTTAGAGAACATTATAAAAGATAAAATGAATAATTTTGCTTATATTAAATTGAAAAGTTTTCTACAAATAAAACCAGTGCAACAAAGATCAAAAGGAATTCAATAAACTGGGAAACAATTTTTCCAACTAGTGTTTCTGACAAAGGACTCATTTTTAAAATATATAGAGAACTGAACAAATTTATAAGAATATAAGTCATTTCACAATTGATAAATATCAAAGGATAAGAAAAGGCAATTCTCAGATGAAGAAATTAAAGCTCTCTAAAGTTATATGAAAAAAAGTTCTAAATCATTATTGATTAGAGAAATGCCAATTAAAAGAACTCTGAGGAACCACTTCAAACCAATCAGCTTAGCCAATATGACTAAGAAGGGAAATGATCAAAGTTGAAGGGGATATGGGAAAATGGAGCACTTAATGCATTGTTGTTAGAATTGTGAACTGATCAACCTTTCTGGAGAGCAATTTGGAATTATACCCAACGGGCAATAAAACTATGCAATAATACCACCATTAAATCTGTATCCCAAAGAGATTACAAAAAGGGTAAAAACTCCACACAAACAAAAATATTTATAGCAGTTCTTTTTGAAATGACAAAGAATTGGAAATTGAAGGGATGTCCATCAATTATGGAATGGCTGAACAAACTGAGACACGAATGTGATGGAACACCATTCTTCTAAAAGAAATCATGAGGCTCAGTACTTCAAAATTGCTTGGAAAGACTTGCCCAAACTGATGCTGAGTGAGGCGAGCAGAACCAGAAGAATATTATGCACACTAATGCAACATTGGGTTGATCAACTATGATGGACTTCATCATTTCTGCAGTACAATAATCAAAGACAATATTAAAAGACTTGTGATGGAGAATACCATCCTTATCTAGAGAAAGAATTATGGGCTTTAAATGTAGACCAAAATTTACTATCTTCAGTTTTCAAAAAATGTTGCTTTATGAATTGTCATTTTTTCTTATATTATATATTTTTTCTCTTCCATTTGGATGTGATTCTTCTTTCACAACATGAATAACATGGATCTATGTTTAGCATGGTTGTAGATACAGAGCCTATATTACAATGTTTTCTGTCAAGGGAGAAGGGAGGGAAGAGAGAAAGGGAGAAAAATGTAAAAAAAAATTGTTAAAAACTACCATTACATGTAGTTGTAAAAATAAATAAAAAAATGAAGAAAAAATAATTCTACCGAGGGCTTCTAGCAATTTGTATCTATAAGGATTGATGATTTTATTTTTATAATCTAGAGCACAGAAGATATGCAGAAACATTAAGCTAATATTAAAAAAAAGGAAAAAGTTAACTGCCATTTATTTACAAAAGCTAATGCATTGTACTTCTACTAGGTAAGCACTTTATACAAATACTACCTCATTTGATCCTTACAACAACCCTTCAAGATAGATACTATTATTATCCCCATTTTACAGTTGAACAAACTGAAACAGAGTTAAATGACTTCTCCAAGGTCACACAGCTGGTAAGTGTCTGAGATCATATTTGAATTCGGATCCAGACTCAGAGCTCTGTCCCCTGTGTCATCAACTACCTCTAATTTCTATGTTAATTTAGTAATTTTCTTACTCTAAGAGGTAAAAGTTTTTAAGTTAGAAATGATTTAGTATTTTTAAATGCTTTTAAGAGGTAATGTGCCATATTGGAAAGAGGTCTGAATTTGAAAGTTCTGGCTTGGAATTCTAGTTCTGTGATTGACAACTTGGTGAACTTGATTGAACTTTAGTTCCTCATATATAAAGTAAAAAAGTGGAACTAGATGACATCTAAGGTCAATTTCAACTTGAAATCTATGCAACTATATTAATTTTTAAAATAACAATCCAAATACTTAGGTCCAATAGCAATTGTTCCATTGAGGAGGGTGTATTTTTAGATAATGTATAAAGGCAATACAAATTATCAATGGCTATCTAAAAGATATTCAGATTTATTAATCTGCAAAGAAATTCTAAAATCAAGACTACCTTAATAAGATATTTTTTGAACTTATAACAGGCAAAAAAAAAGTTGTCACCCCCCAAAAAAAGATAAAAATTCAGTATTAAGGGAGTAATTGGGAAGTCAGAATACTAAACACTGTAGCTAGGACTTAGGCTGGTATCTGGACATCAAAAAGCAAATACTGATCAATCACAAAACCAATAATACTCATAATAACCATTGCTACAACTCCATACCAGAAACATAAAAAAGGAAAAAAGAACCTGTCCATAGATACATAGTCAAAGATGCTCTAGTTTTTAAGAGTAATAAATAAATAAATGATGAAACTAACCTATATTTCCAAATAACTGGAGAATAGTTAAACAAATCTGAGTATATTAACATAATAGAATATTATTGTTGTTGAGTCATTTCTTCTCATATCTGACTCTTTGGGATCCCATTTAGGGTTTTCTTAGCAAAAATATTGGAGTGGTTTGCTATTTCTTCTCCAAATCATTTTACAGATGAGAGAACTGAGGCAAACAGGATACTTCGCCATGGTCATAAAACCAGTAAGTGTCTGAAGCAATATTTGAAATCAGGAAGATGAATTTTGCTGACTCCAGACCCTGTACTCTATCCACTGAAATAGTAATGTCATAAATATCATGAATCTCTAATATACAAGGAAATATTTAAACAAATTAATGCAGAGCAACATTAATAGAACTTATTTTGTATGCACAACTATAAAAAAAACACAAAAGTTAGAATGTAAATGGAACCAAAGATTAGAGAATGTTACACAGCCATAGAAGAGGACTCTTAAAAAAAATAATTTTCTTTATAAAAAGTTATTTATTAGGTTAAGAAAAAAAGGAATGGAGGAATAAAGAAAAAGAAAAAAAAGGAAGGAAGGAAGAAAAAAAGGGAGGGAGAAAAAAAAGCACTTACCTGAAAGTAGCAATCATTTCTGTAAATTCATCATCTGGGTCAAAGTGTGTAATCACATGATGAGCCCCCAGTAACTCCTTCCCATCTTTCCACCAAGAGATGATTGCATTATCTAGGTACACATTGGGCACACTGATTGAACAATTGAACTTGATAGCTTTATGTTCAGAGAGTGTTACACGTCCTACTGTGTGCTTAAAGGCAAGAGATAAGAGGTTCTTTGCATTTTCAGGCAAAACTCCAGAAGTCTTTGCATGTCTTGTGCTTGGATTCTCAGACAATAGTAGGCTAGCAATGTCCCCGTTAGTTGGAAGAGCATCATTAGCTGGCAAAATCTCTGAAGAAGGAGGTCCTCTGGGTGTCAGGGATGACTTTCTTTCTTGTTCCACTTCAGTATAATCTGGAAAAAATATTTTCAGACTTTCTTAATATCAGTAAAGGAATTATCTTTCTTGCATGTGGTGGTGTTACTCAGAGACAGGCACTTAATCAATCCATGTTTTAATTCTGTTTATTCTGTTCTATAAAATAAGACTCATACCTGACCTGCCTGAAGCCAGAGATTCTCCTGAATCAGATGCTTTCCTTAGATCTCCTTGAGATCTAGGATGTCTGCCTTTATGGTTCTAAATAACATCATCTCTAGGGTTTCTTCCAATGCTGAAATCAAATTAACCTAGAAAAAGACTTAGGAAGATATGATTGCTATCTCAAAACATATGAAAAGCTGTCACATGAAACAGGATTTTTTTTTACACCTGTTTTGTGTAGTTCCAAGGGAAACTTACAGAGAAATAGATTTCAGTTCAGAACAAGAATATCTTAATTAATAGCTATTGACAAATACATTGGATGCAAAAGACTGATTTATTAGGTACTGATGCCCACACTTTTGGAAGTATTCAAGCAGAGGTTGAAGGACCACCTGTCATATAGTATTACGGAAGGTTTCATACTGGCTGAAAAGTTGGAATAGGTGATTACAACTTCCAATTGACTCTCTATGATTCTAAGATTCTAGATATTATTGACAGAACTTCTCAGGGAGAAAAAATTTGTCAGAATGGGTAGACCACTGCTTACAAAGAGAAGTTATATATCTTGATGGTTCAGCATAATCTATCACTGCCAAGGATAAAAAACCTTACACTGGCAGTAGGGTGAAGCCTACAGATAGATGACTCCTCAGAATAGTGTTTTTA
The DNA here is from genome assembly GCF_037893015.1 of Macrotis lagotis. Classification (NCBI taxonomy): domain Eukaryota; kingdom Metazoa; phylum Chordata; class Mammalia; order Peramelemorphia; family Peramelidae; genus Macrotis; species Macrotis lagotis. The sequence goes on along the minus strand of NC_133658.1, from coordinate 160,216,737 downwards.
AATGCACAAAATAAAATTCATAAAATTACGAAGGAAACCAAAGATTAGTGAAAACCCAAGTTAACAGACTCTACCCTAAAATCTATCTATGGAGTTCTTAGGGGGTCTGTGGACCCCAGGCTAAAAATCAATAAGGAGAGACTCAAAGAAGGATTCTCTAAGTGGGTAGTATCCAATGAATTGCACATTCAGGCATTATAGCCCAGTATCCCCACCCTACCTGGTGGAAAATGTGACTGCCTGAGAAAAGCAGCTTTACCGAATGACTTCACTTTCCTTCCAGTTCCAGTACCCTTTCACTAGCCCCATTGACATTGTCTCTTGGCAGCACCATAGCTGGGGCAGACAGTCATGAAAATTCTTTTGTCCTTTCTCATTCCACCGTAGTTTCCTATGGGTTACTCACCTTCCTCTTCCTTAACAATACAGAACTTCTATCCTTTCCCCAGAGACCTGGTGATCCCTACATTTGTTTCCACAAGAATCCTTTCCTGATTCTCCCATATTTTCTCCCAATGTCCTTCCCTTCTCCCTTCCCCACAGTCATCCCATATGACAAATAGTATTTTTGAACTCAGGTACTTCTGACTCCAGGGCTAATGCTCTATCCACTGCATCACCTGACAAATAGTATTTTTAATGGGGTTTCTTTTGCAAGGCAAATGGGGTTAAGTGACTTGTCCAAGGCCACACAGCTAGGTATTAGTATCTGAGGCCATATTTGAACTCAGATACTCCTGACTCCAGGGCCAGTGCTCTATCCACTGTACCACCTAGCCACCCCTACAAATAGTATTTTTAGTGACAAAAGAAAAAGAAAAAAAAATCAGTGTAAATGAAAAAATACATTAAAAAAAGCCTAAAGTATGTGTACTTCCCTCCTCTGCAAACAGGTAGCAAGGGGTAACTTTTCATATATCTTCTTTTGAGCCATGATTGTTCTTTATAATTTCACATTTACTTTTGATGTTTTTTGTAGTTATTTCCATTTCCATTATTGTTATCAGTCTATTGTTTTCTTGGCTCTGCTTCCTTCACTCTATATCACTTCACATAGATCTTTTTCATCTGTCCATATATTTGGCATTTTTAATACCAGTGTAATATTTCTTTACAGACATGTACCAGGAATTTTTTAACCAATCCCCAATTCAATGGCGTCTGTTGTGGTTCATCCTTTGTTCTCAAAGAGTTACAAAGGCATCAGTCAATGTATAAACTGAATTTAAATTAGGTAGAGCTTTGGAAAGCCATCAACCTCATTTTCTCTTCCAGAGTCATCAAAGTCCAGCTGCAAGACAAAAATCTAGACAACTGTTGCCACTGGTTGATCAACATCTACTTGGTTTCCCAATCCCTGCTAATTCTTGAGTCTTTCTTTTGTTGATTACCTCCCAATTATCATAAAAGTATTCTGTTTGTACAGAGTTGTTTCTCTCATTAGACTAGTAGCTCCTTGAAATAAGAGACTGTTACTTGTTATTTTTTTACCTTTCCTGGTAGGCTCAGCTCTTACTTCAGAGTTTGGCACATACTGGGAATTCAGTAAATACTACTTGACTGACTGTCTACTTAGTTTTTTAGATAAACTTTAGAAATTACTAGTTTCTCCCAGCCAGAAGTGCCCTGTGAACATTTTAAGGGACTGAAATGGCTTTCCTCTCATCTATCAACACTAGACTCACAGATTTTAAGGGCTTCCCCACAACATCTCAGAATCCATTGATTAAAGGTCAATGACTCCTATAGATGAATGATCTTCCCCATATCAGATTATGTAGGAAAGAAAACAATGCTTCTGAGGGATATGATTGTCTCTGCTTACTCCAAGCTGAGTCTCATGAAGAGGCAATCAGTCCTTATTATACTTGCTAAGAATCCCCAAAAGGGATTATCTGAAATAGGTTAGAAAGGTATGAGTACTGTATTCCAGCTCCCCATAAAAGAAAAGCTTACTAGAAAAATGAAATCAAGTACTCTCATTCCTTTAATTCTAACCTGAAGGATCCTCTCAAGGTTCTCATCCCTTCTGACTAGGTTCCCTCTGTGGGTGCTGTTCCCCTCAGGAATTGGAGTTGCCCTATTGTCCTAAGGACAATATACACATCTCCACATGTGTCCCTTTTCACTCTCAGTTCAAAGTTAAAACCTCTTGAAATCAATCCTTAGTCTTATAGGAATAGAGGCAGAGAGGTGAGTTTATTTTCCAGACTGTTATCTTATCAGTCCAAAGTTAAAATCTCTTGAAATCAATCCTTAGTCTTATAGGAAGAGAGGCAGAGAGGTGAGTTTATTTTCCAGACTGTTATCTTATCAGTCTCAAGTGGTTAATAGTCAGTCACTCATGAAGAACCATGTGATTTCCTCCCCAAGGTGGCTGACATTGCCATTACCATTTCTATTTTCCTCCCCTTAATAAGAGATTCACACTCTAGGAAGCACCCCAAATCCCTGGCCTGAGCTAGGTGAAATTTTAAAAAATCTAGCAAACAGATTTGCTGAAACAGGTCATTTTATTGATAATAGTAAATGAAGCACCTATCCCTTCTTCATCACACTTATTAGTAATCAGTCCTTCAGGAAAGTTAAAGGAAAGAGAGAGCTAGACTAGTAAGCTGTCTTAAGAATCAAGAAATCCAGGGTTCAAATTCCACTTCTGATTTGTACGGCAAACTGACCCTGGGCAAGTAACTACTCATAAAGTTACTCATACCTAATAAACTACAGCTCTGCTTCTTTCCCAGTCACCTCCAAAAGGAAGGAGAAACAAAACATCAATATTTCTATCAGGAAAAGGTTGAAGACCATTATCCTTAAAAAATCATTCATTAGGATATGCTACTGAATGTTCTATTTAGTAGAAACGGTTCTCTAAAAATCATAACTGCTTAAAGCTTGAAACTATTAGATCTGGATTATCATAAAGCCCACAGTGTTCTTTCTCTCCTACCTCTCTTCTTTACTCTTAAATATTTCTGAACCTGAATATATTTACCTAACACTATAACTAGCTAAAGTGAATCAAATGGTTTTGGTTGATCCACTGATTGACTGATAAAAGCTAAATAGAGATTACCAAGTCCATATCCTTAAGAATCTTATAAACTAATTAGGACTGCAAGACAGTATATGATCCAGTGCTTAGTAGTGGTTTTGAACAAGCATGCATGCATGCTACTAAGTACAAAGGTCCAAAAGACCATTTAGTCCAACCTTGTGGCTAACCAAGAATTCCTTCTTTACTCAACAGGTGGTCACTCAGGCCAGGTTTAAAAAAAGTTTGGAGTGGGGGGAGGGGGGACAATCCACTACATTCAGAGACAACCTATTCTATCTCTGGGAAGCTCTAATTCCAAGTTTACAGTTATTTCTTTGTATCAAAGGAAAAATCAGTGTCTTTGTAATTTCTACCACAGGTTCTGTCTTCTGAGCCCAAGCAAAACACATCTAAACTCTTTTCCACATGAGGCATTTTAAGACAGCTATCAAATATTTTCCAAAGCCTCAACTACTTTATTCTAGGGGCAGGCTATTGTTCAAATGTTTTTCAGTCACTTTTGACTCTTGGGGTTTTCTTGGCAGAGATACTGGAATGATTTGAGATTTCCTCCTCCGGCTCATTTTATAGATGAGGAAATCTGAGGCAAAAAGGGTTAAGTGACTTGCTCAGGGCCACAGAGCCACCATGTGTCTGAGATTAGATTTGAAGTCATGAAGAAGAATCTTTCCAACTCCAGAACTCTATCCATTGTTCCACCTAGCTGTCTCCTATTCAATATTAGATATTTCCAGTTCTATAACTAATGCTTATTTATCAAAATTCTTTTTTTATTTTTAGGTTTTTGCAAGGCAAATGGGGTTAAGTGCCTTGCCCAAGGCCACACAGCTAGGTAATTATTAAGTGTCTGAGGCCACATTTGAACTCAGGTACTCCTGACTCCAGGGCCAGTGCTTTATCCACTACACCACCTAGCCACCCCTCAAAATTCTTAAAATATAGTTCCCAGAACTAAACACAATGCTAAATATAGAGAAAATATGTAAAGTACTTTTAAATGTTAATTATTATGATGATGATATTGTTTAACCAGGACAAAATCCAAGGGGTAGAACCATCTCATCCCAAGTTCAGAACTCTATGCTTCTTTTAATATACCCTAACATAACATTAGTTTTTTTAAGGGCTATATATCAGATTGTATACTCATATTGAGATTATGATCCACTAAGACCATCAAATATTTTTCAGAGAAACTATAGTATAGTTACTCCCCCCCACCATGTGGCATTTGTAGAATTGATTTTTTTAACTCAGGAATGAAATTTTATATTCCTCCCTATGATAGCATTTGATCTAATTTGATTCAGCCCAGTGATTTAACTCATGAAGTTTTCTGGGAATTCTGATCAACCACACAGTATATTAGTATTACCTCCCAGTTTTATGACATTTGTAAATGAGAATACATACAATCTATATAATGTTTCTAAAGTAACTGCTAAAAATATGAAACAGAGCCAATAAGTAATTCTTGAAATGTTCCAGTAATAACTCAAAGATGGTGTTATGAAAACAAGAGTCCACTACTGTGATAACTCCAACAATTTTTTTTAATTATGGCAAATTTCTCACATTTATTGTCCATCAAGCCCTAATATGGATAAGAACAAATTGCCCAAGTGGGTTAAATTTAAATATACTTTCTTACTGGCATTCTAAAAAAGGCTGAATGGCTTTCAATAGGTGCTTCTATAAAATTCAACCTCTGACACAACTATATCTTTCTGTGTAGTGCACTGCTATATGGAAGGAGGGAAGAGGATAAATGAAGGTTTTAAAAGCATCTTTCTCAAATCATATCTAGCTGTACATCAAATTTTTGTGTAGACTTTTGGAAGAAAGTTCCATACCAAAAGTTTTTTTCTTGTTTTGTTTTTTAGGTTTTTGCAAGGCAATGGGGTTAAGTGGCTTGCCCAAGGCCACACAGCTAGGTAATTATTAAGTGTCTGAGGCTGGATTTGAACTCAGGTCCTCCTGACTCCAGGGCCGGTGCTCTATCCACTGTGCCACCTAGCTGCCCCCATACCATAAGGTTTTAATAAATCTTTCGAACTTAATACCAACAAGATCAATTAGACATAGTTAACTTTCAGTTTTGAATGACAGTACCTACTGGGTCAATTTATAAGTCTATTCTGGTGAAAAGATTTAGCCATACTGAAAGGACTCTTTGTTTAAAACATTGTCATGGGGCAGCTAGGTGACAAAGTGAATAGAGCACCGGCCCTAGAGTCAGGAGGACCTGAGTTCAAATCTGATCTCAGACACTTAATAATTGAGTAACTGTGTGACCTTGGCCAAGTCACTTAACCCCATTGCCATAAATAAATTTTAAAAAATCATCATTTATCATAATATTTTCTGACTGAAAATTACAAAGTTATTTCTACTTCTGAAGTTTGTTTTTTTTAAGCACTAAGGTATATAATTGAAGTACTGTGTGGTTTCTTATTGGAATAAATGTTTAGGGAAAAAACTGCAGTAAGAAAGAATCCATGCCTATATGAATATAGGTATACCTCACTTTAATTAAAATTTATATTAAAAAATCACAGACCACATAGCATTGGAATGGACCTTAGAGGCTATAAACTCCAAACAACTCATTTTACAGATGAGGAAACACAAAGATAGGTAAGATGACTTGTCCAAAATTAAACAGGTAGTTTTTGTAAAACAAGATTTCAAACTAGATTCTGTATGTGTTTTTGTGTGTGTGTGTGTGTGTGTGTGTGTGTGTGTGTGTGTGTGTGTGTGTGTGTGTATGTTTTCACTATTCCATTACTGTCTTCAAAACAAAGGATCTCAGATGTATGGCTGAAAGTCACCAGCTAGTCCTCTCCCACCCCCCACCCCCCACCCCCTTTTACATATGAGAAAATCAAGCTCTGGAGAGATTAAGAGACTTTGTCTATAGTTTAGTAAGTGCTAGCAATTAAATCAATATTACCTAGAAAGGATATGCTAATTATTATTTGCCCTATGAATTCAATCACTGACTCTCTTTTCTCTACCCAAAAATACTCCTTCCTAGCAACAGTCCCTATATATTTCTTCTCTTTTTAGACTATAAGCTCCAAGAGTTCAGAGACTCTTGATTGTTTATATCTACAGGGCTTAGTACAGTACCTAGCAGATGGTTGACAATTAATAAATGCTTTTTCATTCATTCATTCATTCACTTCCTCTGAGAGAGAAAAGGAAAAAAAGGCAACAAGGAAAGTATTATAATTCATATACAAAACTAGATGTGCAGCAGAAAGATTTGTCAAACTCAAATTGGACCTGAGACATTTATTTGTTGTATGGGGCACACAAATTGGGCAAGTCACTTAACTTCTGTTTGCTTCAGTTCTTCATCTATAAAATGTGACATTTACCTTCCAGGGTTGTTGCAAGGATCAATTGAGATAATATTTCTAAAGATAATATAGTGTAAACATTACAATGTTTAAACTTTAAGCTTAACATTTTAAACTTAAACAGTGCTATATAAATACTAGCTATTATTTGAGCTCAATGTTGAAGTGGTGCTTTGAAGATAGAAAAGAGTGGAGAGGATGAAGGAATGTAAGAACCAAACCTTCAAGCAAATATTGACTCAATTCTACAGTGGGGGGAAAACTTTATCTCCTTTCCATTGACCTGAATTCACAATAAACATTTATTAGGTATCTAATATACACAAAGCACCATACAAGGGATACAAAGGTTTTTTTAACCCCCTCCCCAAATAATTTCTGCTTGCCAAGAGATTATAGTCTATATTCTTATCACAATCTGACATAAATTAATATAATCAACTAGAAATTATTCTTACTAATGATGTAGAGAGTACTCAATTGAATAAGCAAAACTTGCAGATGGGAAGGTTCACTCAATTGGCTTTGTATCACAAGGAAATGTCCCCAGAATTCAGGACCCATAAATAATACTGGAAGCTTCTGAATAATCCTCAATGTGTTTGGTTCCCTTAATGATAATTAGGGGAATGATGGCTATGTCTTAAACACAGACCAGAACAAAGCAACTATTCATCAAGACCCAAAACTTTAGCACTGAAAATAGTCATTTCCTATGGCTATTATCCTCAGGCAATCAGAACCAGATATTCCATTTTAACTATTCTATTCCAAATAGTTTAGGGAAGTATTGATGCTTATTTAACCCAAGAATTTCCTTCTTTTCCTCCTTTCCTTCTTTTCCTCCTTTCCTTCTTTCCTCCTCTCCTCCAAAATTCATAGTCCCTTTGGTGGTTCTGCTTCTACAGCTGTCCTTGAGGAAAAGAGCAGTCTATTTCCATAGCAACAACTACCATTAGGTCAGTTCTTGACAGGTTGGAGGGGTTTTCAGGGAAGACCTGAAATCTCTTCTCCTTCCCCAATGCTATTGTCCAGCAATGATAACTACAGTATGACCATGAAAATCTCTTTCATAGTCTGGGTGATGCTATGAAAGCATTGGATACTTGAATTTAGAGAATATCAAGAATGGTGGGAGGAAGTTTACCTGCTTTAAAATAATACCTGAGCGAGTCCTATCTAACATTGTATTTCCAAGTATGTTTTGTGATGGAGAAAGACACAGTTCTGTCTCTTATCTGGTTTAGAATTTGAATAACTTCCAGTTACAGAAAAGGAGAATGAGGTCATCTTCGAACTTACTCTTACAAAAGCAGTGTTCTCTAAAAATCCTAAGTTTGTAACAGTCCCAAACTTGAATCAACTACTTTGTCCTTTTCCACCAGGGAGAATTACCAGTAGAGGAAAGCCACTTTTGCTCAGAGACAGCTACTAGCAGGTCACAATTTGATTTAGGAACGCATTATTTATTCATTCATTTCTCCCTTTCCATAAGGAAGAAAGGACAATAACATTCTCAGGAGTCACAGCACAAAGGTTGGTTAGTTGGTATTTATATGTGAAGATAAATACACTACTATTTGGTTTCTTCATAGACTTGGGGTTAAATTCCTGAGAACCTAGGAGTAAAAATGAGCATGCTAGGTCCTCAAAGCAGGAAGAATATTGGCAGAACAGAGCTTCCACTAGACAAAGAATCAATCACTCAGTAATATTTAGTGATATTAAATATTGTCCTGATATTTAGGACCAATAACCAGTCCTAGCCTTTCTTTTAAGTCAATTTATCAAGTGTAAACACTTAGTCAATTTACTCTGCCTGTGATGCCCATTTTTGGACAGTTTTGATTTGTTTTACTTCAGATCTAGATTAATTAATCTGGAAGAATCATAAAATCATGGATCTAGATATATAAGTGACCTTAGAGGACATGTAGTCCAACTCCTTCATTTTTTGCACTTAGGGAAATTGAGGTCCTCAGATGTTAAGTGACTAGATCAAAGTTACATAGGTAGTAGATGGAAAACTAGAGCTTTGCATTCAAGTCCTGTTAGCATTCTTTCCACTAAATCATGCTACCTCTTACAAAAGCAATAGTTTAGTACAAATGGTGTGACAATCAATACCCAAGAGTAAAAACATTTTCAACATAAAAGTACTTATAGAAAGATGTCAAATATTTGAAAAACCAAGATCTTTCTGTATATTTGACTTTTTATGTCTTCTCTTTTTTATCTGTTTAAAGTCTCCTTTAAATACTAAGACCTAAGGGGGTAAAAGTAATTTGACAAAGACCACCTGTCAATCTGTTAATAGCAGACCTTAGACCCCATCTTCTGACTCCCAAATAGATTTTTCCACTACTACTTTAGCAAAAGTAGCTTACCTTTTGCTGTTCTCTGAATAATTTCAAACTATATTTTCATCAAAAATGACTCTAACTAAATGATTACTCTTTACCTTTCCATGGCAGAGAGGTCTTTATACAATGAACCCTTTTTTAAATAAAAGAATTGATAGGTGCAGGACATAATTATAACTCTCTAAAGCAGAATGATTTCCCTTAGGTAGCAATGGTTCTAGTTCACCAGTGGTTTCAAAGTAATAACTATTTACATAGTACTTTAAAATTTGCAATACATTTTGCATACAGTATCTCCTTTGTTACAGCTATTATTTTTTTTTTTAGTTTTTTTTTTCAAGGTAATGGGGTTCAGTGGCTTGCCCAAGGCCACACAGCTAGGTAATTATTAAGTGTCTGAGGCCACATTTGAACTCAGGTACTCCTGACTCCAGGGCCAGTGCTCTATCCACTGCGCCACCTGGCTGCCCCTGCTACAGCTATTATTAATTCTGGTGAGTACCCAATAATTCCAGAAAGTATGAAATAAGCTATATTTTAACAAATAGGGAAAGATAATTTTATGACAATTATCCCTACATCAGCTATTTGGCCACTGATAGGTCATCTCTAGCTAGAACTCAGAATTAGTAAATTAAAGGAGAAACCCTGAAAGTAACTAAATCAACATCCATTTTATTCACTTGCTAAACAGAGAGAGATGTCTGCCAAAGGCAACAGTGGATTAGAATTATAAGCTCATTTATAAAACTATATAAGGAAGCATAATATATTACAAGAAGTATGGTCTCATAAATTAGAGAAGAATTGAATGGTCAAATCACTTTTAAAAAGCTTGGCAAGACAAAACTAACTAAGCAAAGTCGCTCTAAGGGCTTATATAGAGAAGAAAAATGGAAAAGATTTCTAAAACTCATTATAAGAAATTATCTTCTAGATCAAGTACATTCAATCCATCACACTTGGAATCTAACATTATAGATGTATGTACATATATACAAACCTATACCTATAAATATACATATACACATAGATAATCAGATTCTTCCTAGAGACAATAAAATTGTGAAAATACCAGGGGAGGTAATAATATTCAAGATATCTGAAGAAGGGAAAGATATCAAAGGCATGGAGGGAAGTCTCAAACCTTATACCAAAAAAGATGGCAGAGGACAGTCCTATCTACTATCTTATATGCCTATTGTATCTCCCATACAAAATCTTGATGACAGTCACCTTTGTACAATTCCAGAGCACCTTTTTGCAGCTATTAGGAAATAAACAGGCTCCAACAAGTGATATTCAATGCCTCTTCATTTCACAACTGACTGAAAGATGCAATGAATATAACATTCCATTATATTTATTATTTATTGCGTAAGAAAAATCATTGTAGTAGAAGAAAACATTTTATAGGCTCTTTTATTAGAAGGCATATCACATCTGTACTTCAAGATCATTTATGATCCCTTGAAGTTACACAAGTTAAAATAATCCCCTGATGCTAAATATCTCTGAAGTCATAAAATGATAAGTATGTGTTTGCCAAAAGTATTGCCACAGCATTAGCAGAGATCCAGGGAAGAGTTCAGGTTGAGAAGGAATTTCCTGTGGCTGTTAGTGTACTTCTAATACAGATGATATTATGCTGGCCCTCTCAGAGAATTCATTAATTAGGGGCCACAATAAACACACCAAGAGAAAACAGCATTCAAAAGATTTAATTGGGAGCAAATATTCTCAAGTTCTTGGTTAATGCAACCTGTTCTTACTTGTGAAAATGATCATTCTGGACAGAGCCTTCTATAATGAGATAAGACTACTATTAGAATTTTAAATAGAATGCCTCCAAGGCTTAAGATAGAAAAATAATAACCTTCCCAAAAATAAATATCTTTCCTTTGTATGCTGTAATGAGAGATAGTATCACTGGCCTGGCAAATTCTTCACTGAGGTCATGTTCACTGACATTTTGGAATGCCTGAGGAACTAACTGAAGTTGTTAGTCAGTCAATAAACATTTATTCATCATTCACTATATGCCAGACAAAGAAAGACAGGTAGCCCCTGTTCTCAAAGAACTCTTAGTCTAATGAGGGAAACATGTAAATAACTGTGTACAAACAGGCTTTATACAAGGTAAATGGGAAATAATCAACCAAGAAAAGGCATTAAAATGAAGATGAACCAGGAAAGGCTTTCAGTAGAAGGCAGCATTATAGCTGGGACTTAAAGGAAGTCAAAGATATTAGGAAGTAAAGATGAAAAGGGAGAGGTTAGGGCTAGATGAATAAATCTGAGAATCACCTGTTTAGAAAAATAATTAAAACTCTGAGAGCCAACATCTCATCAATAAGCAAAATAGTATAGAGGAAAAAAGAGAAGAGGATACAAGAAAGAATCTTGAGGATAGACCTGAATGAAAGGAAGAAATATTTATATAGTCTTTAAGTCCACAAAGCAATTTTCATTTGTTTCAAAATGATCCTATGAGGTAAGCACCAGAGGTAGAAACTCAATTTTAGAAATGTGGAAACTGGGGCTCTAGACAAAATTAAAGTACCTTTTCAAAGATAATACAGATATTAAGTGTCAACAGTAGAATTTAAATCCAAAATCCCAAGTCTAGCACATTGTCCACTACAAGATATACTTTTCAGTCATGTGTGACTCTTCATGACCTTATTTGGGGTTTTCTTGACAAAAAAGACTGAATGCTTTGCTATTTATTCTCTAGCTCATTTTACAGATGAGGAAACTGAGACAAAAAGGATGAAGTGACTTGCCCAGGGTCACATCACTAGTAAGTATCTGAGGCCAGATTTGATCTCAGAAAGATAATTTTTCCTGACTCCAGGCCCAGAACTTAAGTCACTGAGCTCCTAGCTGCCTCTCAAAATTCCATGGTAGGGCAGCTAGGTGGTGCAGTGGACAGAGCCCTGGCCCTGGAGTCAGGAGAAAGTGACTCAGTCACTTAACAATTACCTAGCTATGTGACCTTGGGCAAGTCACTTAATGCCACTGCCTTAAATAAATAAATTAATTGTTTAAAAATTCCATAGTAACTGGCAGATTCCAACCAAAATCTTCTGGCAGTAAATCTGGTATTCTCTTCAATTTATCATGATGCACCTTGCTCAAGTCAAAACACTAGAAAATGAATGAAAGAATAAAAACTTATTAAATGTTTATCATATGCCAGACTCTGTGCTAAACATTGAAGACACAAAAATAAGCCAGGTCAATCTCTATCTTCAGTCTCTACAATCTAATAGAAAATAAAACATAAAGAGGCTCATAAGAGTTGGAAAGGAATTGAGGGGAAAATTTATAGGATAGCATGGTTCAGAAATGGTTCAAAAATATGTAGTAACCTACTTCCTTGGTAAAACAAGGTGAAGGTCCAAGAAGCAGATTCTATATGCTAGTGAGAGGAAGAACATGGCCAGAGAGAAGCTGTGATGGTTTGGAAGGACTGTAGGATAGAGCAACCCACCAAAGTATTATTGTCAGTGCCAAAATATTCACTTAGGTCTTATTATGAGTTAAAGTAGATAAGCTATCTATGACTGTGTAACTAATCAACAATATTTTATACTTTAATTTTCCCTTGTTAATAAAGTCTCTTTTAAAAGGCCAGCCTCCTAGAATAGGCTAGGTGCAATAGCAGGAAATGATTATAGTAATCTGCTGTTTGATAAACACAAGGAATCCAGCTATTGGGATAAAAACTCTCTCTTCGATAAAAACTGTTGGGAAGGGGCAGCTAGGTGGCCCAGTGGATAGAACACCAGCCCTGGAGTCAGGAGTACCTGAGTTCAAATCTGGCCTCAGACACTTAATAATTACCTAGCTGTGGGGCCTAGGGCAAGCACTTGACCCCATTGCCTTGCAAAAAAAAAACTAAAAAAAACTGACGGGAAAAGTGGAAGTTAGTGTGGCAGAAACTTGGATTAGACCAACACCTCACACCCTATACCAAGATAAGATCAAAATGGATATAGGATTTAGACATAAAAAACATTATTGTAAGCAAACTAGAAGATCAAGGAATAGTTTGCCTGTCAGATCTATGGAAAAGGTAGTAATTTATGACCAAAGTAGAGATGGAGAATATCATTAAAAACAAACTAGACAATTTTGATTACGTTAAATTAAAAAGCTTTCGAACAGACTTAACTACTGTAACCAAGATCAAAAGAAATGTAGTAAACTGGGAAATAATTTTTATTACTAGTATTTCTAACACAGAACTTATTTCTAAAATATACAGAGAACTGGGTCAAATTTAAAAAAAAAAACAAGCCATTCCCCAATTGACAAATCGTCAAAAGATATGCAAAGACAACTACAGAAGAGGAAATCAAAGCAATCCATAGTCATATGAAAAATTGCTCTAAATCACTACTTATTAGAGAAATGCAAATTAAAGCCTCTCTGAGGTACCACCTCACACCTCTCAGACTGGCCAATATGACCAGAGAGGAAAACGATAATGTTGGAAGGGATGTGGGAAATCTGGGACACTAATATATTGTTGGTGGAGCTGTGAACTTATCCAACCTTTCAGGAGAACAATTTTGAAGTACGCTCAAAGGGCAACAAAAATATGCATACCCTTTGATCCAGCAATACTACTACTGGGTCTATACCCTGAAGAGATTATGAAAAAGGGTAAAAACATCCCTTGTACAAAAATATTCATAGCAGCCCTGGTTGTGGTGGCAAAGAATTGGAAATCGAGGGATCCCATGTACATCAACTGGGGAATGGCTTGACAAGCTGTGGAATATATATGTGATGGAACATTATTGTTCTATTAGAAACCAGGAAGGATGAGAATTCAGGGAAGCCTGGAGGGATTTGCATGAACTGATGCTGAGCAAGATGAGCAGAACCAGAAGAACATTATACACCCTAATAGCAACATGGCGATGATGATCAACATTCATGTACTTGCTCATTCTATCAGTGCAACAAATCAGGCATAATTTGGGGGTATCTGCAATGGAAAATAGCATCTGGATCCAGGAAAAGAATTGTGGAGTTTGAACAAAGACCAAAGACTATTACCTTTAATTAAAAAAAAAAAAGAAAAAAAACGTTATCTTAAAAGGCCAGCCTCCAATCATAAGCTTAGCTATAGAAATTAAGGGTTTGTGCCCAGGGCTGAGGGAACATTGGAGCAGCCAAGACCAAACTAGGAAGAACACAATAAGGGAATTATTAAATAATATGCTAAATTAATATAATGGAAGAGAGTGAAGCAATTAAGACAGACAAGTATGAGGAACACAATGAAATTTGAAAGGATCTTTATGAAATAATGCAAAGAAAAAAAAGGAAACAGAATGACAGAACCCATACTACCCACAATCATATGAAGAAAATCCATGAGAATGAATATCTGTTGACCCAGAAATAACACTAGTAAGTCTATATCTCAAAGATATTACAAAACATTTATAGAGTTCTTCTGGTGACAAAGAACAGAATACTAAGTAGTGTGCTCATCTACAGAGTAATGGCTGAACCAATTATGGTATATGAATGGAATGTAATTCCATTAATGTAATTCCTTAAAAATGATGGAAGGGATGTATTCAGACAAACCTGAGAAGACTTTAATGAACTGATGAAGAGTGAAGTTAGAACCAGGAGAAATATTTACACAATAACAACACTGTAAAGAGAAAAAAAACTTGAAAAAACTTAAAAACTCAGATTAATGCAATGACCAGAAGACTGATAGATGACAAATGTTACCTATCTTCTGAGAGTTAATAGTATAAGGCATATTATATTTTCCAGCCTGTTTTGCTTGATTATGCATATTTATTTAAAGGATTTTATTTCTTTTTTATTTTAATGGAGGGAACATGAGATTAGGATAGGTTAGTTTCACTCACACCCACCAAAAAAAGAGAAACTGCAACATTTTAAAATGCACAGAAGAGAATAAAGAACTGAAAGAATTTTAGACAAGCAGCATATTACATACTTGAAAGAAATACATTTCAAAATCTCTATTTCAAAATAGAGATATGCAAGTTTCATGTACAATTCTATTTTTTCTGCTGTTTTATGTAAATGATATATTCATTTCATTTGGTTTTTAAGTTCAGAATTTAAGAAAATTAAATTAATTTTAAAAAGGACAAAGAATACTGAAAGTTATGCTATTTAATATGCTAAAATGAACTAAACTTATATAGTTACTTAGCAAATATAGTTTGTTATAATGTTCAATACTAAGTTTTTAAAAAACATTTAATTCTTTAAAAAATGAAAAAAATACCATTACTCCAATGGCATTGTATATTGTATCTACTATATATATTAAAGAGGCATAAAGAAAACTACAGCTAGAACTGGATCTTAGGTTCAGCTATCAAAGCTGTTTTTTTTTCCTTTACAGACAATATAAGATTTGAAAAAGAGAACTTCCCTTACTGCTACATCTATACCTGGAACATTCTAACCAAGGAGACTTGACAACAACATCTAGCTCCATGATAATTAGATCACAAAACATTCATGATGCAAATAATATCACACAGTAAATGCTTTCTTCTTTACAATGCTGGGTTATAGACAGTACAATTATTATCATCCCCACCTCATGGATAAAATACCTAAAGCTCTTAGAATTTACATAACCTTCCCAGGGTCACATCACTAGGAAGTCTTGGAAAATAGTCTCCAAACCAACCCTGTTAAACTTTAAGTCTAATGTAAAATCTATTAGTGAAAAAAAATTAAGGATCACTGGGAGACACTGTGTACGTGGTTGTAAATGTCACCTTTGCTGCTACTTAAAAAATCCTATACAGTTCATTTAATCAGCATGGGTCTCAATTTCTCCTATAAAATAAAGGGAGTTAGATTAGGTAGTCTCTAAAGTTCAACCCAGGTTCAGATCTATGTCCAAGGGACTCCAAAAGATCAGAAGCTGTTACTCAGAAAGTCTCCTTAAATAGCTGAGTGTGAAGAGAAAAAAATATGCCCAAGAGGGCATAAATATACCAGTGTATAATTTACTGCAGCAAGATTCCACCTATTAAGATTACAGAATGTTTTTCATTATAGCTCTCCATGCAGTCATAACTTTCTCAAACATTCTTTTCCTTTGGTGTAAAACTTTCCATGGATAATCTTAGTCCAAAGGTAACTTTTTTCTTTTAATACTTACCAAAAAAAATCTATTTTACCAGAGAGTAAAAAAAAAAAGACTGATAGGAGAAGAAATTAAGAGAGACAATGAAATGGAATGGTTTAGAAGGGGAAAATTAATATTATTTTTTGCCAAAGGGAAAAAAACTTACAAAGACTTTTAACTTATAGGTTTAAATTTTTCAATTTAAATTTTAAGGCTTAATTTTCCCTCTGATACATGACACTAAAAGAATGGTATGGAGACCACTAGTTTGATTTATCTTATTCTGAATCTATATACTCTTTATAATACCTAATACAATGCCTTGCACATAAGATTTAAAACTATAAGAGACCTTAAGAAATCATTGAGTCTAAATTCTCATTTTATGGATGAAGAACTTAAACTCTAGACTCTAGACCTAAACTCTATAGAATCTAGAGAGATGCATTAATTTGCATAAGATCAAACAAGAAATAAATAGTAAAATGGAAAATCACATTCAGTTTTTTTAGGCTCCAAATCCAGAGTTCTTTCCAATAAACCATACTCTCCTTCCCTAAAGATAAAAGAAAATGGAAAGCAGACACCATATGAATACACTATAGTACAAAGGATAAAGACTAATCTTGGAGGCAGGAAAATCTTGGTTCAAACTCTTAACTCTTACACTTAGCTATGTAACTATGGGAAAATCACCTAACCATTCTGATTCTCAATTTTCTCACCTGTAAGTGTCTTTAATTGTGAATATATATTAAATATTTTGCAAGTAATATATAAATATTATCATTAATCCACAAATGAAATTATTTTGAATGCTTTTCATAAACTCTGTCCTAATGAATTCTTATCTCACAATCTGAAAAATATAGATTATAAGAGAGCAGGAAGTCAAATTAAAACAGGAAAGAAAAATGAATGGATTCAAATCAAAAAGAAAAAGCTTAAATTGCAGCAAAAAAAATTTTGTTCAATATTAAAAATTTCTCTGGACTTAATGAGTCATTAATTCAATAAATATTTATTGATAATCTGTTAAAGACACTGAACTAACTGTTCCTTCTCTCTTGTAATTCAGTCTTTCAGGCAGTATTTCCTCATAATGAGGCACTTATTCTTTTTTACTTTGAATTTTATTTTATTTTATTTATTTCTCTTGAACTCCCTTTCCTTTGACTTTGTAGTCAGGCAGCAGCTGGGCCATATATACCTCTGGAACATACCAGATACAATCAAAGTTCTTAGTATATATAGCTCTTTGTAGTAACAAAGAAGTAGAAACATAGTCAATAGTCATTGATTGGGGAATGGTTTAAAAAGTTATGGTATATGAATATAAGAAATGATTAATATGAAAAGTTCAGAGATACATGAGATTTATATGAATGAATACAGAGTGAAATAAATAGAAACAAGAGGACAATATTTACAATGACTTCAACAAGGCAAATGAAAAAAATCACTAAAAGGAAGTTTAATTCTGAGTAATGGGAAAATCAGTAAAGGTACTAAAGATAATGCAACATACCTCTATCTTATAGCTGAATGGTGGAAGAGTCTCAGATCAGAATATTGTTAATACATTATCAGAAAAAGCTTCTGTATTTTATGTCTTTGCTTGCTGACATAATTAATAGTAAAAAAAAAAATAAGGAGAAATAAGATAGGAAATAACTACAATGTAGAAATGATATGAACAAAATATTTTTTAAAAGGAAAAATGTTACAGTCTGAACAAAATAAAAAGGCATCTGCCTAAAGAGGAATACACTCTATCCTTCTTCCTTCCTTGGGAGATCAAAGATCAGGAACCTCAAAATTGGAAGGGCCCCTGAAGGCCATTCAGTTTAACTTGTACTTAACTAAGAATCCTTTTCATTTTCAAAAAGTAGTCATCAAGTCTTGCCCTGAAGGCCTCTAAGGAAGAAGAATCTATACCTTCCTAAGGAAGCCCATTCACTTTTTTTTTTAATTTTTAATTTTACAATTTTTCCCCCTAATCTCACTTCTCTCCCCCTACCTCCCACAGAAGGCAGTCTGTTAGTCTTTACATTGTTTCCATAGTATACATTGATCTAAATTGAATGTGATGAGAGAAAAATCATATTCTTAAGGAAACAAAAAGTATGAGACAGCAAAATTACATAATAAGATAATGGGTTTTTTTTTAATTAAAATAGTCTTTGGTCTTTGTTCAAACTCCACAATTCTTTCTCTGGATAAAGATGGTATTCTCCATTGCAGATACCCCAAAATTGTGCCTGCTTGTTGCATTGATGGAATGAGAAAGTCCATTAAGGTTGATCATCAATCCCATGTTGCTGTTAGGGTGTACAATGTTCTTAAGGTTCTGCTCATTTCACTCAGCATCAGTGCATGCAAATCCTTCCAGAGAAGCTCATTCACTTTTAAGCAACTCTCACCATTTAAAGTATTAAAATAAATTTAAGTAACAGGCAGACACAAATATTTCAAAAGGTCTAAGAAAAAAAATTTAAAGTAGTAAAACAATTTCTTTCAAAATTACCACTGAAATCTTTTTTTAAAAAATTAATCTCTTTTCTAGAACCTTTTCCATATTGTATACTTATCACTTATATAGTTGTAGCATGTATGATGATTTGGTTTTACTTTCTTCAATCTGCATCATATAAGTCTTCTATAATAAATACAAATCAATAATAGTATTTTAAGGTTTACATGCTCTTTACATATGTAATTTAATGGAACCTCATAACAATCCTAGGAAGTAGGTTAAGTAAACTTTTCAGGGTCACAAAACTAGGTAGTATCTGAGGTAGAATTTTAATTTGGGGAGGTCTACACACATTTCTTTTTTTTCACATATGGCATTTCTTACAACACAATAATATTCTATTACATTCATATACCATAATTAGCTCAGCAATTCCCTGAACACATAAGCTGCTATAAATATTTTTTCAGGGATTCACATAAACCCTACAATGATTTGCATAATGGGGACCACCCTCTGTACAAAAAAATAAGAAGTAGGAGGAGCTAAGGAAAAAAAGCATGTGAATGCCATTTTGAATCCTCTCAAAAAAATCTTTGGGAGTTTTTGATCGAGTCTGAGAAACATTTTTACCATGTGCTGAGAGAGTGAATGAATTGGAATGGTTTTCTTAGGGTAGAATGGAAAAAAAGAAAATGTCACCAAAATCCCTAAGGAGACCCATTATGTAGAAGGAAGGAAGGGATTATGGGACCCAAGTCAAAGAACCGAAAGTCTTAAATAACATGGAAACATTTCAACCACCAGACTGTAAGAAAGAACAAGAAAGTTTCAAACTGGCTCTGGATAATCCATTCTCAAAGAGCCAAAACTCACTTCTGAGGGAGAAAGAGGCTAATACAGAAAGGAGTCAGGGCAACAGTTAGTTTATAGAGGGAAAAGTTAAGGGGAAAGTTTTCTTGATTATCTGTGAGCTTGCATTTAAGTTCTGTTTGAAGCCTTGGCAAGCCTAAGGACTTGTAAGAGGAAATTTTAACTTCTCTAGGAAAGTGTCATAGACATATTCCTAAGTGCTACCTGAGGGAAGAAAGTTAAGTCAGGGAGTTAGATAAATGACCTCATGGAACTTCTGGTGAATGCCTGAGTCTCACTTTGTTGAAGACAAGTGAGTCAGAAAAAAAGAGCTTCACCTCTAGTCCCCATGAAAGTGTGACCTTTGTCCCATCAAGAAATCTCTAGCATGAGAACTATGTAATATAAGACAAGTCATGTGTATAAAAAAGTGCAGAACAAGACAGTACACAAAGGGCAAATGAGTAATGTTGGCCAAAAGTTCTAGACAGATACAAAGAGAACTCTAGTACAGAAGTTAAAAACACAACACATATGGATAGTGAAGTACTAGGTTTAAATGACTCCTCCAATGAATAGTTAGGGGACTGTAGGAAAGTCTCAACTTCTCCCTAAGCCTCAATTTCCACAGCTATAAAATAGGGGTAACTATACTTGCACTATCTATATTATAGCATGGTTGTGAAGAAAGAATTTTCTAAATTTTACAGTGTTATCCTAAAATTAGTTACTGCTATCAACACTTCACCTTGGATGATCAAGCCTGGTGCTTCACAGAAGCTGTAGCACCCAAGTGGGAACTTCTAAGATGACAGGGTTTTGATAGAGGTAAGTTGCAAAAGAAAGAAGGTTATATTTGAAATCAAGAGACCAGGATTGGAGCCCTGAATCTGTTACTTTCTATGTGACTTTGAGTAAATCTCTTCACTTTTTTGGCTATCAGTTTCCTTATCTGTGAAATAAAAGGACATTTCTAATTTCTCCCTTTTCAGTTCTTTCTAATTTTTTCCCCTCATTAAAATGAAATGGCCTGTCCCCAAGGGCAGGGGAAAAATTTCTTCCTTTTTGCTAGTATTTATGTCCACAACACTTAATGCCTGGAATATAGTAAGTGCTTAATAAATACTGTTTATCTGACTGACTCTAAACTTATGATCCTATGAGGTCAAGAAAGAGCAAACTATAAAATAAGGTGTGAAATACTCATTCCTAAAGCTTATGCATAAGTAAATATATATACTTTCTAGAGTGCAGACTTTCTATTGTATATTTCTCTGATTCAATGCTTTTTCAAAAACTATCTTGAACTCAGACAGTTCTCTTTGCTCATAGAGCCATAGGAATTTAGAGTTGAAGGAAGATTTTTGGTGAAGTCCCTTCTCATTGAAGGGAAGGAAAAAAGGAAAAGAAGAAAAGAAGGAAGGAAGGAAGGAAGGAAGGAAGGAAGGAAGGAAGGAAGGAAGGAAGGAAGGAAGGAAGGAAGGAAGGAAGGAAGGAAGGAAGGAAGGAAGGAAGGAGAAAGGAATCAAGGAAGGGAAGAAGAATCAAGTAAGGCAAAAAAGAAAGAAGTAAGAAAAGGAAGGAAGAATGAGTAAAGGAGAAAAGAAAAAAGAAAGAAGGGAAGAAAAGAAGGAAAAAGAAATAAATCAGGAGGGAAGAAAAGAAATAAAAAAAGAAGGAAGGAAGAAAGGGGAAAAGATTCAAGGAAGGAAGAAAAGAAAGAAGGATGAAAGAAGCAGGAATGAGTGAAAGAAGAAGAAAAAAGAAAGGAAAGAAGGAAGGAAGGAAACAGCAAGCTTTGGAGTCAAGCACTGTACTGATGATTAGGGAGACAACAAATAACATAGACCAATGGGTGACCAGGGAAAGGCAGTCTGATTTGGAAAATTACCATTATGGTGAGTGGTACCGTATACTCTGTAAAAACATTATTAAGAACTGAGGTTCAACTATTGTTCTGTTAGAAACCAGGAGGGATGGGAATTCAGGGAAGCCTGGAGGGATTTGCATGAACTGATGCTGAGTGAGAGGAGTAGAACCAGAAAAACACTGTACTCCCTAACAGCAACATGGGAGTGATGTTCAACCTTGATGGACACGCTTATTTCATCAGTGCAATAATCAGAGACAATTTGGGGCTGTCTGCAATGGAGAATACCAACTATATCCAGATAAAGTTTGAACAAAGTTCAAGGACTATTCCTTTTAATTTAGAAAAAAAAACTGCCATCTTATTGTCTGATCTTGTTTTGTTATCTCTTATACTTTATGTTTCTTCTTTAAGGATATGATTTCTCTCTCATCCCACACTCAATTTGGATCAATGTACAACATGGAAACAATGTAAAGACTGACAAATTGCTTTCTTGGGGGGGGGAAGTGAGATGGGGGAAAATTGTAAAACTCAAAATAAAATCTTTAAAGCTTAAAAAAAAAAAGAACTGAGGTTCAAGAACTGAAGGTTCAGGGTGATAAGATAGCCGCAATGGTTAGTCTGCTGGAGAAGTCAGGTAGTAGGGCAATTTGTGCAGTTCTTTAAAATTTACAAAGCTTTTTACATGCATTATCTCATTTGAGTTTCACAAAAACACTATAAGGTAACATTAGCATTATCAATTCCATTTTTAGAGATGAGGAAACTGAGGCACATAACAGTTACATATCTTGGCCAATAAATGTTAGAAGTAGGAATTGAACTGAGATTTTCCTGACTCTAAATCCACATGGCATCACAAAACCTCACTTTACCAGAATTGTAAAATATATGTATTATTAGTAGGGATACCTTGCCTCTTCTTTTTATCTTGATGCTACCCACATCTTATTAGATCATTCTAAACACTCAGACCCCACTCCCTATAATATAAAGATTTGGGGGAAAAAAAAGACTTCAAGTAAAACTATAATAGAACTATGGTCTTGATAGGATTGAAAAAAATAAAAGAAAACAATTTTGACCCTATCAACACAGTGCAAATCTAGAAACCAAAGTTAGAAAGATGATAGATTAAAAGTTCATGTGTGGGGCAGCAGCTAGGTGATGCAGTGGGTAGAGCACCAGCCCTGGAGTCAGCAGTGTCTGAGTTCAAATCCACCCTCAGACACTTAATAATTACCTAGCTGTGTGACTGGGCAAGCCACTTAACCCCATTTGCCTCACAAAAACCTAAAAAAAAAAGTTCATGTGACAAAATTCAGAACTAAAGTCGAAGTTGAGGATATTAGTATTCAAAAATAAATGTCTCATATAACCCATTTGCTGAATTCCCAGAGTGGTTCAAATCCATGGAATAAGAATTAGAATTTAAAGGAACCATGGGTTCATGAACTAGTTGTTTTTTAATTTTGATACCTCTTTCAATTTAATGGATTTACTTTATAAGGATCCATGGGCATCACTAGACTAAAGGTGGGTCCATAACAACAAAAAGATTAAGAACCCTTGAATTAATCCAACTCCATTCTTTTATAGATGCTGAAAGTGAAATAACTTTTCTAAAGAGGGAAGGATAAGATATCTTGGAATTTATTGTTCCTTTTATGCATTTTTGAACTCAGTAAACAGGAGAAATGGTGAAAAAAGACTCTAGAGAAAAACATCGACAGTACATCCACTGACAGTGATTGCTCTACTAAGAAGAAAGTTAGAAAAGTCTACTCACCAAAGAAGTTTAAGCAACAGGCAGCATGACACTATCTGTACATCACCCAAAGCTCATACTACCACTATCAACCTTTTCCCAAATTTAACATGCTGAAATTCTCTGGTTTTCTTTCTAAGCTTATTACTGAATATCTTTCTTTGGAAAATGCGGTTTGGGTTAGAAAATTGAAGAAGGCCAGTACTTATATGGATAATTTAGGCAAAAAAAATGACTTTGGACCATATTTCACTCTACTTTTATAAGTCCATTTAAAAGTATATCAAAAGCCTCTAGAGTAGCACCACATGGATATTGATTTTGAATAATTCAATTCAATGCTTTGAGGGCCTTTGACTGAGCTGGAGAATTTCTCAGTTCCATCCTGAAGTTTGCTACCAGGAATATGTTAAGCTGAAAACGATGTTTCAAGAATTTTGGTCTGTAAATTCAAGATTTTTCAAAGTAAGGGTTACCACAGAACAAGAACAAGCAAGTCTGGAAATGAAATAGTCTGGAAATGAAGCTTTCACATCACCATTCTTTGATTAATAATAACTATCTCAGTTTTTTGTTCTTTACTGTCTCTTCTCAGAGCTTAATACTACCATCAGAGCTTAAAACATGAAGCAAAGTTGACTAAGAAATTTGAATGTTAAAAAAATACAAAACAAAATTGGTGGCAATTCAGACAGTTACTGTTTTAGGGAACTTTATCACAAACGACTATTTTGAAATTCATACCCACATGATATTAATTTGACATCCCTTCATGATCTGAATTTTAGAATGACCTATTTTTCCTCAAATCATCAAATTCAAAGTTACCTTCTCAAGATTTTTTTTTTATTTGTTTGCAAGGCAATGGGGTTAAGTGACTTGCCCAAGGTCACATAGCTAGGTAATCATTAAGTGTCTGAGGTCACATTTGAACTCGGGTCTCCTGACTCCAGGGCCAGTGCTCCATCCATTGTGCCACCTAGCTCCCCGCCTCAAGATTTAAATGTATAAAATAAAATGCATAGGATCACAAAAGAAGTCAATTATACTGAAATTCAGTTACAAATATATATTTTTTAAATTTATGGATCTCAGTTTGGGAATATCTTGCTTTAATAGGCAAGTAATAAGAAAAAAAATTTTAATTCAATTTATAAGAACTTCCCTTCATCCTTTAGATCTAGAGACAAAGCCTTTTTTTTTGGTTATCAATACAAAGCTTGTAATCATGTGCAGGAGATTTTACTGATTAAAAGCAAAAGACAGGGCTCCCCCCCTTTTTTTATAATCATCTTATTTTCCTCCTTAAAGCAAAGTTCACCTACTTAGGACTAATTTATTTTCAGTCCTTGCATTTTACTCTAAGGTTGTCTGGGATCAGTCTCCCCAATAGCCCAATGCAGCTAATGCCTAAGATATATTTTATCTGAAAGTTAAGGCAAAAGTTCAGATTTCTTTAAGCCTGTTTTTTGGTTTGGCCATTTAAAAAAATGTGTCTGCCTTTAATTGCCATGGGCAGCTAGGTTTCCTGAATTCTTAAACTGCCATATTTCTCAAACTAAAGAGTCTAGTCTCAGGAAATCCATATGCAAAAAGGGACACTATTCATAATTCTTTCAGAATACAGGGATACCTAGCATAAATTAAGACTTCAAAGGATTCCTAAAAAACTGCTTCAACATCATCTGGGAGCATAAAATCTAACATTTGTAGCTACACCCTGAATCTATCAGCTAACCACATTCATAGTGAAAAGAGATGGAAACCACATGTGGCACGGGAAGAGAAACCACTTAGCTAAGGAAAAATGTCTGGTATATGTTTAGTTAGCAAAAAAGCTAAGGGTTTTTAGTTGTTGATGATTTTTGTAGGCTACGAGTAACTCTTCTCAACCAGACATGGAGAGTCTAACATTTTTAGAAAAGCTGTTGAATTCTACCCTAAAAACTAAAGATATAATGAATTTCATCATTATCTTGTTTCAGCATTCAATACAGGGAAAAGTCTACCATGAATTTCAATAAACAATAACCATTTTTTAAATGAGGAAATTGAGGTCCAAAAGATGATTTTAAGGTTAAATTCAAGGTGATTCAAGGTTAAATATGGGACCCAGATCTTCTGACTCCAAGGTCCAAATCTCATTCTACTATATAAGTAGTAATCCAAACATTATCAAGTATTCTTCATACATAGAGAGGCAGTTGAGGAATAATGGAAAGTACACCAAATTTGAAATCAGAGTACTTGGCTTCAGGAAAAACTAATAAGTATAGTTATCCAAAAGTGGAAAGAGTTGCCTCTGGTGGGTTTTTCTTCACTAGAGGCTTCAAAATAATTACTTATTATTTTAAAGTTTGTGAAACATTTTACATGCAGCAGCTCATTTGAGGTTGATGCTACACCTATTATTAATTCAATTTTACAGGTGAAGAAGGTGAGTCAAAGGGAGGTTAAGTGAGTTGTTTAACACTATGCCTGGCAAACAGCAAATGCTCAATAAATATTTATTGACTGACTAAACTAAATTGTCAGAGGCATGATCTGAACCAACATCTTGTTTAACATCCAGTCAAGTACATTGAGATCTTTAAAAGCAAAGGCTGGATGATCACTTATACATGATGTAGAAGGAATTCATTTAGGTATAGGCTGGACTAATACCTTTCACAGTTTGTTATTCTGTAAATATTCTGTGTGTTTCAGTTTGGCAAAAAGTTTGCTAAAAATCAGGATATTTCTTTGGGCCTTAGTTTCTTCATCTGAAAAAATGAGGGGATTGGATTAAAAGGATCTCTAAAGTTCAGATTCTAAGAGTTCTTAAATATACTATATTTCTATTTAGTTGTAACTAATATCTAACCTATTAGTTAACTATATTCTATCATTCCTATCTAAAATACTACTCAACCTAAAGTAAATTGCTAGTGTTAAGAATTAAGATTATGGGTCTCCAAAATTTCCCTTGGACAACTTGGGGCTTAAAGATAAGGAAGTTTTTGTGACTATTACTTTACAATTGTACAGTGACAATGGTCACTGCAAAGACTTTGGTTTTTAAGGAGGATTCTGCATATTTGTCTTTTGAAGTTCTTCACCCTCAGTAATAAAACAGAGATTGATGGAGGGAGAGGAAAGGAATTTTCATCCTTTCCTTACCTCACAAGAACAGGGTGGGGAAGGGGCCGAACCTCGGCTTTTTGTTTAATAGTGTGACCTTGAACAAAATGATTTAATTCTTCTGGACCTCAGTTTCCTTATCTGTAAAACAGGAGGGTTAGACTACAACTTTGAAGATCCCTTCTTACTTTCAACCTATGATCCTAAGGAAAAAACCATTCGTGGGAAATTCAGGCACTCCTGGGAAGATACTATCAGGTGAGACAATTTTCAAAGCAAGAAAGCAATAGAACAGTAAGCACTTCTGGAGATCTGAGTCTGGGAGCTTATCTCCAAGAGCTCTCAGTAGGAAAGAGGGACTGGGGTGAGTGAGGAGACAGAGAAAAAGAGAGAGAGAGAGAGAGAGAGAGAGAGAGAGAGAGAGAGAGAGAGAGAGACTAATAAACATTTTATGATGCGCCTACTGTGCCAGTCAGCCTGTAAGATCTCAAATACCAGAATAAGAGGAAAGGAAAGAAGCAAAGCTCCGGGAGGAGCTTTTGCAAACAAAAGCACTCCAGTATTCACACACACATACGTACACATACACAAACGCGCACAGGCAAGAGCACACACAGAGGCAAGCCAAGAGCACCCCTCCTCAGCCCTCCCCACCAGACCTGGACCTGGACCCGGACCCGGACCCAGACCAGGACCTGGACCTGGACCCGGACCCGGACCCGGACCCGGACCTGGACCTGGAACCTGACTGCGGTCGGGGCTCCCCGCACTCACCTCCCGCGACTGGAGTGAGGACCAGCTGGATGAGAACAAGCAGTGCCCGGTGCCTCCTGCCCAGCTCCATGGCCGCGCAGCTTCTCTCCAGACCAACCAAACAGTGCGATCCTCCTGCCAAGGGCTGCAGAACCGGACCAGGGGCTCACAGCTGGGCGGGCCCCTCAGCCGCGCACTCCCGGGGTGGGATCAGAGAAGCTCCGGACCAGCCATGTTCAGTAACTATCCAGCCCCCCTCTCCAGTGACTCCCCGTTCCTCTGCACTAGGGGAGGTAGGGAAGCCCGACCGCCTGGGGGAAGCAGCCAGCCAGACTGGAGCCACAGGTTGAGGCATCAAACTTGGCTGCTGGTATTCGAAACCAGCTGGCTATCACTGAGCATGCCCAGCTCTGAGCCTGTGACTCCCGCTCTGCAGCCACCTAGGAATCCGATAATCCGGAGCAGAGGGCGGTGGAGTAGAGGAAATGGGGCGGGGAAGGGGCCGAACCTCGGCGGGGGCCGGCCTCTGCCTCCTCCGGTGGGAGCGGGGGAGGCAATCCCCTTCGGGGCCACCGGGTTTTTGCCAGAGGATAAAATACTGTGGGGTACTCGGATCTCCCTCCAGCCTCTCAGACTGAACAGTGTCCAGATCACTTTTAAGGGAAGAAAAAGGAAAGAAGCTTTTTTACCTTCAAAAAGCAAAGTCGATAAATGCTTATTCACTTAGAGATTAAGAGCAAGGATAATCTGCTGCCTTTCTCCGCATGTTGTCTGGCACACAGTAGGAGATTAATACGTGTTTATTGACCGACAGGGTACACTCTAGGGCCAGAAGAATACAGAACCACAAGATGAGGGAGGCGGGTGTCATGGGATAAACCTAGCTTGATTTTGAAGTTGGGATTTGTCTTTGCTACTTTCTCCTCCCCATCTAAAACTGAATCCTCCTTTGAACCTGTTTCTTCCTCTAAAATGAGACCACTGGATCAGATGACTCCTTTTGTCTTTATACCCATCCTCCTACAGCCAATCTAATTGGAGAGTTAAGACACATGAAAAGATAACAATGATAATCAATATAAAATTGATACAAACAGTGCTTATATATAGGTATCTTAAGTGACTGGATAAGATCTCCCCAATCCAAATCTAGCATTAGGTTCACAGTTTTTTTCTTACTATATTACTCTGCTCTCCTTTCTACCATGTTTTATTTCCAAAACTGTTTTGGAATTTTGTGATGATGAAAAATTACAAAATTGGGGTGATGTGGGAGAAATTGGTGAGGCCATCATGAAAATGAGAGTTCTCGAAGTGAAAAACTCACACTAGCTCTAGGGGTAGAAAAACTCAGGATTTTTATTTCACAAGCCTACAAAATTCACAGATTAAAACCTTATCCTGGAGAGAAAGTAAATAACTTGAAGACAGGGTGAATAACAAAGGTCTAGGAGAGAGTTCTTGAGGGAAAGAGGGAAAGAAAAACAGCCTTAAGAGCTGGCTGGGCTCAGATTCAAGGGGAGTTTGGACCAGACTTTTATAATCTTACCCACATCCTGAGCCAAAAAGAGTCAGGAAAAATCGGGCAAAGGGGAATCCCTCTAAGTGACTGAGGTCTGGTACCCATTCTGAAAAGCTGGAAGCTGGAGGAGGAGGACAGGAATAAACTGAGGTTGCTCTTATTCTGGTGAATTTATATTTAAAAATGGAGTTACATTGAACAATAGGAGGGAATTAACATCTTATTAGGGCCTATGCTGACCAGGGAGTTCTCAGAAAGTATCAGAGAAACACAAGTAACATTTCTTAATATTAAAAACTGGGCAGATATTTTTCCTTCTACAGGGAGATGGCATACTATAAATAAAAGAGCACTTTACTGGAGATCTCCCATCATATACAAATTCTACTAGCTATGAAATAACCTTGGGCAAGGTACTTTAACCTCTCTACTCCTCAGGCTTCTCATTTGAAAAATGATGAAAAAGCTAGGTGGTGCAAGTGAAGGATAGAGCACCAATCATGTGGTCAAGAGGACCTGAGTTCAAATCCTACTTTAGGCACCTAATACATACCTAGCTGTGTGATCTTGGGCAAGTCACTTAACTCCACTGCCTCACAAAAACCAAAAAAAAAAAATGATGAAAAGGAATGTGGACTAGATGATCTCAAAGGTTCCTCCCTCAAATTTTTTTATGATTCTTAATACTCTTTAAACTTGCCATGGTGTATGTAGTTCTTTCTGATTAGGCATTCATTCCATTCAAAGAATCAATTCAATTCTTTAAAACTCTCATATTTTGAAGAAAAGGAACTTTAAAACAATCTAGTAAGATAGATACTATATCTTTTTGCTTGCAGATGCATTTAAACTTCATGAGGGCAGGAATTGTTTCACTTCTGGTTCTGTATCTATATTAAGAAAAAAAAAAGCCAAAGTCTCCCATTAATCTGGGACCATCTCCATTCCTTCTGATCTATGTTTTTTTTTACTTTTTTTTTTTGCAAGGCAAACAGTGTTAAGTGGCTTGCCCAAGGCCACACAGCTAGGTAATTATTAAGTGTCTGAGATCGGATTTGAACCCAGGTACTCCTGACTCCAAGGCCTGTGCTTTAATCTACTACGCCACCTAGCTACCCCATTCCTTCTGATCTATATCCTGCCACTGGACTTAGATGGTTCTGGAGGAGATGGTGAGGCTTGTGACTTTGCACAGCCCTGCTTCACTTAAACCCAATTCACTTGCAAGCCATTACATCACCTTCCTGATATCATTGGTCCTCTTCGAGACTAAAGGACATACAACAATAGTACTGGACACATACTAAGTACTTAATGTTTTTTAATTTCTTGATAGGAAAGATAAAGGAAGGGATATTTAGCTGCCAAGTTGGTTTGACCTAAAACCTCATAAAGCTAATGAATAAAAGGAAGTAGTTCAAAATTTGGAATTCAAGACAGATTATATTCCTCAAGTGCAACCAATACCATATAATCAAAAATAAATCTTAGAATTCCTGTACAAGAACTAAATCAGGAAAGGAGATGTTCCTTTTTAGAGATGCAAATGTAAACAAACAGAAAACAGAAAAAAAAATTCAATTACAGAAAGCCAAAGGGGAAGTTCAAAGTTAATAAATAGATGACAAGTGAATTTTTTAAGTGACAAATGCTTTTTACAACCCATGTCTTTTTGAAAAAATTCAGCTGCAGTTATTTAATAAGAAAAGTATCACTTGTAATGAGAAAGTTGCTGAATTAGGATAGGAAAGAAACTAAATGGATTTAAATTTTTAAAAAATACCTCTTAAATGGCATCATTTAAATTGGATGATATAGACTCTCCTTTCCTGGAGATTAAAAACAACAACTCAGGATAAGGCAATATATAGTGTGCTATAGAAGAAAGAAAAAATACAAGCATAAGAATTAGACTTGGCTTCTAGTCCTGATCCAGCCTATAACTAACTGATCTGTATGTTTCACAATAGTCAAAGACTATAAATTGCAGAAGGTTAGATTGGTAGAGGGCATTTCCTCATTGGGAATTCCCTACAGCAATAAAATCACTGGTCCAGATCCTCCTTCAAAAAAAAAAATGACCTTGGATATACTTCTTTTTTCCTGTAAAAGGAAAGGAAAGGAATTGATTTAGATTTTATGGTAGGTCCCTTCCAACTGGAAAAGTTCATTTATTCAAAGTTATTCTTTAAGTCTTCATCACATATATTGTTTACAGATGCTCCCCATTTTCACCTAAAAAAAGAAAGTTTTGACTCTTTGACACTTATCTGTCATAAATTATATATATGTGTGTGTGTGTGCGCATGTGTGTGTATAATATATAATCATATATAAACATATATATACTACATATGTGTGATATATATGCTGCATGTATATATACATGCATGTGTTTTATATATATCATATATACTTATATAAATTATACCTTCTTACTAATAGAGTACAAAAGTCAATGTTTTAAGAACATCTCAGTATCTCAGATTGATCATAGGGTGGCTGTAGATAACTTTGGAAAGTAACATAAAATATAAGTGTTAGAAGGGAACTCATCAAATATCAATTCCTACCTGTAAATGAAGGAATCCTCAATATAAAAACACAAATATTCATCTAACCTCTTCTTGAAGACTTCTAAGGAGAGGGAACTCACTGACTAAGTCAAGTCTCCCATTTTACTTTTGGATAACTTAAATTGACAAGAAGCTTGTCCTGACATCAAACATCTTTGCACTTCCCACCCATTGCTTCTGGTTCTATCCTGATTTCTCTACCACATATTGTTACTGCTTTAGTTCAGTCATTTCAGTGGTTTCCAACTCCTTTTGATCCCTTTTAAGGTTTTTATTGATGCTAGAGTGGCTTGCCATTTCCTTCTCCAGTTCATTTTCCAGATGAGAAAACTGAGGCAAATAGGGTTAAGTGACTTTCAGGAGGTCGCACAGTTGACTCCAAGCTTGGTTACACTTCAACATCTAGCTGCCTTATCTCTTTCACATAGCACTTTTCAAATACTTGAATATAGCTAGTATTTTCTTTAGACTAAACCTGTCTAGTTTTTTAAACTAATTCTCATTTGCTATGAAATCAAACCCCTCACCATCTTAGCTGTACCCTTCTGGACCCTCTCCAGTTTATCAATGTCATTCCCAAACCTGAGCAAAACGCTCTACATGAGATCTGATGAACATAGAGTACACTGAGACTACCCATTTCCAGAAGCTACATTCCCCTTAATGTTGTCTAAAGATCACATTAGTATTTTTTCCTTCAGTCTCATTGCACTGTGATTCTGATTGAGTTTGCAGTCCACCAAAACCTCTACATTCTTTTCAGATTGCCTTGTAATTATCCGTCTCCCATAGACTTGTGAAATGGATTTTTTGTGTAATTAATAATAGCTAGAATTTATACAGACTTTAGGATTTGCAATGTAATTTACAAATATTATCTCATTTTATCCTCACCACAACCCTAGGAGATCACTTCTATCATTATTATTCTTTTTTTACAGATAAAAGGTGTTAAATGACTTCCCTAAGGTCACACAGCTAGTAAATGTCTGAGGTCACAACTTAAAGCTTTATCTCTATATGCACAGTTGATTCTTAGCCTGACTTTAAATTTATCCCTATTGATTTTTATTTAATTAGATCCAGCAAAATACACTAAGAAGTCAAGATCCTCTGGGACCTGACTGTCAGTCATTGTGTTATCTATCCTTCCCAGTTTTATGTCATTGCAAATTTGATCAACCTGTCATATATAATTTTATTTAAAACATAAACAAAAATTTTAAACTACTCAGGATCAATCTCAGATCCCTGGGACACTTCTCTGGAGAGTTGGCATATAACCACTAAGAACTATGCTTTGAACCTCCAGTCAAGTTGTGGATTAATCACTCATTGACTTATCAAATGAGAGGTTGGGGGGGGGAATTCAGGTAGGTAATGGGAAAAATTGTCAAAGATTGGGTGCCTGTTTGCTGATCCATAACTTTTAAAGATTTGTGACATTGTGAGACGTAAGGTACTGTGATTTGTCTTGTTTAATGTCTGCTACTTTTTCTTTTTCTTTTAACAAAACTCTCTGATACTTGTGGCCAAGATATTTGCAAGTTAGGGGCTCAATTCTAGCCTCCTGGGCTACTCAGAACAAAGACTTTCCCATATTTTTGAGATGGACTTCAAGCCAAAAGACATGTGGCCCCTACATAAAGCAGGCTAGGATTTTTGACACAAGATTGACACCTAATTAAAAGAGATAAACTACAAGGAGGTTGCAACTGAAGATGAAAATGAATACGCCCACTATGGTCTCATTTTTACTGTAAAATAAACTGTAAATACTGTTACCATCCCTCTGCCTCAATTGTGTTGCTCATTTTAACTGCAATACCAGTAATTGTGGTTGTGCTGTTGTTGTATTCCTGTTTTCCCACCAGTAAGTGACTCCCTTTATCATGTTCTGTTCTAGAATGTCTGCTGCCCCTTCTGGTAAATATTCTCTCTGAATCACCAAGTGGTTTGTCAATGGTCTTGACAATCAAATCTGTCTCTGATGGCTCAGTGTCTTAGATTTATTTTGCAAAAAATCTCTATAAACTCTTTATAAGTAATACCCTGCAAATCCCTACAAATGAAAATTGCTCTGTCCTCTATGGAAAACATTAGGGAACAAAGTTATGGGTCAGCAAAAAGGCACCCAAGCTTTGACTATCTTTCCAAAGCCTACCAGAATTCCCCACTAACTTCTACAGAGGCATAGGCTGAACTACCTTAGAGATTGCCCTTCCCCCATTTCCTTCAAGTGTACTTACCCTAAGGGCCCACATTCCTAGTTAAGACTCTAGTTAATGTTAACTTTTAGATATGGGAATCTTACTGTGTATGTGTCTGCCATATGTTTGTTCTTCTTGATTATCGTGTATCATTTTGCATAATAGGGATTTCTATATTTGTCACATCTCCCTATTTGACTGTAAGCTTTGACTGTGTGACTCACTTAGCATCTATTCAGAGCTCAAAAAAGCATAGTTACTAAATAAATTTAAATTCTTTCTGATTTTATTGTGGCTCCACACAGAGACCTGAAGATAGTCTCCTGACTAATCCTCTTCTAAGGGATCTCCACCCATAGACCTTGAAAAAGTCTCTCTACTTAGAGCTTTCAATATTTTGCATATTTGAATCTCTCTTTCCTCTTTTTGAGTGCACCTGGAAAGTTAGGTTTGGATTCAACTTCTCTTCCCTACACTTTGTTTAAGTGTCCTTTCTTTATCCTTTCTTTTCTGTCTTCTGATTTCTATATATTAGGATATATATATATATATATATATATATATATATATATATACTATATATATATACTATATGTGATTTCATATATATATAATATATATTCTCTATGTGATTAGGAAGAAGTATTGGGATAATATATCTCTACCTTTATACCATGCACTAGTTGGTGTGACACTGTTTCTGATTTAACTGAGGGATCTGACAATTTAAAATCACATTCAAAGACAAATAGATGGTCTTAGAGAGGTGTGTTCTGGAGTCAGGATTTCAGAACAGACTATTAAATTTTCAGTGTGAATATCTACACCACAGAAATTGCTATACTTAGGGCTTAATTTACTATTTTATTGATTTCTAAATTTAAGAAAGTGTTAATAATGCAGATTAAACTTAAATAAGCATGCATACATTTTTTCCCCCTCCAGTGAGCCTGGGTATTACACATTTACCAAAACATCTCTGTATTGTTCTTATAAACATTGTTTAAGCCTGGTTGTTAACCATTTGCCAGCATTCCTCTGAATTGCTCTATAAACATTGTTTGAACTCAACAGGAGTCTAATAGAACATTCAGGGTCTGAAATCATCACCAGAATGCATAAATGACTAACATTTAAGGTTCAAAAAATGTCTTACATCCATTATTACTTATGAGCCTCATAATACACCTGAGTGTATACTTAGGGCTAAAGAAAGATGTCCAGAGTTTATTAAGTTTTAGCAATCTCTCTCTCTCTCTCTCTCTCTCTCTCTCTCTCTCTCTCTCTCTCTCTCTCTCTCTCTCTCTTTCTCTCTCAACTCATGGGTTCTTTTCATTATACAGGAGGCATTTTTGAGAACTTAATATACTATTTTAGGCTCAAACAAAAGAAGTTTTAAAAACACAGGATAATTAACTCAGTGAATGAGGCTCTATCCTAAAAGATTTTTTTTTACAACCTCTCCCCTAGTTCAAGTCCTTGAATTTCTCATCTACTAAATTTGTCCTATTTTTCCTAGTCACTTCCTTCTACAATCTATGCCCCCATAGCTGATTATTTCTAAAACATTCACAACAGGACAATGAGCAGAATAACCTCTGATTAATATGAACTCCTGACCCAAAAGACTCCACTTGATGTAGATCTTTTGCCACAGAGATGAGAGTATCTCCTATGCAGATAAGTGACCCACACCCTTGGAAATAGGTATAGATAAGAAGTGACAACACAAGAGAGAAGGACTGAAGAGCACTTGTGTAACCAACACTTGAGAACTCTCTGGTATTCAGCTCTACAGTATCACAAAGTAGGATTTCATATACTCTGTGTATTTACTTACTTTTGTACATGATATATCCACACACTTGAATGTAAGTTTCTTGAAGGTGGGCATTGTTTCATTTTTGTCTTTGTGTCATCACCCAGTACAATGCAGGATCACTTCAGGCCTGCAACTCATATCTTATCAGAATCTTCTGTTTCTGGGGTCCTTTGTGAATTGAGAATGGGAAGTGGGGAACTTCCCATTATCTCCAGTTACCAGAGAGTGTCCAGTCATCTTTTCACTTCTCATCAGCCACATTCTTCTGATCTTCTCCATTGTGGCCCTTGCAGGATAACTTCTTCCCCCTTCTCAACCTTTCATTTTTTTGTATGTTTTATTCTCTTATTAAATTGTAGGCTTCTTTGTTTTTCTTTGTATTCTGAGGATTTAGCTCACTTTTTAGCATATGGAAGTCACTTGATAAATGTGTATTGACTGTTTGACATTGAAAGTCAGTTGAAGAAACTGAAGATGTTAATCTGAAGAGGGAAAAAAAAGATTTAGGATGTCATGGTAGCTTCTTTGGAGTGTTTGAAGGCCTAATTTGAAGAACTAGTTAGGATTAGTGGTTGGAAGTTGTAAAAAAAAAAAGACAAATTTGAGCTTGGCATAAGGAAAAACTGTCCTACAATTAGAAATCACTATATAGGAATAAAGTTTACTGAGAAGCTTGGTTTTTTGTTTGTTTGTTTATTTGTTTTATTAATGATCTTTAAGCAAAGGTAGTTATATATCTGGTCCACTATAAAGAGGATTTTAGCTAAAGTATGAGTTGGACAAGATACCCATCAAGATCCCTCCTAATTGGGGGTGGGGGTGGGGGAGGGAAGTAAAATTGGGAGAAAAATTGTAAAACTCAAACTCAAATAAAATCTTTAAAAATTAAAAAAAGATTCCTCCTAATTGAGCTTCTCTTAATTTAGAAATGAAGATATAAGAGAATTTCTGGATTAATTTAACTGATTAACTCTTTTTTTTTAGGTTATTTTTTTTTTGGCAAGGCATTAGGGTAAGTGACTTGCCCAAGGCCAGCTAGGTAATTAATTATTAAGTGTCTGAGGTTGCATTTGAATTCAGGTCCTCCTGACTCCAGGGCTGGTGCTCTACCTAGCTGCCCCAGCACTACCTAGCTGCCCCAGCACCACCTAACTGCCCCATGATTATCTCTTTTTAAGAGAATGTGTGGACATACCCCTTAGTATCTCCTGAAGGAGAGTTTTCATTAATTTTGGCTAAATTGGTTGTCTTCCTAATATGGAAATATGTTAAACATGATAGTACATGTATTACCTATATCAGATTACTCACTTTCATGGGGAGGGGGGGTAAGGAAAGGAGGGTAGTAAAAAAATGTGGAATTCAAAAGCTTACAAAAAGATGAATATTGAAAACTAACTTTGTGTGTAAATGAAAATATAAAATCACATTTAAAAAAATAAATTGGTTGCCTTCCACTTTTGAGGGACAATAGACTTTTGTATGAAAAACTATTCCTTTGTTCTGGGAAGCATTATTCTGAGGAAAAAAATATCTGTGTGGTACAGTTCATAATCTAGCCTGTTCTCTCTGCAGTAGATTTAAACTCCCTATATAGCAAAGAAAACTCCACCCCACTGTAGTTCAAGTCCCACAAAGCTTTCTGTATTTCTGAGCTAAGAAGAAAGAAATACAAATTCCAGGAAGGCTGCTTTTACTATCATAGGATCATAGGATTTAGAAATGGAAAGGATCCTTAGAGCAGAGATGTATTGGAGACAATTCCTATAGAATTAGTTGTCAAGCTTTCAGTGGGAGCATTTACATTTCAGAAAAAGGCAAACACTACAAATAAGGGCTTGATTTATTGTTTTGTTAATTGCTGATACTAGTGAAAGTGATAGAAATGAGATAAATTTAAAAGTATCTCTTGTCCAGTTCTCTTTTCCTTCCCCTCTTCCCCACTTCCCCCCCCCCCCCATTAAATATTTACCTTTCTACTCATGCCTTAGAGGCTATTTAACTTCTACCTAAAGGAGGAATCTCCTTTTCAATATCTATCACAAGTGGTCTTGATACTATAAATCACTTGTTTATACATTTGTCCTCAAGTTTGGAATATTCTTGCCCCATTAATCTATTGCCATTCAAGCCCAAATCACCTGCACTACCTGCTTTTACTCAGATCAACAAACACCATGGTAATCATATATGTACTAACTGATTATACTTTGAACCCATGATATCCAATCTTAGCAGGGCTTTCACTGCTGCATGGCAATACATTTATTCTTCCCTATTTGATTCTGTATTACACTCCTGCTATGATCCTTTTCCCATTTATTAACT
Organism: Macrotis lagotis; assembly: GCF_037893015.1. Taxonomy (NCBI): domain Eukaryota; kingdom Metazoa; phylum Chordata; class Mammalia; order Peramelemorphia; family Peramelidae; genus Macrotis; species Macrotis lagotis. The sequence continues at coordinate 160,179,492 of NC_133658.1, read as the reverse complement.
GTAGATATTCCCCAAGATTGTTTTGCATCTTCTCTCAGTGATCTAATCAGATGACAAAGGTTCAGTAAGCATTTCTATGTAGATGAAACCAAAATTCATCCTTGTTCTTTCTTCTGAACTCATATTTCTTTTTTTTATTTTTAAAAATTTTTATTTATTTAAAGCAATGGAGTTAAGTGACTTGCCCAAGGTCACACGGCTAGGAGATCATTAAGTGTCTGAGATGGGATTTGAGTTCATGTTTTCATGATTCCAGGGCAAGTGCTCTATCCACTGTACCACATAGCTGCCCCCTGAGCTCATATTTCTAGCTATTAGATATTTTCACCTTTATATTTCAATGGTGTCTCAAATAAAACACATCTGAAATAGGACTTAATCATCTTTCCCTTAAACACACACTTCCCCTAAGCTTTCTTTTTTTATATTGAAAGTAATTCCTCACAAATCAATCAGTTTTCTAACCTTGACTCTTTCTTTTCCCTCATCTCTACCCACAGTAGCCCACTCTTGTTAATTTTATCTCCATACTATTTCTCTCTTCTGTGTCACATGGAAAACTCCTGGAATTCAAGTTCTCATTACCTCTCAACTAAACACTATAAATAGCCTCTCATGTCGGTTCCTTTTTTCCAGTTTCTCCCACATCCACATATGTGCTGAAGTAATCTTTTTTTTTTAAGTCATAGGTCTGACCACACCACTCTCTCCATTCAAAAAAAGAAAAAAGAAAAACTTTCAGTTCTGGTATCTAGAAAATATATAACAAATAAATCCAAAGTTAACCTGAAAAGATTTTTTTTTTGGTTATTTTCCTCAGCCCCACTTTTCTGGGGCATGAATCTTTATTTAAGGATATATCTATTCATAACTATAAGGGTAGTCATGTAAATCAAACCATCTGGCTCTAGATCAAGTCATAATTCTGAAAAAAAGGCAGCCAACATAGTCGACTAGTCAAGCACAGTATAAATGATAAAGCTATTTCCTAGTTTCCTGAGTTCTTCCTGCTAGATTTTGGAAGATTTTAGACCTATTTTCATCTAGCACAACAGATTTAGTATGAAATAAGTGAGATCTTATATTTTGGTAAGGCTGCAAAATTCCTGGTTAGAATGTACTAGACCTAGTTGCCAGAAATAATTTTTTTCAGGGATTGGGAGAAAGTCTATATTTAGTAGTCTGCTAAAGTTGAATCAGTTCAATTAAAAATGACTCCTGAAGTAGGCAACATAGTTTAAAGGTCACATAAAGGGGAAAAAATGTACTTTGGCATTTAAGAGACAGTCATCATCATCATCAAATAATATGTGTCATTATAGTCATGTTACTAAGGGTCATGCTAAAGTTAGTTTGAAAAAAGAAATAGTTCCTGTACTCTAGAGACTTATATTCTTAAACCACCCAGGAATGTATCTATTCCTGGTTATATTACTCTATCCCTTCAACATCTCATTGGCATTTCCATTTCTCTTGCCTTTTATATAGATGATATAGAGATAGAGATAGAGAGATAGAGATAGAGATAGAGAGATAGATAGATAAAGAGATAGCGATAGAGATAGAGATATATAGATATATAATAATCTATTCAAAAATTCCTTCTTCTTCATTTTCTTAGTTTTTTATTCCAGATTTCATAAGTAGCTTTTAAAAATGCTGATGTAGAATACCTGGGAAATGTGAAGCAAGTTGGAAGGGGGAGGGGGAAGAAGGAAGGATGAGAAATTGTTAAAAGTTTTTACACAAACAGGGATGCATAGCAAGAAAGATGACTAATTAACCTACAATTATTAAGCAATTTTTGTGGCTCCATAATCAGATAGAAATTCATCCTGATTGAATCAAATCAATCAAAACAATTCAATCAAGTATAAAAAGACCTTCATCTGAGAAGTCAGCAATGATATTATATCAATAGTATTTGGACTGACTAAGGAAACTTAGCCATACTAGAGATTGTCTATAAATATCATGCAAATTTAGGACTGAAAGAGATTTAGAGTCAAACTAGTGCCTGGTAGTGGAGAGGAGAGGGAGTCTCCTCTAAGATGAAATTACTTGGGAAAAGGGTTTTGGGGGGAAAGAATGATTTTTATTTGGGTTGTGTAGAGTTTGAAAATCAAAGTAAACTAAGCAAGGCTGAAATTAGTAGCTAAGAAAAGACTTGAAATAATAATTGATAAGAAAAGTTCCACAACTAGATTAAAAGGGCTAAGGGAGATGATAAAGTAGTAATCAGAAATTATAGTGGAGGATAGAATCATTAAATGGGGCAGCAAAGTAATGTAATGGATAGAGCCAGTCTGAGGTCAGGTCTTAAGCCTCAGATATTTACTAGTTGTATAACCCTAGACAAGTTATTTAACCTCTCTATGCTTCTGTTTCATCATCTGTTGATGTTTGTCTTCATTTACTTACTGAAGATAATGTCATAACAGGGAGGTGATGCCATAACAAGCACATGAATAGCATTTGAGTGAGGCTGTGCTGGGCTAAGTCACCAGCCTCACTTTCTCCTTCAGAGCTATCTGAGTCCAGTGGCCAGATATGAATTGGATGACCAGAAATAAAGCTGGGTGCTGGCAGTCAGGATTAAGTGATTTGCCAAAAATCACACAGTTATTAAGTCCCATCCTGATTTCAGGGCTGGAGCTCTTCCCATTTAAAATGGGAATAATAATAGCCCCTCTAATTAGAAATGAGAGACAGCATAGAAGGGGGAAAGAGAGACTGTCCCAAAGCCATGAAGACCTAACTTGGTTCAAATTCCTCCTCTGACACATCCTGGCTCTATGGACAAGTCACTTAATATCTCAAACCTCAGGGCAATGCCATAAGGCTATATACGATGAAGCCAAGGCTGGAAAAGGGAATTTTTCTCACTTGGTCATTCTCTATATTAATGAAATCATGAGTTAGTCTCAAGTCCTATTTAATTAAGTGTTGCATGTTTAATTTACATCACTTTTAGAATAATAATGTATATATAATTTATATGTATATGTCACATGCTCAATCTTTTTAATTGATAAGAGTTTGTGATTTAAAAAAAAAACTAAGTGACAACTGGCCTATATTGAATTAGAAGGAGAAAAGTTGAACACTATTAATCTGAATAACTAAATAATTATGTGAAGGGAGGTGACTTAAATTTGAGTTTCTCTGCAAAACTGAAAACTGGTAGGTTCACATAAGGTCCATAATTATTTACTAAAATACTTTAGAGGTTCATGAATTATTAGAATGACAGTTTTACCATTTTTCTCTCAAATGTTAGCCTAATCTCACCTTTTATAACAGAAATCATCACAAATAAGTTGCCAAAAGATGAGAACATCAGTTGCATCTCCAATATAGGTCAATTATAAGAAGGAAGAAGAGGAAGAGGGCAGGGAAGGAGGGGGAGGAAAAAGAAGAGGAGGAAGACAACAGATGTTAAGGACACCTTTTCAGAGTTGTTCACCCAAACTGCTCCCACACTGAAGGAATCAGAGCAGGGGAGAGGTCTTGAAAGGTTTGCAATTCTTAGGCCAAGTAGCTTCTTTGGAAAGAGAGAAGAGTACAGACTGACCTACCCCAGTGAGAAGTCAGGGCTTGACAGTCTGAGAGATGGCAATCCAGGGCTAGTTGACTGACTAGGGAGCTGCCTTTGAAGGATTTGGCATTGGTGAGAGGGAAGTAGAAGAGCAGGAGGTAGGGAGGAAATATTCTTTACCGTAAAATATTGGCATCTGAGGCCCATCTAGTTCTAGCTGTGTCCACTGGAGGGCAAGAAGTATGGTGAAGGTCCTTGAGTTAATACCATATGAGAATCAGTTGGAGAACTATGTTGGTTAGACTGGATAAAAGAAGATGTAGGGCTCACATGATTGCTACTTTCAAGTATTTGAAGGACTATATTATAGAAGAAGAATTAGATTTATGCTTCTAGTCTTCAGAGGACGGAACTAAGAATAATTGGTTTAAGCTGAAAAAAATCAAAAGGAAATCTAAAATTAATACAAAGAAAAAATTCAAAATAATTAGAGAAATACAATGGGATGGGCTGCCTCCAGAAGTTGTCAGTTCTTAACTGGAGGTTTTCAAGCAAAGACAGAACGACTACTTGTTTGGAATATTTAGAGATCCTTGCTTAGGTATGAGTTATTTCAGATAGCTTCTAAGGTCAATTCTAATTCTAACATTCTGTAATTCTGTGGAACAACCGTTAAGGAAATAGAAAAGCAACTGTTGCCTATACATCACAGTTACTACAGTAAAAAATGGTATCAGAATGGAAGAGAGCGACATCAAGTGGACACATGGGAAACTGAGAAAGTATGGACTTGGAAAAGATAGGAAGAACATTGGTGAGATTTGAAAAAAAGAAAGAAAGAAGCATCACAAGGTGAAAGAGATAAAGAGAAGAAAAAATCTGAACAGTGACGAAAGAAAAGCCATTCTGAGATGATGACAATCAACTAGATATGTGAAATGCTAACCACTCCATTCCAAATACAGGACAGCACATAGAATTAGTTCAGGTATATCAACAGATTAGGAAAGCAAGATGCTACTAACAGGACTACAGATTCTTCCAACAAAGTGATTCATAGATTATTAGAAAGGCATTTTACCAGCTTTTTCTCAAATGTTGGCCTAGTCTCACTTTTCTTAACAGAAGACATTACAAATAAGTTGCCAAAGGATGAGAACATTAGTTACCTCTCCAATATAGGCCAATTATGAGAAGGAAGAGGAGGATGAGGGCAGGGAAGAATGAGGAAAAAAAAGAAGAGGAAGAAGACAAAAGATATTAAGCACACCTCTTCAGAGTTGTTCACCCAAACTGCTTCCACAGTGAAGGGGAAGAGTTTGGAAAAGAGAAGCCTGAAGCAGAAAGGAGTTCAGGGTGATACTATCTGAGAAAATACCAGCTGTAGAAGGGGGAAATAACATTATTGAAGGGTTAAGACAAAATGCATTTCTACAAATAAATTGGAAACTTTAAATTTCCTATTAGCTGAAAGAACATGCTTTTGATCATTCCAGTTTTTCTAAATTCCTACATGGTTATATCTATGGAAAAGGCAAAAGGAAAAAATGATTGTTGAACTGTTGGGCTTTAAAATTTTAAAGTAGTCTGTAATTTGGCTGTGTGAAATTGTGGATAGAGTATATAATATCTTGGAATAAGGAAGAACTGTTTTCAAATATTTCACCTGGTATATACTTTTTCTGTAACTATAAGTTATTTAGCTAATTGCTTATCTTTGTATCAACAGAAATTTTTATACTGGCTAAAGATCTAGACTAAAATAAAAAATATAGTACTATATTATTACTACACTGCCCTTAATGTAAAGAATTGTAATTAACAGATTTCATTACTATTTAGCTTCAATGGATCTGTGATTTCGTTTGTGTGGATGCTACCTACAATGGTTCAGATCACATCTTATCCATGCTCTCTCATCCTATATGGGTACTCCATATACTCTAATAAATATTCCATCTAAAATGCAAGTGATCACTGTAATAAAAAGTAAATTTTTTTTTCTCTGATAGGGTTTTGGCAAAAGTCTCAGAGATAAAATCTTAAAAATATATAATATTAAAGGTTGGAGCCCTGTAGCAAAAAGAGCTTCATAGCAAAAAACCAAGAGTTAAAGAAATAAAATACTGATCTCTGTTTTAAGGCACAAGTTTGCTAGAAATAATTTTATTTAATTTAACATTCTAGATCTAAGTATTTCTAGCCTAGAGAGAGAAATGTCCAAATTGGAATAGTATAATCCCTCTGCATGCTCTTAGACAACTCTCTCTACCCCAAGATGATTTGAGGTAACATTATGATGAATCGAGAACAAGGAAAATATCACAATATGTTATTAACATTTCATTACAATAGTCTCAACTTAGTTATTTCCTTGACCTTTTCCCTTGCAGATTGCAAGAATCTCCTCCCAATATCTCCAAATTTTTTTTCCCTAAGTGGAAAATAAAGGATCAAAATCCTTTTTCTGCAGGGGATGGGGAAGTCATGAATTATGAGATAAGAATGCTGCTGTTGTTGAATCATGTCTGAATATTAGTGATAACATGACTATAGCATGCCAGTCCCTTCTATCCTCCATTAATTCCCAAAGTCTGTTCAGACTGATGTTCATAATTTCCATGATATGATCTATCTATCTCATCTTCTGCCCTCCCCTTTTCCAACATCAGGGTCTTTTCCAATGAATCCTGCCTTCCCATTATATGGTATTTTTATTGAGATAATCAATAAGCATTTAAGCTTCAACTTTAGTATTTGATTTTTCATAGAATTTGACTTTTCAATCAACAATCTTAATTTCTTTTAAGTATTGACTGATTTGATCTTCTTGCTGTTCAAGGTACTCTTGAAAGTCTTTTCCAAGATCACAATCTGAAAGTGTTGAATCTGTAGTGCTCAGCTGTAGTCCAACTCTAACAGCTATACATACTACTGGAAGATTTTTTTCCCCTATGTCTCCTTTATATTGCTGCAAACCTCTGTCCATAGTTCTTCAGGCCTTCTAATCTCTCAATCTATTTCATGTATTTTATTTTTAATTAATCTTAATTTATCACTTCTACTTTATGAGTGATGTATTTTATGTCTTATCTATACCGTCTGATGGCTTTCTCTACTTTCTTCTATTTAAATCTGAATTTTGTAATAAGAAACTCATGATCTGAGTCACAGTCAATTCTTGCTTCTTTTGTTTGTTTTGGGGTTTTTTTGCAAGGTAATGGAGTTAAGTGACTTGCTCAAGGTCACGGCTAAGTATTAAGTGAATAAGGTTGGATTTGAGCTCAGGTCCTCCTAATCCCAGAGTTGGTACTCTATCCACTGCCTCACCTAAGCTACCCCAATTCCAGGTCTTGTTTCAACAGACTGAATAGAGCTTTTCCATCTTTGGCTGAAAAATACACAATTTGATTTCAATATTGACTATCTTATGATGTCCACGTATGCAGTTTACCTTTTGGGTTATTGAAAAAAGAATGTTTTCTATGACCAGTGAGTTATCTTGATAAATGTGTATTAGTTTCTACCCTGCTTCATTTTGTACTCCAAAGTCAATTAATTTGCCTATTATGTCAATTATTTTTTGATTTCCTACTTTAGCATTCATATGATGAATGTGATAGATTTTGGGGGGCATTGTTTCTATAAGATGCTATAAGATCTTCACAGACGTGATCTATAAGATCTTCACAAATGTGATTAACTTTGGCCTCAGTAATTGAAGCATAGATTTATTACTTTGATGTTGAATGGCTTGCCTTGGATTCAAACAGATATCATTCAGTCATATTTGAAATTATAACTCAGTACTGCATGTCACACCTTTTTATTGACCGTGAGGGTCACTCCATTTTTGTTTTATCCATTGGAGCATTTTATTTGTATATATGTTTTACATCCTTAGAAAAAGAATCCCAGGATTTTTCCTCCTGTGTGTTTTTGTCTCGCTACCTCATGGTCCATGATGTCAGCTGAGGTTGCAAGTACAATGAACCCAAACTGACGGGATGGTAGCAGATTATTCTGCCACCTTTCTAGATCTTTGAATTGAACATCAAATCTGGGGCTGATTACACCACACTTATTTAATCTGCCCCTGAGATTCACAACAATTTTTCCTTCTCTATGATCATCAGTGATCTCAAATTCTCCAGTGTAACCGTGTTTCATCATCACAGTTAAGAACTGGACAATGACTTTAGAGTATGGTCTAAAGAGAACCTGGTGTTTTCCTCACTTTTCTACATTGTTGATGCTTTTGAGAGCATCTGCCAGGACATTCATGTGCACCATGGTGGTGGCTCTGCAAGATGGCGGAAAGAGGAAGGGATGGGTGAGCGTGGAGAGGTATGGGCCACTCCATTTCTTTTGAAGGATTCTTGCTCACAGTAAGAATGTATGTAGTTATCACCTGGATTAAATTCACCTATTCATATCCATTTAAGGTCACTAACAGCCAAAATGTCTATGCTTACTCTTTCTATCTCCTATTTGACCACACCTAACTTACCTTGGTTCATAGATCTTACATTACAGTTTCCTATGCAATATTGATCTTTAGAGCATAGCACTTTCCTTTCATCACCAGATTCAGCAGCTGAGTTTTCTTTCAATTTTGGCCCAGCTGCTTCTGGGGCTCCTTGCAGTTGTCCTCTGTTCTTCTCCAAAAATGTTTTGGACACCTTCTAGCTTGAGAAGTTCAAATTCCAGGGTCCTATCTTTTATCATTTTAATACTTGTTAATGGGTGTTTTATTATCTTAATGGTATTTTATTTTTTCCAATGAAATGCAGAGATAGTTTTCAACATTTATTTTTGTAAAATTTTCTGCCTCCCTTTCTTTCCTTACCCTTTCCCAAGACAGTAAATAATCTGATATAGGCTATACATGCAAAATTGTGTTAAACATATTTCCATAATCCATTTCAATTTGTGTTTTAGTATTTTTTTAGGTTCTTGCAAGGCAATGGGGTTAAGTGGCTTGCCCAAGGCCACACAGCTAGGTAATTATTAAGTGTCTGAGGCTGGATTTGAACTCAGGTACTCCTGACTCCAGGGCCAGTGCTCTATGCCACCTAGCCACCCATTTCAATTTGTGAAAGAAGAATCAGAATAAAAGGGAAATATCATGGAAAGAAAAAAAATTAAGAAGTGAAACTAGTATGCTTTGATCTGCATTCAGACTCCATAGTTCTTTCTCTGGATGTGGATGGCTTTTTCATTGGATTTTCATGACAAACAAATTAGAGTTGTTTGCCATTTCCACAATAATCATCTTTTGTTAGAACTCTCTGCTATGACCTGTCTTGGGGAACCCTGCATAGCAAAGCTTATAGTCTCATTTAGCTACACAATACTCTCTTCCATGAAAAAGAAGAGATCAAGGAAGGGGAGATAAAGTTGAGGTATTCTTTATTATAATTTTAGTTTCTACCCTTATTCTATTTCCTTGTGATTGAATGCAAAAATTTTGAGAAATTTTGAGAAAGACTGAGACAAGTCTGGAGATAGTTTCTAGACCATTGTATAATTGTACAATAATAAAAACAAGAAAATCATATGATTATCTCAATAAATGCAGAAAAACATCTGAAAAAATGCAGCACTCATTCTTACTAAAAACACTAGAAAGCATTTAAATAATGGAGCTTTCCTTAAAATGATAAGCAGTATTTATCTAAAGTCATCAGCAAGCATTATCTGTATTGGGGATAAGCTAAAATCCTTAGGGGATGAAGCAAGGATGCCTATTATCACTACTATTATTCAATATTGTACTAGAAATGTTAACTATAGCAATGAGAAGAAAAATAAATTGAAGGTATTAGAATAGGCAATGAGGAAACAAAACTGTCAGTTTTTGTAGATGATATGAGAATCGACTAAAAAAGACTAGTTGAAATAATGAGCAATTATGGCAAAACTGCAGGATAATAAAGCCATGTTAAATTATCAGCATTTATAAATAATTACAACAAAGTCCAGAGGAAGAGATAGAGAGATTTCAATTAAATAACCAAAGATAATAAAAAAAATATCTGGGAGTCTACTTGCCAATCCAAACCCAAGAACTATATGAACACAATTATAAAACAATTTTCACACAAATAAAGTCAGGCTTAAAAAACTGGGGAAATAATAATTGCTCATGGGTAGGTGAATTAACATAATACAAATGACAATTCTACCTAAGTTAATTTGCTTATTCATACCTGTGGGAAGCAACCTTCATCCCCCACTGCTTTGGTGAGAAGCTGAATAGAGAAAAGACACAGGCAGGTAGGCAATGCAAGAGAACAATCCATTTATTGTGCAGAGAGTCAGAATATTTAAAGATAAAAAAACCACAAAAGTTATTCAATCAAAAATGCAAGTTTGTGAGAGATGTACCCTTTGATCTGGTCAAAGACCTCTGTGAACTATTTTCGCATGTCCTGGATACAGGATTTGTTTTGTCTAACTCAGTACTGGTCTATGCATCTGCATAACTATGTATAGTTTTTTCAGACATATTTTCTTCCCAAGTTGGATACTCCCTCCATTCTCAGGGTCCTTAGCTAGCATTGCATAAATCTTTAGGGTTCATGGAGAACTGTAATGGAGCAATCTTTGAGCATGTATCACACAAAAGCAGGTGTTGGCTAAAACACGTCCTAGATCATGGATTCATACTCTACTCCAATCCTCATACAGACCTATACTAATCAAATTACCAATTTTTTTTAAATTCTGCTAGGAAAAGAACATATCAGATTTCATCCGGAAGGACAAAAGGTCAAGAATATCAAGAGAATCAATGAAAAAATGTGAAGAAAGGTGGTTTAACAGTACTGAATCTCAAAACATATTACAAACATCATTGAAACAATCTGGCATAGGTTTTGAGGGAAATGAGGGAATTGAGAGAATTAAAATAGCAAGTAATAATGAGAATTGACTGAAGTGATTCCATTTTGTGACTCAATTCTTGAGCAAGCTCAGTTCCTTTTCTGTTCAATTAAGGGTCTACTGTTTTGTGAGAAAATTTTATTCAGTGGTGGGAACTGTGAGAAAAACCTTATTGCTTTGTTTGAACCTAGCCTTGCTTGGCTAAAAGCTGGACTACCTCTCCCTGATGCTTAGAGACCCTTAACTAAGGACCTAGATTATCTTAGATCTGAAGATTGATGCAAGGAGTTTTCTCACAATTATACATCATAAACAACCCATAAGTTTTATCTGAAAATTGGTCCTATATTGGTAAAACATTCATTATTTCTATGTTCCTTTGACTGAATACAGATACTTGTGGGGAAAGGAGGACTACAACATCTCTTTTCTGATTTCAGGGAAATGAACCTATTCATTCTTCCCCTTTCAATTTGGAAAATCCCTAATCTTTCCTCCAATCATAAATCAAATTACTTAATTTTGTAACCTGGCTAATTGATTTCCTTTAATTAGTTAATCTTATTCAATTAATTTTTTTAATGTATAGAAATCTATCTCCCTCTGTATTCGGGGTCCCAGTGTCAAAGCTGAGGTGCTTGGTCCTAGTTTATTGAGCTACAGGTATACATTGCTTAATAAATTGATCTGCTCAGAAGCTCAACCTTTATTTTCTCAATTACTTCATATTTCACTTACTACAGCTAAGAAATAGAATGGTGAATCAGTGGAATAGAGTAGGTACATAATATACTAGTAAATGACCAAGGTAATCTAATGTTTGGCAAACCCAAAGATGCATGATTTGGGGACAAGAATTTATGTTTGACAAAAACAAATAGAAAAACTAGAAAGCAGTTTGGCAGTAATTAGGTATAGATCAACATCTCACAGCATGCACTAAGATAAAGTCAGAATGAGTACATGGCTTAAAGGATGATATCATAAGCACAACAGAGGAATGTGGAATATTTATTTTACCTGTCAGATTTGTGAGTAAGGAAAGAATTTATGGCCAATCAAAGATAGAGAGCACTACAAGTTGTAAAATGGATAATTTTGATTACATCATACTAAAAAGTTTTTGTCAAACAAGACCAATGCAGCCAAGATGAGAAGGGAACAGGACACTGGTGGCAATTTTTTATAAGTTTCTCTCATAAAGGTCTTGTTTCTCAAATATATAGAGAATGAATTAAATTTATGAGAATAAGAGTCATTCCCCAATTCAAAAATGGTTAAAGGCTATGAAAAGTAATTTTCAGTAGAAGAAATTAAAGTTGTCTATGGTCATATGAAAAATGCTCTAACTCCTTTTTTTTAGAGAACTGCAAATTAAAACACTTCTCACCTATCAGATAGGCTAATTTTACACAAAAGGAAAATGACATATCGAAATAGGAAGACTAAGGCACAGTTAGTGAAATTGTGAACTGATTCAACCATTCTGGAGAGAAATTTGGAACTATGTCTAAAGAAAAGGGAAAGGGACCTATATGTACAAAAATATTTATTGTTACTGTTGTCCATGCCATTTGATTCATACCCATGTATCTGTGTACTTGGGGTTTTATTGACAAAGATATGCTCTTTTTATAGTGACAAAGAATTGGAAATTGAGAGAATAACCATCAATTGAGGAATGACTGAACAAGTTGTGTTATATTGTGATGGAATATTATGATGCTAGAAAAAATGACTAATAGGATGTTTTTAGAAAAACCTAGAAAGGTTAATGAACTGATGCATGCCAAGTGAAGTGAGCAGAACCAGAACACTGTACACAATAACAACAATATTGTACAGTAATAAACTATGAGTAACCTAGTCATTCTCAGCAATACAATGATCCAAAACAATTCTGAAGGACTGATGATGAAAAACGTTATCCAACCCCAGAGAAAGAAGTGATGAACCATATCTTTTAAAAACTTTATGGGGCAGGTAGGTAGTATGGTGGATATAGTACCAGCCCTGGAGTCAGGAGGACCTGAGTTCAAATACAGCCTCAGACATTTAATAAATAACTAGCTGTGTGACCTTGGCCATGTCATTTACCCCCCCATTGCCTTAATAAATTAAAAACAAAACAAAAAAAAAACCTTTATTATTCTTGGTTTTTTTGGTCTTTGTTTTCTTTTGCAGCATGGCCAATGTTTTTCATAGCTGCAAATGTATAACCTATATCAAATTACTTGCCTTCTTAAGGAGGGAGATAGGAGTAAAGGAAGGAGAGAATTTGGAATTCACAATTTAAAAAACAAATGTTAAAATTTTTTGTTTACATGAAAAATAAAATAAAAATTTAAATGTAGAAACAACTGAGGATTTTGATATTTGTCCCTTGTTAACAAAGAAGGCCATGGGGTGGCTAGGTGGCACAGTAGATAGAGCACCAGCCCTGGAGTCAAGAGTACCTGAGTTCAAATCCTTCCTCAGACACTTAATAATTACCTAGCTGTGTGGCCTTCGGCAAGCCACTTAACCCCATTGCCTTGCAAAAAAAAAACACATCAAAAAAAAGAGTAAACAAAGAAGGCCATGATATCAGAGAGGTGATACTATACAAGCACATGATTTGGATTTGAGTGAGGAGTTGCTATGCTAAGTCACTAGCCTCACTTTCTCCTCTGGAACCATCTGGATTAAATGACCAGATATGAATCAGGACAATAATTGAGGGTTTTTAAAGATCAGAAAGTCTGCTCATTATCTGTTTTATAATGAACAGTGTTTTTGCAGCAACACTTATAGACTAACTAAACTTTCATAGGGTTTTAAACTACCACACATCACACTGCATTGACTACTCAGTCCTTCAGGCAAACTCACCAGGGTCCCTGAATCAGGGCCCAGATTTCTCTAATGGGAACCATAGGCAAGGAAGGTACATTATGAGCGCTTGTATCCTCAATCTGAAAACTTCCAAACATAACTTCATGTTTACAGATCAAGAGTGATTCTTGAACCCTTGAACTGTCTGACCAGTTCATAACTGAAGTGAGACTCATATCTGTTTATTTAAGAATCCTTAGAGCTCACAGCATTGATCTGCCCTATTTGGACCTTATCCAGCAATGAGAAGAGTAATTTTTCTTTGTTACCCTATTTGTTATGACATAGAGTATTACCAAATCTATCTGGGGTGGATTCAGTCAGGTTCATTTCATAAGAATTATGGCTTTTCTAATTGTATCAATTAGTGGAATTTTTCTAGGACTTTGTATATATTTTGAACTGAAACTAGGGTTGGCTTTATTTAAAAAAAAATAAGTAGGGGGTTGCTAGGTGGCACAGTGAATAGAGCACCGGCCCTGGAGTCAGGAGTACCTGAGTTCAAATCCGGCCTCAGACACTTAATAATTACCTAGCTGTGTGGAAATAAGTAAATCTCACTCAGATGTTGTTTAGGTCTTTAAGCTGTATCAGTCAGACAACATTTTAAAGTAGTAAGAAGAATATTGGTAAAGCTGACAAAGAAAGGGTCATTTTAACAACACTAGTGTAGCATTTCTCAATTTCAGATTGTGTAATAAAAAGCAATATGGTCTCATTTTAGATCATCAATATCAGGAACCATGGCTGTATCTGGTATCATAAAAAATGCAATGAAATAATTATAAAGAATATTAGGCTCATCAATGCTAATAATTTGTAAATCAATTATTATAGACCCTTTTATGCACCAGTACAGAAATTTAACAAATACTTTTTAAAAGAATATATTTATGGATTTCCAGTCAATATGGTGGAGAGAAGACAGGTACTGTGATAAGTGCTCCTCTTTCCCCTCAAAAACAACATTAGAGAAGATGGCGACAGAAGAACCTCTCTTAGGTGATCTCTCTATAATATTTCAAAACTCATAAAATAACGACTAACTAAATTTTCAAGAGACAGAAACCACAGAGGGATCCAGTAAGGCAGTTCTCCAGACCAAGCTAACCTGGAAAATAGTGGAAAGGCTTCACTCCATGGGCTTAGATGGGCGGCCCATCAGAGTGAAGGAACTTCAACCTCCTGGAGGCAGCCCCAGGGTGCCTGGGAGCCATGGCTCACAGCAGTGGGGGCAGTTTCCTGACCTACATACCGGGAATACCAGGCACAACTTGGAAGATCAGGGTGAGCATGAAGCCCAGCCATCAGGGCACTTGGCAAGCAGTGGTGGCTGAGGCAGCCCAGATCCAGGAAATGGAAGCAGGCAGAGCTAGTAAGCAGAAGCCCCTAGGCAACTGAGCCTTGAGTGGTCAGCCTACCAAAGGTAGGGGAATGGAAAGAGATTTCTGAGATTTGTCCTCTGTACCTGGAACAGGACTCTGGGGCTCTGACCACATTCAGATCCTAATCACAGTCTAGGTCTCCCATAGAACAGCAGGGCCCCCCATCTCAGCCACATGGAAGAGGGGTACACTTGTGGTCATTCACAGACTAGGAGGGAGGACAGAGCGTTGCACACTGAGATCCTTGTGTGTGTGTGTGGGGGGTATCCCAATAATATTCAAAAGCTCAAGAAACACCCCCAAACCAGGCACAGGCTGGGGGAATGAGTAAACAGAGAAAAAAGAGGAACACTATTGAGAAATATATTGTCTATGATCCCAAGAAGGATCAAAATACTCAATCTGAAGATGAGGAAGTACAAGCTCCTGCATCTAAAGACTCCAAGAAAAATGAAAATTGGGCTCAGGCTATGACAGAGCTCAAAAAAGATTTTGAAAATCAAGTGTGGGAGATAGAAGAAAAATTGGGAAAAGAAGTGAGAGAGGAGGTGGCTAGGTGGCGCAGTGGATAAAGCAATGGCCCTGGAGTCAGGAGTATCTGGGTTCAAATCTGGTCTCAGACACTTAATAATTACCTAGCTGTGTGGCCTTAGGCAAGTCACTTAACCCCATTTGCCTTGAAAAAACCTAAAAAAAAAGAAAGAAATCAGAGAGATGCAGGAAAAACATGAAAAATAAGCCAGTAGCTTAGTCAAGGAGAGCCAAAAAAAGCTGACAAAAATAACATGTTAAAAACCAGCATAGGTCAAATGAATAAAACAGTTCAAAAAGTTATTGAGGAGAAGAATGTTTTAAAAAGCAGAATTGGCCAGATGGAAAAAGAGGTAAGAAAGCTCTCTGAGGAAAACAAATACTTCAGATGTAGAATGGAGTTAAAGGAAGCTGTTGAATTTACGAGAAGTCAAGATACAATACTTCAAAAACAAAAGAATGAAAAATTAGAAGAAAATGTGAAACATTTCATTGAAAAAGCAACTGATCTGTAAAATAGATTCAGAAAAGATAACTTAAAAATTATTGGGATACCTGAAAGTCATGATCAGGAAAAGAACATTGAACTCATTTTTAAAGAATTCCTACAGGAAAATTGCCCAGATATCCTAAAAAGCAGAGGGCAAAATAGAAATTGAAAGAATCCACTGATCTCCCCTGGAAAGAGATGCAAAAAAAACTCCAAGGAATATTATATCCAAGTTCCAGAACTCCCAAGTCAAAGAGAAAATATTACAAGCATCCAGAAGGACGCAATTCAAATATTGTGGAGCTGCAGTCAGGATCACACAGGACTTAGCAGCAACTACATTAAGGGCTCATAGAGCTTGGAATATAATATTCCGGAAGGCAAAAGAGCTCAAAATGCAACCAAGAATCAACTACCCAGAAAAGCTGAACACCCTCTTCCAGGGAAAAAGATGGACTTTCAATGAACCGGGGAAATTTCAATTATTCCTATTGAAACAATAAGAGCTGAACAGAAAGTTTGATCTTCAAATACAGGACTCAGGTGAAGCATAGAGAGCGGAGGTAAAATATGAGGGACTTAATGATGATGAACTGCATGTATCCTGCAAA
This sequence comes from Macrotis lagotis, assembly GCF_037893015.1. NCBI lineage: Eukaryota > Metazoa > Chordata > Mammalia > Peramelemorphia > Peramelidae > Macrotis > Macrotis lagotis. The sequence goes on along the minus strand of NC_133658.1, from coordinate 160,163,175 downwards.
GAAAAATGATACCGATAATACTCATATGAAACTTCTCATTTAATAGAGCAGGTAGAAGGGGCTTTTTATAAATGAAGCACAGGAGAGAGCTGAATTTGAAGATATGATATAGTGTAAAAATGGAGTCAATGGCTAAAAGGGAAATGTAATGGGAGTAAGAGAAAGGAGAGGTGGAATAGGCTAAGATATTTCATATAATAAGATTTTTTTCTTATTACAGTGAGCTATTGCAATGATATGGAAGAGGGGAAGGTGAGGGATAATGAGGGAACCTTCACTCTCATCAGAGGTGGCTTGGAGAGGAAACAGCATATATACTCAATGGGGTATAGACATCTAGAGTAAGAAGGAGAGAAGGGGGACGGGGGAAGGGGGGATGTGAGTGATGGAGGAGAGGGTGGACCATGGGGGAGAGTGGTCAGATATAACACATTTTATTTTTTACTTCTTGCAAGGGGCTGGGATTGGATGGCCTGTCTGGGACCACAAGGCTGGGTGGTTCCTGGGTCTTAGGGGTGGTATGTGGGCTCCAGGCCTCTTGGTCCCAAGGCTGGTGATCAGTCTGTTGCACCACTCAGCTACCCTACAGAACATTTAAGAAGAGGGACAGAGTGAAAGGAGAGAAAAAAATATAGTATATGCAAGTAAATGTCCTTCAATTGGGGAATGGCTTAGCAAACTGTGGTATATGTATGTCATGGAACACTATTGTTCTATTAGAAACCAGGGATGGGAATTCAGAGAAGTCTGGAGGGATTTGCATGAACTGATGCTGAGTGAGTTGAGCAGAGCCAGAAAAACACTGTGTACCCTAACAGCAACATGGGAATGATGATCAACCGTGATGGATTTGCTCATTCCATCAGTGCAACAATCAGGGACAATTTTGGGCTGTCTGCAATGGAGAATACCATCTGTATCTGGATAAAGAACCATGGAGTTTGAACAAAGTTCAAGCACTATTCCCTTTAATTTAGAAAAAAAAAAACAGATATCTTATTGTCTGATCTTGTTATCTCTTGTACTTTTTGTTTCTTCCTTGGGGATATGATTTTTCTCTCATCACACTCAATTTGGATCAATGCACAACATGGAAACAGGGTAAAGACGGACAGATTGCTTTCTGTGGGGGGAGGGAAGTAAGACTGGGGGAAAAATTGTAAAACTCAAATAAAATCTTTTAAAAAAAAGAAAAAATAAGAAAATATAGTATATGATAGTGGAGAAATACAAATGGAGGGAGTTGTGATCAACAATGGAGTGGTAGAAAAATATGGAAGTAGCTTTTGTGATGGACTTATAATAAAGAATGTGATCCACTGTGACAGAGCTGGTGATGTTGGAACACAGATTGAAGCACATTTATTATTATTATTATTATAATTAATTTTCTCTTTCTTTTATTTCTCATGAGGGTCTTTATTTTTTGGGGGAGGGGGTATTATGTTTACTTGTAAACAAGAATATTTTAGTAATGTATTAAAAATCATTTGTAAAAAAATAGAAATAAATATAATAAAAAAAATGAAAAAAAATGAGAGAAGCCTCTTAAGAAATTCAATCAACAAAACCCAGAAAGAGAAGCTAAGAGAAGAATGTGTACCAAGATTTGTCTCAGGGGACCATGGGTGAACCGGAAGAGGAGAGCAAAGGATCAAGGTGGGGTTGGGGGGAGACATAGGGCCAGCCTCAATCATAGAGACTTTGGTGAGTGGTGAGTGTGAGATCCAACTTTAGCTGCAGAGTCTTTGGCTGGGAGAAGAGGAGCTATGGGAGTGTGAATTCCAGCACAAAGTCTCAGAGCACACCTGGAGAACAACCAGCTGGGCCAGGGACCTGAGCTCCATACTTTCAGTAGAGCCCTTTGCCCAGAACAGACAATAACCCCCTCCCATATACATATCCCCCTCGGGTAAACAGAGTTCACTCAAAGGAAAGAGAATAACTCCCTCCCCCAGGGTCCAGCCCAGTGTTCAAGGTCAACTCAGACCCTGCTGCTGAGGACCTCAAATACTCCAGAGAAAGCAACCAACACCCCTTACTGGCTGGCCCTTGGAATTACTAAGCCAAGTGAACAAAGCCTCTAGTATCATCAAAAGCAAACCTCTGAGAGCCAGTTCCTACCTACCCTCCCCAGCACAATATCCTAGAAAGATGGAAAAAAAAAAGTCCAGAAATATAGATGAATATAGATGTAAAAATCTTAAATAAAATCTTAACAAAATGATTACAACAAGTTATCACTTGGTTAATACATTATGATCAAGTAGGATTTATCCCAGTAATACAGGGTTGGTTCAATATTAGGAAAACTGTTAGTATAATTAATTATATCAATAACATACCTATCAGAAATCATATTATCATATCAATAGGTGATGAAAAGGCTTTTGACAAAATGTAGCACCCATTCCTAATAAAAACATTAGAGAGTGTAGGAATAAATGGTTTGTTCCTTAGAATAATAAGCAGTATCTATCTGAAACCATCAACAAGCATTATATTCAGTGGGGATAGGCTTGAGGCATTCCAATAAGATCCAATGAAACAAGGATGCCCATTATCACCAGTACTATTCAATTTTATATTAGAAATGTTAACCTCAGGGGCAGCTAGGTGGCACAGTGGATAGAGCACCAGCCCTGGAGTCAGGAGTACTTGAGTTCAAATCTGACCTCAGACACTTGACAATTGTCCGGCTGTGTGGCCTTGGGCAAGCCCCGTAACCCCATTGCCTTGCAAAAACTAAAAAAAAAAAAAAAAAAAAAAAAAAAAAATGTTAGCCTCAGCAATAAAAAAAAAGAAATTGAAGGAAGTAGAATAGGGAAGGAGGAGACAAAACTCTCACTCTTTGCAGATGACATGATAGTTTACCTAAAGAATCCCAAAAAGTCATCCAAAAACTGCTAGAAATAATTAACAATTTTAGCAAAGTAGCAGGATATAAAATAAACCCTCATAAATCCTTAACATTTATATATATGACTAGCAAGATATAGCAGAAAGAGCTAGAAAGAGAAATCCCATTCAAAGTAACCTCAGACAAAATAAAATACCTGGGAGTCTAACTGTCAAGGCAGACTCAAAAACTTTTTGAAAACAATTACACAATACTTCTCACTTCCCACACAAATAAAATGAGATTTGACTACCTGGGCAAACATCAATTGTTCATGGATAGGTAGAGTTAATATAATAAAAATGAAAATTCTACTAAAACTAAACTATTTGTTTAGTGCCCTAACAATTAAAATTCCAAAAAATTACTTTAATGAGTTAGGAAAAGTTGTAAGTAAATACGAAGAAATAAAAAGTCAAAAATTTCCAGGGATTCAATGAAAAAAAAAGTACAAAAGAAGGTAGCTTAGCCTTACCAGATCTAAAATTATATTATAAAGCATCAATCATCAAAACTGTCTGGTATTGTCTAAGAAATACGTGGATCAGTGGAATATTCTAGATGCAATAGCAGGAAATGATTATAGTAATCTGCTGGTTGATAAACCCAAAGAGTCCAGCTATTGGGATAAAAACTCTTCCATAAAAAACTTTGGGAAAATTGGAAGTTAGCATGGAAGAAACTTAGATTAGACCAATATCTCACACTCTATACCAAGATAATATCCAAATGGATACAGGATTTATACATAAAAAACAATATTATAAGTAAACTAGAAGATCAAGGAGTAGTTCACCTGTCAGATCTTTGGAAAGGGAACCAGTTTATGACCAAGGAAGAGATGTAGAACATCATTAAAAACAAACTGGGGGGGGGGGCAGAGCCAAGAAGGCGACAAGAAAGGATCGAGTCTTAGGTGCTCTCTGATAAAACTTATAAACTAAGGATTCTAACTAAACTTTCAAGAGACAGAACCCACAAAGGGACCTAGTGAGGCAGTTCTCCTACTCAAGGTAACCTGGAAAAGAGCAGAAAGGCTCTGCTCCCCTGGGTCGGAGGGGCGGCCTGCCAGAGGGGTGGCCCGCCAGAGCGAAAGAACGTCAGCCTCCCAGAGGCAGCCCTAGGGAAGCCACAGCTCACAGCAGAGGGGGAGTTTCCTGAGTTACACCCTGGGGAGCACCGGGCACAAAGTGGGGGAACAGCAGGGGACTCCTGCCAGAGCGAGCATGTGAAGCCCAGCACTCAGGGCACACAGGGAGCAGCAGCAGGCGGAGCTGGTAAGCAGGAGCCCCCAGGGTATGAGCCCCCAGGGTATGAGCCCCCAGGGCATGAGCCCATTGAGCTGAGGGAGGGGAGTGAGGAGAGACTGCAGAGCTCTATCCTCTGCCTCTGGAACAGGACTCTGGGGTTCTGACCACATTCAGATCCTGATCCCAGTCTAGGACCCCCCCAATAGAACAGCAGGGCCACCCCCCACCTGAGCCCCTAGCAGAGGGGGGCGTATATGGTCATTCATAGACCAGGAGGGAGGACAGAGCCTCACACACTGAGACCCTTGTGGGAGTGTCCTAAAATCTCAGGAAGCACCCCCAAACCAGGCTTAGACTGGGAAAATGAGCAAGCAGAGAAATAAGAGGAACACTATTGAGAAATATTTTGCAAATGAGCCCAAGAAGGATCAAAATACTCAGTCTGAAGATGAGGAAGCACAAGCTCCTGCATCTAAAGACACCAAGAAAAACAGAAATTGGGCTCAGGCTATGACAGAGATCAAAAAAGACTCTGAAAATCAAATGAGGGAGTTGGAAGAAAAACTGGGAAAAGAAAGGAGAGAGATGCAGGAAAGACATGAAAATGAAGTCAGCAGCTTAGTCAAGGAAATCCAAAAAAATGCTGAAGAAAATAGCATGCTAAAAACCAGCTTAGGTCAAATGGATAAAACAGTTCAAAAAGTTATTGAGGAGAAGAATGCTTTAAAAAGCAAAATTGGCCAGATGGAAAAAGAGATAAGAAAACTCTCTGAGGAGAACAAATCCTTCAGACAAAGAATAGAATTCAGGGAGATTGACGAATTTACCAGAAGTCAGGTATCAATACTTCAAAACCAAAAAAATGAAAAATTAGAAGAAAATGTGAAATATCTCATTGAAAAAACAACTGATATGGAAAACAAACTTAGGAAAGATAATTTAAAAATTATTGGAATACCTGAAAGTCATGATCAGGAAAAGAGCCTTGACATCATTTTCAAAGAATTACTACAGGAAAATTGCCCTGATATTCTAGAAGGAGAGGGCAAAATAGAAATGGAGAGAAACCACTGATCCCCCTGAGAAAGAGATCCCAAAAAAACAACCCCTAGGAATATTATAGCCAAGTTCCAGAACTCCCAAGTCAAAGAGAAAATATTACAAGCAACCAGAAGGACACAGTTCAAATATCGTGGAGCTGCAGTCAGGATCACACAGGACTTAGCAGCAACTACATTGGAAGCTCATAAGGCTTGGAATATAATACACCAGAAGGCAAAAGAGCTTGGAATGCAATCGAGAATCAACTACCCAGCAAGGCTGAATGTCCTCTTCCAGGGAAAAAGATGGACTTTCAATGAACCAGGGGAATTTCAAATGTTCCTTTTGGAATGGCCAGAGCTGAACAGAAGGTTTGATCTTCAGATACAGGATTCAGGTGAAGCATTGGAGATTGGAGGAGGGGGGGGAAATATGAGGGACTTAATGATGATGAACTGCATGTATTCCTGCATAGAAAAATGACACTGATAATACTCATATGAACCTTCTCAGTTAATAGAGCAGGTAGAGGGAGCTTTTATAGTTGAAGCACAGGAGAAAGCTGAATTCGAAGATAAAATATGGTGTAAAAATGGAGTCAATAGAAAAAAAGGGAAATGGAATGGTAGAAAGAAAAAGGAGAGGGGGAATAGGCCAAGATATTTCATATAATAAGATTTTTCTTTAATTACAATGAGCTATTGCAATGATATGGAAGGGGGGAGGCAAAGGGGAATGAGGGAACTTTTGCTCTCATCAGAGGTGGCTAGGAGAGGAAACAGCAAATATACTCAATGGGGTATAGGCATCTGGAGTATGAAGGAGGGGGGAGCAGGGGGAAGGGATAGGGATGTGAATAAAGGAGGAGAGGATGGACCATGGGGGAAGAGTGGTCAGATATAACACATTTTCTTTTTTACTTCTTGCAAGGGTCTGGGAATGGAAGGCCTGTCCAGGACCATAGGGCCAGGTGGATGCTAGGCCTAAGGGGTGGTATGGGGGCTCAGGGCCTCTTGTCCCCAGGACCAGGGATCTGTCTGCTGTGCCACTCAGCTACCCTACAGCAGAGTCAGAGTGAAAGGGGAGAGAAAATATAGTACATGGTAGTGGAGAAATAAGAAAGGAGGGAGTTGCAATCAGCAATGGCAACATTGGAAAAATGTGGAAGTAACTTTTGCGATGGACTTACCATTAAGAATGTGATCCACCCATGACAGAGTTGTTGGTGTTGGAACAAAGACTGAAGCACATTTTTTATTATTATTATTTGAGGGAGGGTGCAGGGCAAGTGGGGCTGGGTGGTCTGCCTGGAGAGGCAGAGCAGGGTGATCGTTGGTTGTCTGAGGCCGGATTTGGACCCGGGTGCTCCTGGCTCAAGGGCCAATGCTCTGTTCACCACCCAGCCACCCCTACTATTATTACTATTTTATTTTATTTTGGGTCTTTTTTTTTCTTCTTTTTGGTTTTTGCAGGGCAGTGGGGATTGGGTGGCTTGCATGTTACGTGGCTGGGTGATTGTTGGGTCTACGGGGCTGGATGTGGGCTCTGGTGCTCATGGCTCCAGGGCTGGTGCTTTGTCCATTGCGCCACCTGGCCATACCTACAATTATTACTATTATTTTTTTAATTTTAATTTTTTTTCTCTCCCCTTTACTTTATCCCTCAAGCAAGTCTATATTTATGGGGGGGGGGGTATTTTGTTTACTCTTTTTTTTTTTTTGCTAGGCAATGGGGTTAAGTGGCTTGCCCAAGGCCACACAGCTAGGTAATTATTAAGTGTCTGAGACCGGATTTGAACCCAGGTACTCCTGACTCCAGGGCCGGTGCTTTATCCACTATGCCATCTAGCTGCCCTCGTTTACTCTTAAACAAGATTTTATTAATGTAAAAAAAAATTGTACAAAATGAGAATTAAAAAATAAAAAAAACTAGATAATTTTGATTACATTAAATTAAAAATCTTTTGCACAGACAAAGCTATTGATACCAAGTTCAAAAGAAATGTAGTAAATTGGGAAACAATTTTTGCAACTCGTATTTCTGACAAAGGACTCATTTCTAAAATATACAGAGAACTGAGTCAAATTAAAAAAAAAAGCCATTTCCCCAATTGACAAATGGTCAAAAGTTATGCAAAGGCAATTTACAGCTGAGGAAATCAAAGCAATCCATAGTCATTGGAAAAATTGCTCCAAATCATTACTTATTAGAGAAATGCAAATTAAAGCATCTCTGAGATACCACCTCACTTCTCAAGCTGGCTAATATGACCAGAAAGGACAATGATCAATGTTAGAAGGGATGTGGGAAATCTGGGGACACTAATAAATTGTTGGTGGAGCTGTGAACTCATCCAACCTTTCTGGAGAGCAATTTGGAATTATGCTGAAAGGGCAACAAAATGTGCATACCCTTTGATTCAGCAATACCACTACTTGGTCTTTACCATGAAGAGATTATGAAAAAGGGTGAAAACATCACTTGTACAAAAATATTTATAGTAGTCCTGTTTGTGGTGGCAAAAAATTGGAAATTAAGAGAATGTCCTTCAATTGGGGCATGGTTTAATAAACTGTGGTATATGTATATCATGGAACACTATTGTTCTATTAGAAACCAGGAGGGATGGGAATTCAGGGTGGCCTGGAAGGATTTGTATGAACAGATGCTGAGCAAGATGAGTAGAACCAGGAGAACATTGTACACCTTAACAGCAACATGGGGGTGATGATCAACCTTGATGGACTTGCTCATTCCATCAGTGCAACAACCAGGGACAACTTTGGGCTATCTGCATTGGAGAATACCATCTGTATCCAGAGAAAGAATTATGGACTTTGAACAAAGACCAAAGACTATTGCCTTCAAATTGAAAAAAAAGTAGTTATTAAGTAATTTTATTATCTCATGCTTGATTTTTCTTCCTTAAGGATATGATTTCTCTGTCATCACATTCAAATGAGATCAATTTATAATATGGAAACAATGTAAAGACTAACAAAATGCCTTCTGTGGGAAGTGGGAAATGAAGGAAGAATAGGGGGAAATTGTAAAACTCAAATTAAATAAAATCTTTCTAAAAAAGAATATATTTATGGTCATAAGAAATGACAAGTAACAGTAAATGCAAATGGCACCTCTATGCAGTACAATTCATAGTCATTTCACATCATAAATCTTTCACAGTTCCTTCAATTAAATTTGTGTCAAGTACTACAGCAAAGTAAGAATCACTTTAGGAGGAAAACCCATAGAAGAACTAGTCCCTAAAATCCACTCTCAAAGGCACCAGGAAAAGTTCAGTGAGGAAGGGGCCCCAGAACCTTAAGGAAAAATCTAAGTACAGGATTGTGTGGGATAAAAAAAAATCCACTTTAAAAAAATATAGAGACTCCTCTGAGCAAAAAGGAAAGTTTATTTTGGCTTTTCTCCAGAAAAGGACACCCCCAAGTCTCACAAAGGTAGTGAAGATCAAGGAGCTGCCCTGAGGTGACAGTCAAGCAAGATTATATGACCTAGCAAAATTCCCCCTCCCTAAACCCCTCTCTTCGAACCTGACTGGTTAAGGTTTTCAGTGTTACAATCTTTATGTGAAAAATCTACCCAACAACAAAGAGAAGGATTAAAGGTTTTCATAAAATATTACCTCACCATCCAGATGGCAAGGGTATCAGAAGATTTCTAATGACCTTCTGTTAATGTCTGAGTATGCAAGGTCTTCTAAGGGAATGTACTAGCATTTATCAAATAAGAAAAGAAAGACTACTGTTCTCCCAGTCCATTATCAAACAAGTGGCTAACTAAGATTGCAAGGTCTCTTCTCTGGAAATGTTCCACTATTTCCCTCCCTAACAGAATCAGTGCAAGGTCTTTCTGGAAATAGTCCACGGTTTCACTCCCTAGCAGAATTGGGAGGGTGCCTGCCTGACTGGGAATGCAAGGCCTCTCTCTCCCTCTTCTAAGAATGGTCTAAGGTCTAATGGTCTGTCTTTGTTTTAATGATTTTTAACCCTGAGAGGACTTCACTAAGAATATTAACTCTTAAGAGGGAATATTCCACTCAGGATCAGCTCCAGAGCCCTAGAGACTAGCATGTGATTGGCTTTGGTTCCCTTTAGCAGAATGAGAAAAAAATCCTCAGTGGCAATACCATACAGGATCCAGGCCACAGTAGAATTGAAGTTCTGAGCAACATCCAGGTAGCCCTACTCTAACTCAGCATCCAGGAAGCCTGGGTATGAACCACCACAGAAAATAAGGTCAAATCATTCCTGCAGAGCTTAGTCTTAGTTAAAGAATGCAAAGCCTGAGAAGGGTGCGCCCATACTATTTAGGGATATAGGAGTGTGGTTTGACCAAAGCTTTAGTCTCCCAACTCAAAATCTAAGTTTGTAGATATGAGTAAACCAAAGAAAACCAAACATTGAATATGAACAGGTTCAATTTATGTCAGGAATGCAGGATTCTTCCAATATTTGGAATACTATTGCATTGTTAAACCATATTAATGATTAATTATTAAAGTAATTAATTTTAATGAAACAATTAATTTACTATTAATGCTAATAATTGGTTTATTATATTATTGGTTTATTATATTGGCTTATTATATTATTAATTAACCATTAATTAATGAAATAATAAAAAGCAAATAATTTTTATCAAAAGCTGATGACAGTTATGAAAACACTAGAAACCATGCATTAAATAAATAAATAAATGATCTATCAGCAATATAGTAAATGATATCTATTTAAACCAAGAAAAATATTAATTGGATGGAGAAAAGTTAGAGACTTTTCCCATAAGACTGGAGTAAAGCAAGAATGTTCATTATTACCACGAATATTTAATGAAGTGCTAGAAGAAAACTGCTATAAAAATAAGAAACTAAGGAAGTTAGCACAGTCAAGGAAGAAGTAAAATCATAGTTTTTTGCAAATGATATGATATATTATCAAATAGTTATATAAAAACAATATATATCAAGTATAAAATATTAGAAATATTAAGGTTTTATTTATTAAAATAGTCCAATGGATGAAGAAATGCAAGAGATAATCACTTGTAAAAAAAGAACTCTAAAATGAAAAATGTAATAAAATTTAAAAATTTAAATGTTCCCAGGCTCCTAATGTTTTTTTAACTTAAAGTTGTATAACTCACTATGTGTTGAATTAACCTGTTTGGGAAAAGTACAAAAGATCTTGTGAAGTCTCACTGGCTGAGTTCTCTGAGTGGAAATCAGTTTTTCTCATCCTATTTTTCAGTCAAGCATAAATGATAATCTAAAATTTTATACTCTGAAGCAAATGAAACAATGAATATCCTCACCAGTTTTTTTTACCTCAAAAGGTTGTTATTATTATTCACTTGTATCTGACTCTTCATGACCCCATTTGGCAAAAAATATTGTAGTGCTTTGCCATGTCTTTTTACAGTTCATTTTACAGATGAAGAAGCTAAGGCAAACCACAAAACAAGCAAGTTCTTTCAGGGCTGGTCCTCTATCCACTGTCATTAGATAGACAAGAGAGACAGAGGAGAGTCGAGGTGAGAGGAGAGA